>NC_073257.2:78647500-79278833 GCF_029289425.2 Pan paniscus | reverse complement strand
GTGCTGTTTACTGGACAGATGTCTTAGATGCGCCCACTGTTGCCTGAAAGGCAATAACTATTTCAGTTAGCTATTAGCATGCTAAGAAAACTTGGGTAATTCCACCCACTTCACATTAATTTGCTCTTGTTGATTATTTGCTGTAATGTGTTAAATAATTGCTCTTGAATCGGTCATGAAAAGCAGTCATTTACCCGTTTGATTGCTATAAATATCTATGAAGTCATCCAAATATGCTTCCATATTATTCAGAACTCTTCTAAGTCATTAATAAATATACTGAACACCTGTGCTAGCACTGATCCCTGAGGCACCTCATTATTAACCTAATTGCACAGCTTCATGATATTTCATTTAACCTTGATTTTACTATCAAACTTTTTTCAAACCAAGACATTTCAAATTAATAATAAAACTTTACCTTGTATCTTGTGATCACCATGGCTTTATAATTGAATTTGCACATTTAAAAAATTCTGAATGAAATACTTGAATGTTCATTTTTTAAAAAAATTTCAAACAAAATATTTATACACTTGTCTCCCAGGTATTTTCTGAAATTCGACGTGTTTACAGTCTTCTTTTCATTGTTTTTCTTCATCAGCTATTTTTTAATATGTTAGGGTAAAGAAACAATAATTCCATAGTCACAGTATTGTGGTTTTGGATACAATTCTTTTTGTGAGTCCCAACTTCTCAATGCTATTTTATTGCTAGCTGGTACCTCCATCAAACTGGAGCAGGAAAGGGAAAGGAGATGGAATGTTGGCTGACATTCCTATTCATCAGCGAAGCTATCGCAAGTGAAGAATGAGGTTTGAACCTTCTGGTTTAAATCATACTTATGGAGTATAATTGTTTTTTTTTTTTAAATATTGGAGCCAGAAGGGACTCTGAAGATCACATGGTTAAATTTCCCTTATTTTTCAGATAAAGAAGCAGAATCCCAAAGAAGTGAGCTGACATTGCTGAAGGTCAAACTGATCAGACCCAGGGCTGTTTTTCTCTGTTGTTCAATTCATGGCAGCCTGGCTTAGGTTTTCATCATCTTTGTTTCTTACTACCAGTAATTAAAATTTTCTGTCTTATTTATTCTGATGATTTTGAGATGAATCACATTTAAGCCTCTTTTACACCATCAGCTATATCTAATTTATTTTTTAAATCTCTAATAGTGTCTTGAAGATAGTAAGTTCTCAATAAATATTATTGAATGCATGAACAAATCTAGAAGCACACTGTTTAGTAGACTCAACAATATCTATGCATATACATGTGTGTTTATACACATATAAAGTAATAGCTATAGAATTTTTAATTTTTATTTTACTTATCTCATAGATCCACATAAACAAAATCATAAAGCATATTTTATATATTATATATATATATATTTTTTCAAAACTGACTTCCAGATGGTTAGGTGCTACGATCCTTAGATTTATTTCAACTGGCTGTTCTAAATAAACTGAGTTGTTCTGTGATGTTGACTGTAGCCTTTATATAACCTTTATCTAATATCACTTGCTCTCAGACTCTCAAATTCAACCAAACTCCCTCATAGATATCTGAGCTATTTTGGAGAGGCAAAATTCTACATATGAGAAGGGCCCTTCTACAAAAACTAAGGGCAGAGAAGCCAAGATTCTTATTGAAGTTGGTTCCCAGGCTCCCTACCTCCCAAGGGAGGCATTACTAGAGAAGCTTCTATATTTACCTATTTTATATATCTATCTTACTTTATTTTTGATAATGACATTTGAAAATCATTGAAATGCTATTCATTGCTTTTGGAAGGTCACCACTCAAATCAAATGGTCAACATTCTATCATCTGAATAAGTCACTCCTTAGAAGAATTTTAAATGCCTTTGAGGTGCATTATGTATTTCAGGTTCATGATTCATCTGCTTTGGGGAAAAGTATTATTTCCTGGCACGTGTTCAAATGCTGTAATTTAAGACATTTATAGTAAATTATTATACCACTGCCGCAAATGCAATTGATATGACCCCAGGAGTTATGCCTGGGGAATAGTTGACTCATCTAGTTGGATCTGGCTGATTGTTCTTTAGCAAGCTAGAGAAAAAGAAAAAAACAAAGAAAGAAAAAATAACTCTTTAAATTTTTTTGCCAAATACCTATGAAGCATAGGAATACTGAGCATAAATGTAACTTAAAGAAATAATATAAATGAGCAAGCAGAGAGGATCAAATTGCTAAACTTCTTTAGAGGTGTCTATTTAAATATTTGGCCTAGGAAGTGTCAGACAAAATGTCATTACAAAACAACTAAAGATCAGCTCTGACCTAAAAGAGAGCCCCTTTCTGCTTGTAGGATCTGAAGACCCAACTTTTGCCCGCTCTCCCCACCCTCTTAACCATTTCCTATCACAAATTTCTTTAAAAGTTTTGGTGTAAATCTGTTTTTTTATTTTTATTTTTATTTTTTATTTTTAATTTCATTGTATTGGTTTGTAACATCCATTCCTCTAGTAGATGAAGAACAAAAGATAAATCCTGTGGCTAATTTTGTGGGCTTCAGAATTACTCAAGTCTGAAATTCCTTTGATACTTGTATCATGTAGCACCCATGTTCATCAATTTTATTTTATTTTATTTTATTTTTTTATTATTATTATACTTTAAGTTTTAGGGTACATGTGCACACTGTGCAGGTTAGTTACATATGTGTACATGTGCCATGCTGGTGTGCTGCACCCATTAACTCGTCATTTAGCATTAGGTATATCTCCTAATGCCATCCCTCGCCCCTCCCCCACCCCACAACAGTCCCCAAATCTGTTATTGAAAAACATAACATCTACAGCATGCTTCCAGAATCTGTCTATCTCATTTTTATTTCCCTCATGTTCTTTTTCATGATCACCTGGGTGATTATAGTCGTCTTGTTTGCACTGTTGTTAGATTAATTGCTTCCATGAGGCTTTTGCATGAGGCATAGACAGTGTTGACATAATCTTGAAGTTAGTCAAATATTAGCCCAGAGATGGAATCTGTGGTGTGTAGGGACCAAAGTGGCTCCAAGAGATATGATCTGAGCTTGTGAAAGAACTGTGGAAGTTCTGAGCTGACACAAATGTCATACGACAAGACATGCTATATAGGATTCTTAGATACATAATCCCGTTTCTGGGGTATCCAAATTTAAATTTTCCCACACTCTTCCTGGGGTCTTCTTGATCAGGGTTGACCCAAAGCTGCATTAAACTCCACGTGATTCATGCTTCAGACCCAAGCCAAGATCTGAGATTTTTTTTAAAAAAGAGGTAATTGAATTATACCCTTCAGGGCTGATTCTTAGCAGAGGAAAATCACAGAAGGTTGTATCCTCTCCAGGACACCTTCCCCACATGCTACACACACACACACACACACACACACACACACACCCACACCTTTAAGAACCATCACCATGGTGATTTATTAATAGTGTGTTATATCTTTAAGTACTTAGGATTAGAAAAGAAATTAAGAACTACTGGATTAAAATTTCTTATTTAATTTTAGGTGTGTGCTGGTAGTTATGTAGATACAGTTACATCCATATTTATAGTATAACAAAAGTTGATGGCAGCAGGAAAAACAATAAAAAAATCTACAGAGACTCCAGAATAAATACATTTTGTGTGGACTAGCTTTAATATTAATAATTCAGTTAAATTAGATTTTTACTCATGTTTTTATATTGCTTAGATTTGTAAATTAATTTCACTCTGTTAAGGAGACATCTCTGTTTTTACATTTCCATTTTACTCTTTGAACAGAATTGAAATGTAATCCAGAACCTTGTCTAAGAATATTTTTAAAATGTAAATGTAGAGGCCTTATATTCCAAAATTTTAACTTATTAAATATACCGATTATAGATATATAATTAGTACATTGGTACAAATTCAGTCTTTAATTTTCAAAGAAAGTTGGTGATATAGGAATTATATAATAATTGGGAACAGAATTTAATATTTTGATATACATTAATTTTTTTTCTTTTCTTGCATCTAATATCTGTTTTGAATTTTTTTTTTGAGTTCTCCCCCTGTCACCCAGACTGAAGTGCGGTGGTGTGATCATAGCTCACTGAAGTCTCAAACTCCTGGGCTCCAGTGATCCTCTCACCCCAGCCTCCTGAGTAGCTGGGACTACAGGTGTGCACCACCATGCCCAGCTAATTTTTTAAAAAACTTTTTGTAGAAATGGGGATCTCACTATGTTGCTCAGGCTGGAAAAACTCTTTTTAAGTATTTTCTAAATGTAAGCTAAAAGTCTATAGGTTGTCATTAAATGATTTGTACCTTGTTTTATTAACAAAGTTAGCCAAATTCCACCTTGTAGATAATAAGCCATGATAATTATATCCAAACATTTATTCTTCCACCTTCTCTGATAGCCTAAATCTCTTTTTCTGAGCTGCCTGTCTGCCCCTCCAATCCCAGCCTAGTAAGCTATTATCATACCACTGTACTGCAGCCTGGGTGGCAGAATAAGGCCCTGTCTCTTAAAAACAAAATTGTTGAGAAATTCATTTCTAACGCTTGCTGACTCTTTTGAAAATAAACCTTGTTGGACTCTAATCGATCACCTGAGAATATGTTTCTGTTAGTGGAGAAAGTCTTGAAATGTTATCTCCTATTTTGCTTAGTGATCTTTATGTCTGAACAACAGCATACAAGAACAGTGGCGTGCTGTGTGAGTGTGTATCTGTGGGTTTTTCCACACATCTTATATGTAAATTGCAAATAAAGGAACTAAAATTTTAAAGATGAGTCAGGGATGAGATAATGGTACGTGGGCATGATGTTAGGAAGAAAAAAATTAGCATCCTAAAGTTAAGATAATGCCACCATTTCAGTAAAAATAAAAAAAAAATTCTTTTAAAGAATAGTATCTCTGATTTATTTCCTCATTTCTACCTTTTACTTCTCTCTAAATAATTTCAGAGAACATATTACAAAAGACATATGATATAGGATTAACAAAACAGGATTAGAAAAAGTATATAAAAAGTATTTACAAAGGAGAAAGCTGGGACACTCCATGGGAGTCTTAACATGGTCACCATGATAGCGAATGTAACCCAGTTCTGGGTTTCTGAGCAAAGGTATAGAGAAGACAGGTTGTGTTACAGGCCTCTAGTACTCACTGGGGATGAAGCATAACCATTTCCCAAGGGAATCTTTTTTCCAGACCTAGCTCTGAAGTACATTACTCACATGTTTTTTTAAAAAAATGATATTCCATAATGTGATGGATGTATTTCTCAAAAAGAGTTTTGATTAAGTATAGAAGAAAATCCCTGAAGGCTTTTTCCTATATAAACCTGCAGTGCAGATTGAGGGCAGAGTCCAGTGCATATACAGAGTGTTATGCAGCAAAACATACAAATTGTTGAATGTAACCCTGCAAAATTAATTACAGTGTTAGCACTGGAACATTCAAGGGAAATGTTCCTCTCTGCTCTGAAATTTAGAAAAAAAAAAGAATGAAAAACGAATGAAGTCTTCTTGCCTTGACTCTTAAGACCAAGAATTTTTTTTCTCTGAAATACAAATCAGCTTCCATTATCTTACTTTATCCATTCTGCTTACCTTTATCTCAGAAGGAAAACAAGGTAAACTTGACTAAATAAGTGCTGACAAGATCCACTTTATAGTGATTACATAAATGTATTCTGCAGCTACTTAAAATTCATATTTCAGACTCTAGTTACATACACTTAAGATATGGATAAATTCCACCAGGCAAAAAGACAGAAAATTGGAATGAAAAAAAGACAAGGGAACCAAGTCAGTAAAAACATTTTAATTACACCCCAAGCCAAAGGAACATTAAAATTAAGGGAAAGCCTGGAAAAGAAGAAATTTTAATGGAAGCATATGATTTTAGATCAGCTATAAAATAAGACAGTTATAACATATCCATAATATATTGAAAAGGGTGGAACATGAAGGTGTATTATCATAATGACCAGTTATAAATAAATCAGTTGTTCATTATTTCCAATGAGAGAACAAACTGACGACAACATCTATTCAACATGTGAATGATTCATTTAATAGCTTTTCATGCCTCATTTCTGACACTTTTTTTTGGGAGGCTAAAAATTACTGAAGTGATTGAAATACACTGTGCTAGAGTGACTTGTACATAATTTGTTACTAATTGGTACTTTTATTTCTAAATGATGATTTTTTTCACCCCATAATGAAATAGCTTAAATGCTAGTTCTTCAGGATTTGCTATGATGAGAAACTTACTTTTGGAATTTTCTCATCAGTAACAGGTAAATTAGATGGATACTTTGCATGTATTAAATTATAGTGGTATCCTGGGGAGACTGGCGTGTTATCTGTTGATACCATGACTCTGGAGAGAAATGGGAATATCCTGTAGTGGATTTCTTTTTATCTTGCCATTTATTATAATAATATTATATTAAGTATATGGAATACACTTCAATAGATAACTTTCTAACACATATTGGTTTGACAAAAATAATCTTGATATATTTTAATTTTTTTAGCAATTGTCCTTAACAAGCTTTTGGACCTTTCATAGAATACCACACATAAACAGTCATGTAAAACCAAGACCTTCATTATTCAAGGGATTTGTGAAAGTCCTAAATTGAGCCACGGGCAAAGAGCTGTTTTTATGAAAAATGCCAAAGGATTTTTTAAAGAGGAGATTCGGCCTTATGTGAATTTTCTTAACCTCTAGTATATTCAATCTATTGAAAAAAGAAAGACTTACTTTGGAACCTAGGTTTGGTTGTCAGGTCTGGCACTGAGTGAAATATAATCTTATTTATGTTATTTGGTGAGCTATTAGCACTCTATAATGTTGTATAATTGGACATTTCATTTTTCAAGATAAATTAATGTAAGCTTTTCCTCTTCCAGTCTTGTCACTCACATTGTGTTGGCACATATGTGTATGTCATATGCTATATAAAACTCAAACTGAGAAGGAAATACTGAAGAAGACATAAACGTGAAGAGGAGAGGAAGAGTAAAATAAGCAGAGTAATATATTATTCTCCCTGTGGTTGATTTAGGACCCTGCAACTCTAACTGTTCTTCACTTACTCCCTCACCAAGTTCACCTGTGATCTGTCCTAATGGAATGGAGAAATTTAAGATGTATTTATTCCACTAATTCAAAGGAACGAAAACTTATTTAGGTTAAGTCTTACCTCCTTAGAACCATCTCATTATAAGTGTAAGACCCTAATTTAATTTTTAATCTATTTCTTCTCTTTTCCTTATTTTCTTTTTTTAAAAATTATAACATATTTTCAAGGCAGGATTTTGAGTAATTAATTTATAGCAAATGTAATATACACTGGGCAGTTCAACAAAAGTAATAAAATATGGCCTGTCTTCTTGTCATCATTAGCCTAAAATGTTTAATTATGCAGATGTTTTAATTAAAAAATTGTCACAGGTTCTTGCAAAGTAGGTGGGGTACAAACCTGCAAAGGAAAGGTAGAGATCATCTAAGGCTTGTATTTCAGCTATTGTTATACCTTATGAACCTGAAATTTTCAATCAGCAGATGGAGATTTAATAGTATTTCTTAAAGCCTTTCTGGAAACTGTCCAATTGTCCAATTACTTGCCATCATCATTCCATCCTGCTCCCCTTCTAGTCCACTCAGGAGTGTAAATGTCAGTATTTCATGCTAATCTTAACAATCCCAGAGCCCCATGAAATAAAAAGCATATTGATTTTTTTTTGTAAGCCAAGTGGAGTTTCCCAGACTAGATTTTGAGCCTCTTAATTGGAATACAGAACAATTGTGAAACTTAAAAAAGCTAAAGGTTGTTATAATTTAATTTATAGTCACTAACAAATTATAGACTCTACACATATAAAAATAAGTTCAAAACATTCACATTAAGGGTGTTTTAGGTATTTAATAGAAGTAGTTATTGTCTAATGAGTTCAGTTTTACAGGCTGATTTACTACCACATAGCATGTGCCACCCTGTAGAAAACTATCTAGAGTGAAAATTTATATTTTTGAGAAATAATTATTTGAATACAGTATACATTTTATATATTGGGGATTCTCATGGCTGCCTTTGCCATACTGCACACTCTTCATAATTCTCAAGAGTATTTTAGAATATTAGGCACAATTCCCTCAGCATTCATTAAAATAGCATTATTCATGATAACTTTCTTCGAGTTAATACGGATACGTTCTGAAATTCTAAAATTAAAATATATTCATTTTCTTTTTCTTTCTTTTTCTTTTCTTTTTGAGATGGAGTCTCTCTCTGTCGCCCAGGCTGGAGTGCAGTGGCGCGATCTCGGCTCACTGCAAGCTCCGCCTCCCAGATTCACCCCATTCTCCTGTCTCAGCCTCCCGAGTAGCTGGGACTAGAGGCGCAGGCCACTGCGCCCAGCCAATTTTTGTATTTTTAGTAGAGGTGGGGTTTCATCATGTTGGCCAGGATGGTCTAGATCTCTTGATCTCGTGATCCACACACCTCGGCCTCCCAAAGTGCTGGGATTACAGGCGTGAGCTACCACGCCTGGCCTTCATTTTCTTAAGTAGGAAAATCAGAAAACTATGCCTTGAACTGGTTGCTGAATTCACTAATACTACTTTGGTTCATCTTAATGCAAAGTGCATTCTTGAAAATTTAAATTAAAAAGTGCCATAAGCACAAAATAAACATTGGAATCTTTTGAGAGTAATGGTATTCTCATAAAGAGAAGTGTTTGCTAAGGAAAGAAATACTTATTTAAAGAAGCAAAAAGTCAGTGGTACCAAGCAACTTCCGAAACAGCTGTGCTTATTGGTATATCAGGCAAATTCACCACCTTAGTAATTTTTTCCCTACTTTTTAAATGAAATATTTTATAGTAATAGAACAAAAGACAAAAGACTCTACATATAACCTAATTCTCATTCATTTTCATATCAGTCTTATGCCATAACCTGTAGGTGATGAAAAGTTAAATTGCACAGCCCAATATACCCTTTCTACATGTTGTCACATATTCCTGAAGTTAGAAATTGTATTATAGGCTTTTTAACCCACATAGGTAGCATTTTAATGGACATTTTTACAAACAAAACAAAACAGAAAACTTCTGACCGTACATTGAATTTATTAATTACTTTAAGTTTATTCAATAAAATTGCATATTTTTTATTTATCATGGAATAGCTAAATTAAATCCTTTTCATTTGAGGATTAATTTGAAAAGATTGTGGGAAGGGGTAATTTTTTCAAAATTTTATTTGACATATATACTAGAAAAAACTGAGTAGCTATATGGGGAAAATACTAGACTCAGAAACTATTAGAGTCCCAGTTTTCCAGATGATAATATCCACAGACATCTAAAGACTTCTAAATTTTAGTTAGGAGCTGGATGTGGAGCCTGTAGACAGACCTGAGTTTTATAAATGGCAAACCTAAAGTTTCTCAAGTAGCATTTACTCTGTGAGGTCTTTTCTGATTTTCAGCAAACCCGATCATTTCACAGCATCATGTACAGACTTCATTTTTAGAAATATCACATTGAGTCACAATTATTTATTCACTATAAGCATTTGATCACTGTGTCTCACATCATAGTCACTGGAATACCGTAATAAAAATGAATAAATGCTTATTTTATTGATTTGAATTAAAAATATCAAAATATCATTATATAGTATAAAATATATAGAAGACACATTGAACAAATACCCGTGAATGAAAATTTGTACCTACCAAATAAACACAGAGGTAACTGTAACTTAATTGTCCAGAATTTGATGAAGAGAATATTTCTCAACTTAAAAAAATTCAAAAAATCTAAAGTAGCTTCTTATGTATCATGTTTCAGATTAGAAATATATATATTTGACTGTACTTTTTAAATGACAACTTTACTGACAATTATTTGTACTTTTAAGGCAGAAATAATTCTGCATATTCTTTAATGTCAGTGCATTCATAAATTAAAAATGTTTCACTCTAGTGAAAAATAATTATAAGTAAATGTACATTCTAGTACTGGTCTGTTTGCTATTGTTGCAGGACTTTTCCTTATTTCAGCTAAAGATAGGCCTCTTGTCCCATGGCCAGGAATATTCAGGTTCACAGACAATTTGAATGGTGAGTAAGACAGGGTTTTATTGGGTGAAAAGGAAGAAAAGGGGGAAACAGGGACTCTCCGCAAGGCCAGAGTCCCTGCTAGAGCACTTCCTGCTTGGCCGCTTGAATCCCAAGTTCCACACAGGAAGAGGAGGGGCCAGGCTGTTCCTTGCTGCAAATGGACTGGAACCTCTGTGTGACTGCACCCGAGTGCACATTCCCAGTGTGCAGACCTGTTTGGAGTTTTGCCAGGGACCCCCTCACACCTGGCTGTCTCACTATCACCTAAATGATTTTGATCATGGTCTTTAATAATATTCTACTGTAGTTTGTTTGTTTGTAAAATGTAGCAATCAAAAATGATTTTTATTTTTACTCTTTGAAATAAAAATTCTGGTTAATATTCACCAATACTAACATAAAGACTAAAAAGGTTGAAAAGAAAAAGTCAATCAATCTAAAGGCCATGTTTTCATTTGTGCCAAACAGTATTTTGATGGAGGATGTTACAATTATTAGCTTCTAAAAAGTTGTTTGATTTAATTCACATAATTATTTGAAATTAATGCCATTGCCTGGATCAGTCTTCAAAATGTTTTATGAACATTTTATTGAAACTGACATAACATTTTAAAGAAAGGATTAATATTCTTTTCCCCCACCTCAAAGAAGATAAAATAGAAATGTAAAGAGAATTAGAGTTCAGAAAAATGTGGGAAATATGTAGGCTTGCCTAGAAAGGCCAAGAGATTTAATTTGGCTCTGAGCTTTTAGGCAATCAGGACAAAAATTGAGCCTGGTCTTTCTCTTCCAGAGAAGCATGAATCTAACAAATCCTATTGGAATAATAGATGTTAGTAAATAAAAATATAATATTCTCCCTTCACTGCCCTCTCATCTTTGTCTTGCCCATCTGAATTCACTGCTAGTTTGAAGTTCTATGTCATTTATCACTTTTGCCTTGAGATATTCCCAACAAACTTATTAACTTTGATTTTATCTTCTCCTAACTGCTGTTTATGATTGCGGGTATTAAACTTAGTTCTTGAATTTTATTTCTGTTGAATATGGATGTCTTTTCTCTTTGCTAAGACTGTAAGTCCCTTGGGCACAGGGACTATGTCATATACTCATGTATCTCTAAAATTTTCTTACCTTCCAAGAGGCATATATTAGGTATGTAATAAACACATTAATTATATTGAAAAAATGTCTTCAGTGATAGCCTTAAATAGGTAGAATTTTGAACTTAGCATTGGGGTCTATACAGTGGACCTTAAATGAGCAGTTAGAGGGGTCAGTTTTTCAATATATCAGTCAACTGGATTTGAATCCTTGCTGCACAATTTAATAGCTATATGTTATATAATTGCTTTGTGCATCCGTTTCTTATCTTTCTAAGGGAAAAACAATAGTATCTACTTCATAGGATTATTATTAATTCTCTTTGCCATATTAATGTTGACTGAATGAACACCCGTAAAATGCTTAGAAAAGTAAACATTCAGTAAGTGTTAGTTGTTATTTTGTCTTAAAGTGTTTGGCATTAAGCCATTCTTTCTGAAACTAAATAGACATTCTTTTTGGTAATTACAGAACACAATCAGTTGTCTGAGATCTGTCCTCAGAAAGCGAAAGTATATGACAACAAAACCATGTTTTCATTACAGACAATAGTATTTATATTCTCAGTGGCAGAAAAGCATGCAGTTATCTGAAAACTATATCAGATTATTAAGTTAAAAAGAAGTGGCCCCAAACTACATTTCAGTTTTATATTACATAAAATGTTTATCTGTTAGAAGGCTCTTCTTCCAGTACCCCTGTGGTAGTACCAATGTGTCATGTCAAGTTCACACATTTTATCCCATAACCGGATCCAAAGGCAAGGGAAAAGCCGCTAAGGGCTACAACCCCAGTTGTGTAATTCTTCCACAAAATGATGAAGTGTAACAAGGATTCATTATTAAATAGCTGCGTGTCAAAGCCAATGGTGGCTCAAGAAACTCAGGTTTGAAGTTTGTTAAAGAGGAAACTGGCAGGGAGTTTTGAAGGATGTCCAATACACTGAACTTAAGTTTCCATCACATCCAAAGGCGAAAAAATGTTGACATCACAAGGATCTCAGTCTTTTCTCCAGATAATATGCAAGTTCAGAGATGTTCAGTGTGTTTCCCTAGACCTCTCTGGTGTAAGTGTAGTCAGACTAGAGCTGGTATGGGCTCTCAGGCTTTTGCCTCAAGGCAATAATTTTCTTAATTTATAAATGAATATAAAATAAGACCTCTAGAGAGGACTTTAAAAATCATATTTCCAGCTCCCCATTGTGGTGGCCATTCCACTCTGATAATTGCCTTATGGTAGAACAGAAAAACAGCGGTGACCAATCTTTCACCACATTTTCATCAGACTGTTTAGGGCATTATATTTATGGATCTGTAATTGAAAGCAAATATATCATTGATGTAAAACAGCAAGAACAGATGGAGTATATTTAAAATTACAATTCATTTCTCAACATCAGGTTTTGACGAGGTGTATGGGAATTAATGTAATTACTCATATGGTTGAAGCAGCAATTCAAGAGTTTATAGTTTTGGACTACTTCAAATTTGACCTTGGAAAGAACATGTAGCATTTACTTTAAATCTTTTTCTCTGTCTATTCAGTTTCTCTCTAGAGAAATAATAGAAATAGTTCTTGGACTAATTTTTATTCTTAATAGTCTCTCTTTTGGTAGAATTAATTCTATCTATCTATCTATCTATCTGTCATTTAATATGTATTGCCATCACGAATACCACATTTCTCTTATATTCCAAATATCCACATTAGCCTTTATGATGACACTTGATGGCATAAATGTTATTGTAAATTTTAATAATGGGTCTTAGTTTTTAAAATTACTGGCAGATTATTTAATAATAAATCACATGCCCTTCACTTACCTTGGTATGTGTAATTTTTGTCTTCTTTGTTGTTTTTTACCACATCTTCAACCCAGATACCAGGAGCATCTTTGTTGTCCACAATCAGAATTATTCTAGATATTTCAGATAACATTTCTGTATGATGGTAATGGTGCCAGAATGAGAAGACACAATGATATTAGATCCAGTGTGCTAGAATTTCTTTCTTTGCTGGATTTATTGTTTTAAATTTATAGCCTAGTTTTTATCACAGTTATAGACGTGATCATTTTTAGTAGGAGGCATGACTTACAGAGTGCTTTACTGGCTCTTGAATGCTGTGTGTATTATAGAAGTATGTTTTTCATGGATGCTATATGTTCAGATCCTGTGATGGAGTAAAATGCTAATGTAATTAAACCAATGGGATTACTTGCACTTGTGGAGTTCAGGGAGAGATAGAAGAGATAACTCAGTGGTTTAATAAAAAGCTCCTGAGACACTAATGGAGTCGAGAGTCTACTTAAGAATCATTTGTGAATAGCTGAGACTGAGGAAGATGTTTTTCAAGATGTGAGTTTAAAAATAAGTTTCAAAAAATAATTTCATTTGTCCATCTCCACAAAGTAATGAAACAAGGAAATGATATTTATTTTATATTTAAACTACATATTACATTCTGAGTAGGACAAGTAGAGTCTGCCTTATTATAAAGGTTATCTTTCAGCCTCTTTTGATATAGTATGCTTCCAGATCCCATATCATCTGTGTAAGTTATAATACTCCTATAAGGAATATTGCCATTTAAAATCACTCACAGGAAATATTCTGTAGCTCAAGCCATGTCATTGCTACAGTTTGCGACTGTAGATTATTGGTGTTTTTCTCCACCTTGTCATTTGTACTTGGTGACTTTATTGACCATTCATCCATATAGTTTTTGGTAAAATTGGCAACCTGACCTCTTTTTTTCAGCCAGTTGAAGGTTATATTATTGATATTTCTTTATCAATTTTGGCTGTAATTTTGGCTGTAAATTTATAAAAGGGCTAAGATGATTGGAAATAAAAATATGACATCAATATTCAAGGGCATTTATGTTTTGAAGGATTTTTCTTTCAAATGTCTACTCTTTTTAGGAAACCATGTATAAAACTTCAAGAAAATATTGTTGTTGTTGTTGTTTCCATTAGGCCTCTGGTTTAGGATATTGAAGGAAGTCTCTACACAGTGTAAGATAATTTTTCTATTTGGAAATAGGCAAATTCTTTTTCTGCTGTGTTCAGAATAAGAATTTATTCTGAATACAGAATAAATAATTCTGTATAAATTATTCAGAATAATATATATAAGCCTCATTATATTGATTATAATCTCTTCTCACTTTTGAAAATGTGCTATGATGGGGGTAGGAGCACATCCTTAGAGCCTAACAAATCTAGATTTGAATCTTCAACCCCACTGTGTGAGCCTTGGCAAATTATTTAATTACTATGAGCCTTATTTTCCTTTCTTTAAAATAGTGGTTATACTTTTTCCTAAAATGATTTAAAAATGAGACAAGGAGGGCATAGTGCCTGCTACATCATAATTTACTTCCTGCCTTTCTCCCCACTTCCAGCTTTTCAATTGTTATATTCATGGGTGCAACTAACAAGTAACTAACCCAGAAGCCTTAAGACTTTTCAGATATGCCTCTCGAAAGAGTTAATGGGGAATAAAATCTATAAACAACAGTCTGTCAGGAAGCAACCTGAGCATTTTATATAGTTGTCTTTTGGTATGCTTTCCTCAGTCAAGAAAAATGTTCAGTCAGGCTTAGAAAACTAGATTCACATTGATATGGGAAAGCACAAGAATTCACAATTTTACTTTAGAATAGAAAGCAATTGAATGATTTAGGAAAAATAAATTCATTTGAGCAATATTTTTCAAAACTTAGCATGCATTAGTATCACCTCAGTCATGTCTTAATGCATATTTTGGGATCCATCCCAGTGGTTCTGATTCAGTAAATCTAGTATTGACACAAGGGATTTGGAGTCAACTTGACCTCTTAATAGTAACTTCAAGGATATAATAGGTGACAAAAGTTTAAACAAATAAAATTATTTGTCAAATTTATCCATCCATGTTGTCTTACTACTATTTTCCACATTAATCCAGATAAAGTCAGTAAGTGGAAATGACTGAAACTGCTCAACTGACCAACTCAAAACCTGGAGTCAGACCGTCATTTCCTATAGACTGAGGCAAAGACTGTCTTGCAGAACCTTTAAACCATGCAGTACAAGTGTGCTGTGTTATAATAACACAAGATATATGGAAATCAATTTAAAAAAGATAAATTAGCAGGTAATATTTTAGATTAAAAAGCAATTTCAAGGTTCCTTTATCACAAGGTCTCTTGATACATTTGAAATATTATTTGATTTACACAAAATAAATTTTCACTCACCTTTTCAGGAAGACAGATATCATATAACACAAAATTTATAAATGAGAGCTAGGAGGAAGAAACTTAGTAGCCTAAGTCCTAGATGGCTGAGGCACTCTGCTGCTGTAAGATCACTGTCCTTCATAGAATAAAAAAGTCAATGGTGGACTTTTTAAAATGTGAATTTTACCCTAAATAAATTAAATATAAGTTGCCTCCTATCTCACAATAAAACTATAATGCAAGTCATGAGAGACCTTCAAAAAAGACTCACCACCACTTTGATGTGTGTGTGTGTGTGTGTTTGCTTGGTTTTAAATTTTCAAACATTTCTTTCCCATTAATGTTGATGATAAAATGAAGCCCAATTGTTGATTGTCCAGGTACCCTACCTTTGGGGTAAATCAGAATTTTGAAAGCATTGCTCCTGGGTCCTTTGTACTTGGCGCCTCCCTATTTAGAGACAGTTGGGGAAAATTGGGAAGGTCATGGGAGGAGTTGGAAGCTCTTTCTTATTGCAAGACCAATTCATCTGCACCTTGAGACTTTTTGATCAATTAGGAGATTGTTATATTACCCAGTATTATGAACTGTTAAGAGCTGTGCCAATATAAGATGTTATTATATCTATTCTGGAAAATTTTCACCTTTTCTCCTGAGGCCAAATACCTGCCAGTCCCATTACTTCTTCTTTCACATGCTCTGACATACCCAGAACATCTGCATTTCTTTTATACAGTTTAATAACAACAATTCACATCAGGTATTGGTTTTCATGCATTCAATTTCTTATTTTGAGTGTTTAGTTTGAGAGATGATATCTGTCTTCTAGTCAGGAACAATCAAAAACAAATATATTTTTACTCTCATATACAATAGTTTTATTTTAGAAAATTTTTTTTTGCAAAAAGATTTTACTATTTCTAAGCAGTCTATGGAGTCAGAGAGATCTGAGTTCAAAATAGGATTATGTGATTAGTCTTGAGTGTTAAATTTGGGAATGTTTTCTTTCCTTGTAAAAATGTAATTTGTATTAATCTGTATAGTTTCGTGGTTTTCCAAAACATTCAGGAGGGACTAGAAATAGAGACTTGACAAAAATGAGTTGATCAGTAAAATATATTATTTGCAAGTTAGCATATGTTTTAGGTTCTATACATCAATTTGGATAAATTATATTTTATTTTTCTTATAAGGAGAATGGAGAAAATTGTTCTCTATTATTACAAGTAAAAAAAATTTCATGGTTTAAGAAGAAATCTTGCCAAAAGAAAAAAAGAAAAAGAATTTTATGTAAGTCTTCCCAATTAGCTCCGAATTGAACATGTGTTCAGTTGACAAAGTGTTGAACATGTGTTCAACCCTGTACTATGGATCTCTTTTATAATTATGCAGTCTCAATTTAGAAGGTCTTTGGTCTTTTTCCTTGGGGTTTCTTTCCTTGTGCTTCCTTGATTTTATGTCTGTACCTCGGGGCCTACATGCATCCACATCTTGGGAGCATCTGTTCTGCACATTCACAAACGAACTTGTATGTTAAGAAATATGTGACTTGTTAAACTTTTTGAACAGAGTTTTAATGTGAGAGCCCAGAGTAGAACACAGAAATAATTCAGTTAGCTAATATTTTACAGATGGAGAATTGAATTAAAATAGGGATTACTAAACAACATGTCAAATATATATAGATATATATTCTTTCATTCTATCCATTATCTCTGGAAGTTCTCTGGCTCTGATCAGAGAAAGAAATCTTTTAGTACAGTGGAAAGACTAACAGCCTGTAAATTTTGAGAATAATTCAACTGCACCAATTATTGGCCCTGCGTTTTGGGGTGAGAGCTCAACTTCTTTGAGATTAATGTGTCTTCATAGGGTTGTTACGAAGACAAAATGAGATAATTTATGTAAAATGTGGTTTGTGAACTTCAAAACACTGCATAACTTTATGGTTTGCTGCAGCTGCTGGCTGTTATTGTAACCATGCTGGGTGAAACTTTCCATTTTTCAGCTCCAAACATAAGTAAACATTTCAGTTGTTTAAATCGGTGAGGAATAGACAGGAAGGGAGACATAGGAATGGGGGTTAGAGGGAGGAAATGGGAGATTATCGAATGCTGGAAAAGATAGGTTAGAAATGCAAGTTTTAGACAAAAACTGAAATAAATTGGAAATATGTGATAAAGATTCCAGACACAGTCTTTCAGATTGTCACCACCCTCACCCTTAACCTGGACATGGCAGAATAAAAATTAAGCAAAAATAATAATCATCATCATCCAGCATTTTTTTTCTTGCTAAAGACCCTTTTGGTTGAATTTAAAGATGAGAAGTCTCAAAATTCCTGGCGTATTTGGTGTAGCTTAGGGCCTTGGTTGCACAGAGCTGTGGTTCCAAGGTGATTGCTTGTATTTATAGTCGTTCACTTTAGATGAATTCCAAATATTTAAGACAGAAAGTGGTTTCCTTCAGGAAATCAAGGGCATACACTTGTAAGACTCCTTGGAACCTTAACATTTCTAAAAATCATTATCAATTTGAATGTGTCTAGAAATAGGTTTATTAGTAGATAAACCTATTTATTAACAAATATGTTAATTTGTGCTTGTTTACACAAATTAATTCTTCTTTTTCTATCTTTGCAAGGATAACTTCTAATGAGAAAACTTGCAAATGACATTTTGGTTTACATAATAAATAAAATTTTGCATTTGATTTTAGACTCACGAATCATAGCTTTATAACCCTTTATAAATTTGCTAACGACGTAAAGCCAAATTTCAATGTAGAGAATTAAGAATAAGAATAATACATTGCAAGGAAATTAGAAAATGGAAAACATAAAGATTAAAATTAGATTTAAAATGACAAAAATTTTTGAAGAGCAAATAATTTATGCAAAATATGTTACAAAATCTGGGATGCTAAATAGTTGACACAAGTACTGTGTTTGACATTTAGTTTCATTTGAATTAGTAATAGAATTTGCTTCTTCCAACATTTACATCTTTTTTCTTTCTGACTTTCTATATTTTCGACAAAAATTTGCTCCACAGTTTTTAAGTTCATTCTTCTTGAATCCGCTTTTAAATTTGCTGTGACAAACCTGCATAAAACTAGATTTTATAGATATAACTTCTTTGGAAGAGATAAAAATTTAAAAGTTTGACATTGTTTTCAGTTATTCTTTTCTTCATTGTTTTGATTGGCGCCTGTTAGATTGATGTATTGTCAATCTACTTTTGATGGCATGAATATAAAATGACAACATAAAAAGCACTTCTAGTGCAACAGTAATTGAAACTTGCAGTTTTCCATTAAAAAAAAACAAGAATGCATGATTACTATTGATAAAGTAACAATATTTTCAAACAATAACCTATGTCAAGCAAACAGCACAAACAAGTTGATTATTTCAGCTTCTAAAGACTCAGGTTTTCTTAATTTGATTTGAATGAACTTTATAATACAATTGTATAATCAATATATGATCTGGGCTGGTGTCAAATTACTCTGAGTTATTTCTTTGATAATTTGGAGGTGAATCCCATTATGGATAGCAATATAAACAATTTAGAACATATTAAGGATGTTTACCGTCTACTTGAGTGATAAAGTTCTCCACCATGGCTCATATCTGTATTGAATGAGCTGTACATGTTTAAAATTCTTCCTCAGGAGAGAAATGATGTAGTGCACAATGCAAAACAAATTCATATGTTTCCTTTGAAATGTTTCCAAAATACCGGTCTCACAGTTCTAAATAAAAAGTTGTCTTAAGAACCAGGCACATTTTGCACTGACTGATGGTTACTTTTAGGTAAACCGCTATGGGTTAATTAGGATAAAAATTGCTACTGTACAATTATTATGCACTATACTCCCACCTTGGCCTGAAAATAATGAGATGTAACAAAAGTTTTTATTTGTCACTGGCAGCTGCACCTTTTAACTGTATCACAAAGTCTGTTGCTGTGGTTACAGCCTTTGTTTCCAGTGATGTTTTGTCCATGCTTTCCCCCAGCCCTTAACAATGGTTACTCAAAAGAATGAAATAATGAGTCATTCATTCGGAAATATGTTAAAATATCCCTCTTTATCATTACATTTCACTGCTTAGAAACTAGGCTGTAATTCAAGGCAACAGTTAAGTCTGAGAACTGTTAAAAAAATCTTTGATTTTTTTTTCATTTTTAAGAAAAACCTGCCTATGTAATTGAAGAACCTCTTACAAGTCTGAACAATTAAATCCTTTTTGGTTAATGTATTATTTCTGGAACAAGTAGATAAAATTCTACGCAGTAAGCATAATAAAAATCGTGCATGTTTCGCACAGCACAGAATTTTAGAGTCAAGGTTTCTGGGCACAAAAGCAGTAACAAAACAGTCCTTACAAAACTGAGTAACTCTGAATAACACAAGAAATAATTTTTGTTAATTTAAAATTTTAGAAACTGAAATGTGTAAAGTTTTTAAAGTAAAATGTAATTAAATTATGGTACTGTACATACCAGTTGTTTCTACAATTGAAACTTTACAATATGAAAAATACATTAGCTTTGTACAGTTTTTACAGGTAGGTAGGATGAGTTTTGAAAAAAAAGATTCTTTTATTTTTCAGGGTCATACTCTGTTTAAGTCAAAAAATACTGCACAACTTAGCTAATTACAAAGTGTAGACTTAAAAGAATTCATGTCTTCTTTATTTCATGAATCAATCTTGGATTTTTTGTTTATTTGAACAGGGGATTTTGTGTTTTGTTTTGTTTTTAGAGTCCACAATGAACACATCTTCCTCATTTTGTTCTTGAGGTTACAAAGTTTGGTAGCAACCCCTGGCTACCAATGATCTCAGTTAAGCTAGCTGCTGTTTATGGTCACTGATTCGGCCAGCTGTTGTGATTGTGCTCAGGTCCAGCTCAGTCTCTAGGTGTGTTTCCATCGTATCTTCCTGTGCATTCGTTTCAAAGGACTTATGGGAGAGAAGTTCATGATGCACCCCACAGTAACTTATTGTGGGCTGGTCGTATGCCAGAAAGGTTGACACATTCATTGATAAAGGTATCTGGGGAAAAATGACATGAGAAAAGTCAGTTATAAAAATATGGACAACTTTAGGGGAAAGATTTAGAGACTGAAGTGCTGACCTGACTAACCTCCATGGTTATATCTGTGGCCCTGTGGCCCAGGTGTCTCTATATTATCCCGCTAATGCCCCCTATTCCCATATGGTGAGATCAGTGCAACAGTTTTAAATCCTGGGATGAAACTGCTTAATTCTTTACTAGAAGATTCGGATAGGTAGTAGCCTACATGGTTCTGAAAATGATAAAAGATTTATTGGAACAGTCAGAAAATTGCTTTCGCTAACTGGGAAAATAATTGTGTTTTTAGAACTGATAAACACTATTATTATTATTATTAGTGTTAATTATCCTATTATTTGGTTAGGATACAATAGAACAAGAGTGATTCTCAAACTTTAGCATTCACAAAAATCACCACCCACTTCTTTAACTAGTCAACCCCCTGCCACCCAAGTTTTTCATCCAGTAGGTCTGGTATAGGTCCTGGAATCCACATGTCTTACAAGTTCCTATATGATGCTGGACTATTAATCCACACACCACACTTCGATAACCATTGCAGAAGAGAATTATCTAGACAAGCCATTCTGGCTATTCTTACCCATGACTTCTTAATATTTATTTTATCATAAAGATTCCTTAAAATATTAATGTCTGTAGTTTGGTCCATATATCTAAAATTTAGATAAGCATAGAGAATTCCCAGGAAAAATCTATGGTTCCTATGAAAGTCAAAAAGCATCAAAGGATGATGCTAGTTTGAAGGAACCAGTAGTATACATGAGGAAGGGACTCCCTTGCCAACTAAAGAAAGCAAGTTCTAAAGGTGAGGGAAAAAGCAAGCATGACCATGGTGAGAAGGGAAACACATGTTACAGACAAAGGGGAGCCTGAAATATAATCAGATATCAAAATCTAGAGATATTTCCCATTTCTTTTTCAATAAGATAAAAACTTGTCCTAAAAAGTAGGCAGATTTCAGGAACCTTCAGTCCTGATCTTGGTTTAATATCCTAATTACTAATTCATGCTGTTGAATTCTCTGGAGGATAAAAGCTTCTGCCATTCTTGTTTGGTTAACAGATAGAATGTATATTTGTTTGAGCACATCAGACTAAATTCCTTTCTGATCTTAGCTGAGATTAGAGTCCAAAGCTAAGAAAAATAGAAGGCCTAGGTATAATTTTTTTATTAACTGCATCTTTACATTCTTTCCCCTTCTCTCCATGCATTAGAACCATCTTTGCCACTTCTGTTTCCATCCCTACAGTTCTACTTACATGTATTTCTACTTCAATGAAAATTCCTGGAGCAAATATTACCTTTTATCTCTTTAATAAAAGTAATCAAAAAAATAAAAAATAAAACTAATCACTTCTTTTAAGATTATTTGCTTATAATATGAATATTTCAGCATATAAAATATATATAGCTTAGTTCTTAGAGACAGAAATGTAATCCAGCTTATTAAATGAAAATTCCAGAGTAACTCTTCCTATTTATGTGGATTTTTAAGATTTAAAACATGAAGTTATCTGATGCGTGAATGAAAGATATCACATACTTTAAAAAATGGTCAAGGCGACTGAAAGATCGTAAAGAAAATGCTTAAGAATAAAATAGGATACTTCCATTTAAAATAAATAAGAATCTTGTTGTCACAGATGAAATAGCCCAGATAACTAAAATACATTTTTATGTAAAAGTAAATGTGCAGCATGAATAGATTTGAGTTATAGAAGAGAACAAAAATAGAACTGTTACTGGGTACACGAGTTTTACATTATCCCCTGGGAAATCAGTGCTCTGTAATGTGTTATGGGTCATATATCTGTAGGATTTTATATACTTGTCCTTATTCGTCATGGAAACTTATGCCTCATATATGCAGAATCATTTCTGGCTTACTTAGAATTAACTCTACTGTGAATAATTTGTAATTTCTATGGTGATGATTTATGAAAAATAATAAACCATGATACATTTATTCTGTGTGTGTGTGTGCACACACAATTTCCTGCTTGATTTAATGTATCAAGGCTACTGACTGGTATGCAGAGTGCAAGTCCTAATTTGAACCATTATCAATTAAATAGTTAGCTCTGATGATCTGTTTTAAAAATCCCACATATTATTTTCTTTAGTGAGTTTCTTACTGTTGGATATGTCTTATTTTGAAATACCTTATGCCATGATTATACCGTTTAAATATAAATACACATTTTTTCACATTTTAATATTTCTGAAATTAGGATGGAACTTATAAGCAATGTGAATGTTTAACATATATCATTTCCATGTAATTGAGAGTGCATTTTAAAGTTGATTCTATCTTATTAACAATAAAATAACATAGTAAGATGTATCAGTAAGTAGAATGTAACAGCTAGCCATATCTGAATACAGCATCACAGTAGATTTTTCCCAGGTTGACCTAAATGATTTTGAAAATTTAAGAGAGTTAGCATTGGATATATACCCATGTGTATATGTAGGGGTACACACATACAGATACATATATAATATATAAACATATATGTATATACACATATATGTATAAACTTAAAGCCAATTACTTATAGTTTCAAAATCATTTAAATCAGGTATGGAAAATGCAAATTTTGGTGATACATCAGTTTTGGACCACTTTTACATACTCATGACATCTATATAAGATTCATGTAAATATAGTATACATACCTATGGATATATACATGATATGGTATATGTATGCACATGTGTGTACATTTACTCATAAATTTTTCAAATTGTGTTCAGGTAAGTCTTTGTTGAATTATGAATATTTTGCACTGTCAATTTTATTGGAATGTCAAGTAAGATAATTTTTTAATATATAAAATATTTGGTTAAATTTAAGTCATTTCTTCCTCAATTTTTAATTTATAAGTATTTTATACAGATGTAGTACAAGGTATGTTTATTCTTTTGTGGCTAATCAGATGGATAAAAATTATTGAAACTGTGTGATATATGAGGCACCATGCTTGACAATATGAAGAACCTAAATATCAGTGGAAGGACCAAGTGATTTAGGTATAGAATATGGTCAGTAATTTTCTTTTTTAATTATACACTGTTCCCCCAATTACTATAAATAATAATTTACTAGATGTTTACATTAAATACAGTTGCTATCATGTATTTTAAAATATGTAGAATGAAAATAAATTTTACTTAAATTTAAAAGACCTAGTTCACTGTTTAATGAGATGACATTAAAAGACTATGCTATCTGGAAATACTTATTTCATTAGAATATCCATGTAGGATATCCATTTAGGAACCCAATAATTCCTAAATGTAATAAAAATAAAAATAGTCTCTATTATCTTAATTTGTAAGGGAGGGATATTTTTGCTTCTAATTATTTATAATGAGAAAATTATTCTTTGTCAGAGCAAGTCTTCCTCATGAAAAATATTACATATATTGTTTGTAATATCTTTTCTTCTCTATATCAACATCATATGTTGATTACTTTCTCAGCGTAGGGTATTAGATTTTTACATAAGTTAATTCGAGTAGGAAGTCAGATGCTGAGTGTGCAACACATTTTCTGCTCAAGTAGCAGTGCACTACCTGCTGCCTGACATCACGGTATTGCCTTAAGAGGTATTCTTTGGTTCTTCCATGAAGAGATTATCTGTCCCTTTCAAATTATAGTCAGTTGTTTGAGAATATGGCAAATGACAATTTGTGTTAGTGCCATAATTTGAAAAAGGAGTGTGACTAGGATGAAACCTATTTATGTTTCAAATAAACTAAATCTAAAATGATAAGAAATTAAAATCTGCATATGGTATTTTTCACACCAGGGTAAATACCTGATGCAGAGGTTTGGGCAACGACTGTGAATTCAGCAATCTTTTGTTGGGGGGGAGTTTCAGTTTTGTTGGGAGGGTATGTCCTTGCACCAAAAAATGACTGGTCGCTGGGTAGTAATGGAGAGGCTACCAGCTGGCATTAAAAAAACAAATCTGTTTGACTCAACCTTGTAGATCCCTTCCTGTCACCAACTCACTGTAAATTCCATTCTCTTCACATAACCATCAAGTGACTTTGGGTCCTTTTATTCTTTTCTGTTTTTCACAGTAACCTCTCTCTATTTCTCCATTTTTACCTAATTTTTATTAACATGGTCTCTCCTGAGATTAGGGTGTTCAACAGTACAGTCCCAATTTATGCTTATCGTCCCATTTTGACAATAAATGACTTAGTCAACCTACCTGAACGTTACCCAAATACATTATTTCATAAAATAAACAGTTACCCTAAGTGTCTGAACTAGCTAGTTGGAATAGGCTCAGGGAAGGGCAATAGGAAATTTAAATCTAATAAGGCATTTGCTTCTCCAGATCTTTTGTTGGAAGGCTCTATTTAAAGTGTCCATAGAATCTTCTTGTCATATCTTTCTGAGAATTAAGTTTCTCTCCATGAATTTACCCTGATAAACTCCTGTTTATCATTACTTCTGGTTTCTTTTAATCCTCTAAATCACCGTTTTCCAAGAAAGGTAATTCTTCTTAAGGCTATGAATTGTGGAGATTCAGGGGTATAAAAACTTACTCTCTAGAAAGCATTATCATGTATACTCTTAGCTAAGAAAATCGTTATATGCCATTGTAATAATGAGTAGTAGTAGCTGACCCATTATTTAGGAAATTCCCTTAGGAAGAATTTCGATTCTGCTAAACTAGTAGTGTCTTGACATCAATGATATTTGCCCTAGCAGTAATTTTCCAGTGATGTGCCAAGTCTCATATCACTGTCTCGTATCAACATCAATGCTATGTACCTTTCACATAAAAAGTACAAAGTTAGATGGTTAAAAATAACTAATTACTAATGGTCTTTTTCCCATTCATATGTAATATTTGAGTTTGTGATTATAAAGTATAAGAGTAGTTTTTTAAAGTTTCTAAGTTGTGATTAAGTAAAAATAATAATTTTTACCACATATTAACTATATAAGTAATATCTAGGTATATTTGTACAAATATCTGTGTATATGTATGAACATTCATATGAATTTCTCATAATTTGGTTAAGGTCACTCAAGAATCTCTTCTGTTGGATAGAAAAGGTTATTTTTAAAGTACAAAATACTCTGAAGAACAGAAAATGACAGTCTTCTTTTGTGAAGGAATAACAAAAAGGCCATGTTTTCCTTCTCTAGAATTCTCTCTCTAGTTTGCTTGGTAAGTGTTATGTCTGAATAGAGATTTTAGTATGTATAAATATTTCTACTCATTGAGAGAATTCTCATGCTCTCCTCATATATCACAGGGGAAATCTTCCCATTTTTGTAAGGCTGAATGTTATCTAGTAAGTTTTCTAACTCTCTAGGTTGTTGAAAAGATGATATTTTAGGGTTTTTGTAAATATCATTTTTGATCATCTGCATACAGTGAAAGAAACAGACTTCTTAATGAAGAAATTCAGTTTTTTAGATGTAGTCCTTATCACTATCGAGATGTTTTTCTGCACTTTATCTTGAAATTCAGAGGCGTATTTTCTTACTTTTATTTTTCATCTACTAAACTTAAGGGGTTTTCAGTTGAGTTTATTTCTACCTACTAACATATAAAATAAGAAATAGGCATTTCAGTCTTCTTCTAGTTAATGATATTTCTCTAATTTGTCTTTAAATTTGTTTCAAACTGAGCTCATTATCTCTGAATACAAACTGGTTCCTCTTCCTTGGTCCCTATTTTGTTCTAGGGAATACTTATTAGATTAAGTCAGCTTAATCTACTTATTGCCCATCTACTTTGACTCCCTGTTTCTTGTTCCAAATGTCCCATGATTTGCCAGTTACTTTCTTGACATCAATGACAGGCACACACATCTCTCATCTCTGTTACCACTATCTCGGCTCAAAGTATCATTACCTTTTTCACCTTAGTGACTATGACTGGTTTCCCTAATCTGTAGAATTGCCAATAAAACTGGGCATTTATAAATTTATCCTGGAGGAAATTAGCTATATTTTTAATTTAAATGTAAGCAATATGTAGAAAATAGTAAATACTTTCTTCTTTTGTTTTCCTTTTTTTGGGGGGTGGTCATGTCTGAAGCATTATTCTTTGTCTTTGGAAAGAAGTGGGATTTAAAGTATACTTTATTCTGGGAAATTGGCATCCTTAAATATATTATTTACATATATTCCTTAAATATATACATGTATATATTTATGCATGTATGTTTGTGTATGTATCACACTGTCTTTAAATTCTCAATTTACTTAAAGAAATGTTTTAATTTCTAAAAAATACACTTGATGATGACTTTATTCTTTTTCATTTTGATGCCTCTACTTTCTGTTTCATTTATATAAGCTGATTTTCATAACTAGCTTTGGGTTTTGCTAAGGTATGTGCAATTTGATGTGTGTTTGGAGATTGGCTAGCAACATTTATTTTGTCCTATGAAGCTTGACCTTTATATACAGGCTGGTAGTTTTACTTAGAGTCAAAATAGAAAGCTGTCCCTTTGGTATTATTTGAGTAATATTAAGAAACTCTTGATTGAAAATACCTTTCTACCGGCTTGACTCCCAGCTTGAAAATTTTGTCACTAATCACTATTTTGGTTTCTAAGTGTTAAGGCAGTTGATAAAATATAAGTGCTATATGAGATAAATAGTGTAAGCAATTATCACATTGCAGCTTGGGTCCCTGGCAAAGTGTCAGGGACGGCCTAGATGTTACCGCAGGTTCTACCTTAGTTTCTTTAGGATTTCTGCAGCTGTTACTCTGCCTAGCCACCTGAAGAAGCTGTGGGCATTTGTTGCGTCTGTCAGTTGATGCGTGGCCTGGACACGTCTCTAATATTCTCTTCATTATTTTCATTCATTAAGCATTTACTATGTAGCACAGGTACTATACTACATGCTGGACAGAGGTTGCCTATTTTAAGCCTTCTAAGACTAACAGTTGAGAAAAGGAAGACTTAGATAGTTTAAATAATTTGTATAAAATCACTCGTCTAGTGAGTTGCCTAAGTGGTTGCCTGCCTTCTTAACCACTACATTTTGTTGCTTATCTATCACTCTATCTAATTCTTACTGGCCTTAGAACCTAGAGAGCTGAACACAATATAGGCATCTGATTCTCTGTAACACTAATTCTCAACATTTAGCTCTTATTTCCATTAGTGTGAACATTAAGATTTCCTATGTTTATACTGTAGTTTTATGATGCTTCTTTGCACATTGGGTCTTCAGGAAAGAAACGTAGTTTATGATGGATTTAAGATGTGGGTAAGATAGTGACAGCTCAAAATCAGAGTTCTCTGCTTCTTACTACACACATATTGACCAATACAAGGCATAGAAAGAAGAGTCCAATCTCAAAAACACTCAAGATGGGGACAGGAACCTTAAGTATACTGCTGGATACATATATATGTAAAAATGTTCAGGAAGACCTTTGGGGTTTTTAAAGTTAGATCCCTGTGTTGACTTAGAAATTGGCAGATATTTTCCAGTTAAAATATGTTAGCTTTTCTTTTTAACAAAATGTGCAAAAAGAAACTTGAATTAGTCTGTAGTTTGATTATTTTGTTTCATATGAGACTATACTTGTCTTGAATTTTTTCTTTATGTAAAACATAGCTAGGTAGGTGCTGCAGAAGTACAGGACTGGGAAATGGAGAACAAACATGATGAAGACACAATTTCTGCTCTCTGGCAAAATTATAGGCTTGTGAAAGGGATGGACAAATGGTGCAAGATAGTAAAGGAAGGCAATGGATGGGGGGCCTAGGAGACAAATACAGTATATGTGTTTCTGTCTATACACACACACACACACACACACACACACATGTATATACACATATGTATACTCTGATTGGCTGATTCGACTAACTATATCATTCATCCTTTATGTGTGCCAAATGAGGTAGCCATCTTTTTTCTTTGAAAATAATGTTGTTTTTGAGATTTATTGGCAAGAGTCCATATTGCTGAGAAGTGATTCAATATTTACTTTATAGACTCCCCCACGGAGATAATATACTTTACTTTGAAACTGATTTATTTGTTCGAAGAGCAATCTATCTCCTAGAACTCTTTAGCATTCCAATGGTTAATTGGTGTGAGTACAACAGGCTGTTGGATCATTAATTTTAATTATCTTGATTCTACTAGTAAATTATTTTTTAAGAACGCACTTTCAAGAAGCACATAATTAAGAGCCTGAATTTATGTTGTCTATCTTTAAATTTAAACACCTAACATTTGAAAATAACCTTTATAATTCTTAAATGTAATCCAGGCCCTGGTACTTAATTTTTATATTTTCTTAAGAGCTAAATTGCCAACTAAAGTAACAGTTACTATTCTGAGGTCACAAGTACAGTCCTCCCTCAGTATCCATGGGGGATTGGCTCTAGGACTCCCGATAGCAAAACCTATGGGGGGTCCCTTAGGTTTATGTAAGTCCCTTATATAAAATGGTGTGTAGTACTTACATTTAACCCACACACATCCTCCCATATATTTAAAATCACCTGTAGATTACTCATAATACCTAATACAATGTATATTCTATCTAAGTAGTCATTATACTATATTGTTCTATTCGTATTAATTTTAATTGTATTGTTATTTTTTATTGTTTGTTTTTCTCTTGTATATTTTCAATTTGCAGTTAGTTGAGTTTATGGATGTAGAACCTATGGATATGGAGGGCTGATAGTATAGGATAATAAGGCAGGAACTCAATATAAATTTTCAGATTTTCAAGTGTCTGTAACGAGAATAATGAGAGACAAAATATTTTTTGCAGGAACATAATAATAATTCTTTTAGTGGTATTTGTGCAAAAACTTCATTATAGTGAAATCCTGCAAAGTTAAAATATAAAGTGAAAAAAACTTAAGAGTTCTATTTGAAAGGTCACAGTTCTCCTTGCATCAAAATGCATTTAGAGTAAGGAAAAAACATTCTGAATTTTGGTAGCTTTATGGGTGTCTTGCAAATTTGTCTTTCAGTAATGCCCCTAGTCCATCTAAGTAACAGGGAGAGTCTTATGTAATGCAGGCACCTTTTATCTTTGCAATAAAAAATCTTAACTATTTAAATGATGTGGCCACTTTTGAATATATTTTGTGTTTTATGAAGCATTTTGTTTCAGTTTTGCAGGAAAAAAATAAATATGGATTGGCTATATGCATTGTTTTTATAAATTCACATGCTAATGTCTACAAAACCAAAGAGAAATATTCATTCGTTAATTTATTCACTCATTCCTTCAGTGAAGGTTTGCTGAATGCCTTCTCTGGGCCATATGCCAACTTCTTGTCCTGAAGGGTTCTGGATGGAACATAAGCCATTCCAATACATGCCTAGCAAGCAGAAGACAGAGGATTCCATGTAGGAAAAGCATTTCTTATCTCCCCATTTGGCATCTCTCAATTTTTCACTCATTCACTCACTCACTTACTCTCTCACTCTTGTTCTTGCTTTCTTTCTCTTTAAATTATCATGGTATTTCCACATGATATTATTGTATGTCTGTTTTTAGATTATGTCTTTATTTGCACAGATCTTTTATCTCATATTAGACCATAACCTTTCTGAGCACAAGAATCTATGACTAATCATATTTCTCCATGCCTTATATTGTCTCACATGATTCCTTAAACTTATTAAGCACTATATGTGTATTTATTGAATGAATGAATACTTGAATGAATGAAAGAAAAGAGTAAGGGTTAGTTAATATAGTCTGAGAAGAAATCACAAACCTCCATCCCCCGGTGACTGGGCTTTATAGGAACTATATGACTGAGATAATCTATTAAAATCAAATTGTGTAAGGATCCAGGCCATTATGACATTAGCTTAGAGGTAGAGGGCTAAAATGACTGAGCAGAAATCCACACTAATGATGAGGCACATGGCACTGCATTATGATGTTTGAGATCCACTTTATTTTTTATTTGATTTTAACTATTTAAAAATCCTTTATTATTTTTATTTAAAACTTTATTTTATTTTAATCTTATTTTAATATATTTATATTAGAGAAGGTATGAATTGTGTATCTAAATGTATAAAACTTTTTAAAAGAATATTAAAAATAATATAATCATCCCTTAATTTGGTGATTTTCCCCCTATAAATTGCAAAATGTTATGTGTACACTTTATCATCTAATAACTTCCACAATATCTGTGTTTTTCAAACTCTTTAGTGCTTCCTAGAAGCACTGCTCATGATCTCCAGGAGTTTGATGCAGCTGCCAAATTAGCTTTTCCACTAATGGACTCTGCCCTGGACCCTTCTGTGTTAACCTCTGTTTTATTTTTGTAGTGCCAATGAAAAGTGATGTTTCTCTTTAACTGAGGCAAAGCAAAATGCCCCAAAGTGTGTTCATTTACATGTAAATCTTTCTGCACAGCCCAGTGCCTGCTAAATTGGTACTATTGCCAGGTAAAGTGATGAGACCTAAATTGAAACTATGGCTCAAAAGCCTCTCTAATCTTGGTGCTGTGTTTCCAAATCCGTTTCTTCATACTGTGGTGCAATGAGGTGCAGTTGCTAATCAGTATGAAAACATCTCATTCTTCTTTTCCTTTTTTTAATCCCCTTGGAAATTGTAGTCACAACAGTTCACTGGAGGGTCTTATAATAACACTACATCAGTTAATGTTTTTGGTCTAGGTTTATATAAGTATGGCAGAATGAAAATTACATTATATTAAAAATTATAAAGCAAACAAACATATAACAGATACTAGTGTTTGGAATTGTTATAGAAGCAACTGGTGGAAAGAACTCTCCATATCTATGACTGATAGGGTATTTTGGTCTCATAGAGAGACTCTATATATGATTTCCTTGAACATTGGCATTTATGTTTGTGTGTGTGTCTCATGACTTCTAATAGCCCACTTGCTTTCCAACTGGCATTTTCTTCCTTACTATATTGATGTAGTCTTCACATTCTTTATAAAACAGACTACGTTTTTGACATGGCTGATCTAAAAATAGTTTGTCCTGCTTTGGCAGGACTTGGATATTGCAGAGGAGCATTTCAGGATTTGCTGAACCCAAGCAGCTGACATCCAAACAGGCTTTCAAATGATATGATTACTTACTGATAAGCATTGAATTTCTCTTCAACTTCATTACTAAATTAATTGAGACTTTGGTTGAGATTATCTCCCAACTAAATGAAGTGATATTCTGTCCCAACTAAATGAAGTGATATTCTGTATGCATCTGCCAGGTTGCATAAAAATCTTGCACCTGTTTTAGTTCAAGTAACATTTTTTAAAGAAAATCCTTCAGATGAGTTTCATTTTATAGGGATGACGTCTTGCTATGAATTTCTTCAAAATTTATATTTATATCCACATAAGTATGAAAAAAAATATACTGTTTCTTCCACCCTTTCATCCATTTATCTATCCATCTATCCACTCATTCATCTATCCATATCATATCCATCCATCATTATTGAATATCCTAGAGATCTCGGGTGAATGAAACCAATTCCCTGATTTTACAAGCAAGCCATTTTAAACACCATGTTCCTAGGGTGGAATTATGTGTAGGATATGACGGGAGTGGAGGGAAAGATCTTCTGCTGTTGCTGTGAGGCTTTATATAGATAACGTCATGTTTAAGCTGGCCAGGTTGGTCTTATTTATATATTGCTGTTATTTCATTGATATTAACATAATCTATCTCTCTAGATTGTAAATTCAATAGAGAATAAAGACTTCTCAGGGTTTGTGCAGGCTTGCGTATTAGTAAAAGTTTGAAAATTCTTGAGAGTGGAAAGATTGGCAGGGAACTGAATAGATTATAACCAAGTCTATGTATTTACATTTGTAATGAAAATATCGTAATAAGGGATGAGCTAATATGTAAAGGTAAACTAACTCATTATTTCAAATTTTTATATGACACAAACATAAACTTTAAAAAGTAAGTCTGACAATACAGCTCTTATGCAATAAAATGCTTCTTGTTGATATTTTAATAAAGATCAACTTCTAAATTTTATGAGCACACATAGATTATATGAGGATGACTAACGTTGACTGATTGGAGGGTGACGTGTTGAATAGCTCTTCTCACTGTCTTACCTATGTTTTTTACTTTTAGTCCCTCTCATTTTTTTTTTTCACAGTTGCATCTAGCATTTACAAATTAGGGTTCATTTTTTCTTACTTTATTTCATAGGATGTAGTATTTCTTTTGTTTCTTATAAATAATAAACAAGAAGACTAGTCATATTTTTGATTACTATTATGTGATCAGCCACATATATATGTAGACAATTTTCTTTCAACTATGGCTTTGATCAAAACAAGTTAAAAAATAAACTACATAAAAAATGTGAGGTGTTATTCTTGATAGTGTATCTTGGCTCATTAACAATGTAATTATTTGCTTTTCACTCACAGTTCAAAGTAGATATCAAATGCAATTAAAAATTAAAAATAATTCAGACCATATTTGGACAGCAAATTTGAAGCTCAAGGTTAAGATCTTCAGTATCATTAGGATACCCTACTTAGAGAATATGTTTTAACTCCTTTGACATGTCTTGATATTTATAACATACAAGGCACAAATATAACATAATATGAAGGAGTTTTATGTAATTATTTTAAACTGGTTTTCTTATTATTAGATCCTATCATTTATACTGCTAATCTATAACCTGAATGATATAAAATCAGCAATGAAGGAAAGGATGAACCTTAATTTATAAACGTAGTCTAGGCAGATTTTTTATGCGATACAGCCTTCTCTATGAAAAAGCTTAATCTTATGCTTTTATGAGTAATAGCAATAATTTATTATTTCTCATTCTATTTACTCTGTTATTTCAGTGTCCATTATAAAAGTTATCAAAGTATCTGTTACCCAAGTAGTAAGATTGGAAAGGCAGGACTGATCATGAATCTTGTAAAAATATATGGTTAAGGAAATCTAATGTAGGATCAGGAAATTTTCTAATCTAAAGGGTGAAAATGATTTTTTCTCATGGCTGAGGGTGTTCTGCTGTGAATGAAATTTAGAGTAGAATTATAAACAATATTTAAATTAATATATATTTTAATATTTGGTTCTCCACTTCAGATTTAGCTTTAAAATGTATTCATGGTGTTGTGATAGTCAATTAGATAATATAAAAATTTTTAACTTGGTCATGGTTAGTGACTGTTTCCCAACAGGAGCATCTTTGGTATTTTCTTCCTATTATTTTTCCTTCTCTGTAAGTATTTGTGGAATTCTCACTCCAGGTGTAGATTTTTGCCAACCATTTGAGGATAACTCAAGGAACAATACATATGAGGATAGATTGCTTAAATCTCTGAGCTTCTATTATTATTCTGAATATATGAATACCAAGTTAAAAGTGATAAGTGAATTTGAGATTAGTTATAAATATAGGTGTTTTAATATATCATATTTTGTGCTTGTTTAGAAGGAAACACTGGAGCTCCTGATCCTACCTTCTCCCTGAAAAGTGTTGCAAAGCAACGCACCTCTTCCTTGAACTGGCATTGACCTTGGAAACCATTATATTTCTAGCTGAATTGACTGTGTCCCTCTCCCTTCCTAATAGAGAACTGATTAGGTTTTTCTTACCTTTATTTTTATTCTTTTCATGTGCTTTTAAATTTTGCTTTGATTACTTACATTTTAATAAAATATGTGTAGCTTTTGCAAGTAAATCAGACTCTTAAAAAGTATGTAATGGGAACCATCCCAATGTCTATGGGGAGAACTAATGTATTTTGAATGCCTTGGCTGTTTATTTTAGTGATTTCTTAATTATTTATTAAGGGACATGAAACTGAGACATATATGTATCATTGATAGGGTAGAGGGAAAGCCACATGGTTGCTTAATACATGCACAAGTTCTTAGTGAAACTGCTATCACTGTCTAGTATCTGAATAATTCTTAGCTTCTTCTCAAGGAAAATTAAAATGTACAAATTCTAAAAAATAAAAACAATTCACATATAACTCAAATGTAGTTAAAATTAGCACATTGTTGAAATGTGTTGAGGTAGACAACAAAACATAACACAGTGGGATCAGGTTATTCTGCTTTAGTGGGGGTGGCCAGGAAGATAGGACTATACTTTTTTTTTTTGCACTGAGACAAATTTCCTAGATGGTAGCCCCAAGAAAGAACATTGAATAACTGATTGGAACTGTTTCCTAATCATTATATTGATTGCTTGGTCTTCATAGTGTATTAAATGAAAAGGCAGCTATTTGGCTTATATTTGTGTTATGGTGCTAAGCCTGCACTTTAGACACTTTCTTTTTACTTGAGGACATTAGCAATGTGGTTTCGAATAAAGGAAGTTTTTTTTTCTCAAATTAGGTAGACCTGTGGATATTTAAAGGGATTCAAAGTTTAAAAGGCTGAGTAATGAAGGTCTTTATACCAGGATGCCTACTGGTCCCCTGATCACACTTGCCCCTCCTGACCCTTAGGTGAACACCTGCTTTATTGTGAGAACACACAGGTGGCTTCTGGTAGAACTCATGACTATAGCAGAAATGCCTGTCTGGTTCAGCAATCCAGTTAATGCCTCATGAGCACTTAATTTCATTGATGTAGTTAATATAGGAGGTGGGTGGCTTCTAGTCAACAAAATCTGGTTAATTGCCTGACTCATAATATTGTGGTCCATCCCCCAGACTACCCAGTTTAGAACATGCCTCCAATCAGTTTCATGACTGATATCTAATCCTTAGGATGTCTTTTAACACTCATATTCAGAAATCCTCTTCTCTATGCTGATGTAGAAGTATTTTATTTTATCTTTAGAAAAAAGGATGTATCTTTAGGAGAAAGGGCCCTTCTTGGAAATAACATATTCCTATCTAATTCCTGCACGGTTTCCTTTTTTCTCCTGCGGGCCAGCTGAGTTATTCAAAGACCTTAGTGCTTTTCTAGGAGGCTTGTGAAGTAATTGAGAATTTGGTAGGAAAGAAAGTGATTCTCAACTTCTTACTATAGTAAATGCATTTCTAGAGATTATGGCCTTAAGTATAGCCCTTTGCAAAATCTGCTTGGGGGTTTAGGGTTTTAAACTTATGCCAGGAGTGATATTGATTAGGCATTTTCTGCCTTGCCTATTAGCTCTTCCTTCTGCTCAGTGCTAGCGAAATCGCAATTTGTGCCATGAAAATCACCAAGGCAATAAATCTAGCACTTATGACTTCAATGCATTATTGAGAAGAAAGCACAGATGGACTACAAGGGAGCAAGCAGCGGTTAAAACCAACTAATATATTTGATAATTAATAAATGTAACAGGGGAAATGAACAGCAAGTGAAGGAGTAGCAGATCCAATTTTTAACTAAAATGTAATATAAAAATTCTCTGTTTTTTAATTTTAAAAAATCCTCTCTATAGCATTGAAAGAAAATTGGTTCTTGAGAATGCTGACTGCAATCTGCAATCAACTTTGGGTCCAGCTTAAACTTCTAACAAAGGTAGCCTAGGTACTCCTATTTTGTGAACATTAAGTTTCAGGAACTGTGTTATGTGCTGGTAATTCAAAGATAAAGCATGAATACTGTTTTCAAGAAGCTCTAAGTCTTTAATAGGGATCCATGCATATAAACATAACTAGTGAGTAAACTAGTGAATAAACAGGGCTATATACTGGCTCCAGAGGAGGGCATGATCACCTCTGCTGGGCTAGGATCAGGAAAGACCTCAGAGGGGAGACTCTTGAGCTGAGTCTTGAAGGAAGACAAGGAACTCGTTCAGAGAAAAGCAGGAAGACTGTTCTAGGCAGAAGTGCAGAGGCATGAGACAGCATAGCTGGTCCAGGAGACTAGAACTACTCAAAATGGCAGGAGCAAAGAATGTATATGGAGCAACAGTGACAGGTATACACATGAGAATACAGGCATAGCAAAATGGTAGGCGAGTGATGATGAGAGCCTGAAGTCAGATACTAGCAATAGGGTTGGAAACAATGGGTCAATTTATATCATTTATTAGATTGGTGACCTTGGGCAAGTTAATTAACCTCTCTGAGCCACAATATTGGCACTGTTAAATGGATATAATAATCTGCATCTTACAGTTTTGTTGTTAGTGCTAGAGAAAATATATTTGTGTTTCCTGAAATAGTAAGTTCTCAATAAGTGAAAGAGATGATTGTATTACTACTGATTGATTGAAAAACTCCTCATGTCCTTTCTTTTTCTACATATTTCACTGCTTGTCACTCTCATATCACTGTTCAGTATATACCTGAAATGAGCTTAGAGAATTAAACATTTTAAATGCCCTGCCAACAGTCATTTCTCCAATAATTATTACTGTTGCCACATTAATCTGTATTTGAGATGCAATCAAATTGATGTGCTCAAAAATGTATAAGCTCTGTCTGTCAGAACTGAAGGAGAGAGAAACATTTAGACATTATTAAAATTGTTGGCTTATTACTGGAAAGCATCATAGTTTAAGTGCCAAATATCCAACTAGGGTAAATATAAGGGACTGAGGATCCTAATATAGGATGCTGATTTATTGTTTAGCTTTAGGTAAGTTACTTCACCTCTTCTTTGTTTTTTTTTTTTTTTTGTTTGTTTGTTTTTGTTTTTTTTTTTAGACAGAGTCTCGCTCTCTCGCCCAGGCTGGAGTGCAGTGGCCAGATCTGGGCTCACTGCAAGCTCCGCCTCCCGGGTTCACGCCATTCTCCTGCCTCAGCCTCCCGAGTAGCTGGGACCACAGGCGCCCGCCACCACGCCGGGCTAATTTTTTGTATTTTTAGTAGAGATGGGGTTTCACCGTGTTAGCCAGGATGGTCTCGATCTCCTGACCTCGTGATCCACCTGCCTCAACCTCCCAAAGTGCTGGGATTACAGGCGTGAGCCACCATGCCCGGCCGTTACTTCACCTTTTCTATGCACATCTATAAGATGACGAAGATGATGCCTATTGAATAAATCCAATAAGCAAGCTTAAGCATAGGAATGATAAATAATAAAACATAAATTTCCTCTCTGAGGAGAAAAAAAAATCTCATGTCAGTAGATGTATTGCGATGCTGGGACTTAACATTCTAAGTGGGAATTATATGCAGAATTCAGTTTCTTCATTAACATCAGTTTATTTAAATGTGTTCCTGACTTCCATAATTGTGTCCCATACTTCGGTAGTTTTGTCTTACATTGTAAACAGCAGATTCTCTGTGAAAGGTAGAAATCAACCTGCTGATACTTCTCTTTCCACCCCCATAAGATACTGTAAAATAAATGGAAAAATACCATTTCAAAACCCAATCCAGCAGAAAATGGCTCTAGCCTGCAAAACAATCCAGTAGTTCATGTAAAAGGAACAATTTTCTTTCTTGAGAAGAGGGAACTTTTTTAACGAAATACAAGCACTTGGGGCTGTCACCCCTTCTGGTTCTTCTTGCCATGCCCTCCCTGCCTCTTTGGATCCCAGCAAGAGGCAGGTTAAATTCTGTGTGCTGTAGGAAGACTTTGGAGAAAACAAAACAAAACCAAAACCTTGTACAACCACCCTCCTCTAACTACAGCAATTTTTTATTTTACTCCTCTCTTGACACTTCTTACATGCTGCTGTGTGTTAGTGACTATCTTTGTGTGTGTGTGTGTGTGTGTGTGTGTGTTTTGTTTTTTTGAGATGGAGTCTCGCTGTGCCACCCAGGCTGGAGTTCAGTGGTGCGATCTCAGCTCACTGCAACATCCGCCTCCCGGGTTCAAGAGATTCTCCTGCCTCAGCCTCCTGAGCAGCTGGGATTACAGGCGCCCGCCACCACGCCTGGCTAGTTTTTGTATTTTTAGTAGAGATGGGGTTTCACTATATTGGCCAGGCTGGTCTTGAACTCCTGACCTTGTGATCTGCCCACCTTGGCCTCCCAACGTGCTGGGATTACAGGCATGAGCCACCGCGCTGGGCCGTGACTATCTTATTGTTATGTTTTATCTTCCTAATTATAACACAGATGCTTAATTGTAATACTTTGCCTTTTCTATTGTTTCCTCTGATCCTCGGGAGATATTTGCGAATTTATTGGCTTTATTGGGGTTTTCTAAACTTAGAAATAAATGTTTTATGTAGATTGCTCATCTGTTAGATATTATATCTAGGAACTGCCCTATCGCTGTGTTCCTTCTGCAACTGTGGCAGAGAACTGGCAGCAAGCCAAGCCATGGCTTACATGGCCATGATGTCTGTATTTATGATAGTTTCTTAAATTCCTAGGACTCTTCCCCTTGTTCTATAACACAGAGTTTCTTGTGCACAGCATGTGCTCATAAGTTAACCTTGCATACATCCCCACACAAAAAATACAGCCAGCAGAACATCAGAGAAACCAAAAGGGGAATGCAAATCTTGTCTCTGAAACTTATAAATATGGATTATTCCTGGTCCTCCCAGATATTATGAATTATTGGTGGCTTGAAATTCATAGTGTACATTCTAGTTGAAGTGGATTAAGAGTGTCTTAGAAATTGTATCCAAACTTCAGAAAACTCTTAATGGGAGCCAAATTATGCCAGTGTTCTAAGTCACATAATCAATTGAAGTGGTCTACTGCATTGCATTGGCATATTCTGTCTCTCTCTGCTTTTGCATTGTCAAAATTACAAGTGTCCTGCTAACCTTGCTGTGAATTTTGAGAACTGTGATGTTAAGAAGACATCAGAGGGCCGGGTGCGGTGGCTCACATCTGTAATCTCAGCACGTTGGGGGGCCGAGGTGGGCAGATCACAAGGTCAGGAGACTGAGACCATCCTGGCTAACATGGTGAAACCCCATGTCTACTAAAAATACAAAGAATTAGCCAGGTGTGGTGGTGGGTGCCTGTAATCCCAGCTACTTGGGAGGCTGAGGCAGGAGAATTGCTTGAACCCAGGGGGCGGAGGTTGCAGTGAGCCGAGATCGCACCACTGCACTCCAGCCTGGGCGACAGAGCGAGACTCCTTCTCAAAAAATAATAATTAAAAAAAAGGTATCAGAAAAAAAATTTATAAATCATAACAATTGCCTTGACTTTGTTTTCCTAAATAATTTAAGGGGAGTAACATTTTGTTGGTCCCTCTCTCAAATATTTTTCTTTCTGATCATTTTCTTTCTCATTTCCTTACAGAACAAATATTCACACACATAAACTTTAGAGCAATTGTGCTTTAGGGCTTTTGACACTGTACCTTGGCCAGTTAGTAGGCACTATAGTGGTACAGTCTTGGAAGTACACATTAAGTCTTTCCAGAACTTGAATTGGGGGAAGGTCACTCTTCATGCCCATTTGAAGATGTTTACTGAGATCAAGCAAAGAACCTAAAAGTGGTGTTCTTTTATTTGGAGACTTTCAGAATACCTTTGTTAGAGGTTATTACTCCTGAGAGAGAGCTGTTAAGCTGACTGAAGTTTGGGTAACTGGGATTGACTTGGTCCAAGTATGACCCTGGTCTGTGGTCTAGTTAGTATGTATCCTACTAGCTCAGAATTATCCAAAGTAACAGATAGTTACACATAAAATTGAACTTTCTAAGCTGTTGGTGAGATTTGTGTTGTAAATCACTTATATTCTCTCTCTGTCCCCTTCCCTTCCTTCTCTGTTAATCTAGAAATCTAGATAAAAAGATTTCTATCTTTTCTTTATTAATTTTGTCTCTTATTAGTAATTTTCTCTCTTTATTAATTCATTCATTTAATAAATGATCATTGAGTATGTATAATATGCCACCTACTGTCTTAGGTGCTAGTGAGATGAGCGAATAAATAGAAATAGATATTATCATAAGGGGATACACATTAAACAATAGTTATACAAATATAAGATTACAAATTTTGATGTTGGTTACAGAGGAAAAATACAGGGAACCAGTCTTTCAGGGAGTTGCATCATAGAAGATTTTCCTAAGAAAGTTTCACAAGAGTTGAGATGAATGAATCAAGTAGAAAGTGGGAGGAAGCAAGCTTCAAGCCAAGGTAACACTGTGCAAAGGATGAGAGGCAGGCAGGGGACAGAGGGTCCAGAATGGTTGGACTGGAGACTACAGGGATATGGCAGGATGGGGGAGTGGGGCAAAGGGACTGGGTCAGGTGGGACTCAAAAAGCCATCAGGGCCACTAGTTCCTTGTAGACCATTTTATAAATTTTTAGGGATTTTGAAGGATTTAGACTTTATCATAAAGCCAGTGGAAGCCAATGAAGGATTTAAGCACGAGAGTGATAAGAACTGGTTTGCATTGACAAAAGTTCATTCTGGAGAGGAGGGACAACAAAGGTCCAGAGCGAACATATGCAAAGCTGTTCAAAGGCTACTGGAAGATCCATGAGAGAAGCAAGATGGCAGTGTGGATGCAGGGAGTGGCCACAGAGATGGAGGAAATTTAGCAGGTTTCAGGAGTGATTGAGGTAGAGGGTCAGGATTTGCTGAAGGGATTAGGAGGTCTCAGAGGAATGTTTAGATTTCTGGATGCACAAATATCTTCATGTTGGGGGCGTTGCCTGAAACAAGAGACAATGCAAGTTGCTTTGGCGGTGAGTGTGGTGTTAGACGTGATAAAGACGAGGAGATTTTGACATAGTCTAATGGAGATGTCATGGAGGTACTTTGTTCAATTCTAGAGCTCAAGAGAGAGGTTTGGGCCAGAGGAATTAGTATGAAAAACAGAGCATATGTCAATTGATTTTATTTCAGTAGAGCATTTTTCTAAAGGTAAGTTGAACATTCCTTTTGAAAGTTTCTCTTAGTTTATGTTGTAGTATTTTTTATTTTCCCCCTTACCTAAATGTACAAATTCAGTCCCCTGTACCATGTTTGGTTACCTGGAATTTCATTCTATCCAATATTATTTTCATGCCTTATTTATCTTTGGTTTGAATGTAATATGACAGTGAAACCTGTTATTTGTATTCAATTTTTAAAGAAATGCTTTTAAATTTTAAAAGTCAGGCTTCTCTATGTGCTCAAATGAATCTGACTTACTTTATAAGAAGAAGGGCTTGGCATTCTGATGGAGTCCTGGAAATAGATTCTTGGAGACACAGCTATGTATTGGTCTTCCTTCATTTGTCTCTGTGATTGTGGATTATGACGCAGGTGGACTTTGCTCCTTTCCCCTGCGCTATGCAGCAAAGTGACCTTGAACAAGCTGCCAGCCCTACTGGATCATGATTACTCATATTTTGAGGAGAGGACTGAAGTAACATGATCTCTGAAGTTCATTTTAGCCTTAAGATTCAGTGAAAAGTTAGCATTAATCCTAGGAAAATAGTTAGAGATAAGGATGGTGGAGTGCAGTTATTTTAAGTGCTGGAAAAATTGTAGCTCTCTGGAGGAATTGAATCTTCTGAAATTATTCACTTTGTAATACAGGGGAGCTTAAAAGGTCCACCCTCCCATCTTTCTACATATACTTAAAGGCAGTTAAATTGCTGTTGAAAATGTGAAATGGAGGTGTGAACATTTCTAGAGGCAATTAAGTAGTTCTGCATTTTACTGGTAAATTCTATCATTCTTAAAAAAAGAGAGAGGTTTATATAAAAATGGAGAAAAAGGAAATTGCATGTGCAGATGTAAAATACCATCTGTGCTTCTGGATTCTTTCCATGCTCCACACCTTCGTTGAAAGAAATTGTTGATTGAAAGCTCAGATTTTGCTGGCTAGTTATAAAAGCTTCCTGTGTTGCTTATCATGCATTTTAAAAATAGATGGCTTTGAATGTGTGAGTTAATTTTTAGCCTCATTTGCCAAGTCCTCCTAACTCCAGAAGCATGCTTTTAGTGAACCCACAGTTCAGTTCATATTCAATGCAATTAATAGTAGTGGGCACTTACAAGGTGCCAAACTTCAGAATGTCATAGCTTCCTTTTCCTCCTAGTGGTAGGTTGGGCCCATCTGATTTCCTAGACTGGAGCACTTTGTCTATATCTTACTTTGAGAAAATATTAAACATTGGTAGAACTGCAAGTATGTAGTCTCGTGACGTTGGAGAATCTTAAGTATTTCCAACTTCACCTTTCTTATCTCTTTTCCATCTTAATAGTGGCAGGTGTCCTACTTGTGCCCAGACCCAAGTCAACTCTGCTCTCATTTACCTCTTACAATGAATTTAAGTAAAACTGGCATCTCTCTCAGGGTAACTCTTTTCCTAATGGTGGAATGAAATACTTGTTCTTGTTAATACAGTTTTAAATGTAACCATTGCTTTACCTACTTATGGATAAAGTAGGCTTTGATTTTTTTTTAATTTAAGATTTCTGACCATTATATTTTTCTTTAAAATTGTTCAGTTAAAAGCATTTTAAATAGTAGTGTGTGTGTGTGTGTGTGTGTGTGTGTGTGTGTGCAGAAATCCTTAGAAGCAACACAAAACAACCAAATTTGTATCCCTCTTCTCTGAGCCTTAGTAACTACAAATGTATCTGAATTGTTCAGGTACCAAACAGCTCTAGGAAACAAACTTACTATTAGAAGCTGAAGATAGCTTTCTCAAGTGCCAAATGCATCTTTAAGTACCAAAAGAGAGAGAATCAATTACACAGATATTGCTTAATATGCAAAAGGGAGGTAGAGAGCTACCCATTTTCAGCATGATGTCTGTGTGTTAAATATAGACCATTTTAATAGGTAGCTTGATTCTCAAATGTGTGCTTTTCATACATAAATGAATTATAATTCATAATATACATACATACATACATAAATTATGTTATGTTCATAATATTAAGAATGTATTTTGTGGTTTTATATACATGTCTTTAGCTGGCATAAGACAGAATCTACACAGATTTCTCTTTGAATAATAGAAATGTCTATTCTTAGAAGGACATTTTCTCTAGATAAATTTGTATGAAAAGAGTTAAAGTGGGTTGGGCGCGGTGGCTCATGCCTGTAATCCCAGCACTTTGGGAGGCCGAGGTGGGTGGATTACAAGGTCAGGAGATCGAGACCATCCTGGCTAACATGGTGAAACCCCGTCTCTACTAAAAATACAGAAAATTAGCCGGGCGTGGTGGTGGGCGCCTGTAGTCCCAGCTACTCGGTAGGCTGAGGCAGGAGAATGGCGTGAACCCGGGAGGCGGAGCTTGCAGTGAGCCGAGATCGTGCCACTGCACTTCAGCCTGGGCGACAGAGCGAGACTCCGTCTCAAAAAAAAAAAAAAAAAAAGAGTTAAAGTGGCAGCTGGGCACGGTGGCTCATGCCTGTAATCTCAGCACTTTGGGGGGCCAAGGTGGGCAGATCACGAGGTCGAGAGATCAAGACCATCCTGGCCAAATGGTGAAACCCCGTTTCTATTAAAAGTACAAAAATTAGCTGGTCATGGTGGCACGTGCCTATAGTCCCAGCTACTTGGGAGGCTGAGGAAGGAGGATCTCTTCAACTCGCGAGGAGGTTGTAGTGAGCCAAGATGGCGCCACTGCACTCCAGCCTGGCGACAGAGCCAGACTCTGTCTCAAAAAAAATAAAAAATAAATAAAAATAAAAAAAAGAGTTAAAGTGGCTACTTGGCATTATTTTGATAATTCAGTAGATCTGAGTGTAGCTGTGCGAAATAAATATCTGTATCCAAACCTAGAAACTCTGCTATTAATTACATTTTGTTATTGGTCAAAAGTTACTTAACATTTTCCAAGTTAACTCATCAGTAAAATGTGATTGAATTGTGAGAATGAATTCAGGTAATTGTGAAACAAAGACTTAGAAAGGATCAAAATGTTCTTTTCATTATGCTTAGCATTTTTCATGAGAATTTTGGAAGCTTTCATTTCATTTTTTTGATCTCTATTTTGTTTATCTGTCTTTGATTTTTTTTGATCTTTTGTTCATGTGATTTTAAAAACACCTCACTAGATAACTTCTTTTGTATCTCTATTATTCTTTTTTGTGTGATTCTCTCATTTTTTTCCTCTTTATTTTGTATCTCTGTTTTTTTAATATGACTCTCTCATTTTTTCTCTTTATTGGGCTTAACCATAGCATCTAGGATTTTTGTTGATACTTGTTTAAGAGGGATGTTGACAAACCAGAGTTTTTACTGAAGATGATGATCAGGATGGCAAAGGATTTAAACATAAAATATAAGTTTAGAATTTGGTGATATTTAGACTGAAGGAAAAACATATTTAAGGGAGATAATCTTAAATAGATGAAAAAAAGCAATATGGTTGAAGGTAAAATATTGTTCCAGGTTTCAAAATTTAGACAATTAATGGAAAATATGGGAGAGTCAATTTTGTGTCAATAGAGTTTTAAAAACTAATCAGAGCTATTAAAAAGTAATAGCTTTGATTTTCAAGTAGGTCATAGGACCAGTTTTTCTGTACAAACCAAATAAATTAGATATAGTTCCTAGAGCTGTGGAAGCAACAAGGACTAAAAGAACTAAAATTTCAGAAGGGAAAATTATTCCAAGGCATGCATGTATTTATTTCCCTGAGGGCATTTGCTTATTCTGAGTGTGGTCTGAGGACTGGACTGGGCCTAGGCGGAAGGTGTCTTTGGGGAGTAAGAAAAGTTAGCAAAACTTTTAGTGATACTGCAAGGCTGGGACAAACTGGAGACTTGAGGGATCTAAAACACACATCTTTCTCCAAGGGATGTTTGCTGTGTTTTGAGGCTGCATAGGAAGCCAAAGGCTAGGCTAAAAGCTTCTAAAAGGCAGAGCTTCCAAAAGGCAGTAGAATTTTAGTAGGAAATAAACAAACAAAAGGACTTGGCAGCCTGGAGACACCAAACTCAAACATACTATTGAACTCTTTTTGAAGATATTTACCAAATTTTGTAGCTGTTAGGGCCCTAAGATAAAGAAATGAGCTGAAAACTTCTGAAAGAGAACTTTTTCAGGGCCCAGAAGATAAAGATATACCAGGCTTTCAATCAAAATCCAGGGAGTGTCATGGCTTACAAGTATAGATAAACAAGGGGAAGACTACATTCCACTAAAACTGCAATCTAGCCCCAACCCAGCTGAGTCCTTCGTTGGCTTGAGACGTCCAGCCTCTGTCTCTTCTGCTTAATATCGAAAGTGAGACCTCTGTCTCTTCTGCTTAATATCGAAAGTGAGAAACCTGCTCTGGTGGAAGATATCGTTTGGAATTCTGTAGTTCTTCTTTAACTAATTTCTATCATACAATAAAAGAGTATGTAGACATACAAATAGGTGAAACTACATGACAAATAATCAAAAGAAAAAGTATACATTTGAAGCAGATACATAGATGATCCAGATATTACAGGTAACTGGCAAGGACTTAAAAGGTGGACTAAAAAAAGTGAAGGAATAGAAAATTCGATTAGAGAAGGGGGACACATAGAAAATAATCAAACAGGTTGGGCATGGTGGCTTATGCCTATAATCCCAGCACTTTGGGAGGCTAAGGTGGAAGGATCACTTGAGGCCAGCAGTTTGAGACCAGCCTGACCAACATAGCAAAAAGCCATCTGTACTAAAAATACAAAAAATTAGCTGGGCTTGGTGGTGCATGTCTGTAATCCCAGCTACTCAAGAGGCTGAAGCATGAGAATCATGTGAACCTGGGAGGCAGAGATTGCAGTGCGCTGAGATCGTGCACAGCATTCCAACCTGAGCAACAGAATGAGACTGTGTCTCAAAAAAATAATTAATAAAAATAATAATCAAACACATATTCTTGAACTGAAACAAAACAAAGTCCTACCTCTATCTGAAATTAAGAGTTTGCTAGGGACATATGATAAATTGGGCACAGTATAATACAAGTTTAGTGAACTGAAAAAATACTCAAAGCATAGAAAGAAAAAGGGAAAAATTAGATATTGTGTAAATGGTATTTGTGTTATGCTAATTTTTTAAAACATAAGTAAAAATGAAGTCCCAAAGGAGAGGAGAGAATACATGGGGAGATGCATTTTTTGAGGAGTTAAGGCCAAGAATTTTCTAAAATTTTGGAAAGACCGCCACACACAAGTTCAAGAAGTTTAGCAAAATTGAAGCAGGATAAATACAATAAAAACATTCATAGGGACATTTCAGTAAAACTGCTGAAAACCAGATAACAAGATCTTAAATGAAGTCAAAGAAACAAACAAAAAAAAAACTTTAAAGAGCTCTAAGTACAAGATTGAGAATTGACTTAACAAAAGAAGTGAGAAGATAAATGAAATGTAGTGTTGAGAGAAGATAACTGCAAACCTACAATTCTGTAACTAATACAAATATATCTATTGAAAATATCGAAACAAAGACATTTTCTGACCAAAAAAAAAAAAAAAACCCAAAATACAAAAACAAAACAAAAACAGAGAATTAATCAGTATGAGGCCTGCACTAAAAGGAATACCAAAGGGAATTGTTGTAAGTAGAAGAATGACCCTAAATAGAACCTTGGAAATATCTGAGTGATTGAAGAATGCTGGAGAGTGTAAATGCATTTTATACAAATGAATGTGAACTATATTGAACAATAAGAGTGATGCTTTGTGAAATTTAAAATACATACAGAATAATATGTGACATCAATACCATTGCAAAAGTAAGAAGTGATAAATGAAGTTTAAAACTTCTAGGTTTAGCAATTCTGGGAAGATACTAAAAGTAATAATTATATAGAACCAACTCAAGAATGCATGTTGCAATTCCTCAGGTAAACACTAAAAGAACAGTAAAAGGAAGTGTAGTTAGCATGTTACTACAAATAAATAAATGGATGTTTGATTAATGCAGAGAAAAGTTATGAGAAAAAAAGAATATAGTAAACAGGGCAACTAGGTAGGAAATAGAGGAAAACATAGCAGAAAAATCTTTGTAACCCTGGAGTAGGCAAGGATTTCTTTTTTTTCTTTTCTTTCTTTTTTTTTTGAGATGGAGTCTTGCTCTGTTGCCAGGCTGGAGTGCAGTGGCGTGACCTCAGCTCCCTGCAACCTCCGCCTCCCGGGTTCAAGCGATTCCCCTGCCTCAGCCTCCCAAGCAGCTGGGAAGACAGGCACACGCCACCATGCCCAGCTAATTTTCTGTATTTTACTAGAGATGGGGTTTCACCATGTTGGCCAAGATGGTCTCGATCTCCGGACCTTGTTATCTGCCTGCCCTGGCCTCCCAAAGTGCTGAGATTACAGGCACGAGACACTGCTCCCGGCCACAAGGATTTCTTAATCGGGACACAAACATAAAAAATATATATATAGAGAGAGATTGGCTTATATTAAAACTAAGAACTTTTGTTCATCAAAACATACCATTAAGAGAATGAAAAGACAGTCACAGAGTGGGAGAAGATATTCTTAATACACACATCTGACAAATGACTCATTCAGATTACATAAGAACTCCTGCAAATAAAAAAGATAAAGACAAAAGACAATCCAATAAAAAAGTGAGTAAAAGTCTTGAACAGACACTTCACATAAGAGGATATCCTAATTGCAATATATATATGTGTGAAAAAGAACTTAACTTCATCAATCATTATACTAATGCAAATTAAGTCAAAATGTGATAATACTACACACTGACGAGAATGACTAAAATGAAAAAGGCAGAAAATATGTGTTGGTCAACGATGTAGAGCAATGGAAGTTCTCATGGTCTCCTAGTGGGTGTATAAATGGAAACATCTTTGGAAAAATTTTGAGGGCATCTACAATGCATATCCCATGACCCAGTAATTCTACTTCTAGATATACATGCAGGAGAAATATGTACACATGTTAACCAAAAGATGTACAAAAGTGTTCAAACAGCCCTTTTTGTAATAGTGCCAAAACAGAAATGCTCATCAATGGGTCCTTAGGTAAAAAGAAATTTGAATATTCATACAGTAGAAGTATACAGTTGTGAGAGTGAATGAATATCAGCCATGTATAACAATGAGTAAATCTTATAAACATAATGTTGAGTGAGACACAACATTCAGACACAACAGAGTATATACTGAGTGATTCTACTTATAGACATTTCAAAAACAGACAGAACTAATCTATGTATTTAGGTCAGGATAGTGTTTACTCTGGGCAGGGACTGGGTCGGGGGGGGTGGGGCGGGCTGCTGTACCCCTTGTAATATCTGTTTCTTAGTTTAGATATTGCTTACATAGATGTATTCAGTTTATGAATATTCACCATCATGATATGTATACATATAATATATATAAAATCTTATACTTCAAAAACAAGTTAATTACAATGATCGTTTTTTGAGTTAATAAGCTTCCTATTCTTGGAAATATTCAAATAAAGAAGTTGGATGATTACATATAAGGGAGACTTTGGAAGGCATTTCTGCATTGGGGTAAAAGAAATGCACTAGATGATTATCCAAACTCTTTTTAATTCTGAGATTCTCTAATTTTGTTAAAAAAGGGTATACTTTGATCATTCATCTGCATATTTTTCTTTTTTCTTTACTAATCAAGTTTGAGACTATAGCCTACTTTCACTGTTGCCAGTTTACCTCCCATTTCCTCTTAAACTCATGCCACTTCTTTTGTCTTCTTCTTTTTCTTTTTCTGTTTCTTTCATATATATTTTTACATATATTTTTTTTTCCTGTCTTGCTCTGTTGCCCAGAGTGGAGTTCAGTGGTGATCTGAGCTGCAACCTGTACCTCCCAAGTTCAAGTGATTCTCCTGCCTCAGCCTCCTGAGTAGCTGGGATTACAGGTACCTGCCACCAGGCCCAGCTAATTTCTGTATTTTTAGTAGAGACAGGGTTTCACCATGTTGGCCAGGCTGGTCTTGAACTCCTGACCTCAGGTGATCTTCCTGCCTCAGCCTCCCAAAGTGCTGGGATTACAGGCGTGAGCCACAATGCCTGGTCCAAACTCATACCACTTCTTAATCACTGACCACTCTAGGAACAAATCTGATGGATTATTTTAGTCTTTTTCTAACATATTTGGGTCATTTGCTGTTGATAACTCATTTTATTAAAACTCTCTCCCCTCAGCTTTTCTGATGTCACTCTCATTTTCTTCTTGTCTTTTTTTCTCTGATAATTACTAAAATATAAGAACTGTCCAAAGTTCTGTTCTTGACCTGCTTCTCACACTATAAAATTCTTTGTGTGATTTTAACCACTTTAAGACCTCACTCACTATTCACCTGTTGTTAAGTTTCAAATCTGTGTCTCTAAACTCAGAACTCTCCAGGGTTCTAGTCTTACGTATTCAACTACTTAACAGACAGATCCATCGAATGTCCCCCAACGTAACACATGCAAGACTGAATTCCTACCTTTCCCCCAAACCTTATCATCTTTTATTATTCACTTTACCTGGAAATAGTGTCACCATCTATATCTGTTTTATGCAGCCTGGGAGCTATTTTGGACTCTCCAATCCCTCCCTTTCCTCTTTCCACATCCAGTCACTTCCCAGGTCCAATCCACCTTCTTTTCTAATATTATATATCCTTCCCCCCTTCTCTTCTATTTCCCACTGACTCAGCTTAGTTTAGCTCTCATTATTTCTCTAAATAGTTTCCAAAAAGATTTGTCTTCTAATTTGATACTCAGCTGATACATTCTGCACAATGAACCCAGCATTTATTTCTCTTACTAGGATGTTCTTTAATTCTTCACTTGGTGATTGATTACCTACTAATTTGACACTTGGTTTAAATGTGGGTTTCCCTGTGAAGCCAGGACAAACCTTTACCCAACCTGCCAGATCGAATTGACACCTCCTTCCTTTGTGTTGCCAATGGACCCTGTACATACTTTCAGCCAAGCGTTTGTCATATTTCATTGCATTTATTCATGAGACTGAGAGTATGTCTTATTTATCCTGTTGTATCCAGCACATAGTGTGCCCAGATTGAATGAATAAAATAATGAATGAATGACTGCATAAATGAATGAATAGGATAATTGAGCTTAGTCTGAATCTATGTTTTCCAGTTTCTTATTTTGAATCACCTAAGAGCTTGTTAATAATACTGACTCTTAGCTGTTACCTAGGGTGTACTCTAAGGAAAAAGCTAGGAGATTCGTTTTATTAGATAAGCTTGGGGAACATTAGTCTAAATTATTATCTTAATTTATTTACTTATCTTTCAAATAGTCAGCATTTTTATGCACATATTTCTGATCTGAAACCTGCCAAACTTTGTGGACTAATCACTGGTCCTGAAATGAATTGTGGAAATGTTATTATAGGGACAAAGTAATTATCTTTGCAGCATTAGATAAGGGAAAAAGTGAATATGAGCAAATCATTTTTGGTGGGGGAGGGTTAGTAACTTTTTGCTTAGTATATGGTTTATTGCTCAATAAATATTAAACATGCAGTATTAAATTAAAGTGGTTACTGAATTATTCCATTTGTCATAAAATGATTCTAATACGAACAGACAAATATATAAATATACACACATACTTAAAAATTGTTTCACTTCTGTGGTATATTTCTCCATATAGTTTGCTAAGATTTATTATATGACATGCTTATGTCATATGTGGTTTTTATTCACATTTATGAGTACATAATGACTTTCTGGGAAAAATATATCCAGATCACACAAATATACTCAAAGCATTTTCATTCAGAAGTGGTTGCCACTTTTAAATCTGAGATTCTCTGAATTGACACATAATTGCCTATGAAAACATAAATTTCACTCTGTTAAATTAAGAGACAGGATTCACTTTAAAGAGGGTTTGTTATTCAGCCAAATAAATATTGCTCATGTCCAAACTTCCATATTAATTTACCATTACCCTTCATTTTAAAATTAAATTAAAGGCAGATTTTTAATATAACATCACTATTTACATTTCCTTCTACTAGATGGTAAGCTAGAAGAGATGTGTCTAAGTACTAAATATAATATCGAATATTTTAGTTCATAAAAAAACTTTCCAAAATGAAGAATATAAAGAGTAGAAGGCAGAAAGGAAGAGGGATAATATTTGTTTAACAATTATTCAAGATGAGAAAGTCACATTAGGATTTTTTATTATTTAGTGATTTGGGGTTTCAGTGTAGCTGCAGAGGTTGTCAGTCTAGACTTGATATTTTGGCTTCTGTAATGGTTGGTGTGTATGTACCTTTTTTTTTTTTTGTCAAGAACTACATGGCTAACTGTATCTTAAAAAGCAAGGGACTTGGCCAGGTGCGGTGGTTCACACCTACAATTCTAGCACTTTGGGAGGCCAAGGCAGGCGGATCACGAGGTCAAGAGATGGAGATCATCCTGGCCAACATGGTGCAACCCTGTCTCTACTAAAATTACAAAAATTAGCTTGATGTGGTGGCGCACACCTGTAGTCCCAGTTACTTGGGAGGCTGAGGCAGGAGAATCTATTGAACCCGGGAGGCGGAGGTTGCAGTGAGCTGAGATGGTGCCACTGCACTCTAGCCTGGGCGACGGAGCAAGACTGTCTCAAAAAAAAAAAAAAAAAAAAAAAAAAAAAGCAAGTGACTTCAGCGGGCACAGCAGTGTGCTATAGGGAAACGAGCACTGGTGATGGTATTGAGAAAGTTAGATCTCATCTCAGCTCCCTCGTGATCCCCAGATGATTGAGAGAACTAAAAGTTTCACACAGACCCTAAATAACCTCATAGATCATCAGTTCTCTAAAATGAGCAATTATTATTTCTAATAATATTTTGTCAAAATATGACAATCATAGTTGACATCTGTATACTTGGTGGCATATTTTTTTTTTTGAATGGCAGCCTGCTTGAGGGTGGTATTTCCTTTTCACACTTAACTTGTCTATATCCCTCTTTTAGTTGAGGTCCTACTGAATTATGTCAAAGACAAACCCCAAAATCTCACTGGTTTAGCATAACTTGCACATGTGAAATTCAAAACGGTGTTCCTGGTCAGTAAGAGGCTTTCCATTTGGTCATTCACATATATGCCTCCTTTATCGTGTGGCTTAGTTTTTTATCTAGGACCTTGGAGTTCTCTTCCCGTGGCTCATGCTTGGGGAAAGGGCATGGAGGACCAGGCACTGGAGAATTTTATTGGCTAAGACTGGAAATATCCCACCACTTCCTTCATGTTAGAATGCAGTCATATTGCCATTTCTAACTGTAAAGGAGAGTGGGAAGCTTATACTTCCTGTGGGCCCAGGAAGAAGATGGAACAGATGTGGTGGGAAGCTAGCTAGTTTCTGTCATAATACTTTTCAATATTTATTTTATTTTCTCTGTCACAAGATTAGAATAATCTACTAATTTATGTAAAGGGTTGAGAAAATAATCAATGCCCTTATACCTTTATCAATTATAAAGCCTCCTCATTTTCATAATATCTTTTTATTGTTATCACAACTCTGTGAAGATAGGAATTATTAACCTTGGTTTTTAAATGATGAAACAGAGACTCAAAGGAGTTGCCCAAGGCCATAGAGCATGTGTATGGTCAACGTGGGATTTGAAACTGTGTCTCCCAATATGTGTCAAATACCCTTTTTTTCTAGGAAAAAATAAATACATACAGTTTATCAGGTGTCAGAGGGAACCATGGTGCCTTGAATTTCTTACCTCATGTCATAGGATCATGGGCATTGCTCTGTTTTCGGGATGTCACATGTCTACTGAGGCTATATGGGACTTGCTATGTAGAACCATAAGTGTTGGTGGCATATGGAAGCTGTGGAAATTATATGGCTCTTTTATAACTCCAAGGAGGGTCTGGGCAGTTACATGCATTTTCTTTATTGAAAGTTCTTCTTGCCTCATATAACTTTTTTCTCCTCAGAACTAGCTTAAAGGTACCTGCAAATACGTACATATAAATTTCCTAGAGAATTCATCTGTCCCTCTGACTGAAAAGAAGTTACCACATCTAATGTATGTGAAGTAAAAGTGAGATTGAAATTACTGTCATCTTCCATACCTAACTCAAGAATATTATACACTTAAATTTCAATTAATACCTCACACAGTTCATCTTAACTGAATTTCTGACTCCCCATGTAACTTAGCAAAACAAACCCTTAAAAAATATTTTTTCTTTGCCTTCTGTGAATAACCTTATTGACATGGACAGAAATTAAAACACAAATGATGACTAAGGGGAAAAGTCAAAATTATTTGGTTCTAATTATAAATGTTATAGAGAAAGCTTGCTGACTAATAATTCAGTGTCTATAGATGATGTAAAATTTATTGTGAACTTAAACATCCTTTAATTCTTTTTATAATAATTTATTCTAAAATACATAAATTTATGAAAATTCTATAGATTTTGGTAATTTCAGTTACACTAGTACTAGCAATAAATATGCTCTGCATATTTTTTGTGGAGCTTCAAGGGATGAATCATTGTAGAAAATGAAATTAAACCTAACAAGAATGCTAATACATAGTGTAGCTTCAGATACACAGCAGACTCAGTAACCCAAGACTTCAGAGATTACAGGACACCATCATATTGAAATATGTGGAATTTTAACAATTCAGATATTCTAATGATGTAAGATGAAAGATAAGTAGTTATCATATTCATGAAAAAAACAAGTTGATAGGCTAACACATCTGGGAAGATGACTCAAGGGCTAACTAGAAATAAGTGCACTATTAAGTGAAAAGCTGAAGCGTCAGGTATATTGTACCTGATTTTGCCAAAGCACACTTGCATAGAGGGAGATGACTCTAAAATTCCATCCAACTGACTGTGTTACTTTTGTTGTGTTGATTAGCTGACGAGTGTGTGTGCAGAAGGTAAATGCACCCATAAACATATCAAATCAGTTTCCTTCTAGAGGAGGCCAGAGTATTTGATTGATTGCTAGCATCATCCTTAGAATTTTCTACCTTTTTAAAGTCTTTGTGGGATTCAACAACTTAGAGATCTTCTCCAAGCCACCTCTCAATAGAAATTTCTACTGACAAGAGAGTATGTAAGAGTTTATATAGAGTACAAGTAACCCTCATTTGGCTCATGCCAATTATCTGTGTGACTTCATACATATTAGGTGTCTAAGTATTTATTCTCAAAAGAGCACTGGTCAGTGGGTAAAGCCATGTCATATGCATTATCTAAAACTAAGGCAGATATTCACTGGTCCCAACCTTTCATTGGAGCCACTTCATATCTGACAGTGATAACCTCCCCATTTAAACCTGGTAGGTCCTCTATTACCTGCCTGTTCGTGCCAGCTGGAGTGAACTCTTGACCCTGCCTCACTGTTGGAACTTGGAGTACTCATAACCTTTTCTTTAATGAATTTAACTCCTGATTGAGACCCCTAACTTTTTAAAGGCATACATTTTTATCACATTCAGCTTTATCTAGTTTGATTCTCAGTTTTGTCCTATCTCAGGCTATGTTGTTCCCCAAAATCATTTAATGCAACAAATGTGAACTAATACATCTTTTAAAAATTGGACATGTGATCTTGCATCAGAGTTATTATAAAGCACTTCTTACTAGGCATTGCTTTAAGGCTTTCTTGAGCATCCATACTTGGTAACTGTTTTTCTTGTAAGCCTGTGTTAAAATATGTTTTCCTGGTAGTCTGATAATGAGTTCTTATTGGACATACTGCATCGGTCAGGGTTTGGTTAGGAAAATAGAAACCACACTTAATATTTCAAGTCAGAAGTAATTAACTTTAGGAAATTAGGTGCTTACATAGCACTGGAAAGCCTAAAAGACAACGATCAGAAAAAAAAAACAAAACGATTAACTCTTAGCATATGAGAGAGCTAAAAAAACTGCAGGAAATTGCTGCTGATCTTGGCTACCTGGGCACTGAAGTTGGTGATTTTCAGAAGCCCACACAAACTTCAGGTCTGACACCTGCCTTCCAGCTGTTGTTGGAGGAAAATTAATTTTTCTTTCTCATCTGCCTTCCAAATCTTTTGCAAGTGTACCTCATTAGCAGAATCAAATTTGGAACCATGCTGGTAAGAAATTCTGGGAGTGTAGCTTCCAGGCAATGCAGGGAGAAGTGTATAAAGGGGCAGAGATGATGCAGAATTGATGAGACAATTCAGAACATTTGCAAAGAAGAATGTTAGGTAAATATTGAGGTCATCCAGATGTTTCCCCACCCAATTTTTATATTTTGTGTTCTAAGTTTGCCTGCCTTAATGCCCCATATCTACACGCAGACACACAGACACACACACACTTTCAACCAAAAAGAATGGCTAGAGAAATATTGAAATACAATGAATGTACTTAATTTTTAAAGTTTATCACCTGCATACTTAAGAGATAATGCTAAAGCATGAGTCATCGCTGACATTTAGCACCACTAATTTTAAACCTATGCAGATTATTGCTTTGAGGAATAGCACTGCTGGCATGTACAGAAGAGAAGACATTTTTAGTAAGTGATTTTCCTTATAGGAGCTTATATGCTATAAGTTACAGTAAAGAATATGGGCTTTTGATCACACTGAGTAAGGTTTAGTACTTGAGTGACTTTAAACAATTTACTCTCTCTGGGTTTTAACGTTCTTATCTATAAAATGGGGATACAAATATCATCCACCTGCCTCAAACTTTGTTATATGATCCTAAGAGATAATGTATATATATATAAAGTGGTTCATATTAGTGAGTTCTTAAAGATATTATTACCTCCCCTTCCTATCAGTTCTTCAATGTTCTTTCTAAGGGTTATACTATGGTTTTGGGGAAGTAGGTTGAAAAATGTGTGGGTGGCTATTTCCTAAGATTAATTTTTTTTACAGTAAATAAGCTTTCTTATAAATTTTCTAATACTTTGCACCAATTCTATAAAACTCTGCATGAATCTAGAACATAACTTGATTCTTTATCAGTAATGTTAAATATTCTCCCTCTCATCTGCTTATCTGCCAATGAGGAATTTGTTTTGTAATGAAGCTGTCCTTTCTTATTAAGGATTAAGCTAGAATGCATCAACTATTTAGAAACAAAGATACATATTAGAATATGCACACGACTGCTGAAATATCATTTCTCTTTCATCATCCCTTTTATGTTGACCAGATGTGAGGACAGGTAAAAGGAATCACTTCTGTGGAACATCCTTTCTCTTCTGCTAAAACATTGCTACAATTCACAGGTAGCCTTCCTATTGGCCCTTATATTCATTTTTTGATATGCATGTTAAGGGACAAGGGAAGTGCAGCCTCCACTCCAGCTAAAGATGCAGAACAGAGATAAGAAGAGCCAAATGGTATGGAGAGAAGCAGGAGAGAGAAAAATAAAAACCCAGGACAGGGGGAGTTAACAATAAAGGAACTCTGATATCACATCTAAAAATTACTTTGCTGATGAACCAAACGTTTCTATTTTGTAAATAGTGCTGTCATCATGTAGTTGACATATTGGTGTAGCAATATGCACCTGATGTAACTTCTTAGGGAGGCAAAGGAAGGACAATAAGCTAATACTTGGGGAGACTAAAGGTAAAATGCTTTCATTCAGTTCAGCTTCTCTGAGTCTTGATAGTTATTAATATGCCAGGTATGATAGAGGAAGCAAGGTGATAACTCTCTCAAAGCTCTGTTATTTTTCACTATTCTGCTATTCCCCAAACCATTAATTTTTAGCCTTAGATTTTTTTATTGATTGAATAGAATTAATGAATTTTTATTTCAAGTGTAGTAAAATAAAATTTCATTGAGTCACTAAGGAAGGTTCCCATGACTCTTTGAGGTTATTTTGACAGGTCACTTCTGGATGCCTTTTTCTTCATTCACACAGCTTTAGTTTGTTCTACCAGTCAAGATAGGCTAGTCTATGCTGCACTGTCAAAAACAATTTAAAAAAACTAGTTAAAGTCATAGCTTAATAAAACAAAAATGTATTTCTTTTTCATGTCATATATGTACACAACCATTTGTACTGGGAGACACACCTAGTTTTAAGGACCATAGTCACTCAGGAACCTAGGCTGACAGAGGCACCACAGTTTTCTAGCTACATCATCTGGAATGATGCCTAGACTCCTCACTGGCCATGGTAGAAGAAGAGAGAGAGAGAGAGACAGGAACCCATGGTAAAGAAAGAGAAACTGCCAATAGCACATGAGATTTTTGCTACCTTAACCCAGAAGTGACACAAATCCTTTCCACTAGTGCCCATGAACTAGAATGTGTTATCTGGTGCTGCCTAACTGCAAAGTTACTGGGATATTTAGAAAACTAACTGGAATATTTGATGAGCATGGCTATTTCTGCCACAATTGGAAACATTTACTTTTATGTACTTGAGTATAAATTAAAATTTCATGAAAGTGCTTCAATACTAGAACATACTTTCATATACTATAGCTTGTCTTCTGTTTAGTCACTTGGCAATTAATTGTATACATTTACAGAATTTTTTTAAAAAGACTTTTCTTTGAGACAAGGTCTCTGTCACCAGGCTGGAGTACAGTGGCACAATCTCGGCTCACTGCAGCCTCTACCTCCCAGGCCCAATTAATCCTCCCATCTCAGCCTCCCAAGTAGCTGAGACTACAGGCGCGTGTCATCACACCCAGCTAATTTTATGTATTTTTTTGTGGAGATGGGGTTTCGCCATGTTGCCCAGGCTGGTCTCGAAATCCTAGGCTCAAGTGATCCACCCGCCCTGGCATCCCAAAGTGCTGGGATTACAGGTGTGAGTCATTGTGCCTGGCCTAAAAAAGACATTTTTATCATCGTGCCTCACCTAAAAAAGCCATTCTTATTAGTGCTAATTTTATCTCCCTCAACATATTTGTAGAATCTTAGAAACAGAAACAGTGTCTTCTATTTTTTGGTGTCCCTATGGCACCTAAAATATTTACATATCTTCATTGCAAAATGACTTAATAGCAAAATAAAGACATACATGCTATTATATATGCAAATATACATTAGTATAAAGAAAAGTCATGGACTCCTAATTTTGAGACAGATTAACATAGCTAAACTGAAAAGTTCATTATGCATTTTCAGATTTTTCTCCATTCTGATTCCTTATTCATGAAGACCAAGTTTGGATGTTCAGGGAAACCATCACTTGACCATCAGAAGACAGATTTACTTTCTCAAGATCAGAACAAACTGACTATGACAACTTTTAAAAAAGGAAATCATTTAAAAATCCTTTAAGACTCAGTCATTTTCCAAATGGCACCAAATATACTTTGACGACATATCATCCTTATTAAAAATTTTCTATGGCTAAATTTCATATTACCTTCGACCTAAATTCATTCTTGCCATCGAGTGTCTCTTACAATCTGTCTGTGCCCAAATACCCCTCCAGTTTTTGCAATTAATTAATAGTTTTCAATTCTTTATTTACTCCTCATTTTCTTAAACCTCATTGGTCTTAAAATATTATTTTGCTTTTTCTCTGCTGAAATAGAAGTCTCTACCATTTTTGACATCACTAACATGATGTCAATTCATTTAGCTAATTCAAATCAAGGTTCTATGTATTTATTTTTGGAAAATGGTGATCTGGCTCATTAATCTTGTAATGTGACCAACTTGAGGGCATTTAGAAAGTGGATGTTATGTTACCTTGTTACTAGAACTCTGAAATTAGACTGCATGGAGACCAAGATAATTATGACTAAAGGATTAGATTCTCAAGACTAAGTGGACTCATTTGTGTGTGCAGATATTTATCAATCCTTTGTGAGAAATGTCCTTCTTAGAAGGCTGCATTAGCAGAATTTAAAGACTAAAGGAGGGAAAACAAAATTTTTAGTCATGATAAAAATAATTTCTTGCCTTTTTTTGGTGATTTATGCCTTACAATGTCCTTGACGCCTGCCTAGAAGATAGGCAGGCCTAGTCGTACTAAGTATCTTCATTTTACGATCTTAGAAATTGATATGTGTCTAAGAATCATTAGAAAACAGCCTAGAACTCAGATTTTCTGGTTTGTAGATGCTCTGTGATGCAGACATTACAAGTCTAGTCACGATTCCTTAGATACACAACAGGTAACCCTTGCAAAAAGAGAAATAGCTTGCACTACTTGTATACTGTGGTTATCCTTCATGTTTCTACATCAGCATGTTCCCTAAACTTGTAGAAAGTGCTCTCTGGGCTTCTGCGCACAGAAAAAAAAGGGGCCTTGCAGGGCAATGGAGGATGTGAATGATATCTTGTGAGGAGGGATATAGTTCATGGGCCAGTCACTCAGTTCTGAATATAGTGGAGAAAGCGCCAAAGATATTTCTTTCAAAATGCTGTAATTTACTTCAAATGTTGTTTACTGCTAATTTACTGCTGTTGTTTTAAAGTAGTGATTTACAGCCAGAAATTGTACCTGTGGTGGACTTTAAAAAAGAATAAGAATTATAAAATTTCTCTTGAAACCAATGTAATACATAAAGAAAAAAATATGATATCTGACAAAAGCCTAGAACAAAGTTCTCTAGTAAGAATGATGTGATAGACTAAGACCAAATATGGTATCTGCATAATCCCAGTATACTTTTGTAAGTTGTTGCAGTGTAGTGGTTGGGGGTGTTTCATGAGATGCTGTGATTAGAAATGTGATCACAAAATAATTTCCTAAGATTATTGGAACTGTAATTCGAGGTATAAAATATATTACTGCATTGGATATAATAGTGAAGAGACACCAGCATGCAATAAAAGATTAGTTGAAAGACATGACAGGTCTTGGGGACACTGTACTTTTCTAGGTGTGTCTATGATATGGGGAACTTTGCGCAATCACTTATCTTTCCTGCTGATTGCCTATCATTCTGGAATTATAGGAAATCACTTCTGCAAAGTGATATCCTTGAGAGCATTACCTTCTTTGAAGTCTTCTTTGTAAGAACTGATTTGTGGGGTAGAGTATGAACTCTCATATTTTGGCTTCAATCTTTGGTGGTGTTTTCCTCAAGGGATGGCAAAAGAGACTGAGACAGTGTGAAAGGATGAATAGCTGAGAGAATAGTGAGAGTGGGAGAGAGAGTGAAGAAGAAGCTCATCGTGGTGGTGGTGGTAAAATGGTGATCAGGACAGGGCTGAGGACCCAGTTCAGCAAACTTACAACTTTCCTGAGGGTGCTTCTTGAAGTAAACCAACCTCGTGTTGCTGGGTCAGTATTCTCAGTCTTAAAAAAGAAGTATATCCTGTAATTTGAGACAACATGGATAAACCTAGAAGACATTATACTAAGTGAAATAAGCCAGACACAGAAAGAGAACTACTGCATGGTCCCACTTATATGTGCAATCTAAGAAATTGAATACACAGAAGCAGAGAGTAGAAGGGTAGGTAGCAGGGGTCCCAGAGTGAGAGAAATGGAGAGATGTTGGTCAAGGGGTACAAACTAGTAGTTATGAATAAGCTCTGAAGACCATGCACAGCATGGTGACTATAGTTAATAATAACTTAGAGTATACTTGACATATGCTAAGAAAGTGGAACCTAAGTATTCTCAGCACACACACACAGTATGTGACATAATAGATATATTAATTGATTGTGGCAATCATTTCACAATTTATATGTATATCAAAACATCACATTGTATGCCTTGAATATAAACTCTTTCTATTTGTCAATTATATCTCAATAAAACTGAAAAAGAAGATTTCCCGAAATTGAAAGACAATGTTTTAGATCAGCTAACTTTTCTAACCAATTAGACTAGAGAAGAAGCCAATCCAAGAGGAGGCAGAATTGCTAATGTAGTGCTTAGTGACTGTGACTAATTAGAGAACTTAATTAAGCTGTCAAGAAGGAATAAAGATAATCAGTCTCAGTCAGTTCCCACTCTTTTGCACCCAGGAGCATGAGCAAATTCACTCAGGCCACCACATAATCCTTGCTCTCTCACTTGATATTGATGTAACCTCATATGCACCTTCCTGAGGTGATGCAGGTTATACAAGTAAATGACACACTTTGTCTTTTGTTTCATCCTGCTCTAGCAGATTTATTCATATCATAGTTGTCATATAAAGTATTTGAACTTGCTATTTTAATTATAGCTCTTGAGATCATAGTGATTGAAAGTTACTGTATAATGTAATTTTGTGGGTGGAGGACTGTTGGGTTTGTGTTTATTTTTCTGTCGCCACTTAATTTGGAATGCCCTTATTGTTATCCTTAGGAATGTGGATATTTTAGAAAGTTTGTGAGTGTCCTTTGATGCTATTCAAACCTGTCCTTTGATGCTTAAGAAGTACAGTGTTTACAGATACAGATCAGGAGTGGATCTTGGTTTCACAAGCCTGAAGCTTATACAATTTGAGAGACCTTCATGAAGAAAAATAATGCAAAATTGTGAACATAAAATTAGATGCAAAAATGGGTAGTACAAGCATTCCTGTAATCCAGTCCTACATTGGGAAGACTAACAATGACCAATTATGCATAGAAGTAACTACAAGCCAGAGAAATATTGCCTCACCCAAACCAAAGGAATTCCCAAACATATTTTCCTTAAACACATCCTAGTGGGTCCACAGGCACTCCAGTTCTTGAATTAGAACTTGTATACCAACCATATTTTATTAAAGCTCAGTTAATCAACTCTTATGTGATATAAATTCCATGAATGGGAGATAGTATGTATTTCAGGCTGTAGGTAGACTACCCTTTTATTTTCTCAGAGGACATAAAAATGTGACATTGTTCTTTCCAATACTTTACAAGCATTCTTCATCTCCACCTCAACAATATAATATACATACATTACATGTGGCAAAAGAACATGAGAGGTGAGGCAAGAGTACAGTATTATGCTCATGAGGAAACACATTATCATCAGTGTAAATAAAACCTGAAAATATTCCTCCTTGACCAGAATTCCCAGTCAATAACTAAATCTATATTCATGATGGATTATACAACAGCCATTTACAGTGGCAATTTATCATTAGGGATATGGAGGTTGTTGGGGAAATTTAAGACACCCCTGATATCCTTATGGCTTTTAAGAACCTTTGAGGTACATCTTTTATCCTCTGCCCACTGTTAGCTCTGAGGTCTGAAATTCCCAAGCCTTACACCCACAAAAATACCAGGAAATTCTTACAAAGAACAAAGCCCATGGTAAGTGATATCCTATTCATCTTTTCTGAAGCATTGTCTGCCTTCAAAATATTGTATTGATTATATTTTGGGTCATGTTAAGTTTTTATTGCTTAGAAAATTTCCCATAACTTTCTAGCCTGCAAATGGCATTGTCTCCTTTCCAGAGCTGCAGTTTTCCTTTTTCATTATCTTAGTCTGTTTGGTTAAAACAACACCTACCTATTTGCTTTGTTAATTATCCCTTTGGAGCAGGAACTGTGTAAAGTTCTGTTGTGAATCTCTGTCCATGACTGCTTTCTGTGTCTATAGTTTGACTGCTCTCTTTTTACTCTAGCCTCATAAAATCTTTGCTTAATGAGTTTGTTCCAGTAATATGAAAACTCAATGGGAAATTATGAGAAGTTTTAATACTTGTACTAATGGTGACACCTATGGAAGGGATAAAAAACAAACTTATGTTCCATGTGGGGTGCCACATTTTATGTGGAAAGTTGAGATGCAAAGAGCCTATGCAGCTGTCTCAAAGATGCGTAGGTAGGAAGCAGTAGAGGTGGAATTTGGACCCAGGATGTGCTGACTCTAAAATATGTCATCTTTCATTTTCACTATTTCTATTTGATAAAATAAAAACTGCAATGTCCTGGTTAATGAGTCTCTTTATAACGAAGTCAGCTATATTTTATTTTTAATTAAGATTTTTGGAGGAAAGTTATTGTATAAACTAAGGGGGTTGGCATATATGTTAGATTTAACATTATAATGACAGTCATTTGTAAAACATTCCCTATAGTTGCTATAATGTACTAACAGGATCTCTTGGGAAGTGTTAGACTCCCTACCTCACAACTACTTAAAAGAAGTATTGGTGAACAGTTTGGGTTACTGAGTTGGTACCATTAAGAGAGATAAGATCTCTCCCCAAAGACACCTAGAAAATTGAGAAGTGTTGTACTTCGATTGTATAGAAACAAGAGTAAGTGGTGCCAGATCTCATTCTTAGTGCCTCTCCCACTTTGTGACATTGTTTCTGTCTCCCGCCATTGGAAATACTGCATCATATTGAACCTGGAAGGAAGAGTGGTAAGAAAGGAATCATATGAGCATTGCCCTTTTCTATTAGGGAACCAATAAGGCATTAATAGCCAAGCATTTACTTTAAAAAGTCGCCATTGTTGAACCCATATTAGTGTATTTTGGGGGAACTTCATGCTATAATGAAGTATTAGGCCAGAGATTGAAGAAGCTCAGATTGACTTGGTGGATCAATGGTGTGATCCTGCTGTCCTCATTGGTCACTTAGCTTTGTGTGACACAAAAGCTTACCCTTAAAGGAACCTATAGGTCACATCTCTGCTTTTGTTACATTTCAGTACTTTTATTCTACATGTTTCTTCCTGATGTTCTGGGGTAAATTTTTATATCTCCACATTGTTGACAAATTTATATTATTGGGGTACAGCCTTTTTATTTATAAAGTTTTTTTTAATAACCAGGAGGCACTGACTGATCTTGAAGTACCTCCTGAATTATCATTGCCTTCTTATGTGAATATGTGGAATTATAAAGGAGCCATGGATACTAAGCTGCTTACTTTTGAAACGGTAAATACTAAGTGTCTGTAATCTGCAAAGATGGACAGAATTAAGGAAACTGGTCAGTGGGTTCTTTTAGAGATATCGTGTAGGGGAGGGAGTTACTTTTCCTAAGATATATGGATGACATAAGGTCATTAGGGAAGGTTAGCCAGAGTCTCATTGACCATTTGGGAGGTAATCATGACAATATAGCCCTTTCTAGCACAAGTCATAGATATACAAGTCATGCTCATTTACATCTGTGGTCCTCGGATTTTGTTTTGGCTTCAAAAGATTAATCTCAATGGGAAAATGAGTCAATTCCATCTTGCAATTCCTTTAGCAGAATTCGTTTCATACTCCTTTTCTCCATTGCTTACCACCATTTATTTTTCCATTTGTTTTTGCTCTTCAAGGACTATTATTTAGTTCCTCAAAGATATTGACTGGTAGCATTTCCAGGAAATTTACAGTTTAGAAAAGGATCCTCAAAGAGCAAAAAGTGCTTCAGATGAAAACAAAAGAATTTATGCTGTTTGTGTGATAGATAATGGAGGAACTATTTTTAATGCTAACTCTATTTCAAGCTTCTTCAAATGATATGCATATAGATACTGACTGATGGGCAGCCTGGCAAATATAATCTAAAATTCTTAGTATTTGGTTTTGAGTACATTATAAAAATGTTCTGCAAGTCTGCCAGAAAATAAGAATTACTAGAGATACTCTTAAAAAATTCCAACTTCTTCTATCTCACCTCAGATCAATGGAATCAGATTTTTCCAGTAATGTCCTGCAAATTTGTATTTGTATTTGTATAGTGTTCTAAGATTAGCATATTTGGAAAACACTGCATCCTAGTGTGTAGGTAGCCTTATTTTCTCATGCTTGTACTAAAGTTAATTGTGTGAAGGTTGACCAAACCTTAATATTCTAAAAGATGATTGGTTCCCAGAAAACAGAATACTATGATAAAGTAATTATATTACCATTACAAAGCAGTATTACAAAGTTCTTCATGTTTTAGGGGATGGTATAGCTCTAGCTTTTGTATGTGTTATAGACTATATTTCTATACCTGCTCTTTAATGTTATTTTTCTTTACAACTGAAACATATAGTCAGTGTAAGTACAATGAACATACTTTGAGGTAAATGGTTTGGCACTTTAGGTGAGCCAAATGAGTACTATTATTGCTTCAGCTGTATTACATTTAGAATTTACAAAACTTACATTTAGGACTAATATAAACATTTATTTTTTGTTTTTTGTTTTCATTCAGAAGAATCAATAAAACTTAAAAAAAGAGAAAGGATTTGTAAACTTTGTTTGTTTGTTTGTTTGTTTTTGTAGTAAAACTTGTTGGCTGGCAGGATGTACCATTATGTAAAAACTTACCATTTAGTTGTTAGCATCTTCTCCCTCCTCCTTTCTCCTCATCCTCTTAATAGAGATGCCCTAAGCATATTTTAGAACCTTTGATGGGGCAGTTTGGGACAATGCCACAGACTGGAAGAATGGGATCTGTTAGCATAAGAAATACAAATATTTATGATAATGCTGTCTTTCTTGATCACCATGTGCTCTCTGCTGTGGTGTTTTGCACTGTGAGACTTGGGGAAATATTATTTGGATTAGAATAATTTCTATTTGTGAAGCCCATTTCGTTCTAGGCCTAAGAGGGGACAGCCTAGTGAAGCCCATGGAATAGACAGTAAGGCATTGGCCGCTTAGTGCTTTTAATGAGAGAGAGAGAGAGAGTGATGAGTGGGTGTGAAGATTCTTCTGTGTTATCCCACCTTGATCATCTGTACTGAGTAGGAAGAGGCAGTGCTTTGCAGTCAGAATTTTCTCGGAGTTAAAAATAATTGACTTTTTGGCTGGTACCACAGATAAGGTAGAGGACCTAGCAGGGAAAGAAACCTCAATGCTTGTAACTAGGTAAGCTGGTTTCTTTATCTGAAAAATAGACTCTCAACAACCCCTCCAAACAAAATCCCATTAAAAAATTTGTAGGTTAGGCCAGGCGTGGTGGCTCACGCCTGTAATCCCAGCACTTTGGGAGGCTGAGGTGGGTGGGTCACCTGAGGTCAGGAGTTTGAGACCAGCCTGGCCAACATGGTGAAACTGCATCTCTACTAAAACTACAAAAATTAGCTGGCTGTAGTGGGGCATGCCTGTAGTCCCAGCTATTTGGGTGGCTGAGGCAGGAGAATCACTTGAACCCCTGAGGCAGAGGTTGCAGTGAGCCGAGATGGTGCCACTGCACTCCAGCCTGGGAGAGAGAGTGAGACTCCATCTCAAAAAAAAAAAAAATTGTAGGATAGACTACAATGTGTATAACTTCACTCCTCTTGTATAAAGATGTGTGGGCCGAGTGCAGTGGCTCACGCCTGTAATCCCAACACTTTGGGAGGCTGAGGTGGACAGATCATGAGGTCAAAATATCAAGACCATCTCAGGTCATGAGGTCAAAAGATCGAGACCATCTCCTGATCGAGGCAGGAGAATCGCTTGAACCTGGAAGGCGGAGGTTGCAGTGAGCTGAGATTGCACCACTGCACTCCAGCCTCGGTGACAGGGTGAGACTCCGTCACAAAAAAAAAAAAAAAAAAAAAAGGAAAAAGATGTGTAAGGAAATTGGATAGCATTTCTTGGCTTATTAGCTGTTAAAATGTCCAAGGGAAAATAGATCAATTGAAATATCTTTTGGTGGCTACTAACTTCCCTTTCCATAGATAAGACATAGAGTACAATTGTGAAGGCATTTAAGGTTAGGTGTAAGAGAATTCATATTAAATTTTAAGGCTGTTGAATTGGGAGAAAATTTAGTTCAGGTCTTCATTTTTCAGAGACAGACTGAGAACTAGAGGAATAATAATTCACCCAGGTAATGAGATCTCATTCCTGCCAGGGCAGAATCTCTACTATGATTTTGGCTTTGTGGCATTGCTTGTATCTCTGTCTTTATTTTATTGGTTAATTTGTGTCTGTAAATATTTTATCTTCCCATATTGTAAGGTTCTTGAAAACAGAAACTGTGTCTTATATTTCTTTGTAACTGTTCCAAGAGTTCAATAAATAAATATTTGTTTTTGTGGGGGCTGATTTGTGGGACTCCCCAACCTCTGCAAATAATGTGATTTGTGCTGTCACCATGGCAAATAAAGAATAATTTGTGCTATGTATGTAAGTAATCCAAACAAAACTTTGCATAAATACTTTAAGAAACTGAAATATCAGAATAGATGAGCCATTGAATAAAAATCAACATCAATCACAACCTACCTCATTTTAAATAAGCTACAAATCGAAGTAAATAATTTGATGCGAGTGGTCATTTCTGCTTTCAATCTGAGAGGAAGTCAGTAAATTCCTTTTGCTGTTACAAAGTAGTTTAAATTCCATGCAGGACACGAGTCTGGGCAATCACATCAGCCTCAGCGTACCAAAGAGCCTAGAGAGACAGCAGAACAATGTCTCCCACTCGAGCTACAGAGGGAAGGTGGTCTTAGGTTTTGCTGCAGTAACTGGAAGCTTAAATTTAATTTTCAGTCAGAGCCTGCTGTTTAAGCTCCCTGTCTGTTCTGCAATCTAAGCTGAATGGGTACTTTTTTTTTCTTTTCTAATATTCTTAAGTCATTTGGAGAAATCTAATACTTATGTTTTCAAATTACATCAGCTTAGCTAAAGATATATTTTCCTCTCTATAAAATTCAGTTGCAAAAAGAAAAAGTAGACCGAACGCTCAAGAAAGGGAGAGCAGGAGGCCTAGAATATGTAAATTGTTTGATATTTGACAAATCAGTTACTGTGTGTGGTGTGATATGCAAATTAAGAATAATGCTTTCCTCTTATCTGCATTGCAGATTCTTCAGGGCATGTTCTACATGCATTTTGCATGCACTATGTGCAACACAGCATAAAAGTTTAGTGCAAGAAATCCGGGCAATGGAAATCAGAGGAAGGAAATGTATATTAGTTTTATATCTTTATGTGAAATTTGTGCATGCCTAGCCACAGTCAATGAATTGGTGAGATCAGCATCTACTAACTTACAAATGGATACTGCATTAAATAATAAATTTAAAGATAAGTTATGAATAATACATCCCTTAGTTCTGAACACATTTAGGGATTTCTAAATGTGAAACACAGCATATGCTAAGACTAATGCTTAGAATAACATACGCTAATACAAAATGTGTGTGTATATATTACTATATTTGTAATATATATAAAACACATGCACATACCTACATTTAATCTTTGACCTTTGTTCTATTTGTGCTACTACACAGAATCTGTGCAGTAGTAATTTTTGTGTATAGACTGAGGCCGAATAGGCAGTTTTCTATGTAGAGAATTTGTACTTGTCAGGGACTGTTTTCTTCCTAAAATTCTACCCCTGAAAATTCAGGTCTGTTGGTTCAATGGTTGTTTTAGTTTTGTTGTTTATTTTCCCTTTTTTGTTCAAGTTAAACACAAAGCAACCTTGTGAAATAAACCCTTGAAGTTTTATCATCTCAACCTTGGTGGAATTAATTATCAGTAAACTGGGTGAGTAAATTTTTGTAGTAGGAAATATGTATATTCTTAGAGTCAAGGATATATTTAGATTATAGAATAATTATACTGATAGTTGTATGTGGCTTAGAAATTCAGTTTACATTTTGTATGTAGTTCATAAATAACTGCTTATTGGATAATGGGATTTGAAATTTAATGCTTTTTCCCTGACATTGGGGTTCTGTTGAGCCTTCATCATTGGTTGAATTGGTTGATTAATAATAGACCTCTTACCTTATCAGGCATGGTCTACATGATCAATATGGAAATAACTGACCCTGCCTCCTGTTTCTACCATCATCACCTTTTCTTGTCCTCTTTTCCTCTAAATGATGCTGTCTCACTTAGTATACTAACATTATCCTGCATGGAATAATTACTGATTTTGTTCCATAGACCACAAGTTATAAATGTCATTTTTTTCTGACTGGTGTTTTTAAGATAAGAAGAGTACAAAAAAAAAAAAACTAGTTATCATCATAAATTTTTGCTATAAAATAACTATGTTAAAAGAAAATAAAATTAAGGAATAACTAAGAATAACTAAGGAATAACTAAGTATAAAATTAAGGAATGACTAGTTGTATGAGTGAAACTTCAGCAGGATAATAAAGTTTTATAAAAAGGAGGAGAACAGCTTTAGAACATGTGATGAGCTGGGAACGGTGAGACATCATGTTACTATTATGTTATGAGATATAATACTTGGAAATTAATATTATCAGTTATTGTCATTTTGGCATTTTCTGTTGTCTACCTCACTTTGCTCATTTTATCATGTACCTGTTTTTGAACTTTGATCCGGGAAATTTACTGTGAGAGCTATGTAGTGCGTCATAGGGTTTTCTGCAGCTCTCAAAATAAAAAGTATCCCAATTTTCAAAGGAATAAGTGATTTTCATTCTTTGAGTGTTGTGATAATGTATATAATAGTCCTTAAGGTATTTTGATATTTTTCCCATTAGTAACTTGCAGTATATTAGTGAGCTGTGCAATATTTCCTGTATTCCTATTTTGCATATATTATTGCTTTTGTACCTCACAGCGAATGAAAATCATCATTCTTTATGTTAGGTCCGAGAACAGTAAGAGGTTTCCTTGGTGTTGATCATCATGTAAGGAATTTATCTATGTACTGGCTTTGTTTTCTCAAGAACATTATTAATAAAGCCATGCAAAATCACAGACTGGCTTTTAAATACGTTTAACAATATTCCTTGATATGCTAGAAAGTGGGCAGAATTTTCTTCCTCGTTTATATAAATGATTTTTCATGAGTAGGGTCTTCCAGGTTAATCCTACTGTTATTTTTGTTTGTACCTCATGAACATGGCAGGGGATGAACAGAGGTAGGAAAGGGAAGAAGACCGTGAAGGGAAGATGTTTCTTTTTACAAAATAAATTATTTTATTTTTTGTTCTAGACTATTTAGAGAGGTGGTCACTTCTGATAGCAAATTTCTAAGTTTTTCATTCTTAGAAAGAACACATGGTACTGTTCTTGACAATTTAATATTCCCCTTGCTCAATCTCACTTTCCCACTTCAGAAAGCTTATCTGCTAATCCAAGATTATCTTTTAACACCCAGTAGGTGTTAGGGCCACTTTTGTTTTGTTTTTTTGTTTTTAGGATGACATTGAACTAAGAGCAGGAAAACTGCTTGAAACTTTTATTTTTAGAAGGGTATGTTACCATGGAATAAGGAATAAGGGGAAAGCCACCTGTTAATGCTAGAAAATGAAATCTTAATTTAATTTAATTTAATGTAATAGCTTTTACACTAATTATTTTAGTATGTGAAAGCTGATGGGTATTTATTTCATAAATATATGTGAATTTATTTCATAAATATATAGTAGCAACTTGCTGAATCTTTGACACCATTTATTGCCTATACGAGAGCCTGAAACGATGAAGGTAAAGGTAGAAGAACTGGATTTGGTAGATAAGTGGTCAGACAAGAAGCACACATGTTTCTGCCTCTTTTCTCCTTGTGACAGGCTGGTTTAAATATAATGCAGTAACACTCTTACTTTCCCTCCAACTCCTTTCCTTAATGTTTTTCTTTCACACTTAGCACTATCCTTTCATTGTTCTCTCTTGTTTTTGATCTTTCCTTCTGGAGTTAACATTATTTAACAGACACAGTCTCCTCCTAGGGGCACAGGGAATGTCTGGAAAGAAGAGGAGCATATTTGTCTTTAATCTCACTAGTCAATACCTTTCCCAATAAGCATTCTTTATTGGCATTTTACACATCTAGAGACTCCACCACTCCCATAAGGCTCCAGAAAAAATGTTAAAACAATTTTAGCAGGAAGGATTGAAGCACTGTACTAGAGATTCTATATATTGGGATGGGAGAAGATAAGTGTACTGTCTGAGTACTGTCTTCATTGTCCTCTGTCTAAACTCATCTCTGGATAAGCAGAAGCAAGGAATCAGATACAGGCAGTGCTCCTGGACCCTGAATATATGTTCCAAACATATTGCAAACATTAGACTATTTCTTTTCTACCCTCTGTACCCTCTTTCTCAATTGGTAATTATTTCTTCTTTACCCACTAGTGTACCTCTTCTTCTTTAAGTCATCAATATAAAAGGAAGGCAGTGCCCATATTTTCTTTGGACCCTTAATTCCTATCTACTCACCCAAAAAGTCCTGTTGAAAGCTTCGATTATGGGCCATGCATTCAGGGCAAGATATCCTGCCAGGCTCTGAGTCCCTGCTTTTATTTATTCAGAACTAGATTTTAGAGAGAAGGATAATGGTAACAAAATGCTCAGTCAATACATTTATCTTCTCCTATGCCAATGTATAGTATCCCTAGTACCATGCTTCCAATCTTTTCTGCTGAAATTACATTTTTTTTTTCCTGAAGTCTTATTACGGTGGTGAAGATCATAGATTATAAAATGTCAATAATTGATGCTGAGAAAAAGGTATTGACCAGTGGGATGAAAGACGGATAGATTCCTTTTCTTTCCAGGAATCCCTTTGTTCTTCTAGGAAGATATCGTGGCAATGTCTATTAGCTTGCAGTTAATTGAGGTCAGCCTGGATTAGAAGTTCTATGTGTTGAGAATCCCTGTTTCAGTTACTCTGGTAGGGATAACTGAGTGATCAAAAGCTGTTTGCTCACATCTGTGCTCATATGCTGAAACTTGAAACCTGGCATATTTGATTTATGGTAGCAACGTGGCCCTGAGATAAGAATTGTATAAACATAAGGTAAATTAAGGAGAAAATAGGGCAGATGATAGGCTAATAAGATGACACGGGGTCTTTAAATTGAAACCCCATTAACTATGTTATAATTCTACATTCTAATATGAAATGGATAATAGAGGTAGTTATGTGGATAACCGAGTCCAGACTGCCTTTTCTGGGATTAGCTCTGTGAATATTTAAGCATAGCTGTTGTATTTCATAAGGCAGTCTGAAATTTGTTGTATTTCTTTTTCAATTTTATTTTATGTAATGATACACTACCATTACAGAAATTCAATGGATCAAACATGATGTGGTTATACTTAAGAGAGAAAAAAAGAAATCTGACCTACTCGAGAAGTTCTTGTGCATTTTTCTTCCAGTAAATCTTTTTACAGCTTATTATTTGGGGGACCAGGTTAAAGGAAAAGTCACTGTGTTAGGAGTCAGGAAGGCTTCACTGGAGCTGCCACTAACTAGCAATGTGGTATAGAGTAATCGTTGAAACTTTCTCCAGTTCGGTTTATCCTCTTTAAAAAAAACAGAGGGGGGCCTTGGTTGGTCTCGGATGTCGGTCCCCCGCCATCCCCGCCTGGGGGCCGCCCCATCCCGCGCCAGGACTAGGGTCCAGTGCGGAGTGCCCCTAGTCCTGGGAAACGGGGTGTGGCCGCAAAGGCAGCTGCCCCCTTGCCCGTCACGCAATGGAAGTTCGTGGGGAACCTGGCGCTAAACCATTCGTAGACTATCTGCTTCTGGGTCGGGGTTTCCTATATAGCAGAACAGTTCCCTCACCGCGATCTATTGAAAGTCAGCCCTCGCAACACAAGGGTTTGTAAAACAACAACAACAACAACAAACAACAACAACAACAAAAAAACCAACAAAAATAAAATGAATAATTTTTTTTTTTTTAAATGGAGGTATTTGGTGATCTCCAGGGTTTCTGCCAAATTCAATCTCCTGTGGTTCTTTAAAGTATATCATGGACTCCTTGGGAACAAAGATGGTTTCTTATCTATGTTTATACTCTACTGTCACAAAACAGGTATTTAATAAATGTTGGTAGAATAATCTCAAGAACTAAGAATACCACTACAAGTCTGGGAAAGAAATACAAAACATTTTGTATTTTGTTGTATGCTTCAGTATTTACTATATGTAAGCATTAACTAGGTAGCATCACGTATCTGGTAGTCTTTAATATGTATTTATTTCTTTGATATTTGGCATCTATAAACTTGTTCAAAAGCTATGCTATTGGGAACCTGGGGTGATTAACATTTATTGAGCGTCTCCTAGATGTGGTCAGCATTAGGCAAGGTTTTAAATATCAAATCTTATTTACTTTTCACAGCTTCCTGGTGAGGTAAGTCCAATTATCCCTCTTTTTCCCAGGGGGAAATAGAGGCGCTAAGAAGGTAAGAAACTTATCTGAGGTCATAAAGCTAGAAAGTGGCAGAGCTGAGGTTACTTAGATTTGGATTCAGTTTTTTCTTGGCTCCAAAGACCATGATCTTTCCACTGTGCTAGGCTGAATCATGCTTTTTGCTGAGCAAAATATCTATTATGTTACTTTATCCTTATAACATCCCTAAGAGTTCTTTTAAAAAAAGGTGCAAGTCATTAAAAACAAAAGTTATCTTAGCTTTTGTATTCATTTCACAAACTTAATATAACATGAGCTGTGTCAATCAGAATAAGACAAATCCTGTCTCTGGGACAGAGGGATAGCTATCACTTCTTATAATGAGCACTCACAGAGAATAGCTCAATGGGGAATCTGGGAAACTTTCCAGATAGCATCAAAAGTGATCTTTCTAACGTTGCATTTAAATTTTAGACAATCCATTTAGACTCCCTTTGTCCTCTTCTTAAAAGCAAGTTTTTATTAATTTTTGACAAGTTAATGCTACTGTCTATTTCCATATTATAGTGCCAGGTAATTTTAAAATCCTATGAGAAATAAACTTTAAACGTTTTGGAAATATCCCCTTCCCCCTCGTTAAATTGTTAAATAATAAATTATTTGGATTAGGCTATAATCAATTGGATTTCTGATCTCCTTGAAAATGAATTTTGCCTACTATGTTGCAGCCATATTTTTTCTTTAATATTACATGTTCTCACTTATAAGTGAGAGCTAGCCATGGGGTACATGTGAACATAAAAATGGGAACAATAGACACTGGCGACTAGTAGTGGGGAAAGAGGGAGGAGGGAAGGGCTGAAAAACTACCTATTTGGTACTATGTTTACTACCTGGGTGATGGGATCATTTGTGTCCCCAAACCTCAGCATCACACAGTGTATCAATGTAACAAACCTGTCCATGTACCCCCTGAATCTAAAATAGAGGTTGAAATTTTTGAAAGTTTTTTTGAAGAGATTATTTTTGCATTAAAATTCTCCAATTGTCAGATTGCCTACAGAACAGAATGTTGGGCATATAGAAGTAAACAGAAAAAAAGCAGTCCTCACTGTATCATAATTATCCTGTGCTATTGAGTTGGTGTGCATAAAACCTAATCAGATTGACTGAAACTGTCAAAGAACAAAGCACAAATACCAATGATAGATGAAAAGACATATAAAGATAGATGATTCCTTTTTAGGAGCAGTGGGAGATTAAAGGGTAGGCATTACTGCAAGAATTGGTGTTAACTGTTCTTTAAAAAAAATCATTGTTAATGATCTGGCAGACTGAACGATCAGCACATCAATGACTGAGGAAAGATGTGAGATTCAGAGTGTTACAGCATCACATTAGGCAGAGAAATCATTGAAATAAACCCTATACTAGAAGAAATTGGAAGAGCTAAATGACATGCAGCTTAGGAGGAAAACCTACTCCCTCAGAAAAGATTTTTTTAGATCATTTCTTTCTGTGGAACACATAAAGGGTTTCAGTAGCATGTTTTGGCTAATTGAGCAGACCACTATTATTGCTGTGGTTCTGTAATCATTTTGCTAGAGAACATAGGAGAATAAATCTCTAGTGATCAGAGAATATATGGATGATGTAGAACCCTCAGGCCATTTTCATACCATTCATCATCTGTGGGATGTTGCCATATCTGGTGTTCTTGGCACACTTCAAGTATGTGAGCTATAGGGAGAAAAGTTGGAAGTGGACCCAGATCTTATTGCACAGAAAAAAAAAAAAAAAAGAAAGAAAGTGAGCCTTGAGGCATGAAATCTCCCAAGAGCTAGCCCTCACACCTGCAGGTAATTTATATCTGTATTTCCCGACTTGCTTCCTCCTATTTAACACTACTTCTTCCACTTTGTTTTGTACTATTCCACCGGTTGCTGATTCCTCAGGTATGGAGACCTAGTTGCTCAGTTTTCACTTATTTGGCTCCTCTTTTATAGCGTTCGAATATATTCAAATTTGTTACAGGAAATATAGTTAAACCCTCTGGTCTATTGCCCTTTAACTACCTCCTATTCCTCACATTTCCATTGGAACTAAATTAACTCTCGTTGACTATCTAATCATTGACAACTGACACCATGGACTTCTTTGTTCTGAATCCAGCAAACATTTTCAGTCCTACTCTTCCTTCTTTTTCTATGACAATCAAACTTGCTGACCACCTCTTTTTTTTCCTCTAATAGTTTCCCCACTCTTACCTTTCCTCACCCTACTTGACTTTTCCTCCATTCCTTCTCTTCCATGACTTCCTTTCTCCTCCTAGCTTCTGACAGTACTGTGTTTTCATCAAGCCCTTTTCTTACCTTATATGTTCTTGCCCACACTATTTGATCCACTGCCACACTCTAACTATGTCTTATACATATATGACTCCAAATCTCTCTCCTGAGCTCCAGATCTAAAAATCTACATGCTTAGAAGACATGGAAAACTCAAATAATGTGATACTCTTGTTATTTCCTAATGATATAATTATTCAACTGCTTATCCAAACCAGAAACTTGGGAGTCAAATCATGTTTTTTATTCATGTCTCACATCCAACTGATAGTCAGCTCTGTCTGTCCTGCCTCTCAAATGTCATTCCTCTATGATTCTCTATCACAGGGATGCCCATTTGGGTTCAGGCTTCCATTGCTCATCCCCTGCACTATTGAAATTACCCTCAAATTAGCCCTCTAACATCCAGGTTTGTTCTTTTTAATGTATACATAAAACACATTTTAGAATTTCTGTCCAAAAATCCTCTTCTTTCATAGTTTTCTCCTGTTTATTAAAAAGTCTAAATTCTGAATTTACCACATAGGCCTTTTTTTGTCTCTCAGCCTCAGCTCTGCTCACATCCCCTATCCCTTCACACGTACTTTAAGGTTACTTCAATTTTATCAAACTACTATATATGCCCAATGTGTCCTTCTGTTTCAACCTCACAAACTTTTTGATACCCCAGTACAATCGCTTTTATGAATGTGATCCCAATCCCACAGGGGGAGAATGAATCATTACAGCCTTATTTCCTATCATAACCTGAATACAATATATCAGCTACAGCACTTTATTGTCATTCTTTCCTTACTGAATTCTAGGCAACTGGAGGATAGAATATTATCTTATTTATCTATGAGTCATCAAGGCCTAGCTCATGGTAAGAACTCAATTTTATTGAGTTGAATGAAAGAATTGATTAATGTATTAATAGACACATGCCAATTTTAATGCTTTAGAGGTATGAGGTAGCCAAAAACATGAGTTTGAAAATGACAATACAGCTGGAATTTAATTTCCATTGCTTTTATGAGTCAGTCAATTACTATACTTGTTTTCCAAACTGCGTCTGAAAACTATTTCATGAAAGGAGAAAAAGAGGGCTGGAAGAAAGCTTTAGGAATATAAGAATTGATGGTGATTACCTTTCCAATATCTTTTCTGGTGATATTTGCAACATAGGTATACAATTAATACTAATGAATGTTTAGATCACTTTTGGCATTCACTAAGTAGCCTCTATTATTTATAGTAACAAAACAGGTATCACGAAGGCCCCTTGGGCAGCTTGGGGAGCCTTAACTCTCCATAAGGCTGGAAGCATAGTTCAACATTCAAGCACTAGTTGGTTCACATTCTAACACTAGCTCATCACATCTCAGAAAATCTATTCTGACAAGTTTGATTTTCTTCAGTACTATTTGCTCTGGCAGAACATGATCAGGAACCATTTTTGGCTGAATTCCCTAGTTCTCAGTGAGACAACTGACATACCTTGGCATCTCTATGGACCAAATAACACTAATCTTATTATCAGTACAATTCTAAGTGTTTTCTTTGTGTGTATAAAAAGATCTGCTTTTTCTCCTACTGTAATATTTCTAAATCTAAGAAAAAGTATAAAATGCTTATATCACCTTATTAGTGGCATAAATGTTTGCCACTTAAAAAGGATTGCAAGCTCCTTGAAGGGTCAGTCAAGGTCTTTTTTATCTTTGTCTCTTTGGTGTATGTCATAGTTGTTCAATGAATGTTTGCTAGGTTGAACTGATGTGTGCTTATAATTTAACATCATGTGGTATAATTTTAAAAATACCACAGAGAATGGATTCTGCTTTTACGCTGATATTTCAGGATGCATTTTTTCCTGATATCTTGGTTAACCTTTTTATTACTGCATCTAGTGAAGATTCTCAGGGGTTTTAATTTGCATCACCATCAGTGTCATCATCTTAATAATGTCACCATTGTATACTGTTTAAAAAATATAGACACATATTTTCTCTAATCCATCTAGAAAAAAATTCCATCTTACATTTTCAGAAGAATCCATAAGAACTAAGGGAGAGGGGGTGAGAGAGAGTAAATGTCACCATGGGGTAGAAGCAGTGTGCTGGCTCATCATTTTCATGGCACTCTCAAATCCAATTTGTGATGACAAATTGGATACTTTGCATCCAAATTGTTTGACCTTTGTGCAGTGGCTCCCATTATCAACTGGGGAACCAGTACAATCTGTACCTAGTTACTACTGAGGTTGTTCTCTCTCCATCACAAAATTTCATGCTATTTATCTGTGAGAAAATGCCTGAGGACTTCCACACAGTAATTCATCTTATCTGGAACCCTTAGGATCAGATGTAGACTGAGCAAATGTCAAGTTCACAGAGAACACCTGTGTCTTCAGAACATTAAAGGGCACCATTAGAGCTTGTTTCCCTTCACTTAACATGCACATTTTTGGCATAAGTTGGGGCTGAATGATGTTGTCATAGCAAATACTGCTAGAATGATTGCTGTACTCATTACACTACCAAAAAAAAGAGAGAGATGAATGGGTGTGGAGTGTCACTAACCCTCCTCATGACCAGCACATGGAGAGGACAGGACAGGGTGACATTCCTGAGGAACTGGTAACCCCCAGACAGCTAATATGCTTTATGACAGATTGGTGGGTTGGCTATCTCCAAAACTTCTAAGACATAGAAATTCAGATTGAGGTCATAGGTATTCAGATTAATCTGTAACGGTCTTGGAAGATTATTATATAACATAGCAATCAATAATTATCTTTTAAACAAAGCAGTGCTGATTTCTGAAGCAGTGGACTAAGCAAGTAGATCTAAACAATCTACTTGCTTGTTTCGATTTTGCAGGTGCATTTTTGGGATGGTTCTTAATCCTGATTTACTTAACTGTTTACATAATGCTGGTGTTCTGTCATGATTTTTAATTTTTCTGGTCCCTTTACTAATTTTCACCTCTAACATCTAGATATTAGTTCTCTATGATGCTGAGCTAGTTATCTAATAATTATTTTTTAAACAAAAAAAGTATCAACAACTCTCCTAATAAATTATTATGCATCACCCATAGGTAAATAGAGGCATAATTTAAAAATTATTATATACTTGGATTAATTGACAACATATGCTTCATTTGAATTTCTGAATATTCGAATGTACTTGTAAGAGCAGGCTTTTCTAATACTAGGCTTTTTCTGCTGCACAGGGAAATGTTTGTCTCCAGAAAAAACTTCTTAGAATAAATAACTTATTTTAGCATTTATGTTAACTGGAAATATAATTTCATAAGGTATAATATTCAGGATTTCTAACAGCTGCTACAGTTCTATACATCTGCTACACTTGGTATAACCTGTAATTTTCCTCGAGTTACAGTTTGTGAAGTTGTAATTTTGGTTATAATGTTAAGTATGGTAACAGTATAGCTTATGGTTTCATAATAATCTCAGTGTGAGGCATTTGTTCATGTATTATTATAGAGCAAATGACAGGTAGAAACTGTAAAAATAAAGGAGAACATATCTGCTGATATAGCAACCTCAAGTCCTTTCTAACACGAATTTTCTACTGTTTGGATTCCAATTCTTGATTATGCCTGAAAAATTAGTATCTATCATGAATCTTCTCAAAAGACTATTTTTTATATATGCTACAAGTTATCTGGATTTTATAGGTAATTTGTTCCTTTCTACTAAATTTATGTGTATTATTATAACATAATATATAAAGACATATTGATGTTTTCATTTTATGCATTTACTTTTAAAGATTTTAAGTATCAGACAATATAAAGAGAGACATTTTAAAAATATCTCATATTGAACTCCTGGTTCTGCCAATGACCTGACTAATGATTTTGGACAGTTAACCCTGTTAATTGTTTCACCTTACGAATTGATAGGAAAATTTTGTAAGCAATTCTTGGTTGACAAGTACTTGGTTGAAAGACCAGATAACAAAAATATACTAGCTGCTATTATACACATTTAATGTATTCTTCAAAGCATTGAGCTTCCACTGATTTTATAATCCATTGAAATTTCCATGATATCAGAATATATATCAACCTCATTTTCATAAATGAGTTGTCCTTTTCCTGAGCTCACACAGTAGCCTAGGATTTTCTAATTAATGGACATATATTTTCATCTTCTTATAGTACGTATTTTTGTTTCTTTGTAGCACTGCTATTTCTTTCCTCATAAATGATATTAATTGACATATAGTGACTTAAGTAAACTAAAATATTAAAAGCACATTGAAGTGACTACATTTGAAGGACTGAAGGAAATAATTTTACATGCATTTTTATTTTAGGAGGATAGATTTTTTTAGAATGGCTAATCAACAACAACAATAAAATAATACAATATATTTTAAATTCAGGAGGATTATCTAACTGAATCTCAGATAATCTTTATAAATATAATAACTTGCTCTGAAATGCTTGCTCTACAATACTCATATAAACAGTACTATTAAATCGAAATAAATAATCACATCAAGTTTGCCACTACAGGTGGACACAGTCAACAATATTATTAGATGTAAAATCTCTCTTCTCCTATGGCTTATGTGAATTTTTTTCTGTTTATTCATGTTAATCCCCTTAATGAACAATTCTTTCTCTGCCTCCTGTTTGAATGTTGGTATTCCTGGGTTTCTGTCCTGGACCTTCTTTTAAATCTATCAGCCTCTCTGGGTTTCCATAATATCAACTGTCAGCTAATCATAATTTACCAATACATCTCAAATTGTCCTAAGCTGAACTCACTGACTGTAACTACCATCCATGTATTTGTTCAAGTTAAAAATCGGGAGTTATTCTTGATTCCTCCTCCTCTCACACCACCTACACCTATTTAGTCATAAAGTCCTGTCAATACTCCATTCTAAAAATGGATTGTAACTTTCTACTTAGTTCCTCACCCTCTGTTAGTGTCTTAGTTCAGGTTTTCATCATTTTTCACAGCTTTCTAATTCATCTCCTTGCATCCAGTCATGCTTCATTCAAATCTCTTCTACATGTGAATCTACCTGAAATGCAGATATGATGATCACTCCTCTACCTAAACATCTTATATAGTTTCCCTTACCTAAAAGCTAAAGAAAAGAAATTTTAATAATTAATACTTATCTCTGCCACTTGAGAGACATTTCTTTGAGGTTTGGAATTATGTTTTTTTTTCTTTTTTCTTTTTTTTTTTAGATTTCCATTGTTGCCACATAGTGTTGCCACATAGTAACTGCTGAATATGATTTTGCTGAGTACATGAAAGAAGAGAAAGGATGGCATTAAACTAAATGATTAAATATCTCTAAAGTAACATTTTTTGCTGATGCTTACTGACACATTACTTACAAGTAAACATCATTTAAAAATTAGCTATTACTATTAGTTGAGATGTGTGAACATCTCTCTACTTGTTTAATGAGTCAAATGTAAAGTCCTTATAATAAACTCCAAGATCCTCACCCAGTCAATTGCCTCTCTTCCTTGCTCACTTCACTTCAACCATTTGGTCTCCAGGTAGCCCCAGAACACCCAAGGTCTCTGTACTTAATGACTAGATCGCCTGCATCTCAAATAGATGAATGAGTCACTCCCTTTGGGTTGTCAATCAAATATCATTTCCTCCTATTTAAAACAACTACCCTTTCCTTCCTCTTTTATGCATTATTATTTTTTCTGTTACACATTTTTTTATCCAATGTTTTATATATTTTGCTTTTATCCTACTTTAATATTCATTTCCCAGAGTTAGAATTATATGTGTTTTGAGGGAAGGAACTTTTGTCTCTGCTCACTGTTGTATCTCTAGAATTGAAAAAAGATGATATTTATTGCATAAATAAACAAATGAATGGGCACAGCCTCGATATTTATCCTTTAAAAAGTATACTCTTAAAAATAAAACCCCTGGCCAGGTGCAGTGGCTCCCAGTACTTTGGGAGTCCAGGGTGAAATGATCACTTGAGCTTAAGATTTTGATACTAGCCTGGGCAACATAGAGACCTTGTCTCTACCAAAAATTTTTTTAAAAAGCTGCCACCATGCCCGGCTAATTTTTGTATTTTTAGTAGAGACGGGGTTTCACCATGTTGGCCAGGCTGATCTCAAACTCCTGACCTCATGATTTGCCCGCCTCAGCCTTCCAAAGTGCTGGGGTTACAGGTGTCGCTACTTGGGAGTCTGAGGCAGAAGAATTGCTTGAAACTGAAGGGAGAGATTGCAGTGAGCCGAGATCGTGCCACTGCACTCCAGCCTGGGCAACAAGAGCAAAACTCTGTCTCAAAAAAAAAAGCTGGGTGTGGTGGAGGATCTCTTGAGCCCAGGAGGTTGAGGTTGCAGTGAGCCATGGTCATGCCACTGTACTCCAGCCTGAGTAATAGAGAGACTCTGTCTCAAAATAAGATAAAATAAAATAAAATAAATCCCCAAATTATGTAAAACAATTATAATAGAGACTATCTCTACTAAGGTCTAATATCTCTAATAGAAATAAGGTCATGCCTAAAGAGGTTAGAAGATGCAAATTCAGTAGCCATACTGTTAACATAATTGCTCTAATTCTGTATCCATGTTTTATTTAAGCATTGTTTTTGTCAAAAAAGAAAAGCAAGAAAAGTTGTCTAGTTCTAGTTTTCAGAAAGGAGAAAGTGAAAGCATAACTTGAATTAAAATTCTAATGTTGGCTACTAAATAGGGAATACAGAATAATGTACTGGACAGTTTCTTTGTAAAATGCAGACGCATGCTTCAGCTATGGATTTTTTTAAAGCAAATGTTGATAAAAGCTATAAGAATAACATTAAAGCTCAATACAGTGAAAGCATTTCTGTGATGTACTCAGCTGATGTGGTTCAGGTCTATTGCCTAATTTGATTGAAAGATTGAATTTTGAGTGCTGAGGGAGGTGAACTGATAGCATTTCTTGGGCTTTTTAAATTTTCCTTATATTTCTGCTTCTCTTGTCAAAGCTTCTGATAGGGTTTTTGGAATTGTGTGTCAAAAAGTTCTCCGAGTTAGAATTTACTGATTCACATTAAAAAACAAGTAAACTTTCTCCTATATTCTTTACTTTCTCCCTGATCCCCAACTTCAAAATTAAAAAAAAAATACCAACATCTACAAGAGCAACAACTTCAAAAGAACTTAACTTTAAATAACGCATATAAATATAAAGTCATTCCAAACTCCTTAGCTTCAGTTTTGGTCCCTTCTGAATCATTCTCAACATTATATTTTGACAACAGTAAATATGATGATGTTATATGCAATTCTTAAGAAATCTAGTGACTTGCAGCATATTTTTAAATCATAGTTTTACTTAATTTGACTATATATATAGATACTCTATATGCAGAGCACTATGCTATACATAACTATATATTCATATGGGTAAGGAACTTGTACTTGGTATCAGCAAGGAATAGGACAGTCTAGCAGAGGTAATATGCACAGATAATTCAATACAGGTGAATATTAGACTGGGCTATGCGGAGCTATCAGTATTTGTAAAATACAGTGAGCACTTCTAACTGGTGACCTCAATAAGGGCTTCTTGAAATAAGTGACTTCTGAACGGGGCCTTCCAAGAGTTCCTAGTATAGACATAGGTGGGCATATTTCAGGCAGTAAGAAGGCCAGAAGAAATAGCATTGCCAAGAGATATGTCAACATGATCAAATGGTAAGCAGGGAACTGCAAATAGATATATTTTATTAGACTGGAGTGCATCTGAAGCAAATGGTAGGAGGCAAGACTGGTCTGGTAGGTTGGGGGTCAAATTGTAAACAGTATTTAATATTACATGAAAGAGATTTACTTATTATACAGCCACTAGAGAGTCAGTTTTTGCATCTGAGTAGGAGGGTGGTGATGTGGTTAAAGAAGTTCGTTTGAGAAAGATTAGGTGTAAGGAGAACAGAACACACGGCCATTCTTGTAATTTATTTGTAGGTTATTAGTAAAGACCTGAATTTGGATGATGGCATTGAAGGAGTGGAAAGGATAATATAAATGTGTTAATGGAGGGTAGGAGATTGAAATGATGACAATACCCAGGAACCAGAAAGGGAGAGCCTAAGACACTAGAGAGTATAGGCACTGGACACTAGAAGATGTGATAGATCATAAACCAACATAGAAGTATTGCAAGAAGGAATATCAGCTTCTTGAGGGCAACCAGAACATTTTATTGGGCATTGTATCCTCATCACTTACAAGTGTGAGGCACATAAAAGGCACTTGATTTGTGCTTGTTGAATGACTGAATAAACGATCGCTTGGCAAATGATTACACAGAATAAGCTCCAGTGTGGTTAAAGAAAGTGATCCTGGTTGCCCTGGCAACCAGGCAAAGGATAGTACAGGATAGTAAAGGATAGGAAACTAGTCCATTGGCACTAGTTAGGTAATTAAAAGCACTGGTTTGGCTGCAGTTCTAACAATGTGTCAGCTTATTTTTCCTTTTAAGAAGCAGTATAGGCCGGGCGCGGTGGCTCACGCCTGTAATCTCAGCACGTTGGGAGGCCGAGGCAGGCGGATCTCTTGAGGTAAGGCATTTGAGACCAGCCTGGCCAACATGGGGAAACCTGGTCTCTATTAAAAATACAAAAATTAGCTAGGTGTGGTAGCGCAAGCCTGTAATCCCAGCTATTAGGGAGGCTGAGTGAGGCAGAATTGCTTGAACCCGGGAGGCAGAGGTTGCGGTGAGCTGAGATCGCACCACTGCACTCCAGCCTGGGCGACAGAGTGAGACTCCGTCCAAAAAAACCAAAAAGAAACACTATACCGTAAAAGTTACTTATGCAGATTCTAGAAGTGGGCTACTTGGGTTTGAATCTGAGTTCCACCATTTAGGATCTGTCTGTACCTCAGTATTCTTCTCTTTAAAATGGGGAAAATAATAGTACTAACTTCATAGGGTTGTTGTGAGGATTAAATGAGTTACAATATGTAGTTAGAACAGTGCTCGGCACATATTAGGCACTATGTGTGTTATAAGTAGTAGAAGTGAACTATGTCTACTGCACTCAACTTTTATTTACATCGTGTATTGGTACAGTATACAGTAATGGTTTTCAGGTGAATTTTTTCTGACCAAGTATTGATACATAGATAATAATCTGATTTGGGGAACTCTTCAAAAATTTCCTCAAAAATTGATGGGAGAGAAGCATCGAGATTTGTGTTGCATAACTGTGCTATGAGCCACAGTTTGATGGAAGATGTGCACATGTGGAAATATGGTTAAGACCTGAGATATAATGCTTTTGAATGCTGGAAAGCACCCTCACATAACACTTTGCCTCAGAGAGAAAGCCTTATACAAATAGAACTTGATTTCAAAATAGCTCAAAATTCAAGAGGACTTGAAGATCATATATTTGAAAGCAATGATCTCTAAAATTAAAATCAGTCTGTTTCCTTCAATTTATTTTTGTTAAAATAGTTCTTTTAAGAATTTCGAGTTTCCAAAATCCTCCTGGAAAAAAATAGCTGTTATCTTTGTTCCTTTAGGCATTGATAAAAGTACTGTAAAATAATTCAAGTAAAAATGAAGGTGCTTTATTTAGTTCAAAGGAATTTCAAAAGCCAGCCATTCTGAATCACTTCAGATTCCATGGTGTGCTGAAAATTAAATAGAAAATGTCATTATGCAGTACCAAAACCTTAGTTGTTTTAATATACAGCTGAAAAACTTGTATGTTAGTAACTGAGAGCCAAGGATTCAGTGTGGTCTGATAGGGGAGCTAATTGAACTGAGAACACATAAAAAAAGGAAAATTGCTTTTGTTGGTTTTACACATCAAAGACATTTTATTATTTGGCTTCTTTTACACAGGATATTATATAATGAAGCTAGAAGCCTTAAACATGATACAGATTCAATTTGAATAATGTTCTGTTAACTACCTTTGAATTTCAAGTGAAAAATTGTAACTGTAGAAAGAACATCAATAACATCTGTCTGATGCTTAATACCTGGCAGTATGTGAGGCAAACATAAAAGAAATCTGTAGAGAGTATTTTTACCTGATTGGTGATATCTTCTCATTAACTATAGCAGGACCTCCACAAATCCCACCCATATTCTTTTTTTCCTCCTCTTAAATTTTGTAAAACGAACTCATACTTTGGAAATCAACCCATTAAATATGATTTTATTGGAGGCGAAATGGGCTATTGAGGAAAGTAGGCAAATTTACTTTACTTGCTTTCTTTCTAAGGATAGTTTTCATATGTCAGTTACCTCTGCATAGGTAACCCTTGTTCCGGAAACAAAAAAACAAAAAGCAATGAAGCACAATACAAAAAATGTCAGTTCTGGAGTCAAAGTAGAGGACTTAAATCTTGGCTGATAACCAGTTGCTAGTTGTGTGTCCATGGGCAAGTTGTATATTTTTTCTAGGCCTCAGGTTCTCACATATAAAGTGGAAACAAACCTTGTGGGAAAATGGTGAAGATTTCACGAGCTAAAATATGAAATGTACATGACCTACCTCATTTTACTGGAAAAGAAGGCAGACAAATTATGCATGGCCATAAACCATTTTATATACACCATGTTTTTGTTAGAACTCAGATTTCTAGAATTCCGAGATTAAAAAGTAATTGCTAAAGTTATTGTTACTATTGATAAAGACTGGAATTAGAATGCCATTATTGCATGGGGATAAGCATGTTTTGTGGCCCGATAAAAGAGGCTGCTCAAAATGACCTCTGATCTGTCCTTCTTGATTCAGGATTTTATGATCTTGTGACATTGCAGAACTCTAAGAACAGAGTAATTCACACTCATTTCTTAGATCTTTAACACAAGAATTACATTATCTTTGAGCGGAAACTAAGGCCCTAGTCTACTCAAAGTGCATATTTCAATTTGTTAATTCTGACAGTTTTGTTACCAGGTTGACGGGCATATTTCAAACCTCCAACACTTAAGTTCTAATAACCTGACTTCTGTAAAAGTGCTGTTACATTATGTCCTCTTAAAGGTCCTAAGTAGTCCCTGTCAGTCTTTTAGTGACATTACTTGGCAGTATTCCTTTTTAATTATCAGGAAAATGATAAATTTTCTTGAAAATCTTTGAAGTGAGCTCATGTTAGTTCAATACATTAGTGATAAGCACAATATATAGTAGAAAGGGATAATGTAGCCAGAAGTGAAGACGAAGAATGATATTCTTAGAACTGACACTGATTTTTTCTATCATCTGCAAACCACTTGACTTCTTGCATTTTTTCCCTTCTCTGTTACTGAAAAATTTAAAACCTGTGAATTTCTACCTCATTTGATGTTGAACAGTTTTACTAGGAAAGGACCTAGACAAATGTATTGTTATATATAGACATATATATCAATTTATATAAATCAGAGGGTTTTATTTATACCTGGAATAGTACAACTTTATTAAGTAAAGGTTACTTTTGAAGTCATCTAGTTTAAACTCTTTACAAACATGTGAAAACAGAAGTCAAGTATGACGGGGTAAAATGTGTGTTCAGAGGCTGTGTGTGACACAGCTAAGTTATTTATTTATTTATTTATTTTTTTGGGATGGAGTTTCGCTCTTGTTGCCCAGGCTGGAGTGCAGCGATGCAATCTTGGCTCACTGCAACCTCCACCTCTCGGGTTCAAGCAATTCTCCTTCCTCAACCACCTGAGTAGCTGGGATTACAGGCGCCCGCCACCACACCTGGCTAATTTTTGTATTTTTAGTAGAGACAGGGTTTCACCATGTTGGTAAGGATGATCTCAAACTCCTGACCTCGTGATCTGCCCACCTCGGCCTCCCAAAGTGCTGGGATTACAGGCGTGAGCCACCGCATCTGACCGGTACTTTTCTGATATTCTGGATTAAATTATCTCTTCTACCTCAGCTTCATTATCTCTATGGAGAAATGATAATGGTGATAAATATATCGATCTACATAATATCTTCATGAAAATATGCAAAATCAGATATTTATCTTCATAAAAATATATAAAATTATTATATACAATATGTAAAATCACTCCTTTGGGGCACTTCAGTATTAATTTATGTATGTATATATTTTTTGTGTGGGTGTGAATATATTATATACACATAATGTATAAATATAGTTCAAGATTAATTCCTTAATTCACAACAGGGCCTAAATTTTTAACTGGTGAGCTATTTAAATATTTCATTAATTTTATAATTAAGAGGGTTTTTAAAAGTGCTTCAAAAGTTTATAAATTAAATGATAGCATATGCAGATTGCTTTAGAACTCGACTTCAAATGTTTCTTAACTTTAAACATTGTTTAACAGAGCACCATTATGTAGAGCAGAATGCTTTAAAGTGAAGCTGCTAAGTGTAAAAATGCAATAAATGAATGTCTGACTTCCCTTGTAAACCATCCAACTGGTGCTTTAGCACAAGCTTATTTGTTATTAATTTAGCTAAACTTTGAAAACAGATTATTTTGATGATTAAAATACACCTTCTATATGATTATTACAAGATTGTTTTTTAGAAAAAAATTAATTTTATTTACCTATCAAAGTGTTTGAAATACAGGGCACAAATATCTTAATGCATTTATGAAGGATTTGGAATATGTTTGGATAGGTCAGTGTTGTCTGACAGAACTTTGACCAACCATGGGGCTGTTCTATATCTGGATTGTCCAGTGCAGTGTCCAGTAGCCACACGTGTCTATTTAGAATGGTTTTTAGTGTCACTGAGGAACCGTGCTTTTAATTTTAATTAAAGTTAAATAGGTACATGAGGTTAGTGGCTACCCTATTGGACATCACAGGTATTGATTGGTTTTTGATATAGAATCGCAGAGTTAAAAGTTAATTTGTAAAAATATCTTTTGTTTTACGCTTTACTAGAGCCACACTTAAGTCTTTTGGGAAAATTAAAATTTATTTTTAAAGGCAGTGAGAAAAAGCCGTCCCAAACCTCTCTTTTGTAACCTACATAAGTTTTAAATAATACAATGTTAAAACTCACTTGTGACATTCAAAATCTTAACTGCTATAGCTTAAATAATGTTTGTGTTTGTGTGTATACTTGACTCAAGTAGATGAGTACCCACTGGTTATCATGCTTTTCCTAAGAGAGTAACTAAACCAACCCTCAACCATGCCCAAATGCCAACTGCTTTAACCTCTCTTTACAGGTCTTCCCCATTTATCAATCAACCTGCTCTGAACCAGCTCGAAAATATCCATGACGCTATTTGCTTACAAATTTGCTTAATATCCTCCAAATGGATTTGGGATTTGTTTTAATTGTTTAGTTGAAACTTCTTATTTCAACTGTAAATTCATGTTTTATTTAAGAATATTTGGTACATTAGTGAACCTTTTCAAATAGCTGCTAATATTTAGCTTATAGAGTAATGGCCTGGATAGAAGTCATCAGCTAATAAAAGAGGTGATTATGCTGAACAGTAGAGAGATATTAAGAAAGATCAGCAAAGCACACCTTTTGAACTCATCGTAGTGTGCTCTTACATCCACATATACTCCTGGGCTAGTCTAATGTTATTAATGGAAAGCACAGAGAAAACACTTAGTGGGGAGTTGCGATATGGTTGCTGTTGATTTTTGAGGCACTCTAATTTCTAAGTATGTGGTATAATAAAAAGTTGAGTTTTGCCTTATGCTTGCACCAGAATGTTAAAATGACTCATTAATTTTGATATTTTAATACTAAACTAGTAATAGTCTACCCAGGGATTTCCTATCTTCCTAATGTAATTACTTGTAGAATGCTTGGGAGGAAACCTCAAAAATGCTAAAATTACTTCACTAGCCTGCTTCCATTTTTCCTAGAAGACCTTAATCGTTTTAGATTTTAAATGTTCTAAATAGTTTGCTAAATATTAAGGGAAAATAAACTCCAAGAACTTTTTTTTTTTTTTTTTAAAGTAGAACTAGCTTGTTGTATCAGTTATCTCTGACTTCCTTCTCGGCCTGGAAAATTCTCATTCCACATGCTGTTTGACATAACTACATTCTATTTTCAAAATGTCTGCTCAATTTCATTGACTACTTGCCTAAAGTCTTTACTTCCTAGTTTGCCAGATGCCATCCACTCTCAAGTGCTACCTTCTAGATTTTTTTTTTTTTTAATAAAGACTGATTGTCAAACCCTAAATTTTTAGGTTGAGAAATGTTAAATACTGGAAGTCATGCAAGCTGTGGATGATAGGTACTCTCCAAATCTATTCTGTAGCTTCTGAGTCAATCCATAAAATTGTTGCCATAAAGACAAAATTTAATTTATCTGCCTGTGCCATTACATTAAATAACAAAACAAAATAACAACAACAAACAAACAATGACAAACTACAAAACTGAAGAAATAAGAGTAGATGGGAAACTCCAGTGAAAAGAAAAGGTTGGGCTCCATATAAAGTTGTCCAACGCAGTGCAGCATACACTCATCAGTAGAGAAAAGCAAAATGTCTCAGGATCAGAAGAATAAACGAATATAGCAGTGTGACCTTGGATAGTTCCCTCTGAACTTCAGCTGGTCTTTTTCACATATGAAATACAGTTAATACCAGCTACCTTACTTGCTTCACAGGGTTGTTATGAGGGTCAAGTGAGAAAACAGATGGAGATTTTATAAACAAAAAAGTACTATACAAATATAAAGTGATATCATCATCATTATGACATTAAGAGCTTATCATTCAGAAGCAAACAGCAAATATCTATCAGTGTGAATTTTAAAGTTTTAAAAGGAAAAAACGAATATACTCTTTGTAGGTACTCTGGTGGACATATTATATGTCCTAGGCAATCTCAGAAATACCTATGGACAATTATATGAAAATGTCAGCCGGGCACGGTGGCTCATGCCTGTAATCCCAGCACTTTGGGAGGCCAGTGGATGACAAGGTCAAGAGATTGAGACCATCCTGGCCAACATGGTGAAACCCTGTCTCTACTAAAAATACAAAAAAATTAGCTGGGCATGGTGGCGCACATGTTTAGTCTCAGCTACTCGGAAGGCTGAGGCAGGAGAATCGCTTGAACCCAGGAAGCAGAGGTTGCAGTGAGCCGAGATCACACCACTGCACTCCAACCTGGGTGACAGAGCGAGACTGTGTATCAAAAAAAAAAAAAAAAAAAGTCATGAAAGAAAAAAAAGGCAAGTCATTATCATTGACAGAAATATATGTATTTAATATTTTCTAACTGAGTCATTAAAGTAATCCAGGAATACCAATTTTAGAAGAATGTCAGTTGAATGTCAGATGTAAAACTTTCAGTGAGTTCCACGAGGGGAATTAAAAAGATCTAGGTGACTCATTCAGCTCTATCCTCCTTTTCCTCCTCTCATCCTTCCTTTCCTCATCTCTCCTCCTTTTGTTTTCTTCCTTTACTTCCTACGCTCCTTTCCCTCTTCTGTCTTCTCACCTTATTGGGCACTCACTCTATCAGCAGAATTCTAGAGATGCTATAAGGGATATAAAAGAAGTAGAAGGCAAAAATCTACGCTCTCAGAGAGTTTTCAGATTTGGCTGAGTCCTTTGAAATTGTTTGTGAATTGGTAAAAGGAGATGTTTTATCATCATTTATTTTCTGAGAACCCAGAATTAACTGTGTCTTATACAGAATAAAGAAGGCATGATCCCTCTTCTAAATGGTTTCTATTTTAATGTGATCTTAAATTACAACCTCTCAGAGTTAAGGAGATATATGAGGAAAATAAGCTTTGTAGATTTTAGATTTCTGAACTCTTTTAATTAACACATGAGAAGAGTTTGTTTCATTTTTCATACATCTCTCCTTATGTCAATCAACTCTTTGAACAACTAAGAACCAGACAGAAGAGGTTTTAAATGAACGTTAATGATGGGCATTAATATACTTTTTCTTCACTGGTTGCTCAAACTGAAAGAGACGCTTTATGAAGAAATTGGTTTCCTCCCAGGGTTTAAGCTCCTTTTCCTTCAATATGAATGTTCAGAAGACTGTTCTTTCTTGAGAGATAATTTTGACTAATATATAAGGAGCTATTTGAAGGCATGTTCCTCTTGAATGTCTTCCCTCTTAGCTTTATGAAGATTTAAAACTTTTCCATATTACTTATATAACACTGCTTTATTTCTTTTGTTTTGTTATATTATTTTGTGTTTTATTTTAAATAGTATTTAATAGAATTCATTAGTTCTATTTTCATATTTACAAATATAAAAATATTTACAAAATGTATATTTACAAAATGTTCCAAAAATATTAATTCATCTTCTTAAAACTCTACTTGAATCTGGATTGCCAGATGGTCATCAGTATTTTTTTCTCTCTTTTTTTTCCTTAATTATTATTATACTTTAAGTTTTAGGGTACATGTGCACAATGTGCAAGTTAGTTACATATGTATCATGTGCCATGCTGGTGTGCTGCACCCATTAACTCGTCATTTAGCATTAGGTATATCTCCTAATGCTATCCCTCCCCCTCCCCTCACCCCACAACAGTCCCCAGAGTGTGATGTTCCCCTTCCTATGTCCATGTGTTCTCATTGTTCAATTCCCATCTATGAATGAGAACATGCGGTGTTTGGTTTTTTGTCCTTGTGATAGTTTACTGAGAATGATGATTTCCAATTTCATCCATGTCCCTACAAAGGACGTGAACTCATCATTTTTTATGGCTGCATAGTATTCCATGGTGTATATGTGCCACATTTTCTTAATTCAGTCTATCATTGTTGGACATTTGGGTTGGTTCCAAGTTTTTGCTATTGTGAATAGTGCCACAATAATCATACGTGTGCATGTGTCTTTATAGCGGTCATCAGTATTTGAGTAAAAATTAAGAACATATGTTAACGGGCATTATAACTTGTCTGGATTTTCAAAATGTAACTAAGAACAATACTTGTTGTTGTTGTGTAATGATATAGTACTTATATAGTACTTTAGAGAGGATTTCAACTTGCTATATAGATTTTAAAAATATTCTTCCTCCAGGGGTTAAAGAAAAAAGTCAGAAACCGAACTATTCTCAGTAACATTACAAATAACAAGATGCAAAATACATTTTCACCCTTTTAATAAACTTGCTTTTATTATTATATAGGAAGTCTGGAATTTATGAGTGATTGGTAATCTATGATCTTATTTTCCCAAGCATTGTACTTAGGAGAGAACAAGTATATCAAAAAATTATATAGGGGAGGTAAAAAGTTTGATATGTGGCCTTTACAAAACCATTTTTTTAGTTTGGGGAGAGGAGTTTTTTTTTGCATGGGCTTACAAAATAGGCTTATGAGCTAATCAAACAACTTAAAAATGCAAATATACCAGAATTTAGTTAACTGAATGAGTCTTTGGTAATTACTTTCAGTGCCAATTGGTGGGTGATACTGAAAAATATTTCTTGTGGTTTCTTTTCTTTCCTTCCTTCCTTTCTTTTTTTTTTTTTTTTGACAGAGTTTTGCTCTTCTTGCCCAGGCTGGAGTGTGCAATGGTATGATCTCGGCTCACCGCAACCTCCGCCTCCTGGGTTCAAGTGATTCTCCTGCCTCAGTCTCCCGAGTAGCTGAGATTACAGGCATGCGCCACCACACCTGGCTAATTTTGTATTTTTAGTAGAGACAGGGTTTCTTCTTGTTGGTCAGGCTGGTCTCAAACTCCGGACCTCAGGTGATCCGCCCGCCTTGGCCCCCTAAAGTGCTAGGATTTACAGGCGTGAATCACCCCACCCGGCCTCTGGTGGTTTCTTTTAAAATTCATTAATATTGGTTATAAATAACTTTTGAGCAAGTTAAAATATTTAAAGCAACATCAATGACATGCCAAAGAGTGTTTAGTAGGCTCTGAAGGTCCTTCCAAATAAATAATTTACCAATATCTGAGCATTAACAAGATCAATGAACCAATTATCTATTTTTCTAAGGTAACTTTTGCTGGTTACACCCATTTGCATATATGGCTCATTTTGTTGTTTCTTTCAAAGTTAGGAAAATGATTTTATAGCATAACTCCAAAACATAATGACTTTGAAGCATATATTAACGTGGTCTTATGGTAGGCCAAATAATGCCCTCCACCCACCAAAGATGTTTACTTCCTAATCACCAGAACCTGCAACTATGTTACCTTACACAGCAAAAGAGATTTTGCAGAACGATTAAGGATTTTGAGATAGGGAAATGATACTGGATTATCCAGGTGGGCTCAATGATGTACCTGCAAAGGTCTTTATAAGAGGGAGGCAGGAAGGTCATGGTAAGAGAGAAAAAATATAAAGACAGAAGCAGTAAAGTCAGACTCTAAGAGAACACAATCAGATGACTGAAGCAGCTAGAGAGGAGAAAAATCTGAAGATGCCACATTGCTGGCTTTGAAGATGGAGGAAGGATCCAGGAGCCAAGGAGTGTAGTAGTCTTTAGAAGCTAGAGAGGCAAGGAAACATATTTTCCCCTACAACTCTGGAGGGAACACAGTCCTGCTGACTTGACTTTAGCTCAGTGAGGCTGATTTTGGACTTCTGTCCTCCGGAAGATAATAAACTTGTGTTGTTTTAAACCACTAAATTTGTGGTAATATGTTATAGCAGCAAGAGGAAACTAATATAGACTCTGAGGTTTAGAAATTGAGTAATAACCCAAAATAATCATAGAAATTATCTAGCCCAACTTCTTACCCATGAATTTCATAGTAACACCATCCAAGTATTGAGTGTCATTCTACCTGAAGTTACATAATCTGTAGCAAAATTGTAAAACTCCTGTATCCTAACCTTGCAGTCTTAGATGCTTTCTTGTATATTGTGTTAAGTAAAATCCCATTCATGTTTCAGCAATTTATATTCTATGTAATTTTTCCTTGATGTCTTTGTAAGAAGATTAGTAGTTCTGAAATAGATCGATACATATTGACTCAATTTTTCTCCATAGATTCTAATGACAGTATAGAGACAGGAATTAGCATTCCCACTTTAGGTCTTTCCAAGCTGAGGATCATCACCTTGTTGACAGCATTAGACTTTGCTTGGGTATGAGAAGTGGAAAAATCATGTATTATCATAGATCCCTTAAGTTAGAGCTATTCTACTAAATAATTATCTCTAGGGGTAGATTTTAGTCATCGTTATCTATAGAAGATCCATGGATAAGCCTGGTGGATTGTCAGGGGTTGGAATTATTGCGAAGTTTGATGCTTCTTTCCTGAAGTTCTTGACTTCAGGAAGCATGAAGAGCCATGAGGAAACTTTTCATGGAGGAAGGTCTTATTCAACTCTACACAGAACCTTTTCAGCAGTTTCACATTCCCTGGGTCTCTATCTTCTGTGGCCTATTCACTGTAGATTACCTAGAGAATTGATCTTGATACTATCTTAAGTTTACCATCCCATCTTTTCCTTTATTTGACTGTTCTGGGTTCTTTGTATTTCCACATAAATATTAGAATCTACTTGTCAATTTCTACAAAAAGTCTACCTGGATTTTGATTGGCATTGAATTAGATACATAGCTCAATTGGGGAAAAGTGACATTAGAAAATATTGAGTATGCCAATCACTGACCATATTATACCTCTCCATTTATTTCAGTCTTTTTAAATTTCACTCAGAAAATTTTGTTTTCAGTTTATATATTTATTTATTTATTTTTTGAGACACAGTCTCACTCTCTTGCCCAGGCTGGAGTGCAATGGCATGATCTCGGCTCACTGCAACCTCCGCCACCGGGGTTCAAGCTATTCTCCTGCCTCAGCCTCCTGAGTAGCTGGGATTATAGGCGTGCACCACCACGCCCGGCTAATTTTTTTGTATTTTTAGTAGAGACAGGGTTTCACTGTGTTAGCCAGGATGGTCTTGATCTCCTGACCTCGTGATCTGCCCACCTCGGCCTCCCAAAATGCTGGGATTAAAGGCATGAGCCACCGTGCCCGGCCTTCAGTGTATATTTAAAATTTTTCATCATTTGCGGTTGGTAAAAAATAGTATACTTACCTTTGTATATTGACTTTGTACACTGCAACCTTACTAAATTCACTTTTTTGAAGGCATAGTTAAAATTCACCACCTTCCTGCCATTTCCTTTGTCATCTTTGAAAATTTTATTTTTATTAGTCTGTGAAAACTACTTTTCTAGGGTCATCTTGGAGTAGCCAACTTCTATGATCTCTTTTCCCAATTTTCCTTTTCTACTTCTCTATAATATGTGGATAACTTGTTCCTTCATAGAACACACACACACACACGCACACACACACACAGAGGCATGTGTGTACAAAAAGCTTTTTCTCAGTTGCCATGGCAGTATGCTAACATGGATCTCTAACACTGACTATTCATTTCCAGAGTGCTTCTGTAGCTTTTTTGGATTTCCTATCTTTTATATTGGAAGTGTTGCTCCATGTTCTTTCCAAAGTTGTCTTCTCTTCTTGTTCTACATCCTTAAATTTGATATATATTTTTTTCCCACTCCTTTGGCTTCAAATACAAGCTACTTCAGGGAAGGTCCAAGTTCCTGTCTTAGCACTGATATTTCTTCAGAAATACACTTCGTACTTCCAAATGCATAGGAAAGGTCTATTGCGACTTAACAATTAGAGCAGAACTTGTTTGCTTTAACTGGCATGAATAAACCTTTTTAGTTTACTTTTAATTCTCTGACTATTCTACCAGGCTCTCAGCCTCTAAGTCTGCATCCTTCTTTTCATTCATCCCTTCAAACTCCTAGTACTTCACTCCTGTTTATTTCTACCATGTTTCCCTTTATAGTACTTCCTTTCATTTGGATTGCCATTGTCCTAATTCAGCATCACATTAATGCTTTAAATTACTTATTGTGCACAATTTAAGAAGTCCAGAAATCTTAAGAGGAAATTTTTTAGTATCTCAACTTTTAATTTTATATGTACTTTTGCCATTTTTTTCAGAATATATATTTACATTTTAGTTGCAATAATAGTATAGATACAATTTTATTCCATTTTTACATGTTTCTCATATCACTACATAACTTTCATGATTATAATTTTGATAGCTACATAGCAACCCATCAAATTTTTTATTGTAATTTTTGTTAGACATCTAGGATTTTTTAATGTTTTTACTGTCACAAATAACATGACAGTGACTCTTTGTATGAACGGTATTTAAAATTTTATATTTTCAGTAAAATATATATGTTTCATATGACTTTTAAAATATCAAATTTCTTTCCAAAAGTATTATTTACTGATTTATTCACTGATTATATACAAGTGCTTCTTACATTTTAACTTCACAATTATTGTTTAAATTTTTGGCTAATTTTAAAGGTGTGAAATGGTACTATATTCTGTATATATCTTTGCTTAATAATTGATAAAGTTGAGCTTTTTTTTCCCAGTATTGTGTTGGATAATTGAACTTCTTTTCTGATCTTGATACTTTTGCCTAAATTACTTTCAATAGCCTGACTGGCCTTCCTCTTCCATCACATTTTATCTCCTCCTCTCAGAGTAATAGTTACAAAATGTATATAATCAACCCACTGCAAAAATGAAACAAAGAGAAGTTTTAATACCTGTTAACTGTCAAGTAAGGGCAAACTCTTCAGTTGGTATCTCAGACTTTCCATAGTCAAGGTTTAACTAGCCTTCTAGCCTTTTCTCACACTATCTTCCAGGTAGTGTAAGTGTTAGCCACAATGTCATACTCTTATTCCTGAGGCCTCTTATTTTCCTCTTCCATGCATTAGTCACTCTCATTTCTTCATTTGAAGCCCCTCTGTTCCAACCCTACTAATTAGGAAACCATCAAATACTACACCTTTCTGAAACTTACATGGTCATTCCATTAGAATTAATCTAGTTTGTATTTTCATTATGCCTTTTTAAAACCCAGGTTTTAGTGCTTATTCTCCCCTTAAATAACTTTTGATGTCTAAATCTGAATTTTCCATTCCATTTTAAGTTCGTTGAAGTAAGGGGCTGTCCTTAAGCAATCTTTGATTCTCTACAGTGCCCAATACAGTGGATAAGACATAACAAAATTTAGTAAATATTTGTTGAATTGTTTGAGTTCAATAAACTTAAGACTATTGTGAAACTTATAGAGGGGATAAATTGTTAGACTCTGTAAGTGAACAGAGATGAATCCTACATAGCTTAACTTACAATTGAGATAAGTTCCAATATCCCTGCTGCCATCCATTCATAAGAGAAGATAATAAAAGCTCAGAAGGGACATATTATTAAGAATGGTTATGAATATAAAGAAGCCCTTGTGCTCTTAATAATATAATTTAACATGAGGCTCTTGTATATTTGAGCTCTTGTCAACCCCTTGCTTCCCCTCCCACATAACACTTCTTTACTTATTTGCTTCATTTGTTAGGATGATATTTTAAAGATTGGCTTAGATCGAGATGGCTCAGCCATTTAATTTCATTAAGCTATGATTATAAAAAATACTATAATTCTGTCCATTCATTGATTTTGACAACATGTTTTTTATTGTAAGGCGATTTGGGACTGTGCTGCAAGAGAAGGTGACCTTGGTAGAATCTAAACTACTGTACTTCTTGACACAGTGAGGGAAAGCAGTGATATTGGTATTAACACAGTTATGTTGTTAAATGCATCACAGGTGAAGTATTTAAAGCAAATTAAACAAGTGACGTTCTTATTTCATAAATGCATTTAATCTCATGCTTGGCTGTTTTTATGATAGAATTACAGCAATGGAGAAAATTAGGCAAGAACGGAAGAGGAACAGATTTGTTCATAAACGGATGCTTAGAATTTGAACTTAAAGTGAGTAAGGAGCATCAAAAGTCAAATAGGACAAACAGGGGAGATGGTATTCATGGAGACAAAGGATTAACTGAGGTTATTTTAAGACTATTTATATGGAAGGGATGACATTACATAGGGAGACCTCCAGGGGTCCTGACTTTGAGCCCCAGCTATATCAATGACTCACACTGTGTAACCTGGAACAAATTACTCAACCTCTTTGTACTCCATATTTCTTATTTATAAAGTGTACATAATTTTATATACTATAAAGTTCTTGCAAGAATCAATTAGAAAAGAGGCAAGAAGCCAGGTACGGTGGCTCATGCCTGTAATCCCAGCACTTTGGGAGGCCGAGGCAGGGGGATCACCTGAGGTCGGGAGTTTGTGACCAGCTTGACCAACGTGGAGAAACCCTGTCTCTACTAAAAACACAAAATTAGCCTGGCGTGGTGGCACATGCCTGTAATCCCAGCTACTTGGGAGGGTGAGGCAGGAGAAGCGCTTGGACCCGGAAGGCAGAGGTTGTGGTGAGCCAAGATAACGCCATTACACTCCAGCCTGGGCAACAGAGCGAGACTACATCTCAAAACAAAATAATAATAAAATAAAATTAAAAAAAGAAAAGTGGCAAGAATGGTTTCAAATGTGAAGTAACCCATATTTATGAGGTAGTATTGATATCCTGTTGTAAAAACGTTATCATCCTACCATATTTGAACTTGATTCATTAATTAACTCAGAAAATATTTAGTAAGTGCAGACACTGTATTCATTAGATATGTAATAGTGAATGGAACAGAAGATCTAATTCCTGCTCTCAAGATACTTATGATCTAATAAGGGTCACTAGTTAACAAACTGATACTGAAAATCAGAGTTTGTCTTAATAGTTTCCCTTTAACCCACTTGCCAGATTAGCTAGTGTTTTCCATTTCATCTGCAAAACACATTGACTGGCGTCTCTTATACACTGAATGCCTGGGTAGTAATAATATATAATATTTATACACAACACTTAACACCTTCCATGAACTGTTTTAAGTGCGTTGCTCAAATTAACTCCTTTAATCTTCACAACAAAACCTTAATTAATGTCATTCTCATTTTGCATATGAGGAAACTGAGGCACAGAGAGGTTAAGTGGCTTGTCCATGGTTAAAAAGGCTAGTAGGTAATGGATCAGGATTCACACCCAGGCATTCTGGCTCCAGAGCCCACAGACTTAATCGCTAGGTAACAACACTAGCAGGTCTGTCTATTACTGCTCTCACCAGCTGAGTTGAAACCTTATTTAAAGGTCATCTGTATTTGTTCCCAAACATGTTTATAACAGTTGTACTAGTTTTTTTATGTAATTTAATCAAATATCATGTAACATACTAGAAATGCAAAATACAAATGTCGTTTTGTACATTTATAACCAATTTGAATATGCTGATAAGACTTAAGGGGTGTTGCCTTTAAAAAGTTGGGTGAAGAAAATCAGGAATCAGGAATCAAATCAGAAATGGGTGAAAGCTAAGAGTAAAGTACCTCATAAAACATAGACATTTACTGTAGTTGGCCTCATATGCCTTTATGCTCTCATTTTAAGTAAAAATAAATGAAAGTGGAAAATACAGAAAAGTACATATTTATAGTGAGTGAATCACTACCAAAATACAAAGTCTTGGCCCTACTGTAAACACTTGAAAAGTGAATTAACATTTATATATTTTAAGTTAAAATATATGTTTAATATATATCCACAGGCCAGGCATGGTGGCTCACACCTGTAATCCCAGCACATTGGGAGGCCAAGGTGGGCAGATCACTTGAGGTCAGGAGTTTGAGACCAGCCTTGCCAACATGGTGAAACCCCATCTCAACTTAAAAAATACAAAAATTAGCTGGGCGTGGTGGCACACCCCTATAGTCCCGGCTACTTGGGAGGCTGAGGCAGGAGAATCGCTTGACCCCTGGAGGCGGAGGTTGCAGTGAGCCGAGATTGGGCCACTATACTCCAGCCTGGGTGACAGAGTGAGACTCCATCTCAAAATAAAATTGTACACATAAAATTGTACGCACACACACACACACACACACAGATGATTTTTGTGACGTCACATTTTGTCAACTTTTTTGATTAACCTACTAACTGTCCTGTAAGAAAGAAATATTTTCAAACACCTCCACTTCCAAACATTAGAACTATGGCTGGTGTTGTAGGTAGAGCCATATGAGTTTCTGTTACTGCAAGAGGGTGAATCACAGTATATTTCTTAAAGGCCGAACCATAGAGGATGGATTGTGGATCCCAGTGTGGTACACAAAAGATAGATTGTGGATGCCAGCATGGTATGTGGAGGACTAATCGTGGCTCACAGAGTAGATTTCCTTTTATTCCACATAATCAACTCTGTTCTTCTTTCCAGAGCAACAGGATGTGGTAGAAAGAATCCTAGATTCTAATCAGAAATAGCCTTTCTCTATGTTAGTGTGTTCTTGGTAACTAACCTAACCTCACTGTGTTCTTGGGAACTAACCTAACCTTGGCCTAGTTTATTTGAAGTTGGCAATTTCAGTAATGTTTTTAGATCTAACATAGCCCTCAACGAATATTAGTTAAATGGACCTGAAAACACTTTGGAAATCACAAAATATTAAATCCCATATTTTCATACTATGAATATATTGTTTGCTCAGTTATTGTTACATCTATTTTATTATACAATGATTAGCTATAAATCTGTGAGCTCCATGAGATTCCAGATCTTGGCTCATTAATTTTTGTACAGACACCTGCACCTAGCCAAGTGTCTATGTTCTTCTCGTATATAGAAGGTATTCAGTAGATACAATTTATGTGAACTAATTAGAAATCCCCTATTTTGAACCAGACATTTTGATGGTAAAACATATTTTGATAGGATATAAAATATTCGTATCATTCCAGTTTTAGATATTGTTATAGAGGTGTTTTTCTTACTTTCTCAAAGTCTACTAAAAATATCAAAGAAGTCAAAAAAGAGGGAAAATATTGTCATCTCCAAGAAAGCAAGGAAGCCTCACAACTGCAATGATACAAATTACGAAGTCCATATATTAAATATTGAAATAGATAATCAAACCCACTAAGAGATGTTGACTCAGACATTATCAATAGGTGCCTTTCCACCAAAAATATTTGGTAGTTTTTGATTAAAGAGAGCTTAGTTTCTGCGTGATACATAAGAAAAATAGAGAATAACCATGTAGAAATCCCGCCTGAGACTCTAGAATGGTAGGGAAGGGAAGCCTCAGAGGGACTTTCTGCCAACAACCTCGTTCTATTCTCTACCACTTTGTCTTTCAGCCCAGGCAGTCTGTCAAAGAAGGTGGAAGAAGTAGGTGGTACACTGCTGTAGGGAAACTTGCTGTGATCCATGCAAACTCCTTAAATAAAACAAACAAACAAAAAGAAACGAGGGAAGAACTACTTTCAATGTTAAGAAAATAAAATATTTGGAAAGAAGATATTTGAGTTCGTAAGCTGAAATAGTGGCTGCCAACTTCCTCAGTACATTTCCAGCTATCCCCTTCCTCTTCCCCTCCCCATTGTACTACCTGGTCAGTTGCTATCTCATTCAAAGAGGAGTAGCGATCAGAAAGGGAACAGTGGATAAATTCATGCATAAAACTACCATTTTCTGTTTCACACATGGAGAGGAAAACAAGCAAATAAATGACACAAGTGTATATCACAACAAATACGTATTCTAAAAATAGGGTTCAGAAAGGAGACAGATCAATTCAAAGAAGAGAGTATACAGCAATAAAAGCAGTGAAAACAGAACAAGAGTTCAGTAAAAAATGAAAATGGAAATAAAAAAATGACAGAAATAAAATAGACACTGGAAGCAACACAAATAGAATAAACTTGATTGAAAACAAAGTCACAAGCATAGATACTAGGTTTGAAAAAAATCTGACAAAATGAAATGTGTATGAACAGTGTGAAGTTTTTATAATGAAGAAAGATACGGAAGACAGGGAAAAGAGAGACAACATGTACGTAATTGGTGATCCTAAGAATAGGGAACAGAAAAAAATGAATCAATAAAAATAAAAAATAAAAAGAAGAAAATTGTTACGAAGATTTGAATCTTCAAATTGAAGTTCATACTCTGTTCTAGGACAATTTTAGATAGAACAATGAATACTGAGAGATACTTTAAACTGTTTCCTGAACTCCAAGGATAAATATTCAACCAGATGAACATTTATGGAAAAGATACCAGCTACATGTAAGGAGAATAAAGGTTGGCTTTCAATTTCCACGTAATATGAGAAGCCAGAGAAGCAATTACTACACAATTCTGAAGGAGGGGAAGTATGACTCAAGTTTTATTTTCAGTCAAATATAGTATCAAGAGAAAGACATTCTGAAACAAAACTTAGACAATATAGAACCCTGGAGCTCTTCTTTAAACACATGTGCATGCACATACATGATGAGTCAACATCAGTAGCTCAAGAATGGAGGAACTCTGATTTAAGGTGGTTGGCATCAAATCTATCTATGGATAAAAAATAACAGCTTTAGAAATTAGAGAATAGCATATAAATGGTATAAACTATGATAATGAAAGCATGTTAATGAAAATGATTAATATGTGACAAGGTAATATTGGAAGAGGTATCAGTTAATTTCCCTAACTACATAGTATGGGGTTAATAGCTACTACCTAATGTTGAAATAGACAGATGATTCTAACCTCCTAAAGTTTTTCCATTTTTTACCTCAACTTTGGAGTGCCCTTGTAGAAAACAAAACATGTTTTGGGTTTAAGAAACATTTACCTGAATTTCAGTTTTTAGTTCAAATTTTCTTTAGTCAAATTAAAGGAAAAGAAAATATAACATTTAAATATTAAAATGCATATATAATTTGATTTCATTTTTTTCAAAATTAAGGCTTATGTATATATACATCTCTCTGACCATTTTTCTACCTTGGTAAACATTTAGCTATGTTTGGAATGATGTTTACTTGGTGGTAGAGATGGCTTTTTTTTTTCTGATAAATGGAATTTGGATGACTTAAAGTGAAACTTTCTGAAACTTCTCTCTATTACTTGAAGTTTTTATATAGGACATATATCATCTCAATGAAACAATAGTCATTCTTTTAAAAAATTACAGCCTTACCACCATCTCTTCTTTAGAATTTTTTTCTATTAGCTACTAAAGAAAGTCTTTGGCAAATACATTATAAATTTTGGAATTGAAGTACAAAATAAAAGATATCATAGGAACAGTATCTTCTCCAATATTTTAATCTAAAAACTAATTTTGTCTAGAAGAATATATTTCAAGAATGCATATGTTACAAACAGGCACCACCTGGGATTCCCAGATAAAGATATTTCTTAAGTTATATAGTCCATAATCTCACAGGTTATACAATTAGGTAGTATACAGTAGTTAATTAAAGCTGTAAATAGAAGCCAAGATTCCCTTCAACAAAACAGCATGACATAAATTACAATTTTTGTGTAAACCTATTACCACTGCTGCATCAATTTTATAAGGGATCTATGTAAGTCTACTGTGGTTATAAATTTAAGAAAATCACTTGTACACCTGTGAAGCACCAAAGCATGCATGGTGAAGAATGGTAGGAAAAGAAATACTTTTTCTAGTGAAATGATTAGTGCACAATAGTGATCGACTTCTACAATGAACCAAAATACAAACTAATGTTGATTCTTTGCTTTAAGGGGAAAAAAGGTTATTTTTTACACTCCCCCTTTTGTCTCTGTCCTTCATCACTTGTTTTTAGAGACAAATTCTCTGGAGTGTTTATAAAACAGCAGTCCTGGGAAACTCTGATTTAGTGGGTTTTTAGACCTTGGGGCTCTGGGGTACCTTTTCACACCCCAAATGGCACACTGGGAAGGCTAGATATCAGAGATCAATCTACATCCTTGTGAGAGTGGGCCTGTATCTTTTCTGTATTCACCAGTAATGACTTTAAAATTCATGCAAATCAGAAGTGCACATTTGGAAAAAAACTTTCAGGATATTATATCAGAGTAACTGTCAACCTCTTTAAAGGAAAATTTTGATTATACTGAGCTGCTTTACCTGCCTATTACCTTCCTTCAAATTAATTATTCCTCAGATTTAACTGTATGGTATTAATACTTTTAATACTTTTGTATCAAGAAAAGGAAGTAATCTGTACTCATAGCCATCAACAAGTATAACTGTGCTTTTAGGAGTACTGTGTTTGCCGAGGTCATGGTATAGTTCACTATAAAGTGTTTTAATGTGACTTTTTGCACAGCACGTGAATGGACTTTGAAATAGCATTGCATGTCTGAGAATTCTGTCTCTTTAAATTGTCTGCTTTGCTTATTGGAAATGATAACAATGATTGTTTGAAGTTATTAATTTTTTTAGTTTTAACAAACCTTAATAAAGGAAAACATATCTATTAAAAACTGAAATAACTACTCACTGAAATAAACAGCAAACATTATAGATATACAACTTTAATTTTGAATGGTAGAGAATTTTATTAAATGAAGAGAGGCAACTTAATAGAGTATTAAGGACAGACACCAGATGCAGATGACAGATCTGAATTTGAGTCAGGTTCTTATACCCATTAGCATTTTTGACTTTAGTCTTTTCACCTAACTTCTCTGAGCCTTAATTTCTCCATGTAGAAAATGAAAGATGATGTCTTTCCTATCTCATTTAGGATTGCTGTAATATAATAATATGTATAACAGTATTGCTTAAAGAATATTACTTAGTGGCCATTGCAGTGCATAAGAACTGGTAAGATGCCTTACCTGGAAAATATAAGGGAAAAGTGTTGGTTTTTTTAAAATCATGAAAAGATAAGATTGAAAATGGCATGTCTTTGCTGCTAATTAATGATTGCTTTATGTTTATGGAGCTGTAACATTTTTCCCACCTGCAGAACATATTATAGTAAGCTCTAGTTATATTTTCTAGGATCGCTTTTAATAAAACTTTAACAAACACTCGTGAATTCCAACCAAAAATCTTGATCATTTTACAGAAGTGTATATCCAAAACCACCGTGAAGCTGGAAATACGTCAAAGACGTGATTACATTTGTCCAAGTTAAGAGGACAACCAATGAGGGCACAATGGACAGGGTTCTTTAGGTATGTTGGGTATAAATTGTGATAATTTTTATCTTTGTAGGGTTCCTGAAGACAAGCAAGTAGGTTTTATGTTTTCTAAGATGAAAAAGAACAATGATGCTTTTTGAAATAAAGCTTTGGAGAAAGTCTGCAGAATAACAAAGGTTTTCATCATTCTAAAATCATAAAGGCAAATATTTATAATTTCCTCACAATTGTGAGCTATAACAATTTATATTATATCAAATAATTTTTAAATGAAAAATCAACCTAAAGAGAAAAGGGGAGAAGATACTATAGAGAGGACTGACCTGTAGGTGGGCATCTAGGAGATCTGGCACCGAGGTGGTGGCATTTCTATTTTCTCTGGGTTTCAGTTCTCTACCCATGAAATGAATGGGTTGGACTAGATGATGCCTTTCAGCTCTGAAATTCCGTGACCTTGTGACATGCTTCATACTCTGTGACATAGGAAGTGCATCACACACTGTAGGGTTTTCCCCTTCTGTCAGTACAGTGCACCGCACAGTGGATAAGAATGTAGACTCCAGAGCCAGAGAGAGTTGTGTTTGACTTGTATCTACGGAGCTTGTGATTTTTGGCAAGTTACCATAATTTCTTTAAGTTTCTGTTTCCTCATATATTAAACATAAAGATAATGCCTATAGAGTTCTTGAAATGACAGAGGAGGTAGTGTTGGTCAAAACCATGGATGGGTACTCCTGGGGCTCCGTAGTGGGTTTCAAGGGCAGGTGTTTATGAGGCCAGGTTCTGGGGCCTGATGGTCTGGGACTGAATTCCACCTCTGCCACATGCAACCTGTAGGTCCTTGGGCAAATTACTTCCTCAAGTTCTGCTTCCATTTTCTCTTCTGTATGTATGGTTGATGATAATACCTACCTCCTAGGGTTATTATGAGGATTAAATTAGTTCATACATATAAAGTGCTTAGAAAAGTACCTGGTACATGTAAGCACTCTATATATTTGCTATCGTCATCATTATTAAAGTTGCACATAGCCTAGGGTGAACTTGGTGCATCATCTTTAAATTTTAATTCTACTGAAACTTTTAGGGAAAAAATACTCATTTATATTATCACCAACATGTACATGTTATGGAATAGAATGAAAGTTTCCATAAATATTGACAGTAAAGTTTTAAGTTTAACTCCAGAAAGACAATGCAGCACTGTAAAGCACTTTCTGGCTTCCTAATTGCACTCTATGGGTAAATTTCTGTTTTTTCACTAGCAATTGTGTATTCTACTGAATTTGTAACCTTCTGAATAGTTTATTATTAAAAACAGAACAGGCTAGCTTTTTTTTTTTTTTTTTTTTTTTTAGACGGACTCTTGCTCTGCCCCAGGCTGGAGTGCAGTGGCACGATCTTGGCTCACTGCAACCTCCGTCTGCTGGGTTCAAGCAATTCTCCTGCCTCAGCCTCCCGAGTAGCTGGGACTACAGGCACATACCACCACACCCGGCTAATTGATTTATTTATTTTTTGTATTTTTAGTAGAGACGGGGTTTCACCGTGTTAGCCAGGATGGTCTTGATCCCTTGACTTCGTGATCCGTCTGCCTTGGCCTCCCAAAGTGCTGGGATTACAGGCATGAGCCACCGCGCCTGGCCTATATTGACATAGTTGACAAAGAATCTTAATTTCAGTTTAATAATATGAGATTTTATAGATTTATATTGTAGATTCTCTATTATATTATAGTTGTCTAAGATTCATGGTAAATGTGTTTTTGAAAATGTCAATTCAATTGTTAGGTTTAGAAGAAATAATGTTAACCATAAAGGAGTATAATTTGACAAATATTTAATTAGTATCTACAAATATGTCAAACTCTGCTGAGAACTGGGCATACAAATATGGATATGCTCAAATCCTTTCTGTGGAGGAGTTCAGCATTTGTGGTATGGCAAACATTGTTGGTTGGCTGAGTCGAAAGCTCTTGCTAACACTCTTCTTTCTTGCATGGCTATACAAAAGCATTGGAAAATTCCTAGCAGCTACTGATATGTGAGCAGAAACTTGCTGGAAGTGATAGTGGTGGTGGCGGTGGTAAAGATGCTTCTGTTTTCTTATTAAAAGAGGATGATTGTAGCTAGTGCTCCCCCCACTCTTCTTCTTGCCTTGAGCACAGATCTAATACCTACAGGATAGCAGCCATCTGGGGACTATGAGGTGATAAGCCAAAAATAATTGGAGAGATATTAGGCATCATTAAGTCAGCAATCCAACATTAGGTGACACTACTTCCTGACTTTTTATTTTCAAAGGTAAATGATAAACCCTTTTATATTTTAAAACATATTTTAAAACAATTTTAAAACATTGTTGGATTTTCTGTTACTGTATCCAAAGATTATTCTAACTAATGTGGGAAGGAGGTATATTTGCCTACATACAATTATGAGACATGTTAGTTGCTATAACTATAATAATAACTTTTCTAAAGAACAATATGTATTTATAAATGATATGTGTAATCTTCTGCTTTAGTGCATATGCGTGTGTGTGTGTGTGTTTATTTTTCTTGTAATGCCATAGTACTAGTTAGAGTATGATAAATAATTCTCCAAAAGCAAGAGTCACAATCTTGAAGGTTCTAAAGAGCCCTGACTCAGAAGGAAGAGATATATAGTAATGGAAGGACAAGTTTGAATCCCTAAAGCCTCCAGGACAGGTAGCTGAAGAAGAATCTATATTAGAATGACAGGGTTCTTACTTAGATCCAAGTTTCAGAACCAGAGAATGCCAGAGATGAAGAGGAGTGAAGAAGGAAGAAGAGACAGTATGTACAAACCATAACATAGAAAGTCTCTGATGCAAAAGGATTTGTTTTTAGCCACTCACTCCAGATGGAGAGGTGTGACCTGGGAAAAGGAAATAAGAGATTTGGTGACAGAGGAATGGAGTAAAAAAGTCTAGCAAGAGAAACAAGAGACTGCAAACTGCTCCTGTTTTTTCTCTCAATCTACAACCATCAAATAGAAAGGAGACTAAAGAGATAATAACACAACAAAGAGCTGTATAAAAAAATCAAAAGAGAAATTTCCCAAAAAACATTGGAAGATTAGGATAAAAATTACCCATTCGCTCAGGGAAATTATACTAGATATGATACGGACAAGCAAACAAACAAACAAACAAAAAGCCCGAAAAAATATCTATGAGAATCAAAGTAGAGGTTCAGTGAAAAACAGATGAAAGAGGTTATGTATATCAGGAGAAAAATGGGAAAGAAACACGAAAGCTTTCATAGACAAAAATATTAGAAGCAATAACAACAAGTGGAATAAATGTGACTGAAAACCAAGTTAGAAATATGGAGAAAAGCTTTGAAAAAAATCCCATAAAATTTAGTTCAAATGCACAAAAACACAACATTTATTATGGGAAGTTGAAAGATGTGGAAAAGAAAAAAAAAGGGATCCAATATAAATATAATTTGTATTCTTGAATATTAAAATAGTAGAAGATAAATTCCTGAAATAAAGACTTACATATGATTTTAATGACATTCTGTATCACGGTAAGGTTAATAAATATTAAAGATAATGAACACATGTATGTGTTTATTCAGCATGAATATCAAGTCACATGGAAGGGAGAAAAATGAGGTTAGTTTTCCCACAGGTTTATTAAATACCAAAATCCTATAAAATTATGTGTAAAAATTCTGAGTACAAGAAAGTATATACCAAGGTTTTATACCCACCCAAGTTATCTTTTAAATATAAATTCAAATGCACAAACATTTTCAAGCCCATAAGAAGTTACACAAGATAGTATAAACCCTCATTAAGGAAAATTAAAACAAGAAAACACTGAAAAACAATAAGGTAAACAAAGACTTAAAAAGATTCTTATGCACTGGGGCCTTCTGTCTTATTTTGCTGTTTTGAATCCTGAGGCTACCACTTGTGAATATGCCTGAGCTAGCCTACTGGAGGATGAAAGACTACATGGAGCAGAGATGTGCTATCCTAGCTGGGGCTTCTAAATCCAACAAGCTTGTAAGAGCCAGACAAATGAATGGGGCTATCCTAGACCATCAATCCCCTTCAAAACTGGCAGATGACTTCAGAGATGAGCCAGGCCAGCCCCGATGAGAATTGCCTTGCTAACTCACACAATTATGAACAAATACATTATTGTTCTTATAAGTAAAAAAAAATTGAATAGCCACCCTGTAAAAACAAAACAAAACAAACAAAAAAGCTGTAGTGAATTTCAGCCTACTAAGAGGTGAATCAAGCAAAGAATTCAGGTATGGAGGGATTCCAACTAAAAAACTGAATATAAATCTTTAATCAATGTAAATTCAGAACGAAAATTAAAAACCACGAGCACTATGGTTATTGAATAAAATAGAAACTATGAATGAACAATGAAAAATGATAATATCAAATTGATGGAAGTTAGGATAAAACATTAATATGTTCATTTCTTCAGCTTTTATAGCAAGTAATGGTCCCAACTTTTTAAAGCATAAGTTTTTCCTGAACTCATCAATATTTTATTACACAATACATTTTGGAGTGTTAAGAAATATTTATCTCTACTGCAGGATAAAGATGGGCATTAAAAAAAAAACAAGAAAAAAGAAACATTTATCTCATTTTTTAGTAAATTCATTAATTTCATTTAAAGTTCTTATACTGTGATTAATTCAAGTATAGCTATATTTAATATGGTACATATATTTAATATAGTGTGGGTAGCTTGAGTCCATTTTAATAAAACTGATCTTCAGTTCCTATCCACATTACCTGTTGGCCTTTCTTCCTCTGTAGCTTCCTTTGTATATATTTTTATCAAAATATATGAAATAATGGCTATTTTGAGGTGAATGGTTTTTATGTTATGTGTAACTTTTGAGTTACTTGACAATTTTTTGAAGATTTTTTTTAAAAATACTATTTTTATTAATATATTCAGTATGGAATAGAACCTTTCTACTATACTTATTTGTAATAAATTATGGATTTTAAAATGGTGGGAAATGTTGAGTGGTCTTTGAAGGCTGTAGCATTTACAGGGAAACACTGGCAAGGGTTTCAGAAAAAAGCCTTTGCCTTATGTTTTTAGGTTTTCTCTTTTACTGGATATCATTTTAAGATTTTAGATTCCAAGTTTGACCTAATTAAAGTTTCAGTGGCAGTTGAACTGCCTACAGTGTGAAAGTCCTGCTTGTCAAATATTTTATCTCTTATTTTAGAAATGAAAAAAATCATGATAAATGTACATTTAAGGGCTATTTTATGTTAAAAAAAAAGTCAAATTGAAGCCAATAAAAAGTTGGTCAAGGGTAATTTAAAAATGAAGAAATTATTTTAAAGTTAGCTACTTTAATTTCAATATCCAAATAGTGGGAGAGGAAAAAGAGCCAATTTGTTAATTCCTTGGAAATACATGGTGAGTCACAGTCTAATTTCAGTTCAATGTGTTGATGCTAAACGGGAACTGACACCCAAGAATTTGAAGGTAAAATCTGGTTTAAGAGTCACAGAGGCATAATTGACAATGCTCTTGAACCTACAGTGAAGAACCAATAAGCAATACATAATTTTTAAGACTGTAAGCTGGGTGTGGTGGCTCACGCCTGTAATCCCAGCACTTTGGGAGGCAGAGCAGGGTGGATCATTTGAGGTCAGGAGTTCAAGAACAGCCTGGCCAACATGGTGAAACCCCATCTGTACTAAAAACACAAAAAAATTAGCTGGACGTGGTGGCACATGACTGTAATCCCAGCTACTTGGGAGGCAGAGGTAGGAGGATGCCTTGAACCCGGGAAGTAGAGGTGTCAGTGAGCTGAGATTTTGCCACTGCACTCCAGCCTGGGCGACAGAGCGAGACTCCATCTCAAAAGAAAAAAAAAAATTTAAGACTGTAATTTTGAGGAAATAAAGAGAACAAATATATCAAACAGAATTTGAACATTCAAAGATATTTATTTTAAATATTTCACCATTAAAATGTTTACATCTTATAGTGTGCTGATGGCATCATAATTACTCGTTTTAAATGAATTTAAATTTTTATTACATAATTTGTAAACTTTATAATACATAATTCTGAATCTCTTAAATAATTGAGGCTTCTACTTTAGCAGGTAGAGGTTGAAGTTATAAGAGAATAGAAAACATCTGGGGGATTTGTCCCAGGAAAAAGCTAAGTTTTTGGAAATAGAAGTTGAATAAACTACAAAGCAAATGAAGATAAAATCACTCTTTTCAAGATGTAGAGTAGTATATACATAGCACAGAAAGAGGGAGAGAGAAAGAGAAGGGGTGGAGGGGGATAGATTCTAGCTTCGACTTTTGCAAAGTTTATTAGCAATTTGGTAAGACAGATACTTTAAGAGGCTTAAGCATACCTCTTTATCACACCACTTAATAGTTAAGTGGTGTGATGTAGAGAAGAGAGTACAGCTTTGGAATCAGGCAGAAGTAAACTTAAATCCTGACTCTGCCACTTCCTGTCTCTGTGACTTTGTGGCTTCACTTTATGCAACTCAGCTTCCCTGCAAGAAACAGGCATAGGAGTTCTTACCTTGCAAGATAGTTGCAAAGTTGTTTGTAAAGTACCTGGCACTGTACTGTTCAACAGGTGGTAGATAATTACTGTAATAATGGAATAATGAGATAAGATGCTGAATAATTTCAAAATAAATAATCAAAAAAATCATGGAGTAGGTTGGGTGCGATGGCTCACGCTTGTAATCCCAGCATTTTGGGAGGCCAAGGCAGGCGGGTCACCTGAGAACAGGAGTTTGAGACCAGCCTAGCCAACATGGTGAAACCCTGCCTCTACTAAAAATAGAAAAATTAGCCAGGCATAGTGGCATGCACCTGTAATCCCAGTTACTCGGGAGGCTGAGGCAGGAGAATCACTTGAACCTGGGAGGCGGAGGTTGCAGTGAGTCAAGATCATACCATTGCACTCCAGCTTGGGCAACAGCGCAAGACTCCGTCTCAAAAAAAAAAAAAAAAAAAAAAAAAGATGGAGTAAAATAAACAAAAGCATTACTTTTGCTTTTGCTTGTTACATTTAGAGATTAATTGCGATTTGAGACCACATACCTTTTTTTCCGATTCATCAGATATATTCACCTTTGCCTCCTCTTCCCTTATCTATTCCTTTCTTCAGCAATAACACTGGGAAGTCACTAGTCTACAAAGCTCCCTCCCATATAAAACCTATGGCCTATGTGATCACAGGCACAATGAACAGGTGAAGAAAGAAATAATTTTGAATTAGGAAATACAATGAAGGGAATGAACTAGGAACTGAGATAGAGAATGTCTGCTTGGGGGAAGTGATTTAGATAAAGTGTATTTAGATCAGGTGTTTTTCCCCTTCAATTATGCCTCTTCCACATTGATGAGGAGGTTGGTAAAGATGTGAAAATTAGTAAGGGGCAGAGTTTTAATTAAAGGTCATCATTTTCTATTGAACATCACCATTGTCTGGCTTTGGAAATCATTTTCTTTAAATGGAATAAGAAAAAGCAGTAAAATGTCAAGAAACCACTTTTTAATTTATTATCCAGGTAAAAAAGCATTTCTCTCCATTGGAAAAAAAATAATCCATAGGAAAAGGAGCTTGTAGGAAAAACACCAATACCACATTGTGTACTATTTCCTGTTTTTGTGATTATCTCTATAAAACTACCTTGAGGGTTTGGCGAGTAAATAGTAACAAATTCAGTCTTACTAATTTTGTCCTTTTCTTTGGGGGTAATACAGCCTAACAACAAAATCTGTTCTTAAAATACTGTGTTCTACTAGAGTTATTTCCCTTTTGGCTGGAGGAAGTGGTGGCTTTGTCAGACTGAACATAGTTGTATATGTTTAAACAAAGCATCAGAAACAAGAAACTTGCAGAGTTCCCCAAACCAGGAAATATTTTATAAAGATAATGAATAGCAAATAATTGGCATGATATAAGTTAAAAAGGCATTTATCGGTGAGTATACTAGTCTTTTGAAAGCAGTATTTGTTAGACTAAGGATTTCAACTACTTGCCAATGCCATCAGTTATCTTGACTTATTGTAGGATTAGTTCTGTAGTCCTCTATTAGAACGGATCAAGGTTACAGGCAATAATGATGGTTTCCACTGAAAAAAAAAGCCACAAATATCTTGTGTTTCAGAATTTCTGTGATCAGCATTTTTGAGGGAAGAAGCATTATGGGAAGAAAAAGCTAACAGAGATGAAGTATCAGACACCATGCCATGGGGCTATCCTTACATGTGTCATCATTTTAACAGGGAAGCAAGATACATTTCTCTCCTTTTCTCATCCTCATCATTACCATTTAATTTTTTGATTCACATGAATATCAATAGGTGGCTTGTGGCTTTTGTCCATGTTTTGACTTTCTTTAAAGACAGGAAGAAATTTTATAAAGAGTCAGACTTTTAAAGCAAAAATCTTTCTCTGAAACTTTTTTGTAGAAATCAAAATTCAGGCCTTCTTCTCAATTCAATGACCCTGTTAATTAAGTATTTGTCACTACTCAAATACATGGCTGATACACAGCCATGGCTCCACAGCCAGATCTTGGCAGGTGGCTTTTTTTTTTTTTTAACATCAAAATGCAGGTAAGTTATTTATGTTAGGCGAGAAAACTGGTTTGATTCAATGTCCACAAATATTACCTCCACTCAATATTTGTAATTGTTGCTTCAGAATATAAGTCCTTTGAGTACAGAAATTCCAGACCTGATATAGAACTTACTCATGCAATACGAAACATGTGCAAGGTATAGTCTCACAGTTTATTCTCTTCTGTTTTATGCTGCACTTTGGCTGATGCATTGCAAATGTATGTTAAAATCAACCACCCTCTGCTAGAGGTAACACATGAATCTATTAACAAAATTAACCTCTCAATTTGTATTGATTTCTCCAGTTAACTGGCCAGAATCTAACTAGTCTCTAGAGGAATAGGACCTGGGCAGTCAAATTCTGCATGAAGACAGGGACACCCAAATATTTGCCACTAGTTTTATGTTAATAAGACTCACTTGAAAAAGTAATATGAAATAGGTTTCATGGTTAAGTAAGTTTTGCAATTGCGTGAGTTAAATGTAGATGAAATATTTCTTTACTTCAGGACTTATAAGAGCCTTCAATATATGAATAGATTAGGAGAATCCTAAGGATTGGGAATATAGTATGCAAAGTTTCCCAAAAGTATTGGATCTTGGAACCTCTCTGCACTCTGACTTTTTTGAGAAATATCCCCTAAGACTGAAATACTTGGAACATACTTTGGGAAATATTGGTGTAGGGCTTGAAGACTTTGTACAGTATGTGAAGCTCTTTTTATGCCAGGAATAGTTCAAGATTACTCAGTATTAGGGTTAAAGCAGAAGACACCAAAGAAAGGAGATTGGCCAAAATGGTCAGGAAGTCATGGACATTAATTTTGTTTATTCCACAATATTATTAGTCATAAGCATAGGCACTGTGCCTGAATAATTGGGGCAGTCTGATTCAGCAAGCATCCTGGTAAGGAATGAAGTCATGTGGCGGGATGCATAGATTATTTCAATGGAAAGGGGCATTGTAATTATGTTTGAGTGTTGTAGCTAAAAGACTGCATATGTTTGTTAGTGGCCTATGAACATAACCATGGCATTATAAATAGTATCATAATTACCATGAAAGCAATACTGCATCTGATGAATGTATTTTATTCGGCAGCCACAAGTCTTACGAAGAGTATATTTTAGGTAATGAAAACTTGAGCCTTGGTATGTTTAGAATAATAATGATACTAAGTTTTTATCCTTTCCTAGTCTAGTTTATTAAAAAATTGTTTTTATTTATATGAAGACATTCATAATCAAATGCATGCTAAATAAAACCTAATTGTGTTTATTTAACCCAGCAATTATATATGAAATATGGCCAGTAACTCTGGAATTAAAAAAAAAATTCTGCTTGGTAACTTAGTACTATCTTAGCCTGATTTTTGGAAACAAGTTTTATAAACAAGTAGGCATCTGAAATACATGGCCCAGTACCCAGCTAGCCATTAGAGCCATTAAACACAGCTCTGAGATAATTTACCTGTGTTCATTGTGTCAAAGGAGTAATTTAGACTGTCATAAATAAACATTTTCAAAGGAATTTTTTTTCTCTTTGTTTTCTGCTCCTCAACCATAAATACCAGTTAAATTAAAGTAGCTCCTATCTATGGCTTGGATTTAGATTCAACCTTGTAGAAAGCATTACTTTTCCTATCATTAAAAATTAAAACATTTCTCACTTTTACAGAAAGCCTTTCAATATGTATAGAATGTAAACAATGATCCTAGGTGACTTGCACTGCTCTGAGAGTTAGTAGTTATTTGAAGTTATTTGTCCACTGAGGGCTTTGGCAAAGGTGAGGGCAGTTTGATATATAAGTAGAATATTATAGATAAGAAATAATTACTTATTGTTTTGAAAAAGCTTCCCATTCGACTCTGTTTAAGAGAATATGAGGAAAATTCAAAAAGGGGAAATTAGTGAATTGAATCCATTTCAAGTCAGAGAGCTTAGAGATCATTGAATCCAACGATCTCATTTTTTTAGGTGAAGAAACTGAGCTCCTAAAAGTTAATAAAGCTTGAGTATGGTCAGTCAACCAGACGGTGACCTCCTCGGAACCTAGGTCTTCAGACTCTAAGACTCATACCCATTTCTGCACCCTCTGCTTCCTCAATGTCTATTTCCCAGCCATGGTGAAGCCCTGACTGAAAGAGAAATGCCTGGTTGTAGCAAATGTGTTTTAGGAATGAGCAAGCTCCTTGGTAATGATGACAAGGCTAAACAGAAAGAAAAGAAAGAGATACAGTCAGTAGAAATTGGTGGGTTTCTTTTCCTATAGCACCCTTTTTTATTACATGCTTTGAGATAGTGTGAGTGTGCCTTTTGTGTCCTTGATGTGTGCCTGACAGGATGTATGTAAATCACAGTTTTGTAAATTGCATTATGAATACAATTAGGATCCACTAAAGTTGTCTTGTGGTAACTTTCTTTATAAAATTATTCTTTTTGAGTATTAAATACTAAATTTATCTGTTGGTAATTCTACATAGTAATGATATATTAGAAGTTTTTTTTAAATAATTAGAAAGTTTTACTTCAAGCTGGTGAAAAATTCTATATTCCTCTAAATTTTTCACCTGTCTGTGCCCCCCATTCCCATTTCCCCATCCTTCTGTCCCCCACCCCTGTCTTCAGCTCCTACTTCACCTTTTTGGTTTTAGGTAAATTTCCATGAGTACCTAGCATTCTAGAAGTGAACTCACAGCCCAGATTTTATGATTTTATTATTAGTTTATTTAATTTTTTTTTCTTTCTTTTTTTTTTTTTTAGACAGAGTCTCACTCTGTCGTCAGGCTGGAGTGCAGTGGCTCCATCTCGGCTCACTGCAACCTCCGAGTCCCTGGTTCAAGCGATTCTCCTGCCTCACCCTCCCGAGTAGCTGGGATTACAGGCACACACCACCACCCCTAGCTAATTTTTGTATTTTTAGTAGAGACAGGGTTTCATCATGTTGGCCAGGATGGTCTTGATCTCCTGACCTCATGATCCACCCACCTCGGCCTCCCAAAGTGCTGGGATTACAGGCGTGAGCCACCGCACCTGGCCTATTTAATTTTTATAGTCCTTTCTTGGGCTATTCCTTCCTATTTTCTCTCTCTACTTTCGCATTTTATTTTTTAAACTCAACAGAAGAGTTTGAAAGCTGCTGAGTCAGCCCTTGGTCACTTTCCAGCCTGTTGTTCATGAGTAATTGACTTTGGCTAGACATACCAAAATTAAATTCTCAGATTGCCTTAGCTTTTACAGAATTGCACTGGCATTCTTCTCTACTCTTCATAATGCGCTCCCCATAGAATTTTATTGTAATTGTCAGGTGCAGGGTGAGGGAGGACTTGTATTTATACTAATTGACTTTACATCAAGATTTCTTCTATTGAATTCATATATCTAATTCAGTTTAATTGAATGTAAAGACTCCTGTAATAGGAGGCAGCAGATCTGACTCCTGTTTCCTGGGTAAATTATATAAGTTCATGGTTTCTTTATAGATACAGAGGTTGGAGGAGGTGATTGGTGTAATTTTTAGCTTGTTGTAATTTTGTGATTACTGAACTGGCCTTAAGCCCAGTTAAGTGGAAGACGTTGTGTAAGTAGGTGTTGTCTCTCATAGAACTAACTAGGTAGCAGTCAACATCATCACAATAAGTAGATCGGTTTCATTTCTCCTGCATTTAACCTTCTTGTGCCAATTCGCCATCAACTTTCCTCATCAGCTGTCTTGTCTATTGGGCCAGCAAGAGTAAGGGCAGCCTTTTCTTACCTCAATCACTCACCAATTATTTATGTAAGAGGATTTTAGAAATCTGTTCCAAATGGTTTTACTTCTGCAGCACTTAGTAATTTATCTAAAGGTTCTTGTAAATGTTTCTCTTGAGCTCATATAGCAATCTTAAAAGCCATCTTCAGGAAACCAGATCTAGTCATCTGGAAGGCCCTATATTTTTACAATAGAGCCTTCCAGAGTTGTTAGAAATATGGAGAAAATGCTATCATGATCATTTCCATGTATACTAAAGCTTCAGTAGTTTTAATTGTGAAAAACAGCTATCCCATAAATTGAAGTGTTAATAAGACAAATGGATGCATTGTATTAAAGCTGACAGAGCAGTGACTGGGAAAATCTAGTCACTGATCTAAAGCCAACACAACAAATCAGATGACCTTCAATGACTTTTAATTACAATTTCTGAATACATTGCTGTTATTAGAAAAACATTTTAGGAAAATAAGACTAGAATTAGTATACAAATCAGAAAAATTGATGGTCAAGTAATCTGTCAGTGATATAAAATTCAACTAAGATAAATTGATAAAATACAGTAAAATTACCAATTGTTTTTTGCTTAAAGACTTATGAAATGTACATTATTCATTTCTACTTTCTATCTAAGTTAAGGCCTATTTCATCCCAAACTAACCCTGATCTAGTTTATGTTTCCGGAAGCACTATTTACAGGTTGGCATTTAATAGGATTTCTTTTGTGACCTAAAAGGGATGCATGCTGTCTGATCACCTCTATAGTTAGAAAAGAGAGACAATAGTGATTGAAGCTAGAAGAATGGATTTTATGGCATAATCATGTTCTGATCCATACAAGATGACAACAGCCCAGTTTTCTGTGTAATACAAATTGATGATATTAATTTAATTATTAGATGCTTACCTATCCTTGATTATATATTTTTTTCAGGAATCCCAAGTTTTTTCTTGAAAATGTTAGGCAGAAGGCCCATGATAATTTCAGATTCCAGTGTCGATTTAGCAATGCCTATTTTTAATTAATTGATTTACATTTTTATTCAGTCACAGGTCTTTTAACTGATACCTTTTAATGCATAAAATCATGTTTAAATTCTTGAAATAACTGAAGTCTTAATGAAATATTTGAGTGCAAACCATCAATTGAAAATGATAAATAAAAGTAGTACAAATATCTTTAATTTTGAAATATGAGGGTTTTCTGTGTTTCTATAGTGTTCCAATTTTATTAACTTTTGCCCTCTCTTCCATTTTCTTTATAACTAAAATAGTAATAAATACATTTCTAATTTAATTGTCTTATATTCACAGAAGTTCTGAGTGATACTGAATTTTTGGTGTTGATTGAGATTTGCTTTATGTATATGTTCAGTTTTAAAGCTTATTATATATTTAAGTGAATGTGTGTTCTCTAATTGTAGGGTCCAAGGTTTTACATATATCCATTGGAACAAACTTCTTAGTTGCATTATTTGTATCTCCTACAATCCACTAATGCCTTTTGCTGCCTGATGTATCAGTTATAAGAAAAGTGCATTGAAATCTCCCATTATTGTTGATCTGTGACAATTGCTCTTTCTAATCTCAATTTTACTTTGTATATTCTGGACAATGTTATTACTCACATATGAGTTTGGAATTACTATATTTTTTGCTGATTCCTTCTTTATTGTTCCGTAGAAACTTCTTTATTTCCAATGTGCCTTTTTTGCCTCTCTACAAGTGTCTCACTTTCTTCTGTTCATTGTCATTCTTCATCTTTTTATTTTCAACTTTTCTGTGTCATTGTATTTTATTTGTGTGTCTTGCAAAAAGCATAAAAATATAATTTGCAATATCTGTCCTTTACTTGCAAATTTAGTCCCTTTGTATTTATTGGGTTATTGATATATTTTGATTTATGTCTACATTTTATTTTGTGCTATGCTTTTACATTAACTATGCTTCTTGTGCTTTAAAAAATATTGTTCTATCTTCTATTTTGAATTTTATTCCTGCAACTAGTACTAAAACAACAGTGTATGCTAAGTAAACATAGAGTAAGGAGGCACTTATTTCTGCTTATAGAAAAAGAATTGTACCACTGGAGTATATGGGAAGATAGATGAGACATAAATCTGGTGAGATATGCAAAGGCTGTGCTAAAATGCCGTGTTAGGAATTTGGTTTGCATCTTATTTATGTAGGGGAATGGCATCAGCCGTCTCATTTTAGAAATATAATTACAATTGTTGTAGAAGAATGAGCTGGAATGGGGGAGAAATGAGGGGATGAAACTGAGCCTGGTGGGCAGGGAGGCCAATTAGAAAATCACTGCAATAATCCAAGTGATGAATGATGAAGCAGTGGTAGTGAACTTGAAGAGAAACAAATAGATTTGCAATATATTCAGGAGGAAGAGTCAATAGGTCTTAATCACCAATTAGGAGTGTGGGGATGGAGTGGAATGGATGACTGTAGGCTTCTGGCTTGGGTGATTTTGTGGATAGTTGAGCCACTAATTAAGAAGAGAATAGGAAATAGCAACAAATTTGAGGACTTCCTCTGCCTGGGGAACATTTCTCTTATAGATTGTTATGACGGAATAAGGTATAAGATTATTTAATGACAAACTTGCTTGGGAAGAAATGTGATAGAACAGAGAGATGGTGTCCTAATAATGAGGGGAAGAACATCCAGAACCCTGAATTTAGGAAAACAGTGTATAGGAGTATTTAGTTACATGAATACATATTAAGAGATAGATTTACTAAATAGCAGGGATCTAAAAGTTTTACCAGAGCTTATGAACAGACAAGAATTTGGTTTAAACTGTTCTAGATATGCCTTTGAAATGTTATTGTTTTATCAGTTGTTAGATTAAATCATGCTTAAAGTGCTAGTTTTAAAATGAAATCTGATTAAAACAATTTAACGCAGGTAAATTAATTTTTACAAACAAGAAAGAATTTGTGGTCATTTGGTAATAAACAAGTATTTCCTGCTCAGATTGTATCAGTCACATTCATTTTTATAAGAGATTGTATCAGTCACATTCATTTTTATAAGACCTCTGCCTATGAATAGGATATGTGAGTCACAACTATGGAAAATTAGGCCTCTGAAATGCTGAAATAATACAAAGGGTTGTTTTGCCAAACGCTTGACACTAAGCAAAGACGAAAAAGCTGTTTGATGTGCAGATCATCATCTGCTCTTATTCTTGCCATCACATCTAAAAGTTTTGGGAACTGTTTGATTCTCTGTTAGTATTAATATAAACAGATCTATAACTGCTATCCAGGCAGCTAAATGTCTGTCTTATTCTTGATTATCTTTTGCATTTAATCCAAGATAAAATATTAAACCTCTTGATTTAATGTCACAAACCAGTAGTACTCACAAAGCTGAATTACAGACTGTCAACAGGTGGATAATTGCTGAACATTTACAGATGTTAGTTCACATGGAATTGTTTAGAATTACTGTGTTTAACAGTGTAATTGTAGAGCAAAATTTCAAATGCTACTTTAGATAATATTTTTGCACATACCCTTAGAAATTTTTTTTCCAATAAGTTGAGCAAGCAGAAAATTGCATAGGCGCTAATTAACTCAAATAAACACATACGTGATTGACACAAACATGCTTTTTTTTTTTTTTTTGTAGAGACGGAGTCTCACTCTGTCACCCAGGCTGAATGCAGTGGTGCGATCTTGACCCACTGCAACCTCTACCTGCCGGGTTCAAGCAATTCTCCTGCCTCAGCCTCCTGAGTAGCTGGGACTACAGGCACGCGCCACCACGCCCGGCTAGTTTCTTGTGTATTTTAGTAGAAACAGGGTTTCACCATATTGCCCAGGCTGGTCTCAAACTCCTGAGCCCAGGCAATCTGCCCGTCTCGGCCTCCCAAAGTGCTAGGATTACAGGCGTGAGCCATTGCACCCAGCCCAAACATGCATTATTAAACAAGTTTATCTTTGAGATATATTAATGGCACTCTTGCTCTTTTTACTTTGTTGCACAGCTACTAAGTTAGATAGATAATTACTTTGATTCAAGATGCGTTAAAATTTTTAATGCATTTGTTAACATCTCTAATTATATAATATCAGTCTCCTTGAAACCATTAAACTTCATTTATCAACAGAGCTTTGAGACCTACTTGTGCAATGAAGTAGCTTAGGCAATAGAGAGTAAGATGAACCACAGTTCAGTCCTAAGTAGTTTTCAGTTTAGTAGGATAATATTACAAAATACGTAAATAAGTAGGTAAAATAAAGCGTACTAAAATAATTTAGAAGTGATTGTGTAGGATATAATAGTAAGGTAATGTGAAAATAATTTATGTTTATAGGATACAATAATGTAATAAACCACTGAATACAATGTCTAATGCAATATCAGTACTCCATAAATATTAGTTCTTATTAGATTTATGAAACAAAGATGGAAGTGTATAATTTCCTCTGTGGATTTCAGGAAGGTTTGTAGAGGCAGTAATGCTTGTATTAGACCTTAAGAATGAGTAGAAATTCATCAGGTTAAAGGCAAGTAGGGGAGAGGATTTGAAGATCTTTTAAGCAGAAGGAGCAGTGTAAGCAAAGCTACAAATTAGTGAGACTGAGTCTGAGTCTTAGTTGTCTGGCATGGATAGGTAGCAGATGAGGAAAGAACCTGAACTTAATAAAAAAAATAGAGATGTAGACAAGAGCCAGGGAATAATGTTAAGGATTTGTAATTTATCCTGCAAGAATATTGGTAACCTTTGAAAGGTATTAAACAGGTAGGTATGGGTAACTTTATCTGCTTCGTGTTTTAAAAAGATCACTTGATGAATGTTTGGAGAATGGATTAAAAGAGGTACATCTAGAAGCAGGGGGTCCTGCTAGCTGACTGCTACCATGGGCCATGTAAGAGATGATGAGGACTTGAACCAAGGCCATGGCAGTGGGTATGAAGAAAAGGAAAAGGATGAGATCCTGTGTAATTCCCAGGACTTGGTAACCAATTTGATATGAGAAGTAACAGAGAGGAAAAAGTGTCTTCAGTGACACCCAAGGTTCTGTCATAGAGGCCTGGGTGGATGGTGGTTCTATTCACTGAGAGAGAAATACAAAAGGAGGAGAGTATGGAAATCATGGGTTATGTTTGAGATTATGGAGTGTGCATTATTTCTGTGGCATTCAAGCAATGACACCTCAGAGGAATTGGAAACATGGGTCTGTTGCTCAAGTGACACATCTTGGGCTAGAGATCTAGATTTAGGAGTATTTAGCATATACTTGGAATGAGAAGGCATGAACTCTGGGAAATACCAGGACAGAAGTAGCAGGAAGATAGACCTTGTGGAGAGTTCCATCTTGGCAGTGTGTTGTGGTATTAGCTGAGCCCATGTTTTCCACTTGTTGCATTTGGGTTTCCTAGTTTTACATTTCATATTGTAATATTTGGCAGATTTTAAATAACTTGTACAATGTATGGAAATTCTCAAAAGACTGATGTTTTGTAAAACTTCTTCACAATAATTATTAGATATACAAAGCCCTGCAGCTGTATTCTATAAATAGTATTGAATGTAGTGAAATAGTCATCAAGCTATTCCTTATCTTAATCATAACTTGAAATGTTGAAAATTCTGTTTGGTGGTAAGTCATGATTTTGTCAGCAATTTTCACAGTGTCAGATCTGCCCTTCTTGAGAGTAAAGAATTGAAATAATGAACTTTAGGTATCCTTGGTACTTAATGCTATTTTTGTATCATTTGCTATTGTAATATTACTTCAACTGCTTTTTTCCTACTTTAGAAGTTCAGCATGATGCAAAACTAGGAATTGCAGATATTTGGTAATTGAGGGATGAAATAGGAATGTTCTTGTGCTTTTAAAGAGACTCACACTGAGCTTCATTCCATTTATTAAGTGAGCTAATTTGTTCCACACTGTACCTAATGTAGAAGCAAATTTCGAAGTTATTAGCTAAAGGTGTGATTAGCAAAGGCCAGGCAAACCCATTTTTAACTACGTTAAATGTCCGTATAAAGTTTGGAGAGCATTTTCCTTTCTTCCTTCTTTCTTTTCATCTTTTCCTTTTAACCACTGGAGTACCTGGGTAGTTGCTCCTTTACATTACTTACTGGTTTTTATACGAGGGGCCTTCTATAAGAATATAGTGATGGCAACTCACTTACTACATGAATGCTACTTATTTCTAGGAGCTTAACTTGGTTAAGATAGTTTGACCTGGGATTAATATTTACAAATGGAAAATTAAACCTTTTACTTCAGTTTTTATTCAGTCTGTTCACCAAGTTACATTGTCCTGCTATATCTGGCAGTGTACGTGGTGCTATCAGAAGACAAAAAGTTAAAACGTTTGCGCAAAGAGCTTAGTCTAAATGTTGGGAGAAACAAGACAAAAATTTGTCTAAGAATAAATCGGATAAGAAGAAATTATAAAGCTTAGACGAAGGACATAAAAGAACACCTAACCAAATTTGCAAAACAAAATATATTTATTAGAATAACAAAGGTCATAAATATTTTAATTTTCTCCACATAATCCGAAATACAGGCTCAATGAAAGATGGAGGTTTTATCTGTTTTTTTTTTTCATTTATGTATCATTAGTGCAAGAGCTTAGTAGGTACTCAATAAACATTTGTTGAAGAATGTTATCTGAAAGTTCACTCAAAAATCACATTATAAAATTTGGATGGAACCAGACAAGTTAATTCTAAAATTTATAGATTCATAGTTGGAAGGAAAAGGGTCCAAAATGGTGTTGAAGAAGCCTAATGAAATGATAAGGCTTGTCCTGCCAGAATGCAATAGATTGTTATTTCCAAAGATGATCACAACACTATTTTCCTTCCCAGGTACTTTTTAGCAAAGTGACATTGCCACTCCCCCATCAAGAGGTGCAGTCTACTTTACCTTCTTTTAATCAACTTGTAGGAATAGAATAAGGCAGAGGTGGCTTTGAGTGATGTCTGAGGCTAGACTTTAAGACATCTGCAATTTCTGCCTTTGCTTTTTGTAATATTTTTTCTTGGATCCCACCTATCATGCTTTCCAAAGCTCAAATAGCCACATAGAGATACCCACATGGAGAAAAACAAAGGCTTTAGTTGAAAACCCCAGCTGAGCTCCCATTTGTCAGCTAGCACTGTGGTAGTCAACCATGCGAATGAGGCTATTTTGGACCTCATGATTGTCCAGTGCCTGGGCTGATACCATGGGAAACGGAATTTTGTGGCTGCCCACAAAATCATGGAAAATAATGATTTTTTAGAAAACCTCCACTGTTTTGTTTTGCAGCAATAAATAACTGAAACACCAATCCAAAAAACTTATAAAGCTATAACAATTAAAACAGTATAATAATAGTACCGGGATACAAAAATGGTCAAATTGAAGAGGATACAAAGCCTCAAAGCAGTCCTCACTCATAAAAGCCTTGTTGTATCACTAAAAAGGCATTAGAATTGAGAAGAAGGAAGAACTAGTGGATTAATTAATAAATGAGAAGTATCCATAAGGAAAAATTAAAATTAGATTCTTGCTTCACATTATGAAAAAATACAAACAACAGATTGATTAAAGACTTAAATGTGATCAACAAAATGTTAAAACTGTGATAAGAACATTTAAGAAAATAGTTCTATAACTCTGGGATAAAACATTTTCATCCAAGGCATTAAGTGTTAAATGAAAAGACTGATACATTTATTCATTAGAATTTAAATTTCTGTTGCCATTAAAAAAAAAGTAAAGGACAAGCCACAAACTGTAAGAACATATTTGTAATGCATAAAACTAGAACTGACAAAGAATTTTTATTCAGATAATACTAAGAACTCCTAGGAACAAGAAGAAGGAGAAAGAGGAGTGGAGGAGGAGGAGGAGGAAGAATAATAGGAAAAGGAGAAGGAGGGAGAAGCTCAAAGAAACAACAAATAGGCAAAGGATATAAACAGTTGATTTACAGAAGTGCAAAACCAAAGGACAAATAAACATGTAAAAAGATGTTTAGCTTCACCAGTGATTAGGGAAATAAAAATTAAATCAATAATAAAATTGCATCTCACAGCCATTAGATGATAAAAATTAAAGCATGACAATACATATGTCTGGGAGGTAGAGAAACTGAAACTTTCATTCACTGCTGGCTGGAATGTAAATTGATATTAGTTCTTTGGAGAGCAATTTGGCAACATCTGATAAGGCTGAGGAAGTCCATATCCTAATTGTTGACGTTCACAAAGAGACATACAAGGATGTTTGCTGCAGAGTGACTGGATCAAATCAACCCTGGGATTTATACGGTGAAAGAAGACCCAAGACAGAACACTGAAAGGGGAGGTATGAAGGTTAATGGCCAACAGGAGTGGTGAATAGATGGCCTTCTTTTCTAGAATGAGATTTCTTTGGTATAAAATAATCATAACTGATTAAATGAAAGTATTTGATATTATTCTGGCATATATACAGAAGAGACTAGAAAACTAGAAAATATCCTACATGTGATATACTTTATGAAGTTTAAACAGCACAGAGTTCTGGCAAATGTTACTAATGATGAATAAAATATTTTGTTTTCTGGTGCATGCCTCTAATCCCAGCTACTCAGGAGGCTGAGGCGGGAGAATCACTTGAACCCAGGAGGCGAAGGTTGCAGTGAGCCAAGATCGCGCCATTGCACTCCAGCCTGGGCAACAAGAGCGAAACTCCATCTCAAAAACTAACTAAATAAATAAATTTGTTTTCACTGAGTCTACAAAATGTTTTTATTTGTTAGTGTACTTTATAATTTTTAAATATACCCTTTTAAATTACTTCAAAAATCAAAATAAATAGAGATAAAACATGTGGTGTTACCTGTGATTTAGTGTTGATATAATTTTCTGAGTAGGCTATTTATGTTGATAAAATATCCTTTAATTTTAAAAAGGATTATCTTAAATATTATTTCAGAAAAGCAAACTAATTCCTGGACATTGGCACTTAGAAATATATGTCTTGATAAGTAATGTGCAGATCATTTAAATAACTTCCCTCAAATTATACTAATTTGAAATATGAAAATTTAGAAAACCTGGCATAGTGACATTTTTACTTCCCTGAATGTTTGAAAAGTTGGAAAAACTCCAAAGTGCTGCTCATTTACAAAACCCCTATGTTGTGTGCTTTTAGAACATCTGTTCTTCAAGGTCAGAGGTTATTTTCTGAAGGTTCTTCTGCAGCGTGTCTTGTAAGACTTGTACCACTAGCAAATACATTTCCATCATTAGCAGATATTTGTTTCACCAAAATGTTCAATACATGCCATCACGATTACTCAAAAACTGTTAAATGTTCATAGGAATAATGATGCTTTGTTTGCCTCACCATTCAAAACAAATTAACTAGAGTTCTACTTGGTCTACTGAAATTGACATGCTAAAGATGCCCATGATACTAGTGAAATTTTACTTCCTTGAATAGGATATCTGTATTGGTAAAGGACAGATTTTGGTTACATAATTCAATTTATGAACATTATCAAGTAGTGAGACATAAAATTCCAGATTATCCACATGAATCTCAACAGGTTCAATGTTAGCTTTGCTATAAACATCCATTATCCACGTGGTGTAGAGAAAAGGACACTTATCTGGTCCACACTGGCTCCTAACTTGCTGAGTCATCTTGAGCAACATTTGACCTCTTTATTTCTCAGTTACCTTGAATGCTAAATGTGGGTATTAGACTAGAACTAGATGATTTCTAGTTTTTTCCATAGTTCTCTAGGCATCCATGTACAAAAAAATCTAAATAGCTTCCGTCTGCAAACATCCCTGGAATAATATGGTGATTAGAAATTCCATATGCAAAATATGTTCAATAATGGGTGGGTTGAGCCTCTGTGCATCTTTCTTATTTAAATGGAAACAAGGATGTGGTTAATTCAGCATAGAGGAGAAGAACTGTGGTAGCTTCAAAGGATAGTACTACAGTTTCAGAGTCCCTTCACCTGGCCACAGCACTACAGTGTTGAGTGGCTGCTGTGGATATTGGGAGACAATGGGACACATTGGCCCCACCTCATTACTTTTGCCATGGAAGAGAACCTGACTTGGTTCATGAAGCAGATTCAACTGAGCAAGAGAAGGAATCTCATAACAGCTTAATGATGTCTACTGACAAGCTTGAGTATAAACTCTTAAAGAAAATGAAGACTTCTCCAACCCATGTCATAGTGAGATGAGCTTCTCATCTGTTTTATGCAAGGATTATTATTGTATTTCTCTTTGTATAATATATATGTGCCTGAAAATGTGTGTATAAACTAAGATATTGAGGTGGCTATCTTAATTTTTTAATGAAGTTCAACAAATATTTCTTGAACACTAAATGCCAGGAACTGTGGTAAGTCCTATTGCCACTAAATAATCATAGAGTAACTTCTGTTCTTTGAGATCTACTCTAGTGGATAATAAAAGCACTCAAGTCTGTTTCCTGGATGAGCTCAGACCAGCAGCCAAGTATGATAATCCTCTGTGCCATGAAAATGAATTTTCTGAGGAAATTCACTCAAAAACCCATCTAGAGGTAAATTCTTTTAAAATTTAAATAAGTAGTCTTATTATGTAAAGACTGTTACGTTAGGTAAGCTATTCACTCATATATAGAAAAAGTTCTTTCAGTATGTATATATATACACATCTCTTTACCCACTCCTTTTGTTTGTTAGCTAACATGGATATTTGAGTTCATACATGTATCAGGCTAATCCCACATGACCAAACATATATAACAATCAAACCATAGTGTGGCATCTGCAGCACTCATTTTATTCCACAATGAAATAAAAATGAATTCAGCTATTAAAGTAGTCTAATTCTGTTATACCTACAAATATAATCAAGAAGCAAGATTTTGGAACAATATTTTTCAATAAATTTTCCTCTGCCACAATGCTTGTTTCTGTGGACTTTTAGGGAATAAGTTGACATATATTAAATATGTGAGAACTTTATGCTGTATTCTAAAATAACAGTTGATTAATTAAAGAGTTAAATATTGACCCCTAGGAGGGCCCTCTGCTACAGTCAATTGGAGAAAGAAGAGGAATAAGGGCTTGGCATTACCTTCAAAAAGATTTTACTCCAAGTCGGATTCTTCATTTCTTGCTGCTAGACAAGAGCCATCAAAGTAAAACAGATACGATTTCCAGGAAATTCAGGAAATAAAAAAACACTTTTTCTTGCTATGAGAGGTAACGAGACTGATAAAAGAGAGGTAGAAAAGGGATTTTTTTTTTAAGTGAGAGGAAACATCGAGGACCAAAGCTCAGGAAGCACCCGGATGTGTAAGGAAATGAAGAGGAAGATGATCCTTCAGTGAGTAGTGGAGCAAATAGGGGAACCCGGTGTATTTAAGTGTGTGTGTGTAGGGTGGAGAGAAACAGGGAGGAGGGCAGAGTTTCAGGAAAGAGGTTTATAATGATCTATTGATTGTAAGTATTATTATTAGGAAACGAGAATAAGTAGGAAAAAAATTGCACCTGTCTCCTTTCTTCTTAGCTGTGGTCTCATTTTAGTTCCTAGTATTGAGAGGTGACCTAATCAGACTGCAGAATGTGTCTGAAAGGTTTTAAACATGAACTGTTGGTTTTGGCAATCAGAAGCACTGACATAACATAGTGTATCAAACAAAAATATCAGCTTCTTCACAATACTATATAAAATAATGCATGCTGGTCTAAAAATAGATTTAAATTCAGAATAAAATTGTCAAAGTGACTGCCAAATAAAAACACACAATACTGCATATATGTCTTCTTTTGAGAAGTGCCTGTTCATGTCCTTCGCCCACTTTTTGATGGGGTTGTTTGTTTTTTTCTTGTAAATTTGTTTGAGTTCACTGTAGATTCTGGATATTAGCCCTTTGTCAGATGAGTAGGTTGCGAAAATTTTCTCCCATGTTGTAGGTTGCCTATTCACTCTGATGGTAGTTTCTTTTGCTGTGCAGAAGCTCTTTAGTTTAATGAGATCCCATTTGTCAATTTTGGCTTTTGTTGCCATTGCTTTTGGTGTTTTGGACATGAAGTCCTTGCCCACGCCTATGTCCTGAATGGTAAATAGGTGGGAATTGAACAATGAGATCACATGGACACAGGAAGGGGAATATCATACTCTGGGGACTGTGGTGGGGAGGGGGGAGGGGGGAGGGATAGCATTGGGAGATATACCTAATGCTAGATGACGAGTTAGTGGGTGCAGCGCACCAGCATGGCACATGTATACATATGTAACTAACCTGCACAATGTGCACATGTACCCTAAAACTTAAAGTATAATAAAAAAAAAAAGAAAAAAAAAAAAAAAAGAAAAGAATGCAAAAAAAAAAAAAAAACACACAGTACACAGAAGTTGGAGCTTTTCCACTCAGTAAGAATGACTGAGTTTGTGGAATGTCAGTAAAAGATGTATACTTTAACTTTAGATGAGTAGTTGTGTAATAGCTAGAAAATCATTGTATTGGCTTAAATGTTACTTTGATGAATTTCTACCAAAATCATAATCTCTGTTAAATTAGTAAATTCCAAATGAGCTAAATTCAAACAAACAGAAAACTTGAATATACTCCTGTGAATATAATCCTACCTCAATGATCCTGTGAGGTAGTATTATTTTGGGGATCATTTTTAAATCAATGAAGATACTTGAGTTTGAAGATTAGGAAACCTGATCCAAGTTTATGATGCCAGCAAGTTACAAAGGAATTGGAAATTTGAGCTTAGTTTCTGTCTTCAAAGCCTGTGTTCCTTCATGATACTATACAGTCTCTGCCATCCTAAAGAATAATAAATTATTGACAAAAAGACTAAATTATATTAAATAAAGTTTTGATACTAAAGCATATGATTATATTCTAATTCCTTATAATTTGGTAACCCACATTTGTTATGATAGAAATGTTTTTAAAAGACCATTTGAAAAATATGAAAACCTGATTTTTTAAAACCCTCTGCATAAAAAGGAGTTCCTTTAATTCATTGTAAACTAACTTAAATTGTAAAGCCACTGATTAAATCTTAAATCTGGATCAAAATCCATCTTTGCAAAATTTATCCAAATTTAGTTATCATGAGCTAAATTCACAGAAATGAAGTAGTTCATAATTTTTATTTTTCCAGCATCTTACCTTATGTTTATATTCTATGTTTAAAGTGTAATGGTAAGTCTTTGAATGGAAAAATGGTGTTCCAAAGTTAACTATACAAAGCTTAAGGACAAGACATTTCCTCAATGATTCTTGGGAATGAGACAGTAGTAACTGGATGAATTTTCATGGCAATGAGGTAAATAACAACTGGATGAGTCTCTCTTTTTCAGAGTTAACTGGAAAATAAATTAAACAAACAAATAACAAAGTCTTTCTGGGCTTCTTGGATTGCTAAGACCCCAAGCCTCAGCATTTTTTGACTCCTTTCTGATTCTTCAGCCCTACATTCTATCATCAAGAAATCATTTCACCTCTACCTTCAAATATAAGTCCACAGACTATGATCACTTCTTCCATCTCTCATCTGAATCAATGTGATACTCTTATAACTGTCTCTCTAATTCTGCCTTGCTCCCCTGTTACAATGTCAATCAGGTCATGTCATGTGCCACTTTGTGGCCACCTGTTTCATTCAGAGAAAAAGTTAAGTCCTTACAACATATTCTGCTTCCCTCTCCCTTAGTCCTGCCCTGTGTCCGTGTTTCAAAACCTACGCACGTGGCTCTAGACAACTTTGCCTGCTTGCTCTCCTCTAAAATGCTAAAAGGACTTCACGTCGGGACTTTTGCACTTGCTATTCTTTCTCTCCAGAAAATCTTGTATATCTGCTTGGTTTCTTATTCTTGCTTCTTTCAGATCTTGGCTCATGTATCAGCTTATTAGTGAGGCCCATTCTGACGATGTGACCTTGACTCCTTATTCAAATATAAACTTCATGAAGACAGTGATTTTTGGCTATTTGGTGCACTTCTGTATTCACAGTGTCTAGTGTAATCCCATAGTAGGTGTTCAATAAACATCTGTTAAATTAATAGATTAATTGATGGAGAAATGATTGACTATCATATGTGTTATTTAACTGCCATGTTAACTGCAGATAGGTAGTATGATCTCTGTTTTGCTAGATATGATAAATTAACCTGATTAGCCTGATAGCCATGGAGTTGTAAAAGTTGACTTACAAGGTATAGTTGACTATAGTTGATTCATTCTAAAATTCTTGTCAGGTAAAATGAGGTATCATTTTGTATGATTCTCCTATAAATTACAGGGTATTTCCTCATGAATGATTAGTTTTTTCAATGTATTGTTTTTAATCACAGAGGTCTTGCTACTTTATTTTATTTTAGTTTAGTTCAGTTTTTTGAGATGGAGTCTTGCTCTGTCGCTGAGGCTGGAGTGCAGTGGTGAAATCTTGGCTTATTGCAACCTCTGCCTACTGGGTTCAAGCGATTCTCCTGTCTCAGCCTCCAGAGTAGCTGGGACTATAGGCATGTGCCACCATGCCTGGCTAATTTTTGTATTTTTAGTAGAGATGGGGTTTCACCATGTTGCCCAGGCTGTCTGGAACTCGTGGCCTCAAGTGAACTGCCTGCCTCGGCCTCTCAAAGCCTTGGGATTACAGGTATGAGCCACCACGCCCAGCAGTCTTGCTATTTTAATTAATCCGGCAAGTAATTATAGCTAAAGTATACAGGCACTGGTTTAATCTGTGGGACATACTGATTAACCAGACAGGCAAATCTGGAATTTATAGTTAGTTAAACAGATGCACAAACTAAAAAGAAAATATCGAAATTGTAAGTACAATGCAAATAATTAAAAGAAGGAATATGAGGCCAGGCATGGTGGCTCACACCTGTAATCCCAGCACTTTTGGATGGCTAAGGCCAGAGGATCATGAGGTCAGGAGATCGAGACCATCCTGGCCAACATGGTGAAACCCTGTCTCTACTAAAAATACAAAAATTAGCTGGGTGTGGTGGCGAGCACCTGTAATCCCAGCTACTTGGGAGGCTGAGGCATGAGAATTGCTTGAACCCAGGAGGTGAAGATTGCAGTGACCTGAGATCATGGTACTGCACTCCAGCATGGTGATAGAGTGAGACTCTGTCTCAAAAAACAAACAAACAAACAAATAAACAAACAAACAGAAAGAATGTGGTAGGAAGTGACTAGGGGCAATGGGATTGGGTTCTTGATGATCATTTCCACCTGCCCTTCCTGGTCTCTTTGCCCTTCTCCATTCTGCTTTCCACTCCAGAAGACCAAACTTTATGGACTGTGTCATTGGTCTGCCTTACTTCTGGCCTCTGGTTGTGTTTGACCAATGGGAACCATCTGCAGAAGATTTGAGAACTAGGGGAGGAGGAGGGCTGGGTATACTTTCCCCTGGATCCTCCCTGCCAGCTCCCCACTGATTGGCAGTGTTTTTCTTTACCTAAGGCCAGGTTCCTGTTGGGCACCCTTCCCCTATATTTTCATGTTCTGAGCTGTAGGAACTGTTTCTTCCTTTATTCTCTCACCCTTGGTAACCACTCCTCCCTGGCTCTTGTAGTACAGAATTCTGCATTATATGTGCTATCATATTGTTAAACTTTATAACAATAAATAATCACTATATTACTATAAATCACCCCTTTACTAAATAAACTATATGAGTACCTGATTTGTTTTTTACTCGCCCATGACTGATAAAGGTGGTAGGAAATACCTTTGTGATGAAGTATTAGATAATGTTAGTCTTGCAGAAGGCAGCCATAAGGAAAATATATAGGAAGGAACATTCTAGACAACAGAAAAATCTGAGACAAAGAAACAAAGGCAGGGATGAACTCTGTATGTTTGTAGAACTGAAATATTTTGGCTCAACAGTAGTGAAGAAGAGAGAGGATTGTAGGAAATGAGGGTGGGATCTAGGCAGGTGCCTACCTTGAATTAATGTTCTTATTGTACTTAAAAAAAAAAAAGCACCAAAACAGAGCAAAAAATGTGTGTCAGTAAAAGGCAGTATTTTGTGTGGCATGTCTTTACCTAATTCTGTTTATTTGTGAGTTTTGTGAAAGCGAAAGGAAAATTACCAAAAATAAATTATTTAAATTTTCATTTTCCTTTCTTTGTAGCACATTTTCTTAAGTCATTTAAGTGTGACTTTAGTCATCAAGTACATACAAGAAAAAAAGCATAAAGGAATGAAAATTAAGAGCGTAAAACTTCTGCAGGCTATATTTACTATTTACCCTAATAATATTAAAAGGAATCATGAACGCATTGAGAAGTATTTTGAAGATCAAGTTTATGTAGCAGTTTATTTTTTAATCTATCCTCATGGCTTTGTTGTGTTTGTGAGACAAAATGACTTCCTAAGAAACACAGATTTTATTTCCTTAGTGTTACTTGTAGTAATTACTCTTTCTCTCATATTTACATTTGGTCAATTTTATCTGCTTCCTCTATGCAAGAAAAAATTAACTTCTTAGACTTTTAACCTTCCTTCTTGTTCCCCCATCACTCTAATTTGTTGTATTCACATATTAAGAATAATGTTTGGTATTCTCTTAGTTTCCCTTTAGCCAGTTTATCAACTATCTTCTGGATTTCTGGTTCTCAATCCTGACAATAAGTGAAATCATATTCTGAAAGAACGTCATCATTCGTTGAAATATTTTCATTTCTGGTAAATACATTATCTTGACTTAAAAAGTGTTTTTTTGGTAGCAGATGACTCCTAGAATAGTACCTGGCATGTGTTAGGTGCTCAATAACTATTTACTGATGGAATGAACACAGGCTCTAGTGTAAACAGATGAGACTTCATAATGTCACTTACCACATGGCACTCAGGAGATATTTAGCCTACCTAAGCCTCGATTATCATCAACTATAAAATTGAGATAATAATAGTATCTACCATTTACTGTTGTTCTAAGAATTAAATGACATAGTGCATGCAAAGGATTTAGCATAGAGCCTATCACCTAGCAAGTGCTAAAACATTAGCTATTATTTTTAACATTAATTATTTTTCAACCCTAGAATGGTACATTTTTAACAGGTAGTACATTTTAACAGTAAAATTTTAGCAGAATGTATTTATCCCCCACTTTGCATTTTTTCCTAAAAACTGTATCATGGGATAATTTATTTTGCTGTGGAGAAAGACTAAACTATCTATGCCTCCCTCCACCTGACGTCATTTCTGAAGCTGTTGGCATTGGGCCAGGGGTTGAGTGGCAGAATAATCTCCTTATCAATTTTCTTATGTTTGATGTTGTACAAAATAAATAGCTCAATAAAAACTCCAGTTTAGATGTTACCATGGTTGGGAAGAAAAGGTCAGTGGCTACCTATTAAGAACCACAATCACAAATGCAGTTCTTCTGTATTTTATATCCTTGGTTAGGTGGGTTTCTTGTTCTTTTCCTTGTTTGCTCCATCTGGAGATGCCTGGGCACCCGTACAAAACTCACTAGTGCCTAAACACAGACACATTAGTTGGGGCTGCCCCTGCTTCAGATACCAGGGAGAGATTTGTTGGCATAATGCACCAGGGTCTTATGCCAGCTCCTGATTCTTTGCTGATGCTGAGATGAGGAACATGGCTGGGAGGGGGCTAGGATGGAATGAAATCTGTGGCAGCCAAAGCCTCCATTTGTCTTTCTGCCGAGTGTGCTGAGCTGTAGACACTGCAGTGTTTTCAAAAATAATAATAAAAAAATTTGCTCATTAGTTTTTAAGTCCTGCTGACTTTGTGAAATCAATATAGCACATTGTAATTGATTTATGAAATCAAAAAACCTCTGCTTGACCAGGAAGTTCGGCAGTCGCTGCTCTCAGCAACCTGCCCTTCTGCTCATTAGTGCATTTCCTTTAGTGCTGCCTGAGCCGAGGGCGCCTTCAGAGCTGGAAGGCTCAAGCCCTCTGCAGACAGTCTGCTTAAGATGTAGCTTGCATTGTGTCCCTGGGGTCTTATGCTTCTCCCCTTCTTCCTACCAGGTCAGCTGAAGGACTTCAGCTTCTCTCTTAGGGTCCCTAATGTTCTCATAATATCTTACTGGAAAGGCAAGACTCCATTCATACCTGTATTTTGACATTTTAATCTATTTGCTACTTTTCTTTTCTCTCACCTTTTATTCTTCCTTGTCTTATTACTTAGCTTATCTTTTGCCATCTGACCTTATCTATTCATTGATCTCTTTTATTCTATTTTATATAACCTCACAAGGTGAACAATTTTTTTCTATTTCAATTGTCTTTGTCTAATTTCAGTACCTACTGTTTTATTCTTAAGACAATATTTTATACCTCTTCCTGCCAAAGCCTGCTATAATTATGTTTGTATGCCACCTTTAAAAAATTGAAGTAACTGCTATACACCAAACATTGTCCTGGGTGCTTTACATCAAATTATCTTCTCAAGAAGTGTGTAAGGAATGCATTATCCTTGGTTAGAGGTGAAAAAACTGAGATTTAGAGAAGTTAGTAACTTGCCTGAGTCACCCCACTACTGAGGGGCAAGGCTGGTATTTGAAACTAATTCTGTTTGACTCCAAAGCCTGTGTTTCTTTTTTCCAGTACAAAATGATTATTCCAATTGGCCTCTGTTTTACATTAAATGCTTAACTAGCAAAATCTAGCTCTTGGCTGCCCTTAAAGGGGCTCATTCTCTTCAGTGCCATTCTTCCAAATAACTCTGCTGTTCAAACTGCCAGAATGCAAATGTATTTATTTTAAGATCTTGGTCTATGCTAGCATATTGGATGGCTTATTCTTTTTCATGGAATTCTCGTCTATCTAATGTTATGTGTATGGAGCCCCTTGCCTCATCATTAAAGGTGAGGGAAGTGTTCTCATATTGTCAAAAGTCACCAAGAGCAATCTCATAACCTAGAAAAATCGACAGACAGCTGAGCCAAATAGGCAGCCTTTGGGAGCTTCCTGTGGATTTCATTTTCTCTTTGTTCTTTTGATGCAACTTTGGGAGCAAGTAAGTGGGAAAATTATAGAACACTGCAGCAGCAGGAAGGTGACGCAATGTGCTCGATGTCCTCACTTCTTAAGTCGTTGAAGGAACCTGTAGTTTCTCCATACAGGTACTGTATGTTTCAGGTAAGTGCTATGCCATGTTCATAATGCATGAGTTTGCAATGAGTTAATAGGTTCCATCCATTTGAAGTCTTGCATAATATTGCAGTAGCATTGGGCATTACTGCCATTCAATATATGCAATATTGTACTAAAAATTAACCACAGATGCCATATTAAAACAGCTGCAGATTTAGATTTAGCTACAGAAGGAAGAAAATGGGCTATGGAAGTTGGCCAGAAGTGCAATGGAGATATGCTGTAAATGAGGAGGAGGAGAAAGATATTGAGGTTAAAGTGCCAAAAAAAATAAATGGAAATGGAAATGGGGATGGGTAAGTCATATGGTCAGTGGCAATTCAAAGGGACTCAAAATCCAGAAGAGTGCAGAATGCAGGGTGACTTATGCCTGAGTGAGCTGATGAAGTTTTAAAGCAGGAGGTCTAATCAGAACAATATTTAGAGATATAGATGAAGGTGTAAAGAAAACAGCTATAAATGTAATCATTCATTTTTAGGATGCTTAACTGTAGTCAGGATATTGATTTAGGAATAAACTACTAGAAAAACTGGATGTGGCTGGGCGCGGTGGCTCACGCCTGTAATCCCAGCACTTTGGGAGGCCAAGGTAGGTGGATCACATGAGGTTAGGAGTTCGAGACCAGCCTGACCAACATGGAGAAATCCCTCTCTAGTAAAAATACAAAATTAGCCAGGCATGGTGGAGCATGCCTGTAATCCAGCTACTAGGGAGGCTGAGGCAAGAGAATCACTTGAACCTGGGAGGTGGAGGTTGGGGTGAGCCGAAATCACACCATCACACTCCAGCCTGGGCAACAAGAGTGAAACTCTGTCTCAAAAATAAATAAATAAAAAGGAAAGAAAAAGAAAAACTGTGGATGCTTGAAGTGATCAATGTGTGAGAAGAAAGTTCTGGTGTACAGGGAGTCATAGCAATTCCAGACCATTACAAAATTCAAGATTATCTTGAACACTCTTGTACATGAAGGCTGTCCTCTGACAATGGACCCTTGTGAGATTGACGATTCCCATTTTGGAGAAAAGTGTTGGAGGGTTCAGTTGGCACAATTTTGTACTGAAAACTGAAGTGACAAAATTTTATTTCAACAGAATTGCGGGCTTGCAAGAATCTCATTAACTGTAGGGCCATCTGCCACGTTGCTACTCATTTGGCTCATTTAATCACAGGTGGGTAGGAAGGTCTCAATAGTTTTGGTTCCCGTTCAATTCTGATTTTTGCTTGGGAAACAGAAGGAAGGTCTCAATAGTTTTGGTTCCTGTTCAATTCTGATTTTTGCTTGGGAAACAGAAAAGGCCAGTGACAGCTGTGGCAGTGCCAGGGTTCTCTTTTCTCTGTGTGAGCCAGAAGATGGCTTCCCTATGTAGTTTGCTGCTAACAGAGCAAGCAGACAGTAAGCATTTCCTCGCCCTAGTGTTTGGCTGCTGAAAGAATTATCTTTGTTGACTTGTGGTATACTTGGCTTAGGAGAAGAGACAAGGAACACAGTGGTCTCTAAATTAGTAATTGACTTCATCAGGGGAGGAAAGACTGGTTATTGACTGCCGTAGGTCAGTTAAAGCACCTGACATTTACCTATAACTTGTGTCTGCCTTCCTGGCTCAGAAATGAAATAGAAACAAATTTGATTAGTAACCAGGAAATACAGTTGGTGCTTTACAAGTTATTAGGTACATTCTAGGCCTCTAAACATTTTAGGGAAAAAAGTGTCTCCAGTGCCAATGCCTAACCTTGTTTTCCTTCCTCTTCTTTTGAACACAAAAGAATAAAAACTTGATGGAACCCCCTGGTGTTCCAACAGTACTTGAGGAAAGTAAAGCAAAGCAAAACACAACAAAATACAAAAACAGGCTTTTTCTATTTTGTTTTACTTTGTTTTTCAGTCTAGTGTTTCAAATCCAGGAAATGTCAGTTCTTTCAAAGGACCTTTTCTCCATAGAATAAAATTTTGGGAAATTTTGAAAAAGCTGTAGTTCTATTATGATAGTGATAAAGTAGATTATAGCTAACATTTATTGGGCACTCAATGTGTGCACAACAGTACTCTGTATCTCACCTAATAATCTTATTCATCCCCACAAACATCTATGTTCTAAGTTCTGTTTATACTCCCCATTTTACTGATGTGGCAATTGAGGGATAGAATGGTAAACAAATTCTTCAGGTCGCATGGCCAGAAGTATGGCAGAGTCATTATCAAAGCCCCCAAGTTAGTGCCTGAGTCTGCACCCTGGGCCGAAAATTTCCAGCTTCTGTGATACAGAATTTTATGCCAGAAACTCTTACATTACTAAATTTTTCATTCTTTCTTTTAATATAAATAGACATAAAAATGAGGAAAACTTCCATAGGTGTGTTCTAATACTGTGAGCAAATTAAAACTCAATTGAATACTATTTTCACAAATACATGTATGCTTATCTCACTTTAGGATGAACCAATTCTAAAAGTCCTACTTAAGAAACAGTTATGACCAGGCATGGTGGCTCATGCCTGTAATCCCAGCACTTTGGGAGGCCGAGGCAGGCAGATCGCTAGAGGCCAGGAGTCTGAGACCAGCCTGGCCAACATGGTGAAACACCATCTCTACTAAAAACAAAAATTAAATTAGCCAGGTGTGGTGGTGGGTGCCTGTAATCCCAGCTACTCAGGAGGCTGAGGCAGGAGAATCTCTTGAGCCCAGGAGGTAGAGGTTGCAGCAAGCCAAGATTGCACCATTGCACTCCAGCCTGGGTGGCAGAGCAAGACTGTCTCAAAAAAAAAAAAAAAAAAGGAAATAGGTATGTGAGGAGTGGCTATTTAACAAGGGACTTGTCGCTAGTCAAGATTTAGTAATGGCTTCCTTCAAATAATAGGCTTTGTGAAATTTACATAAAATGCAGTTAATAATAATTCAGGGTAAGCAATAATTTAGGACCACATTTGTTGCATATGTCAGGCCTTGCTTTCATGCTACTTTTTATTTAATTAAATAAAAATCCTTTATAAAATAATGTGACAGGTTTAGTAAATGTATTTATTCACTGGAACTTTATGAATTGCAAATTTTTATTTGCTATTTATAGTTTCTTTCAGCTCTGTTTTTTTCTCTCTTTTTAAAAACTGTGGTAAGAACACTTAACATAAGATCTACTCCCTTAAAAATATTAAGTACATCATACTATATATATATATACATATATATATATTTTTTTTTTTTTTTGAGATGGAGTCTCACTCTGTCATCCAGGCTGGAGTGCAGTGGTGTGATCTAGACTCACTGCAACCTCCGCCTCCCAGGTTAAAGTGATTCTCCTGCCTCAGCCTCCTGAATAGCTGGGATTACAGGCGCCCACCACCACGCCCAGCTAGTTTTTTGTATTTTTAGTAGAGACAGGGTTTTGCCATGTTGGCCAGGCTGGTCTCGAACTCCTGACCTCAAGTAATCCACCTGCCTTGGCCTCCCAAAATGCTGGGATTACAGGTGTGAGCCAGTGCACTTGGCCCACAGTACAATATTGTTAACTCTAGGCACTATGTTGTGCAGCAGATCTCTAGAACTTATTCATCTTGCATAACTGAAATTTTATGCCTATTGAATAGCAACTCCCCATTCTCTTAATTATCTAGGATCATATTTTCAGGAACGTCATCGCATGTGTATATATATATATATATATATATATATATGTGCAAATTTATTTCACTCATGATGTTATACAAAAGTATGGATTTCTATATACAACCTTGATTATTCCACACTTAGGAATAAAAGTTTGACTAAGTGTCATTTTTCCTAAAATATGTTTTGGTTCCATAAGTATTAAACAAGGATACTTACATTTATAAACTATTTTGTATTGTTTCCAAATGAAAGCACAAGTGATCCAGACATATAGGAGGCGATAAAGCATGACATATCTTTAGTGACAATTGGAAGTACAGAATTATGGACAAAAACTATCCACCCAACTCAGAAAAGAGAATCCCGTTTCCTTTGCTTTGCTATGGCAAAAAGTTGACTCCTTTATCTAACAATAGTAGATAGCTATCTGAAGATTTATTTAACCTTTAAAACATACAAGGCCCAGCTTACATCTACAAATTTAGAGCACATTTGGAAGCTCTTTAGATAGGAATGCTGAAGTACCTCTGGCTTTCTATTTTACATGTGACAGTGAAGCATAGAAAATTGTTCCTTCTGTGAGCTCTTAACAGAGGCCACTCTTGTAGTTTCTAAAGTTTTATTGCTAAGCTTAGGCTGAGGGTCATATCATATGATCTTTATACATTTTTTTTTTTTTTGAGACAGAGTTTCACTCTATCACCAGGCTGGAGTGCAGTGGCGTGATCTTGGCTCACTGCAACCTCTGCTTCCCAGGTTCAAGCAATCCTCCTGCCTCAGCCTCCTGAGTAGCTGGGACTACAGGTACCAGCCACCACACCCAGCTAATTTTTTGTTTTTAGTAGAGACGGGTTTTCACCATGTTGGCCAGTATGGTCTCAATCTCTTGACTTCGTGATCCACCTGCCTCGGCCTCTCAAAGTGCTAGGATTACAGGTGTAAGCCACCGTGCCCGGCCGACCTTTATATATTCTACCCATTATAGGTCCTTTAAACAAATCTTGCCATTTCAAGCCTTAATCTATTTTCCCATTGATTTATATTAGGTCATTATTTTAGACAATGGAACTATCAACCATTGGCTAATTCTCCTGGAAGCATTTGTAGATATAAAATTACACTGATTTTCACCTGAAAGGCCCAATAAACTCGCCCACACTAGAAATTTAAATTTTGATTCATTTCAGTAACCAAATGATAAGCACATCAAAGTAGTTATTTGGAAAGCAATCACTGTCTTTAGACAAAAACAAGAGCAAAAACAAAAACGTGGGTATCTCCTAAGAGGCCTGTGACTTGTTATACATTTTGCCAATAAAATAATCATTTACATGAAATTTAAAGACTTACTCTAGATGAAATGAATAATGAGAAAAAAGCACTAAGTTCAGAGAATAAAATTGTATTGACGAAGAAAGTAAATAGATCAGTGTGGCAGAAAAGTCATGAAAATAAGATTAGAAAAGTAAGTTTGATTAGTATTGAAAAGGGCCAAAAATGCCAAACTTGGGAATGTGACCATTTTTCTTTAGGGAAGTCACTGCAGATTTTTAGGAAGAGATGATGTCATTACAGTTATATTATATGAAGACATCTTTCAACACTTTGTAAGGTAGGCTAGTAATGAGGCTATTGGAGTAATCTATAGAAAAAGAGATGAAGGCAAGAATAGAAGTGGTGGTGAGAAAAATGGAAAGGTCATGTGGGTTCCAGAGTTGAGAGGATGTTTGACATGTTTTTCTTTGTCTGAAATGTTCTTCTCTACTTTTTCTGCCTTACCAGTTCCTTAATTTCAGGTCTCAGCTGAAATATCCCTTTTACAGGGGTATCGTCCCTGATTCCCTATATTAGTGCCGCCATTCCATTTCTATGTTCTCCAACACTGTTTCTCACCTGCACTATTAGAAATACTTATAATTATTTCATGAGTTACTTTAAATTATTTTTAAAGTCCTTCTCACCAGAACATATGTTTTACAAAGGCAGGAACAATGTTTGTTTTATTAATACAAAGCTACTAGCACCTAACAGTAAGTATTCAACAAAATTTTGTGGACTAACTGACCTATTATTGGGCCTTTTATACAGGGAAATTAAAGAGGGCAGTTGGTAGAAAAGAATCAACTCTGGTTTTTAACTGCAGTAGCATGTTAAGCAGTTATTGGTCTATAATTTATGCTTTAGAATAAATGACTTTTATATATTTTCCTATAAGGAGGTATTGATATACTGATTGAAGAAGACCAAGATTTTTGGTCAGATAGAAAATGACAAGTCTTAATGGAGTTTAAAATACCAAAATATCATGTGTTAACTTAGAAAAACAGACAGAAAGGAGTACTAAATAGAGGAAACAGCCAAGAATAAAGAGCGGAAATACTGTGTCTGCTCTGCAGATAGGACGAACTTAGCTTGATGGAGAACCGGATAAACTTGTGGATGAACCAGCTCAATGCCACCACTAATCCTGAAAAGTTATACACAAACCACTAAGCCAAGTGCTCTGTACATGACAATCATAGACTCATAGAATTGGATAGTGCAAGATAAGTCAAAGACAGACCGCTTCCCAATTCTTGATCTGATTTGCAATATCCAGCCAAATAGTTGCGAAGCTTTTCCTGAAATCCTCAGGAAAGGGAAACCTTTCCAACTTATTTTTACTTACACCAATAGCCGATGATTCAGAAGCCAATCTGAACAGGGAACATTTAATCAAATCATAACTAAGTCAAGTACATCCTTACCTACAATGCTTAGGCATCTGCTTTAATACTTTGCAAAAGACAGCAGCATGCATGTTGTGCATACTACTCACAGATAGTACTTATTACTATTAATTATATGTGAATACCTTTATTAGAAAATATGAGAGCTGTATATTTTCTAAGTGTTCCCTCTTATCAAATAAATCAGTTATTAAGCTAGCTATCAATTGCAGAATCACATGATAATTTGCTTAGATTGAAGCAGGCTTTTTGAAATGATGAAATGCCGATTTTAAATGGGACTAAAGAACGACCCTTTTGGTCAGCTACAAAACGGCGAGTCTTAATGGAGTCTAAAATACCAGATTACTCATCTCCTCTTCATCAAGAGCTACCTTTGATTCCAGGCCTATTGTTTCAGAATTGCATCTGTGGATTTTAGACCTATTCTTGACTCAGAGCTTGTGCTGACCTGGACTGGAATACTTTTTTCTCCTTAAAAAAATGTATTATTAAGAATGCTTAGAATTCAATATGAAGAAAAACAACTCAACTAAATATAGATGAAAGTCTTCAACAGACACTTCAGAAAAAAAAACCAAATGGTTGGTAAGCACATGGAAAGATGTGCAATGTCATTAGTCATTAGGGAAATTAAAAATAAAACCACAATGAGAATATAACTTCCTGCTCATTAAAATGACAAAACAAAAACAAAAAGTCACATATTAAGTGTTGTATTAGTAGATGATATGAACCAATGAAACTCTTACACATTACTGATGGGAATGTGAAATGGAATAACCACTTTGAAGAACAGTTTAGAAGATTCTTTAAAAAGGTAAGCATTCACTTACACTACGAACCAGTAATTACAATTCTAAATATTTACCCAGGAGTAATAAAAACATATGCTGGTGAATGACTTGTATATAAATGTTTACAGCAGCTTAATTCACAGTAGTCAAAAACTGGAGGCAACCTAAATGTCCATCAACACCAACAGGTGAATGCGTAAAGTGTGCTGTATAGGAATACACAGGGGAGTGTTACTCAGCAATTAAAATGAATGAACTGCTAAGAAGCACTATTTTAGATTAATCCTTTCTTCTTAAGGAATAACTTATTCTCCAGCCTATGTCACCAGAAGCTGTGAATCAGAAGTAGGCCTAAACTTGTAATGAGCAAAAGAAAGCAAGAAACAAAAACCTACATTGAATGATTTCATTTGTATCAAGCTCGAAATTAGGCAAAATTAATCTGTGGTGATAGAGACAGATCAGTGGCTATCTGGTAGGGCGTAAGAAGACTGACTACAGAGAGACTCAGGGCAGCTTTTTTGGTGATAGAAATTTTCTTATATCTTGATTTGTGTGGTGGTTACACTGGTGTATACAGTTGGTAAAACCTATTAAACCATATACTTTAAGTCTATGCATTTTGTTTTATGAAAATTATATTTCAATAAAGTTGATTAAAAATAAATAAGGCTGGACGCGGTGGTTCACGCCTGTAATCCCAGCACTTTGGGAGGCCGAGGGGGATAAATCATGAGGTCAGGAGTTCAAGACCAGCCTGGCCAACATGGTGAAACCCCATCTCAGTAAAAATACAAAAAATTAGCTGGGCATGGTGTTCGGTGCCTGTAATCCCAGCTACTGGGAAGGCTGAAGCAGGAGAATCACTTGAACCCGGGAGATGGAGGTTGCAGTGAGCCGAGATCACACCACTGTACTCCAGCTGGGGTGACAGTGAGACTCTGTCTTGAAACAAAATAAGTAATTTAATAGTCTAACAAAATTATTTGAGAGTGTATTTAATTTAGTACTTTAAAAAATAAATTACATATTGCTAATTATAAATGAGAATGTTACTAAAACAAACTTAGAAGGGCATACTTAAAAGTCTTCTATATAGAATTGCTTGGTTACCAAAAGTTTAGTTACTATGAAATTAATGCTTCTAAGCTTACAGATACTTTATTGTTCAATTTAGTTCAGATTATTCTTGTCATTTGTTAATACAAATTATTGAGAATTCATTGTAATATTGATGTTAGCATCATATCAAAAATGTGGAAAGTCCTAGTACAATGAATATTATGAAATTTTCTTCTAATTGTCAATTTTCTTTTTCAAAACTCATACATTATAGTCTTTACTCAATACTGTTTTATTTCAATTGGAAACTGACATTTTTGATATTTATAAGAGATTTAAAATTATTTTTCATAAATATGTAGATTACAAGACTATGAAATCAATTTGAACAATTAGAAAAAGAACTGTTCATTTGATCTTAGCCAAAAGGCTGAGAAGCAATAAAAAAAGAACCATTTTTAACCCTCCTTAAGTGTATTACTATTATAGCATATTTTGTAAACATGATTTAAAACTGCTTGTGGTTGACTTAGTTTTTAATACTGACATTTCTGAAATGTTATTTCTCTCTACTGTATTTATTTATCCTACTTTTTAATCTATGAAACTTGTCAACATGGTGAAACCCCATCTCTACTAAAAATACAAACAATTAGCCAGGCGTGGTGGCAGGCGCCTGTAATTCCAGCTACTCAGAAGGCTGAGGCACAAGAATCACTTGAACCCAGGAGGTGGAGGTTGCAGTGAGCCGAGATTGCACCATTGCACTCCAGCCTGGGTGACAGAGCCAGACTCCATTTCATTTAAAAAAAAAAAAAAAAATCTATTTGACAGAACCTTTAAATTGTATCTATATAAAGCTTTTAATATTACGGGTTTGCTTATGTTCATGTCTTACTTAGAAAAAGCACTTTATGAAATAAATTTTTATCAACTGAAGTAATAAAACAATCTGGATGGGCCTGTTAATGACAAAGTTAACTATTCTCCGAGAGCAAATGGACCAAAAATACCATTTATGCAGAAGTAAGAGGAAAATAATGATTTTTACGTTAATAAAATGTATTCTGCAAGGCACAGTGGTGCGTGCCTTAGGTCCAGCTACTCAGGAGGCTGAGGCAGGAGGACTGCTTGAGCCCAGTAGTTTGAGGCAAGCCTGGGCAACATAGACCTCATTTCATCTCTAAAAAAATGTATTCTTTGATGCTATATATAGTATAATAAATTTTGAGCTGATTATGTCATGTGGGTAAAGGAGTTGAACTCTGAAGCCGAATAATGAAGGAGGGAGAAAACTTTAGCCTGTGAGAGAAAGAAATCTTTGTTCATTCCAGTGAAACTGGAAAACCACAATAAATTGACTATATGTTGTTAATTTGAGAAGGCGATATTCTATCATAAGGAGTAGGTGTGCTATGGCAACACTAAACAAAGCTTAAAATCTCAGTGGAGTGTAGAGTTCAAGATATTATAAAGACTGTTAAAGACCATAGATTCAAGGATAATGAGGAAAATTTTCAAGAGTCATGGGGGTTAATTAAAGAAAATTTAATTTTCATTCCCTGAAACAAATATTACAGAATGGAATATACTGAAGTACATTAGCATGTTTAAAAAAAAAGAATATGCTCTGACCTTGTTGAAAAAAAATGATTTTGGCTCAGAAATGAGAAATATTAAAGAGAAGAACCTATTGTTAATTTATAATAATAGTAGAGATGACAGGGTCTCTTGTAATTAAAATAAATTATGTTTATGGTATATTTTCTCTTTGTTGGGCACTATTGCCAGGAATTGCCTGCAAATTCAGTGAGGTGGGAGTGGTTTATACCCTTACCTGTTCTTACCAACACAGTTATAATGATGACATTTGTCATTTATTGAGTGTTTACTCTAAGTGGGCACTCTACTAGGTGCATTACATAAAGTAATCCTCATAGTAAAGGAGTGAATTACACTCCTGGTTTTATAGGCTTAAAGAAGATGAAAACTGGCACAAAGCCATACAAATTATAAAGAGTACAATTGGGATTTAAGCACAGTCTTATGCTTATTCTAACACTGTTTATGTATGTATGTATGTATTTATTTTTTTGAGATGGAGTCTCTCTCTGTTGCCCAGGCTAGAGTGCAGTGGCACGATCTCGGCTCACTGCAACCTCCGCCTCCCGGGTTCAAGCGATTCTTCTGCCTCAGCCTCCTGAGTAGCTGGAATTACAGGCGCACACAACCATGCCCAGCTAATTTTTGTATTTTTAGTAGAGACGGGGTTTCACTATGTTGGTCAGGCTGGTCTTGAACTCCTGACCTTGTGATCTGCCTGCCTCGGTCTCCCAAAGTGCTGGGATTACAGGCGTGAGCCACCACACCCAGCCTTTTTTTAACTTCACTATCCTGCCTCATTGCTGCCCAGTGTAATTAAAGTCCAAATTGATACATTTTCATTTTTTTTCCTTTAAGATGATGGAAAGGGGAAAAAGAGCAAATAATGCAAATACTCATAGAAAGGCAAATAAACTTGCATGAAAAGAAGAAAGGAAAGAAAACAACTGAAATCCTGGCACAATTAATAGATAACTTCTTTCTATTTCACTTGGTTGAGGGAATTTTCTTGCTTGAACATTGAGAATTCTTGAGATCTGTATTATCTTGAAAAACAGAAGGACTACCAAGAGGAAATAATACACAGAGGATGGTGTTACCATGTATATACTGTCTCTTTTTTGGTATAATTCAAATATCACTTGGGCAATCATTTGTTATCTTTTGAAATAGTTCTGCCTGGAGATAAGGAAAGATTTTTGGCTTTCTAAGATATCATTTTGGGGCTATGTGAAAATAGTGTCATTATGTAGATGCAGATTTTCTGGTTATATTTCATGGATGTTTGAGGTCACAGTCATCTCTAAATTTCTATACCTTCCTCTTTGAAATGTATTTTCTTGGCATTATTAGAATTTATGTAAAAATAAGTAGGTGATAAAAATTTCCCTAATAGAAGAATTGTATCCCCCCCCCCACCCAAGAATATAGACCTTTTGTGGAGTATTTCTGGCTACCAGTTACCTCACTGAACTCAAATGTAATATTACCATGACTGTCTGAGAAGGAAAGAATAATTGTTACATATCTGCTGTATATCGAGAAGAAGCTGACTGTGTATGCAGGTAATATATGGATGACTTCCTAAGAGATAGTGCTGTAAAACCAAAGTGAAAATACAACAGAGTAACTGTAAAGAAATCCCAATAGCCATCCTTATGACTGACAGACTATAAACTTTTGTGGATGCTTGAATCTAATACCTTCTTACCACAACTGACCTTGCTCTAGTTTAGAGCTTCTAACTTTCATGTAATCAAAGTGTCTGTATTTTTGTGTGGGTTTAAAGATGTGGCTGTCCATGAGTGGCCCTGGGATTTTTTACAAGTTACAGTGATTTTGCAGTTGTTGAGATAGGTGCCACGCATTAAACCTATGGAACTAGCCTTGACTCCAAGTCAGTTCTAGCCTTATAGTACTTTGTAATAATGATGTGGGAAAAATCTCTGAGGTAGGTCAGTACTGTTACTCTCATGTTCATGTAGTAATCCTGAGGTTCATAAACTTTCATGCTGTTTCACTAAGATGTTTCTGATAGGAGTTACAGATACTCTCCATGTTGTGGAAATATAGAGGGTCTCTAGGGTCAGGAAGCCTTATGAATGTTGTGAGAGGCAGCTTTTCTCCTCTAATGTGAGGCAGTTCACACAAAAGAAATACAAATAGTTAATAAACAAACAAAAAATTCAATCTCACCAGCAATCAAGTTTGAAGTATATCAGCTTTGACCTATCAAATTGTAAAAGAGATCTTAAAATTTCTAGTTTGAAGTATCATGGAATAAAAATTTTCATAACTACTGGGAGCAGTTATAATACAAATACAAATATATAATATATAATACAAATTATATGAAAACAGTGTGGTGTTATGGATCAAAAATGCTAAATCTGTCCTTTTGATGCAGCAATTTGGCATATAAAAATGTATCCCGAGGAAATAATCCAAGATACAATCAAAGTTTTATGGATAAAGCTGCTTAAAATTTTCTCCCCAACTTTTTGATATTATACATTATTCAAATGTGCATCAATAGCATAATAATTCAATTATTGCACATTCATTTTATGGAACGATATGAGGCCATTAAAACTCATGATTTTGAAGAAGTTTTAATGACATGGAAATGTTCACAATGTAATGATAAGTTATAAAAATAAGACATAAAATTGATATACAGTATCATTTCACATTTGTAAATATAAATGCCTGTGCATAGATGTATGAATGTTTGCTGGTGGTTTTATCTGTCTATTAATATTATGTTACATTTTCTTATTAATATTTGATTTTTAAAAATATTCTGCAATGAGTATACTTGCTTTTGCAGTCAGAAAATAAAGCAATGGATGTTATTTTAAAAGAAATAGCTCATAAAGTAAATATATATATTTACATATAATATTTGTTTATTTATTTATTTATTTTGAGATGGAGTCTCATTCTGTTGCCCAGGCTGGAGTGCAGTGGTGTGTTCTCAGCTCACTGGAACCTCCGCTTCCTGGGTTCAAGCAATTCTCCTGCCTCAGCGCCCCCAGTAGCTAGGATTACAGGCACATGCCACCACACCCAGCTAATTTTTGTATTTTTAGTAGAGACAGGGTTTCACCATGTTGGCCAGGCTCGTCTTAAACTCCTGACCTCAAGTAATCTGCCCACCTTGGCCTCCCAAAGTGCTGGGATTACAGGTGTGAGCCACCATGCCCGGCCAAAAATATGTATTTAAATTTAACCTATTAAAAATGTAACTTTAAGACTCAATATGGTGCTGTATACCCAGTTTCATAGTCACTTATTTATTCTTCTTTTAATGAATATGTATTGAGTGTCTTTTCTCTGTTAGGTGCTGTTTTAGGCACTGAGGAGACAACCTTTTTGTTTGCAGAAACTCCTGAATCCAATCGCTTCTAACCACGTTTTTTTAGATATGAACTTTCTTCATATCCAGTTTCTTCATTTTGTCTTTCCTAAATGTGGTTCTAGAATTGTATTTTCTCTAGTTTAAATTCATCTTGTCTCTTTTTTTTAGTTTCTTTCCCTTAATGTCAAACTAATATGTATGTATATCTTTTTTCGATGTTTTATATATATATATATCATATTTATTTAGATATATACTCTAAAATAGTGTCTGATATTCCTTACTTGCCATACTGTAGAATCAAACTGCCTCTTGGTATTGTTTTGGAAACTGTTTTTAAAAATTAAAACTATACCAAAATCCACAGGCAGCAGCATACTCTTATTTGATGATGGTAGAGATGGTATTTTGCTCTTGAGTAATTCTATCTAATAAATTCTGTGGATTTTGTTGGTAAGTTTTTTCTAGAAACAGATTGGATTTTTCAGGCTCAGCAGTCATGGGGCAAAGAACTACTTCCAAGTGGTAACTTCATGCTCAGAGTATAAATTTCTTTTCTTTTAGTATAGACTTAGACTTTTATATAAAGAGGACAAATCCAATTCAGTAGCTGTTAAAAAACCCATTCATCAAAAAGCATTCCTAAATGTTTGAAACACACTGAATCATAGATTTTATTACTATTCAGTAGTACAATGACTTCCTCCCTTCTAAGAACCTATTAACTACTCATTGTTGTAGAATTGAACCTTTCGAGGGGGTATATTCTTTCTTAACAGGATTTGGTGAAATATAATGATAATTTAAATCTACTAAACAGATTATTTTTCTCACTGGCACTCTTATCTTTATGTTTCACACCTCAGAATTTTCTTAAGACTTCATTTTTAGAATCTTCATTTTTAAAAATTCTTAATAAATGTTAGAAAATGTGTCAGTTTTTATTTGATCTGGGAAAATTATTTTAATGGACTGTTTTACATAGTCCCACCTCATATGGTTGTATCATTTGCATACTGCTTAAAGGTATAGAGGGTGCAGATGCAAGTAGTGGTTGAAATCTTGTATTGCTGAGGGAAAGATGTCATTTTCCAATGCAGTTAACCAGATGAGACCATTATTGATTAATTAATTGTAATTCATATGCATGCTATGTGCATATATATATGCATGTGTGTATATATATGTATACACACACATATGTAGATATATGTATATCTACATATATCTATGTATCTATCTATATATATGTCTATATCCATATCTATATCTATCTATACCTATATCTATATCTATCCACTAGCAGATGACCTGGTCTTATATAAGACAGTGTTTTAATTGTTAACAAATAGAAGGTCATGGTTTATGTCAAGGCTAATGTATGCGTGTATGTGCTTGTACACATAAGAAAAATCTCACATTTCCAGAAAAATAGTCTATTTTTTGCTGTAACTATTGTTTCATTAGCAGAACCATCAACATTCCTAATGGAGTGTTAATAATCACCTGCTTATAGTGGTACCAGGTTCTATGTTATACTTAATATTTCTTTTTGCGCTATGAACTTATATTTTAAGAAAATTGCAATAGCATATATCAAATGTAAGATAGGCCATGATATCCAAATACAAAAAATTTCTCTTCTAATTCTCCCATTTAGTTGAATTTGAAACAGGGAATGAATTCAGGAAAGTATGGGAAAAGCTACTAAACATGTCTTAAATAAGCTATAGTTCTATGTTGGGTAACACAGAGATATGGAGATGTGAGAGCACGCTGATTCATGTTGTTTTTTTCCATATTTATTTTCTTCTTACATATTTAGAACCCTGCTAAGTTCTAAATATGGTTTGCCTATCAGTGATCACCCCAAAACTTGTGGTTTTTATTCTTATGTTAATGTTTGTAGAAGAACATCTTATTTTGGTTAGATGTAGCCACTGCTTCCCCCTCGCCGTAAATTAGGTGTATGATCTATTAAATTTTTAACACTAAAACTGACCTACAGTTGGCTATGTTGAAAAGCTTCTTTGAATCTGATAGCTTATTTTTAGCTATTTCTTTGAATAATCTGAAAGGTATATCCTGAAAAAAAATATATTACATAGCCGAGTTAACCCAGCTGCATATTAATTCTTTAAAATGATAAATATATGACATTTGGTTATTTTTAAAAGTAATGACATCAAATAAATTAATTTTTCATTTCATTATACAAAGTCTTTTAGGATTAGTTAGATGATGCTAAAATTCTGTACATCAAAAATGAGAATAAGACTTTTTTACTTAAAAGATTAATTTAATTGTCTACACATAATTTAAAAGGAACTTATTTTTCCTAAATTCTGACCAAAAATAGGGAAAATTGTTTTCGTTTATTAATGCTGATGGTTAAAATATGTAACATTTATTGAGGTCTTCTGTCAGAAGCTTCACTATTTTTCAAAATGGCACTATAAAATAATAACTATTGTTATCCCAATTTTACAAATTAGGCAACTGAGGTACAGGCCTCTCAAGTAATATGTCAAAGTGAAGGAAGCAAAAGACTCAAATCTTAAGTCCTGACTACAGTTCTATACACTGCCTTTATGGTACTGAGCTATATTAATTTCAGGCCCCTCTCCAGACTTATATAGTGCTTGCAAAGCAAACAACAGGCGTTGGGATTGCCAAGGAGGATGGATTTCTCTCAAAATTGTTTTATAATGATGGGAAGGCACATTTCATGAAATCATTATTTTCACTTAACATAGAAAAAAAAATCTGGATGCTGAAAGTACTGTTCTACCCTCCTATATCAAGTATCCTTTGAAACATATGCGGCCTTTGACTGAGCAAAGAAATAAAAGAAGATGGAAGGAAGAGAGAAAAATTCAGGGAAAGGCTTTGCTACAGTTTTGCTTTGGGACAATCAGTAACCGTTTTCTCTACGTGGAAGTTCGTTAGACATTTTGGGAACTGTCTTGCCCTCCTGGGAAATATTTAGTTTGGTTTAATTACAAAAAAAAAACAGCTCTTTTTTTTCTTTTCTTTCTTTTTTGAGACGGAGTCTTGCTCTGTCGCCAGGCTGGAGTGCAGTGGTGCGATCTCGGCTCACTGCAACCTCTGCCTCCCCAGTTCAAGCGATTCCCCTGCCTCAGCCTCCTGAGTAGCTGGGACTATAGGCACCTGCCACCACACCCGGCTAATTTTTGTATTTTTAGTAGAGACAGAGTTTCACCATGTTGGCCAAGATCGTCTGGATCTCTTGACCTCATGATCCACCTGCCTTAGCCTCCCAAAGTGTTGAGATTACAGGCATGAGCCACCATGCGGAGCCAAAAAACAAACAAACAAAAAAAAACCCCCAAAAAAACCAGCTTTTTAAACACAACCTGGAGGAGACTAGTACCTAAATCCAGGGCATTGTCTGCCTTCCACCGTGGCTCCCAGCTGTCTTTTTGGCATGGGACAAAGAACAGGGCTTGACCCACAGTTGGCCCTCACAGAGTGGAAGCCAGCAGAATAAAGGCAGGAAGTTTTAGGAAGGAAATATTTGCTTGTTTGCTTTAACTCAAGAGTGGAACGTGGCAATCTTATTGCAGAATTCATCTTATTTTATTGCTTTTTAATAGCTTTAAATTTTCTATTATTCCAAAATGTAACTTTTGTGTAAAATGTTTCTAAACACAGGTTTTTTACATTAGTCAGGGTTTAATTTTGAGCTGTGACTTGAACTTGACTTTTCTGTGAGCGATGAAGCTCAGACCTTGCAAAGCTGGATGGGTTTGCAGTCTGCCTCTCATCTGCTTTATCTCCTCCCTTTTCCCTCCTACTTCCATGCTGCCTTATCAGTTTTAGGGAGGGATCATGAAATTCTGTAAGAGAAGAAAACCAAGTGCAGGCTGTAGGTATAATTGGTGACTCAGTCCTGTGATGGTCATCAAAGGTGTCAGTTCCTCCGAAGTGAATCCACCATCACCTGACAGATACATTTATTGTTTAAATGTCATGATGAAAGTGCCCAAGAGCCCCACAGGTCTAAAGTGAGGTTTCTCCCAGGCTGAGCACATTCCTTAGGAAATAGGAATCCTGGTCCCTAATTTATGAATATTTACAATTGTTATCATCTGATGAACATTTTATTTATTTTCTTGCCTTCTCCCAAGACAGTACTTTTGTGCCAGTTTAAAAATGTATGTAATTTTAAAGTATGAGAGAAACAAGGTAGAGTGATTTATGAAAAAGCACACTGCTTCTAAGTGTATCTCCCCCACCAATGTAAACATCTAGATTGAAATGCGGAAAAAAAAAAAAAGACCTGCTCTTCAATGTAGAATTCTCATACTTTAAATGTCTAAGGAAAGAGAAGAATGTTGTGCTGAATCCCAAAGCAGTGTGACAAAGTTTTTCCTACGATGTTACTGTGGACAGAAATTGATGTCTGGCTGGGTGCGGTGGCTCACACCTGTAATCCCAGCACTTTGGGAGGCTGAGGCAGGCAGATCACGAGGTCAGAAGATCGAGACCATCCTGGCCAACATGGTTAAAACCCATCACTACTGAAAAAAAAAATACGACAATTAGCTGGGCATGGTGGTGCATGCCTGTAAACCCAGCCACTCGGGAGGCTGAGACAGGAGAATTGCTTGCTTGAACCAGGGAGTTGGAGGTTGCAGTGAACCAAGATTGCGCCACTGCACTCCAGCCTGGCAACAGAGCAAGACTCCATCTTAAAAAAAAAAAAAATTGATGTCTATGCACTGATAAAACAACAAATCCTTGAGAATGGGGCAACACCACTTTCTAGCCCAAATTCTGCTTGGCTTTGTCACCTTCCATTTCAGATGATAATGTCTCACCCTGCTCTTTCTCATGAATAGAGTCTTGGTCTCCTTCTATTTTGGGACCTGTTTTCTACATGCCGTCTATACCTTACCCTGAAAAGGGATCTAAATATCATTTTTGTGGGAACTGTCAGGGTTAGGGTGAACCCAGTAAACCTCTGTACCCAAACTACCACTGCAGGTGATCAGTTCATCTGATCACAGTCTTTCCAATCCTGTTCTTATATTTGTTTGACCATTTTTAAGTACACTATTATTTGCTCACATCTACTTGGAAAGTAATCGCTTGTCAAGAGGAATGATGAAAGGATCATCTTTTTCAAGTGCCCAGGAACTTTGTGCATATAATTTCATTTAAGATGCATTAATCATATAATCACATTTTCCATACTACAAGCAAATAACTGAGGCTTATAGAGGTAAATAATTTCCCAGTGCTACACAGCTCACAAGTTGCAGAGGTGGAGTTCAAAGCTAAAAGTCTGTTTGTGTCAAAGTGCTTGCTCTTCCATGGCATAATGAAGCATCTCCTTGTGGATGCACTGTCCCATGTGGTTGTCAGCCACTAGTTAGTTTTTACAGTATTTCTATAGCAAATACTGTAAGTACTAGCTTTGTTTTATTTCAAGCATCACATTTAAAATAATTTTGGTTAATTTACAGAGTATGATATAGTTTTGGCAAGTAGAAGTATGTGTGAGTCTTACTGCAATGGATAAATGTGCTAGACTTCCTGGAAGATAAGATTCCAAAGAACCCCTTCATTCATTCATTCAGTCAACAACTACTTATTGAATTCTTGCCTTATGCCAGGCACTGGGGAGAGATCTGTGAACATACCAGGCAAAAATCTCAGCCTTTATAGGGTGCATTGTTGGGCAAGACAGATAAACAAATGAATAAAATAAGTACTATATTATATGGCGATAATTGCTTTGGAGAACAGTAAAATAAGGAGAAACAATTCTAAAAGCCATTTTAAGTAGGGAGTATCATGAAGGCCTTATTGAAGGGACATTTGAATAAAGACTTAGAGGAGGTGGGCCAGGCACGGTGGCTCACGCCTGTAATCCCAGCACTTTGGGAGGCTGGGGCAGGCAGATCATGAGATCAGGAGATCGAGAACATCCTGGCCAACATGGTGAAATCCCATCTCTACTAAAAATAGAAAAAAAATTATCTGGGTGTGGTGGCACGTGCCTGTAATCCCAGCTACTCAGTAGGCTGAGGCAGGAGAATCGCTTGAACCCGGGAGATGGAGATTGCAGTGAGCAGAGATCACACCACTGCACTCCAGCCTAGCGACAGAGTGAGACTCTGTCTCAAAAACAAAAACAAAAACAAAAACAAAAAACAAAACAAAAAAAAACTTAGAGGAGTTGAGGAGGCAGTCATTTGGGGCAAGAGTATTATAGGCAGAAGGAGGTGTAAGTACGGAGACCATGAGGAAGTTCTCTTCCTGTAATAAGCCAAAGAGAGGCTAGTGGGTGATAAGGTCAGTGAGAAAATGTTTATTGTGTGAAATTCTGTTAGGCCTTGAGGCATTGTAATTACTTTGCCTTTCATGATGAGGAAATGGGGGATGTCATTAGAGGGTTTTGAACAGGAAAGTGACTGCTATGAGTTATGTTTTAAATGATCACTCTAGCCCACATTTTGAGATGAGGTGAAGGTGGAAGCCTTACTTCAATAAACCAAGACAGGAATAACGGTGGCTTAAACCAGAGTAGTGGCAATATGGTTAGTAAAATGAGAGACTTAAGTTACATTTACAGCGTGGAGTCTTCTAATCATAGAATTTAGTGATGAGTTGGAAGTGGCTTTGAGAGAGAAGGAAAAACATCAAGAATGACTTCAAACATTTGGCCTCCATATGCCATTAACTGGACTGGAGAATATTAGAGGAGGAATAGATTTAGTGGGGAGGGAGTGGAGGTGAAGATCAGGATAGTCACTTTGCATGTATTAAGTTTGAAATGTCTATTAAGCCTTTAACGTGTCCTCAAGGAGTAATAGGCATTTCAAACTTAATATATGCAAATATTGTATAGATAATAGGATATACAAATCTAGAATTCAGGGGAGAGATCAAGGCTATGGATATAAATCTGGAGTCATCTTGATTTGTCTATATCAATAGTATTGATGAAATCACTAAAGGAGTAAATTTACACACAAAAGAGAAGGTCCAAGGGCTAACCTGGGACACCCCAACATTAAGAGGTTGGTAAGATGAAATGGAAAAGAGAACTTCACAAGAGAGTCCCAGTGAGGTTGGAAGAAAATCACCAGTGAGTGGCATGCTTGAATGTAATGAAGATGGTAGGTTAAGAAGGAGAATGTGATCAACTGTGTCAAATAGTGCTGACAGTTCAAGTAAGAGGAGGATGGAGAACTGACGTTAGACTGAGCAATGTGGAGTTTATTGATGGCCTTAAGGGGAGCAGTTTTGGTAGAATTGTGGAGCAAAATTTTGGAGTGAGTAAGAGAGAGAATGAGATGAACTGGAGATCAGAGATTATACAAAACAATAGAAATCACCAATATTGTCATAATAGACTACAGGTATTATAGCTAGCTTTAAAGATAATGTTTATGTTCGTAACTTGTTTTGAAATGATGGCAGTTTCTAGGCTTGCTAGAAGACCTTGCTATTGAACATTTTATGAATTAGCATATCTATTACTGTATCACTAATTTGTGTTTTTAATATTGTGATAACTATGTCAAGTTAATTGAAGTTATTTATAGTCCTATATTTTTATTTATGCATTTAAAAACATTGTTCTCAGAAAGGATCCCTTGTGATTAACTAGTAGTCCTTAGCAAAAAAACTTAAGAACCATTCCCATTTTAGGGTCACTCTCAAGATTTCTACAGATCCTTTCCTTCTCCTATGCTTTATCAACACTGTCACTATTCCTAACCCTACCATCCCCCCTTTTCTAAGGGCCGTCACAAAGTGGAATTAAAACTAAAGTTGCTATCCACCATAGATCCTATGCCATTCTGTTCTGTTCTGTATTTCCCCCTTAAAATTTTAATTTGGAATATTATGCTATGAAGAGATGCTTGCAAATTTAAATGAACCTTCCAATATCTTTCAGAATGTCAAAGATGGAATATGTTCACAATATTTGATTCAATTAACAAATGCCTTCTGTTTTTCTCTCTTTTCTCTTGTAGTCATTTATGAATAATTAACTTGTATTTTCATGCTACATATTAGCTGAGAAAAGATCATTGTAATTAGTAATTAGTTCTCTACTCTAAAACTTTTTGAAGTTCTTAACTACTTCTGTTTTGCTGTAGGGTTTCAAATGAGGCAAATTGAAAAATTCAATCAGACTTAGCTGGTATTTTCCATACAACATCTGGTTTGACAGCTAGATGTGTAGTCAAGCTTATAAATCAAAATGAAGCTGAGTTGGAAGTGATATAGAAATGCAAAAATGCTCCATGATTTTTGTAGGAGATTTATGATCATTTTTTATGTTAATGTAATTAAACTAAAAATGAACTGCTGTATTTTAAATTCTACACATTTTCATTGTGAAAATGGTTTTATTATAATCACTTTATGAAAAATAAAGTTATCTGCAGAGAGAGAAGGCAGAGAGCTTGAGGAAAGAGGAGAGAAAGAAATATTTTTAGGGAGTCTGCTAGCAAAGAAAAAAAAATTTCAAATAGCTATGAGAGTCAACATGGGAAACTTACATACCTGGCTTGAAGAGACTTCTGAAAGGAAACAATTATAAACTCAGTACAGACTAGCCTTGTAGCAGGATCTGTTGTTTGAGGTGTTGCCAACTCATGCTTAGAAACTTAGACATAGGAGTATAGATGTGGAGGGAGTCTTGAGATTGGAGACCTTGCCAAATGGCTTTGGTAGAAGAAGATGGGGCTAAGAAAGAGAAAAGAAAGATAGCAGTTTGTGTCAGCGAAGTTTCTTACTCCTAAATTTCTGGTCGGATAGAGAGAAAATTAAAGCTAGGAAAAGAAAGAAAGGTGTGCTAAGAAATTAGGATGAGCTTAAGAAATTAGAGATTGCAATGAGGGACAAGTAAGTTCAGTTGCACTGAGAGTAGAATGGGGGCATTGGCACAAATAAGGTTGTGGAATGTTAGACCTGAAAGTAGTTGTAGAAATCATCTACTTTCACCAGTTCATTTTCCAGATTTCCCAGAGAGGTTAATTCTCTTTCCCTAGCTCACGGAAATAACCAGGGGCAGAGCCCTTAGAACTCAGGGGACTGAACTCTGAACCCTTGCATATTTTTGTTCTCTTGGCCCAATTGCCGCAGAAGTGGAAAGAATGATAATCCTGACTCCTCTTCATAAAATAAATGATTTAAAGAAACATCTCATTATTTTTACTGGGCATGAGGATTGAAACAGGAATAAAAATAGAAATCCTGTCTTGGTTTCTAGCTCAAAGAGTTCCCTGATCATCAATCCAGGCATTCCCTGAGAATGCTACCATTATCACTGAAGATTTGGGAACATGAAATTCTATAGAGAGGAAGAGGTTTTGAAGAGAATAAAAGATTGTCAAAAAGTTGAATCTGCTGCATTAGGACACTAAGCCAACTTCTGCTGTAAGCTTTTACCCTGAGTCTGAGGGTGTAAAATAGCAGCAGACTGAAGATAGTAATTATAACTTTTTTCAACATCTACCCTGTGGATACCAGCGCTTGGCAGGACCTGTGCAATAGGGATGTGTATAATTAAGAGAGAAGGGTCTGTAGAAAGGCTATGGGGAGGAGATAATTCATTTACACTCTCTCTCCCTATGTCTGAATAGAAGCATAACTACTTGGACAAGTTAAATGATATCTGACCTATAAAGGGAACTTTCATGAACCTCCCATTTATCACGTATGTTGAAAGTGCATTTTAAATCTCAAACCTTAGCTCTCCCCATTTTAATTCCCTTCCTTCTTCTTTGAGCAGTCATATTTGGAGGATCTCAAAATGCAAGAGTGTGAGAATCAAAATTAGGATAGTTTGCCCCAGGAGTAGTAGGATAGTGAGAGTTCCTTTGTCAAATTCGGCTCTGGTGCTGGAATTTTAACATGTGTTATTGGCTCTGGGGATTATGTTCTGGTTCCGGCTGAGTTAAAGCTTGCTTTGCTTTTGTTTTCTGTAAGTATTTAATAAAATGGCAGGATTCGCTTACTTACTTATTGAATTCTTTTGCCTGGGAAACATGCAAATTCTGAACCCAGCTGCACATTTGTGACAAAGAGATAGCTAATAATCTGAGCTATATGCTATTTTTTTTAAAAAAAAAAGCTTTTTATTTTTCTACAAAGGCAGAACTATAGTACACAAAGTTAAGCCTTTTAGAGACTGAGTTTAAATCTGCTTTCTATTAATAGCTTTCAAGAGTTTTTCTAAATAACCTTCAGGCACAGGCAGTTTTTTTTTTTTTTTTTGCAAGAAAGCAGGTGGAGGAAAAAAAGACCTGTGGTTTATTAACCAAAAAATGCTAAGTTGCTAAATCTTCCTGTTTCAAATAAATCAGTTGGGCCAATTAGAATATTTATTTTCTTCCTTTCTCTTTTATTCAATATTCACAAATGATACTAGAGATGGAATAAACTCCTGAGATTATCTGGCTCAGATTCTTAATGTTCTGGAAGCTGGTACTGAAGCCAGCAAGGATAAATGATCAAAATTGCATAGTTTGTGTGTTCAATAACTGCTTTTGGCCCCTCTAGTTCTATGTACCCTTCCTCTGTACCCTGCTCCAGGCCACAGAGGCTCACCTTTATGAAATGCTTCAGAGGGCCCTCTCACTGCTTCTGGTTGCATTTGGCCATATGTAGGGTTCATATGCGTAAGTCCAGGTGGCAGAAGGAGAGAGAAAGGAGAACTCTAATTTCTCTGGCTCCCTTCAGGCCTAGCTTAGTAGTGGCTGCAATGCTGGTGACCATCTCCTGTAAGCACACTTTTCAGCAGTTCTAGCAAATTTTCCCCTTGTCTTCTGCCTTAGGATGGTGATGCCATCCTGCTGATGCTGTCCCCATGTTTCACCATCCTTGCCAGCTCCCCCTAAGTCGGCCTACATTTTTGCAAAGGTTTGCTGGATTAACTTTCTTGAGTCACTCCTTTTGAGTGTATCATCTGTTTCCTGACAGAATCCAGACTGGCACAGCTCTGGTAAGCACCAGTGCTGGGACTGGGACCCAGGACTCTTTACCCTATTCTAATGTCCTTCCCACTATGCCCAAGACTACAAGAAAACTTTGTAATCTTCCTTCAGGATCAAACATATATAGATATGCATATATATATATATATATATATGCATATATATACACACACATATTCTGGATATATTTCTTCTAAAGTATTTTTTACTTGTCTCTCATTTCTACTGTGGAATAAATGTATTCTTTCATTTTAATAAATGAGCAAATAGTAAATTTAGGAAAAAATGATAATAAAAGATTACATCTCACTTCTTTTGATTTACTTGGTGAAGCCAGACTGTGGGAGATATCTTTGATAAAGTTGGTCCTATTGACCAAGAAAGAAAACATTATACTAAAGACTTCACATAACCTGTTTATTCTCTATTTCCCATCAGGAGATGGCTTGTCAGGAAATGTGTGATAGATACATGTCATGAATTTAATTTAGACAGAGCTAGGTAGCATTATGGCTGTTTGTCCACTTTTCCCTTTTGAATTATCTTCTACATTCCTTGGTTTTATTACCACTAGTTTTCTTTCCCCAAAGCAAAGCCATTAGGCATTCTTTTTGCTGTGCACTTATTACACAATTTCCCCAAAAAGCTTCTAAACTCTTTTTGTCCTGTAGGAGGATGGTGCCCTTGCCTGATCTCCTAAGGGTTAGGATTAAACGGAATATTGGTTACTGTTGAGCCTGTCACTGCATCAGTTTTCTGGCTCCTCTTAGAGTGTGATTTGCCAAATTCAGTTGAGGTCAGTTAAGCAACCACTTTGGAAAAATACAGATGCTTTTAAACACAGTCAGAATACTGAGATTTACTCTGCAGGAAAACAGAGCAACAGGTAAAAATAATAAGAGGAATTAATTTCACTCTGAAATGACAGCATTATGCCTTTTGACTATTGACTTTTTGCAGAGAACATTTCACTGGAGGGAACTGACAACTCTTACTAGCTGCCTGCAAAGTTTGCCTCCTCCTTGCTAAGGAGTAGAAATAATGTAATTATTGTTTATTGCCTGGATGACAATAACTTGCAAAGATTCTCAGCCCAAGCTCTGCAAGCCAGTTAACTCTGGATATCAGTTGGTTTTACAGGGTCAATATATTAGCAAGATAGCAAGCAATGCCTACTCATTAAGGCTCAATTTACTCCCACTTCCCTTGGGAAGAATCCCCTCTGCTCCCAAAACTCTTACCAGTGGTTTTCAAACCTTACTAAGCTTGAGAATCATTTGCTGGGTCTGGCTTATTGAAACGCATCCTAGATTTGCACAAGACAGCCACTGGCCTATCCATCGCCTTTGTGTTAATTAGAAAAAGAGGAACTCTTTGGGCAGATGCAGCCCCCACATGTAGGAAATATGAAGGCTAACAAGCAAGAAGGTTCTTCTTCCTTGGGTGGTCAGGTACCTTTGCAAAATGCACAGGAACAAAACCAAATGCCATAGCTCTAGGGTCTTAATATTTTTGTCAGCTTCTGCAGAATTCCCTTAAAGGCTCCGCAAGTTAGATTTGAGCACCCCTTTCTGGCAGAGCACTACTCCATGACCAGAATGACTAAATTCTGCCTAAGCAAATTTCCAAATGCCATGTTGTAGCGTCACTAGAGAAAGATACCCCCCAGTCAGATCTTGGTGATGAAGGTGAGACACAATGGGCTCCAAGAATTTGAAATCCCTCATCTGTGAAGGCAGAAATACTAGGAGAATGGGTAATGTTTATACCATCAATGAAGAAACTCTTGTAACCTAGGGTTTTCAAATTACAGAAGATGAAGAACAATGGAGGCTGATCTCCAGTTTGTGACAGTCTAGATAGGTGGCCTCAGTCTTGCTCTTATAAATTCTAATTCCCAGAAGTCATGCAGTCGTGTGTCTATCCATATATCCATTCATCCAACATTTATTGAGTGTCTACTCTGTGCCAGCTGTTATGAGAGGCAATGAGGAAAACTGGAATTAATGTAGGCTTTGGAGCCAAACAGATACGTGCCTGAATTCTGTCTCCCTCGACTTCTTAGATGCATACTGTCATGCAAGATGATTAATTTTACTGAATTGGCATTGTCATTTGGAATGTATTTTATCACCTACATCATAGGGTGATTGTGAGAATAAGATATTATACATTTCTATAGTGCCTACTGGGCTTGGTACATAGCGAGTAATCAGTAATTGATAGATATTATTCAGTCATGATACAATGATACCACAAAATAATCATTATCTTTTTCTTCCTATTCTCTATTGATGATCTATGTATATAACATCCATTTTCCTGTCTTGTATTGTACCTGAGTCAGAATAAAATGGATCTTTTCAGGGAAACAATACTCAGAGTAAGATTAGAAAATACCAAAGGCACCTAGGAAAAGTTTCTGACTTTTCAGAGGTTAGAGGAAGTCTTCCTACCATTTCGTTGTTTACCATGTATTATATGATAAGAAATCTGGAAAGACTTTGATAATGCTATATATGTTAATGTGCTCCAATGTTTTCCAAAGCATGTTTACGTCTAGTATCTTGGTACTTTTCCTAATTGAGATCTGAGCTTATTACTTCCGTTTTATATATGAGAAAACTGCACAAAATTACATTACAAGCCAATGACAGTGTTTAGGCCAGAATCCACAGCTCCAGGTCTAGTCCAGTAATTTCTCTACTTGTAGCCCAAGGCCTATAATAATCAGCCTTTTGTGGGAAAGACTTGAACAATTCAGCAATTAAAAAAGAAAAAGTAGCAGTCGATTCCGCCAAGGAAGGGTATACCTGGGCTGTGACAGTTTCTCAGGAAATCACTTAACATTTTGAGGCCTGTTAGCACATTGGATTTTAATCCAAATTTATCTAAAAATAATTTTCAATGGACTTTAAACCTCATTTTCCTTCTATTAACAATTTGACATAATTTTAACTGAAGCTAAGTTTATGTATTCATATTCATCCATGGGGCATGACCAGTGCCTACAGTTTGCCCTAAGAGGTCAGCATTAATATTGTAATCCATTGCGGGACCATGTAGTGCACAACATGCTCTCCTGTACATAGTAGCCTTGCCTTTGCCTGAATGTTGTCACATTATTTTCGCTATTTTAAGTGTTTTTATTTCTCCTCTGCAGTCACTGAGGAGCCCTGCAAAAGGAGCTCAAGAAGCAGCAACCTTGATTTTTAAATTAGTTTAACTAGACATCTTAACAAATTTAACTTATCTTAACAAATTTATCTTAACAAATTTAAGATAAGTTTCTTATCTTAACAAATTTAAGATAAGTTTCTTTTCTTAACAAATTTAAGATAAGTTTCTTATCTTAACAAATTTAAGATAAGTTTCTTATCTTAACAAATTTAAGATAAGTTTCTTATCTTAACAAATTTAAGATAAGTTTCTTATCTTAACAAATTTAAGATAAGTTTCTTATCTTAACAAATTTAAGATAAGTTTCTTATCTTAACAAATTTAAGATAAGTTTCTTATCTTAACAAATTTAAGATAAGTTTCTTATCTTAACAAATTTAAGATAAGTTTCTTATCTTAACAAATTTAAGATAAGTTTCTTATCTTAACAAATTTAAGATAAGTTTCTTATCTTAACAAATTTAAGATAAGTTTCTTATCTTAACAAATTTAAGATAAGTTTCTTATCTTAACAAATTTAAGATAAGTTTCTTATCTTAACAAATTTAAGATAAGTTTCTTATCTTAACAAATTTAAGATAAGTTTCTTATCTTAACAAATTTAAGATAAGTTTCTTATCTTAACAAATTTAAGATAAGTTTCAAATATATGGTTTACAACATGATTCACATTTGTCTGTCAAATACTATATGGTTACATTCAATTTATAAAAGCAGATACTGAAATGTATTAAGAAAAATCTATATATTTCAAATTTCATACTGGAAACTTTATTTTAAATAAATATTTTATGTTTAGAAGAGGCTGGATTTACTGACTAGTAGAGGCATAAATTTTATTTTTGACCAGCATTTTAAGTTAGGAATTATGATGTACATATCCAGAATGGAAGTAACAGCTAGTATTTGCGAGCACTTACTATGCACCAGCTTTGTTCTAATTATTTTGTATTTCAAAACTTCTTTGATAGTCTTAACAACCTTTTGAGATAGATTTTATTATTATCCTGATTTTATAGCAGAGGAAATGAAGGTTCAGAATGGGTGGGTTATTTTTCCCAGGTCACATAGCTCTTCTGGTTGAGATTTGAACTGACCAGTGTCTCTAGAACCTGGCCTACAAAGCCTTGGGCTAATTTTTAAAAAAATAAAACTTATATCATCTAATATTATCTTAGGAGGACAGTGTCAGCATGTCATAAAACATGTCAGAAGCACAATCTGGATGATATCTATTTTAAGTTTCAAAGATAAAATTATTATGTAGGAAATAGAAGAAATTCTCTAAGCAATATTTATTATTTTTATAACGTAATGTATCTTGGAAGTTTATAGCTATCTTAGAAAAAAACAAAACCCATGAGTCATAACTAACTATGGTGTGCCAGTAAGACTGTTTTAAGCAAAGAGTCTTTCTGGAAGAACATGATGGTATGACTTATTCTTTGTTGGGAAAGTACAGAAAAAAAATGTAATGTAATCATCACCATTTGATCAAAATATGGAAAATCTTAAAATAAACCTCCTTGATTCATGTATTCATTTTCAACTCTCCCATTTCAGACAACCGGCAGTGAGCATTTACTAGGGAAGATTTTTGTCTTTAATAACTTGAATTATTGGTGGGTGCACATTCAAAGACAATTAATGATTTCCTTCTTCATAAGAATTACTTTTCTGTGATATTAGAAGTGATATGCTGGATTGATTTGTGTGTTGCTTACACAAAAGCCAGAAAGATCTTGAGGGAACTAAATTATGAGCCCATCAGCGAGGCTCAACTGGGTCAGGTTTATGATTAAGATAACCGAGGTCAGACCTGAATAGAAACTTCCACTTGGTTTTGCTGGTTGGTTTCTCTGTACACTAGAGTTGTTTCTCAGTAGGCTCTGTTTTCTTCAGTGGAAGGTAAAGAACATAGTGGGAATCATATTAATAGCTCCAGGTTTTTGAAAACTACTTGGAGGTCTTCTGTGGAAGTATTTCAAAGGATACCTTGCATTCTGAACGGCTGTAACACTACTGTACTGGCTTTTGACTCTTAGGTTAGCTAACCAGGGAAGAACCTGTTTTTGTATCAGGCTTATCTTAAAATTGTTGAAATTATATAATAAATTACAAGCAGGGCTAATTTTCAAAATATTTAACAACTAGTAGGACATAAGCACTAACCAAGCAGAAGAGTCCCTGGCTGTAAATAATGGGTACATTGATAATAATTGCAAGTCAGATTATAAAGGAAAATGGATTTTGAGAGATCCTCAATTTACCTGACTATGGCAATGTCAACTTAGAATTAATTGATTTATCTTCTATAATGGCCCATTATTGCTTAAGTAGTACATCATCATGATGCACATGCATGTGTGCGTGTATCCACACACACACACATAAATACACACACAATTAATTTTTCCATTAGGTATGATATCCTAATGTCATCAAATGAAAAACAAGACGGCATACCCTGAATCGTCTCCAAGGCCCTTCGTAGCTTAAAAAATTTACTTTCTGGCTGCTACAGATGTGTTGCTTATGTCTTTTGTCTCTGAAGATTTGATTTTACCTCCTGATGAGCTGTTGAAAGGTAGTAGCTCTTAGATTGAGTATAAAAGTGACATCTGTCTCTTTTCAAAGCCTCAGAACTTTTGTATGCATCTGGGAAGCTTTGTCCCCTGCATCGTTTCAATTACAATGAGTATTCTTTTCATTTTGGATCTTAGCAAAGACTTTTGCCACTGTGTGGCTGTGTGACAGCTGCTGTACACCCCTCCAGTGGTGGTTGACGTGATTTCTGCACCTGTCTTATGCTTTAAAATATTGGGGGGAGAAAATGGACCCCGCATGCTGGAAAATATTGACTTGTTTCCCATATTAGGCTTAGCTGCTGAATGTCACGGATCTGGAATGAGAGGAAAGCCAGCCAATTTGTCAAGGTCACTAGCTCCCTCCCTGAAATGTGCTCTGTTTATCTAAAGAGTTCTGAGACAGGGTCTTATGTCCATTAAAGATGAAGGTTCACTGTTATTTTAGGGCTGGACTTGGAGATGGGCTTTCTGAAAAATGTAAACAACTTAATCAGGCCAGGTGAGATGAGCCTATCTCTGTATGCATCCCCTACCTCCACTTTCTGTCCTCTAGATCCCTTCCCAGTGTAGTATTAAATGTTTCACATGCTAAAATAAATATTCTGAACAAACAGCAGGTCAAGTAATCCAGTTTCCTTTTTGGGAAAAAAATAAATCACATTCAGGATTAATGGAGAGGAACAAAAGCCAATAGCGTGGTTAAGAATTTGGATTCAGGAGCAAGAAAGACTTGGGTTCAAATTCCATTTCCTGCCCTATCTCTGTGATCTTCAATATATTACTTAAAATTTCTATGCCTCAGTTTCCCTATCCGGAATATGAGTAAACAGTACCTATCTCATAGATTTGTCCTAAGAATTAAATACGTTAAGGGACACATTATTGCAATGCCTCAAACATAGTAAGCCATTTAAAAGATATGGTGTTGGGCTGGGCATGGTGGCTTATGCCTGTAATCCCAGCACTCTGGGAGGCAGAGGCGGATCGATCGTCTGAGGTCAGGAGTTTGAGACTAGCCTGGCCAACATGGTGAAACCCCGTCTCTACTAAAAATACAAAAATTGGCCAGGGGTGGTAGTGCATGCCTATAATCCCAGCTACTCAGGAGGCTGAGGCAGGAGAATCGCTTGAACCCAGGAGGCAGGGGTTGCAGTGAACCAAGATCACGCCACTCCAGCACTCCAGCCTGGGTGACAGAGCAAGACTCTGTCTTAAAAAAAAAAAAAAAAAGACAGTGTGTGTGTGTGTGTGTGTGTGTGTGTGTATTTAATGTTAAAGAAAAAGCTGGCAATAGCCTTGTGATAAATACAGTGCAGCAAGGCAAAATGACTTGTCTTGTATTTAAATAAGCATACCATCTATTCAGAGGAAATCTAGCATTCAAAGGGAGTTTCTGCACAGTGACAAGAGAGGTGCTGAATCCGACAGATCAGAATTCAAATTCTGTCTCATGTGATTACACCTCAATTTCTTTACCTATAAAATGGGTTAAGACCAAACTCCCTGCACTGTGCAACGCCTCTAAAATCTCTCTCTATGCCCCTCACACAGTGTGGCCCTTATATGAACTCATGCTTTTTTGTTTTTGTAAGGATTAAATAGTTGCAGCTGAGTAAAAGTTTTGCATGTAGCTACGAAGGTTGCTTATAATTCAGGAGTAATTTTATACTTCATAGGATGATGCTTTTATATTTCTAATGGTTCTTTTGCTGTATGGAGCCATTCACATAACTGAAAATGGTAAACATTTATTAAAAATATATAAAATATATTAAATGCAATGTTTTATGATATGAACTAAATCTCAAATATCATACATATTTTGACAAAGATAGGGAAATAAGGATCTTTTGTTTAATATACTAGAGTCTCAGTGAGACTCTCACAAGTGTGACATTCATGTATTCACATATGATTCTTTAAACAGACATTTATTAAACATATAGTATATCTCAAAGCCTGCCTTAAGCATGTTTAGGATACAAAAAAAATGTAAGATTTTTTCCTCCCTGTAAAATTTCCCTGAAAGGAAGATAATTATAGATATAAGTAAATATAATTCAAGTTAGAAAATTTTAATGGCTGTAGAAGTAAAATAATAATAATATACAATTAGAGTTGAATGGGGAAGAAAAATGCTTTTGGTTGTATCAGAAAATAGTTTATGTAAGAGTTAAATTTGGTTATAAAATATAATTTGTCAAAAAGCAATGTTCCAGGCAGAAGAAACAATTTGAGCAAATTAGAGATAGACTCTGAAGGAGACGTTCAAAGAGTGGTAAATCATGGTTTTGTTGGAGCATATTGGTATTAAGAGTAATTGCATAGAGAAACAGAAAGACTAGGTTGAGCCCAGATTGTGTTAAGTCATGGGGAGATGTTAGAACTTTCTGAGCTGTGAAGTGACAAGTTTTCTATTTAATGTCTGGCTTTAGGCCCGTGATTCTGAACCACTCAGAAATCTAGAGCTTTTCCATTTCATAGTTACAGTATCCATTCCTCTCTGCACACATTGTTAGAATCACAAAACATGTGAGAAAGCTATCCTTTTATGTGTACATTGGGAACACAAGCCCTGTGAAGTTGGAGGCTGCTGCCTGTGTCTAGCAAGTCTGCTGGTATTTGCCAAGCATAAGAAAATGGACTTTAATTTTCACATACTATAAGCATTTGAAACATACGTAGTGGTACTCCAATCATGTTTAATCCTATACTCACTGCAGACTGGACGTTTTCAACCTAACAGGTCCTAATTTTCATATTGGCCATAGTGACTTTTTTTTTTTAATTTTGAGATGGAGTTTTGCTCTTGTTGCCCAGGATGGAGTCCAATGGCGCGATCTTGGCTCACTGCAACCTCCGCCTCCTGGGTTCAAGCAATTCTCCTGCCTCAGCCTCCCAAGTAGCTGGGATTACAGGCATATGCCAACACGCCAGGCTAATTTTGTATTTTTTTAGTAGAGACGGGGTTTCTCCATGTTGGTCAGGCTGGTCTCCAACTCCCGACCTCAGGTGATCCACCTGCCTCGGCCTCCCAAAGTGCTGGGATTACAGGCGTGAGCCCACCGCACCTGGTCTGGCCATAGTGATTTTTAAAGGGGATGTTTATCATAATATTTCCACAACTGATAGTTTCTCAGTAAATTTATTATTGATTTGGCAAAATATATATTTGAATAAATACTAATCATAGAAATTTGCCTGCATTCTTTCATATTGCTGAATGGCTCCATTGAATACCTTAGGAATGTTATCAATGCAGATTATAAATTTTTGCTAATGTTTGACAATAAATTTGTTATATTTGTTTGCAAGATTACATGCTTTTTCCAGAGTCTCCGAATCAAATAGCTTTAACAGCAAAGAAAAAAATAACACAATTATAATTTATCTGATCTGGAATTATGTCTTTGTTCTCAAAATTAATACAAAGCCTAATTAAGAGACCCACACTTGACACCTTCTCCTCCCTCTCTTTTACTGAAAAGAACATTTCACTGAAGTATTATATTGGATGCTTTATGTTATGATTTATGGATTCACATTGAGTTTCTGGGATTTTTTTTGCTTCATTTTAATAGGATCATAGGAATGAAGGGAGCAAATAACAGATTGTTATCATTTAATATGTTCAATTTCATCAGTTGGTGTGATTGCATATGTGGTTTACCAGTCCAGGATAGAACACCCCATGTCATTGTGGTATTCTTCCTGTAGATATAAATTTTATAATGAAAATGAGCCATGCTATATCTTATGGTTAAGCTCCATAAATCAATGACTCTTAGATAAATAACACATTAATAAAATCTTCCCAAGTAGATCTTTAATTGAGAGCATTGAAAATAAGAATCAGCCAGTAGTCACAAAGTGTCACATAACACATGTAGTAACAGGTCTGCTCTCTTAAAAACGCATCTCCATGTTGTTACGCAAGTGCATTTGTCTTTTATCCTATCCTTGATCTAGATATTTCCTAGACATTCTCCCCATTCTGTCCATTTCGCTTGTTGGAAAATATCTTTGGTCAATGCATTCAGAAAAGCTTTATTAAAACTTTCTTTTTACATGGTACTATGTTATACGATGCCTCAACTACCAGGTTTTTCAGTCTGTCTGATCACAGTTCACCAAGTGGGCATAATTTGAGAATTTCGAGAAGAGCCCTCTCCCTAAAATATACAGTCATGCACTACAATAACAATGTTGTGGCCAATGAGGGACTACATATATGATGGTGATCCCACAAGTTATGATATTGTGTTTTTATCCTACCTTTTCTATGTTTAGATATGCGTAGCTACACAAATACCATTGTGTTACAAATGCCTACAGCATTCTATACAGTAACATGCTATACAAGTAAGTTCCTAGCCTAACAGCAATAGCCTATACCATATAGCCTAGGTGTGTAGTAGACTGTCATCTAGGTTTATGTAAGTACACTCTGTGATGTTCGCACAATGACAAAATTGCCTAATGATGCATTTCTCAGAACCTATTCCTGTCGCTAAGCACCACATGACTGCATATTCCTCTCTTGGCCAGCCTAACTTAGTGTCAGTGATTAAAATTTCTTCTTTAAGAAATAGTATATTTTATTGAGTTAATCTGTATTTTCCCTAAATTTATCAAGATTAAAAAAAGAAAAAAATATTTGAAAACAGAACGAAAGAAAAAGTATGTGAAACCAAGGGTGAGAAAGGTAGGGCAAAAATACAAATTATGAAGTCCTAGAAACTTATTAGTCTCTGGAAATTTATTAGTGTTTGTCTCTGATGCTTTTTTATATTTTCAGCAGGGGAGAGGGAGACAGAGTGAGAGAGGGTGGGGGAAACAAAGAGGGCAGGCTCAGTTGCTTAAATAACAACACATTTTAAAATAAAGTTATGTAGAAGAAGCAGAACCATTCCCCTTTCCCCATGGACCCTCATAAAGAAAATACCTTGTGATATAGTGAAATGGTAATTTCAATAATGTTCTAATAGTAAAACCAGCATTGAGTGTGATAGCTCTGTTTCTTAGTGTCCTTTAATATAGTGGGACCTCATAACAACTCAAGAAATGCATCTGTACAAGATACCCCATTAGAGAGTAATCAGAGAGTAATTGGTCCTCTAAGTTACAACACTGTCCTGGGGCCATACCTTGGAAAGATAAAGATTTAGGCATGAACACCTTGGTGTAAAGTAGTTTATCCAAGTTTTTTTTAATACAATCTTTAGAGTAGGGCTGGCTTTCTAAGTCGAAGGCCACAGACAGAAAGAAGGCTGCCCTGGAGAGATTAAGTAAAAGTCAGGGATTTGGGGCTGAAAACAAGGGCAACTTAAAAAGATGATTACCTCAGTGTCCTTCTTGGAGATGGTTGTGTACATGAATAGATTTTTAAAATGCAAAATATTCTAAGATTAAGATTTACTAGCGCCAAGAAAAGAGACTGTAGGAAAATTTTCATTAGCAATTCCTGAGTCATTCATGCTGTGGAATACATGAGAAAAGAAGTTTATCAAGAACTTCCAAGTACATACGTAGATCCATCATTTGAATAAGAGGGGGATTAATTCTATGTGTGTGCCTGGGTGTGGTGGGGAGAGAAAATGGGGAGGGACAGAGATGAGAAATATGTAGTTCTACAACTACACTCAAGAATATAGATGAATCTTGTAAAACATGATGTCAAATGAGAAATAAGTGAGACTCAAAAGTACATGCTTTATGATTGCATTTATGTAAAGTACCAAAACAGATAAAGCTACACTATGCTGTTACAGGTAACAGTAGTGGTTACCTTGGGTATGGGAATAGTGATTGGAAGAACTAGAGGGAGCTTTGAAACACTGCTGATGTGTTCTGTTTCTTGATCTGTGTGCAGAGAACATGTGTGTGCTCAGTTATTCATCGAGCTGTACATTGACCATATGTGCACTTTTCTCTACGTATATTATATGCCAACAAAAAAAGTTTTTGTTTAAACTATACAAATGTCTCTCACATATTAAAATATTGCTAACTTAATTATGCTGCTGCTATCCTTTCTCAACTTTCCAGCATGCAGGTCAAAATGTGATCACTATTTCCAAAGAACAAGATAATTATCATTGGATTCCAATTCTCTCCCTCTCTATTTTCTCACAGAATTAATTATCCAACAGAGTGCAGGCACACCTCATTTTATTGTACTGCATTTTATTGCACTTTGCAGATATTATGATTTTTACAAACTGAAGTTTTGTGGCAACCCTGTTTCAAGCAAGTCTATGAGCTCTGTTTTTCAACAGCATGTGCTCATTTCATGTCTCTGTGTTACATTTTGTTAATTATTGCCACATCTTTAAACATTTTCATGATTATTATATCTATTATGGTGATCTGTGATCCATGATCTTTGATGTTACTACTGTAATTGTTTTGGGGTCCTTCAAACTACAACATAGAATCTGTCAAACTTAATCAATAAATATGTCCTGACCGCTTCACTGACCAGCCATTCTCTATTTCTCTCCCTTACTGTGGGCCTCCCTATTCCCTGAGACACATCAAAGTTGAAATTTCACCCATTAATAACCCTACAGTGGTCTCTAAGTGTTCAAGTAAAAGAGAGTCACATTTATCTCACTTGAAATCAAAAGATAAAAATGATAAAGCTTAATGAGGAAGGCATGTTGAAAGCTGAAATAGGTTGAAAGCTAGGCCTCTTTTGCCAAATAGCCAGCAAAGTTGTTAGTGCAAAGGAAAAGTTCTTGAAGAAAATCAAAAGTGCTACTCCAGTGAACACATGAATGATAAGAAACCAAAACAGACTTATTGCTGATATGGAGAAAATTTTAGTGGTCTGGAGAGAAGATCAAACCATCCACAACATTCCCTTTAAGTCAAAGCCTAATCCAGAGTAAAGCCCTAGATCCTTTCAATTCTACAAAGGCTGAAAGAAGGGAGGAAGCTGCAGAAGGAAAGGTTGAAGGTAGAAGAGGTTGGTTCATGAGGTTTACGGAAAGAAGCCATCTTCATAACATAAAAGTGCAAAGTAAAACAGCACAACGCTTGAAGTGGAAGTGATGATGTAAAAGCTGCAACAAGTTATTCAGAAGATCTAGCTAAGATAATTGATGAAGGTGGTTACACTATACAACAGAACTTTAACTTACACTAAATAATCTTCTAGTGGAAAAAGATGCCATCTAGGACCCCCATAGCTAGAGAGGAGAAGTCAATGCCTGGCCTCAAAGCTCCAAAGGACAAGCTGAGTCTGTTGTTAGAGGCTAGTGCAGCTGGTGACTTTAAGTTGAAGCCAGTGCTCATTTACCATTCTGAAAATCCTGGGGCCCTTAAGAATGATGCTAAATCCACTCTGCCTGTGCTGTGTAAGTGGAACAGCAAAGCCTGTATGATAGCACATGTGTTTATAGCATGGTTTACTGGACATTTTAAGCCTCCTGTTGAGTCCTAGTGCTAAAAAAAGATTCCTTTCAAAGTATTACTGCTCACTGATAATGCATCTGGTCACCCAAGAGCTCTGATGGACATATACATGGAGATTAATGTTGTTTTCATGCCTGCTAACAAAGCATCCATTCTGCAGCCTATGAATCAGGGAATAATTTTGACTTTCAAATAGTATTATTTAAGAAATACCTTTTATAAGTCTCTTGCTGTCTTGGATGATAATTCCTTTGATGGATCTGGGCAAAGTAAATTGGAAACCTTTTATAAGTCTCATGCTGCCTTGGATAATAATTCCTTTGATGGATCTGGGCAAAGTAAATTGAAAACCTTTAAGGTAAGAGTCACCATTCTAAATGTTGCTAAGAACATTCGTGATTCATGAGAGAAAGTCAAAACATCAACATTAACAGGAGTTAGGAAGAAGTTGATTCCAACCCTCATGGATGACTTTGAGAGGTTCAAGACTTCAGTGGAGGAAGTAACTGAAGATGTGGTGGAAATAGCAGGGGAACTAGAATTAGAGATGGAGTGTGAAGATGGAATGGAATTGCTGCAACCTCATGATCAAACTTGAATGGATGAGAAGTTGCTGCTTATGGATGAACAAAGAAAGTTGTCTCTTGAGATAAAATCTTCTCCTGGTGAAGATGTTGTGAATATTGTTGAAATAATAACAAATGATTTAGAATATTTCATAAACTTATAAACTTATTTGATGAAGCAGTGGCAGAGTTTGAGAGGATTGACTTCAATTTTGAAAGAAGTTCTACTGTGAATAAAATGCTATCAATCAACACCATATGCTATAGAGAAATCTTTCATGAAAGAGTCAACCAATGCAGCAGACATCCTTGTTATCTTATTTTCAGAAATTGCCACAGTCACCTCAACTTTCAGCAACCACCACCCTGATCTGTCTGCAGCCATCAACATCAAGGAAAGACCCTACACCAGCAAAAAGATTGACTCTCTAAAGGATCAGATGATCATAAGCACTTTTTAGCAATAAAGTATTTTTAAATTATAAGCACATTGTTTCTTTGACATAGTGCGACTGCACACTTAATAGACTACAGTACAGCATAAACATAGCTTTTATATTCACTAGGAAACCAAAAAATTTGTGTGACTCATTTTATTGCGATATGCACTTTATGGTGGGGTTCTGGAACCAAACCTGAAATATCTCTGAGGTATGCCTGTATTTGTTTTCTCCTGCTGTACAAAAGTACAAAACTATGTTTAAGTAGCATGTTTAATTCTTGATGCCATTATTACCACATAACATCTTTATATTGTTATACAAAATACCTCGCCCTGAGGGTTTCTTAAGGCTGTGCTTAATGTTAACTGGAAGCCAATGCTAATACTGAAAAAAAAAAAAGGGTGGGGGAGTTGGATTTGGGATCAGGGTCTAGATAGGCTTCCCAGGATTTCAGGAAAAAAATTCAGAACAGGAAAGAGCATCTTGAAGATATACCATAAAAAGATGGTCTTTTTGAGTGGTATAGTCAGTTTCTAATTTAAGAGTAATTTCTCTCTCAGATGTGTTAAAGTGTAAAAAAAAATCTAATAAGATTTAACACTTCAAAGTCATTAACTAACTAATTAACTAATGAATCCACACAACAGCTCTATGAGGTTTGTGCTAAATATCTATCATTTCACAGATCTTATGTCATTTAGAAACTCTTCTAGCTTTTCTCGTCTCTGCTCTTTTCAAAGTCTTTAAAAAGAACGAATTATTTTCATGTCTCCAGTGAAGGACATATATCAAATTTGTCTCTTGAGAAAATCCAATGCTTTGAGAAGTAAATTTCCAAAGCCAGTCAATTAACTCAGTGCTTTTCCTATTAATATGACTCCAAATTTCTGATATCCCTTGCCCTGAGAAGTTATTTTGTTTGCCCTGAGAAGAAAGAAAAGTCAACCTATGTGCCTGCACATAATAGGTGTTCAATAAGTGCCCATTGGAATTCTTCCTTTGTAACTCCTTGATTAATTTGCTTTTGCTTAATTTAGCCATCATTTCACAGACTCTACTGGAATTTTTAAAAACATAAATATTGATATTGTGTTTTCTTCCTTTAAATGCCTAAATTATTTCACACTAGAAATGTAATAGTTACTAAGTTATCAGACCATTTTGGTTTACTGTAATAACAATAGCATGTTCTCTTGAGTGCTGAGTATGGGAAGGTGTGATATGTCCATGTTTGGGGTAGAGAAAGGAAAGAGAGAGTGAGGAAGTGAGGAGGGAGAAAAAAGGGAAAGAGAGAGACACATGCACACACACACAGACACACACACACACATACACAGAGAGAGAGAGAGAGATAGAGAGAGACATTATGGCAATGTTTTAAAGAGAGATTTGTAGGATAACGGAACTAATTCCTCAAGTAATGTTTATGAAATGGAAATGATGTTGAATTACTAGAAAAAACGCAATACTAACAACAGAATTTTTCTGTTGTGTTGCTGGACAACATTGTTACAGAAGAATACTTAATAGAGCAAGTCCATTAAAGGATATTAATAACGGGCTTGCAAATTGCTGGTAGATCCTTTTCAGGTTTGATTTAATAATGATTGGTAAGCGTCAAGGACATTTAATCATTTTTTATATATTGCAGACTTGGCAATTTATGTGTTTAATGTGAGAATTTCCACTTCACCACTTGAATCAACTTGCTGCATTGTGAAAATATCTAGCAAACAACAGGAGAAAACTAACTTTTACTGACACCTGCTGTGCCTGCAAACATATGTTATCTCAATTTATCCTCAAAATTGTGCTGGGACATGAAGTATTGTTCCCATTTTACAGATGAGGAAACTGACACCATGCCATGCTACCAGGCTAACCAAAACTGCACCCCAGGTTTATTTAACTTCAGGTCTAGTGGATTCGAAGTCTACGATCTCCCTCCTACACCATGAAATCAAAGTAAGTCTTCCACAAACAGACTTAATTTGAAAACCTTTAAAACTCTGCCGGCCCATCTATCTTAAAGTGGTTTTTTCAGGTCATCCTCTGTATATGCTGATGTGCTGATATAATAAAAACTTGGATATAAGAACCTCTTTTGTCATTTTTTGCTTTTGTCTTCTAAGATGTCATTTGTGTGCTCCCTCTTTCAGCCACACTCAGCTCACGCGGCTTGAATTCTGGCTGGCACGGGCAGTGCGGTCAAGGCTGCAGCTGTTAGCATCCCCTCCTCCCATGCTCATCATGAGTTCTGCAAATGAGCCCTGCAGACTGATATCGTGTTCTGCAGTTTATTTGACAAATAGCTTTTATGGCCTTTGATTTTTTTTCAGATCACTTATAAATTCTAGCAACAGACAGGTTGTTTGTCAGATTCAAATTCCATACATTTGAAAGGAAAGAGGTGAAGATTCCTGCATTCAAAGTGGACTCTAACCTTAAGATTTATTTGTGAATTTTCCTTAAAATTACCTTGAGAGGAACCTAAGATATTCTCCTGGCAGTGCCTAGTTGCAAATTATTTCTATCCTTATGTCATAAATCTTGATAATAAGTCTTTTAAAATGCACTCGAGAAATGTATTTTGTGTTTATAGTGCTGGATTTTAGTGAGTCAAATTGTGTTCAGGCAGTATGTTTGCCTCTTCACGTTCTGTGTGACACTGGAGTAAAATGGAGACTTCAGTCATTCAGCTGCAGGCTCTAAGAAAGTCTGTTGTAACTGTGCATTTTAATTAACCGACTCAGCTGAGGAAATATTGTCTCTCTACTGTGGTGTAGCTGTCTGCCTTGTAAAGTACCTCCCTGGATAAACAGAGGACTTTTATTTCTTAAACTGCCTTTCCCCCATCGTCTTTAAGAGTATGTTGGGCTTTCTCTTTTTTATTAAATTACAGGTGGAGAAGGTTTAATTAACTCTAAAATGATTCTTCAGCAAACTCAGTTGCACTTTTTTACAACACTTTGAGCTACGATATAGTTACTGCAGGCTGCATACTGTTATTGGAGCATACAGAAACATTTAGAAACCTAAATCTGTTTTGTCATATTACCAGAGATGGCATCTGCACTTGGGTACAGTTGAAATACAAACTGAAGATCAGATAAGTTTTTTTTTTTTAAACCAGTCAGTGGGCTACTGTGAACTGAGCTAACAAAATGGGAATAATTTAGCCATTGATTACTTTGTACAACACACTGCTGGATCTTAAAACTGAGTTGAATGTGAGGAGATAGTCATAGTTCAAGGAGTTATATGCAAATTTGACCTCTGGAAATATAATTTGTAGGTTTCATATTTAAAGCTGCTGAATACATTTTGTCAGAAACTTCTTGCTTCTATGATTAATTATAGATTAGTTAACCACTGGACTTCTTTTATTCAGTCATCATGAGACACTCTATGCAAAATATACATATATTTTTTAAGAGACATGATCTTGCTCTGTTGCTCAGGCTGGAGTGCAGTGGTACAATCGTTGCTCACTGTATCCTCCCTGGGCTTAAGCAGTCCTCCCACTTCAGCTTCCAAGCATGTGCCATCACACCCAGGTAATTTTTTTTCATTTTTTGTAGAGATGAGGCCTTGCTATGTTTCCAGACTGGTCTTGAGAGCTCAAGTGATCCTCCTTGCCTCGGCCTCCCAAAGTGCTGGGCCTGTAGGCATGAGCCACCTACCACACCCAGCCTATGTGGAATTTTTGAATCTAAAGTAGATTAATGCAAATTTCAGAACAACGGTTTTCCATCTTTTCAAACTATGCACTCTGGAGCCCAGGATTCTCTACCTAAGTTGGACCAAGCAGATTCCAGTACTGAAAGCAAAAACAAACACAAAACCTAACTACTTATTTTACTGTTCCTCTTTAAAAAGAATGAAAACAAAGAAGAATTGAAAAAAAATTAAGTAACCACTGGCTTTATCTTAAGCAAGATGCATATAGGGGTAAAAAATGATGCAGTGACCACAGTGAAACCATGGAATGGATAACAAAGAGAGAACTTGAGGATTGCAGTTCTTGGAAGATTGTTACAAGTACAATGAAATTAGTTTGGAATTTCAAATAGAAGGTAAAAAAAATGGAATGCAAGGTTCTCAAAAGTCCTTATAACTACAAGTTTTTATAACTAAAGTGAAGTTTTATTTCAATTTGTTTATCACGTATGTTCCAAAAAAGAATCCACTCTGTGAATGACAAAGTTTACCGTGATCCAGAGGCTGACAAATACTTCACATGAAAAGGGATATGGATGGTCTATAAGTCTGCCCTACCTTACAAATCCTAATTAAAATGCAACTTAAAATATATTAGGGAGGAGGTCATTTTTATTTCTAAAATTAAACTATAATTTACAAAATTATAGTTCTTCATTTATAGGCCCAAACAAAAGAGTTGAATACAAATAGAATTTTCCCCTCCTTTTACATTAAATTATTAGATGGTGTCATTTTAATTATTGCTATCATGAGAGATAAAACTATTAGTATTTTCCTTTTAACTCAGTCTGAAGGCATATATCCAAGTTGTATGGATTGACTTAAAAGTTGGATAGAAAGAAAAATTGAAAGAAAATTTAAGTGGAGATGAGAAAGAGAAAAAGAAATTTAGTGCAAAGGAATAAAGGAATGAACAGAAGGGAGGAAAGGAGAGACTCAGAAAAGGGGAGATGCTTCAGTTCTGTATGATCTAACATGCCTTCTGCATGATCAGCTTTTAGGAGGTAAAAAAGATGAGCATTACTACTTGTCAACTTCTGAGTGTTGGAGGCCTCCAGTAGAGTAGTTACTTTGGAAACGTGTAAAATCAGAGGCCAAGACCCAGTTTCTGTCATAGCGTAGGGTGTTCCCTTGGTGTGGGTAAGAGAGGAGAGGCCTCAGAATGCATCTAAAGCTGAATCCTTGCAGAACTGGGGCTGAGATAAGGAGACATCCAAGCTAAAGAGCAAAGGACCTTTCTCAGGAGGATGTGGACAGGGAGAGATCACAAATGTATGGCTTTTGAACAAACGTTGACTACCCAGCCTCTACAAAAATGAAGGTGTATTCACAGCTAGACTTAAATATTATTTCTTTGTCTCAATTTTTCGTAGCTCTTATTCCCTTTAACATATCCCTCCAAATGTTCATAGCTTTGGTAACTATCACAGAAAAAAATGATTGGTAGATTATTCACAACCCACAAGCAATTTAAATCAGAACATGATCCTTTAAAACTGTATTTTCCTAAGAATATGATTAACCTTTGAACAATATGGGTTTGAGCTGCATGAGTCTACTTACACGTGGATTATCTTCCGACTCTGCCACCCTGAGACAGCAAGACCAACCGCTTCTCTATCTCCTCCTCCTCAGCCTACTCAACATGAAGATGCCAAGAATGAAGACCTTTAGGATTATCCATTTCGCTTAATGAATAATAAATATATTTTCTTTTCCTTATGATTTTCTTAATAATATTTTCATTTTCTAGCTTACTTTATTATAAAATACAGAATAAGATACATATAACATATAAAATATGGGTTGACTATATTATCAGTAAGGCTTCTGGTCAACAATATGCTATTAGTAGTTCTGGGGGAGTAAAATATTATATGGATTTTTGACTGTATGGGAGGGTTTGTTCCCTTAACCCTCACATTGTTTAGTGGTCAGCTATAATTTTTGAAGCCCGTTAAATGGTAAATGAGAAGAGTGTACATAGTGAAAAAGTGTATATTAAATTAAAACTAAAAAAAGTTTTTATGACTACATAAATAAATGTAAGGTTGATACAATTAAGTTTCCATAGAGTTGAAATGTTTACTGTAGATTGTTTGCAATAATAACTTTATAATAATGACCAGAAAATCAATTCAACAACATCTATCATGCATAAAAGACTGTATCAGCCACCATTGGAAGAAGAAGGAAAAGAAGAGATTATCCATTTCCTCAAATCGTGATACAAACCCCTTAATAACTCTAACATAAGGTAGACTGTGATGCAGTCTCTGGGAGAGGGGAAAAAAACAGAAAAGAGGGAAGGAAAAGATTAATAAGACATCTGGAGTGAGCAGAATTTGATCTATTCTGGAAAAGCTCAGAAATTGACTGGAGGACTTGGGAGGGAGGAAGGGCATTTCTCACAAAGGAAATTGCTTGATCAAAAGCACAGAGATTGGGAAGCATGGGCTACTTTGAGAACCTGCCAGTGGTAGAGCATGGGAAAGGGTAGGGCAATAAAGGTGGATGTAGCTGGGCTTTTGTTGGGAGGCTGAGGACATTGGTTTTATGTACCACCATCACTCTTCAGTATTAACTACATGCCCAGATGCCCTTGAGCTTATGGAAATTTAGATTCTATTTCCGGAAAGTCCACCAGGAGTCTGTTATTCAAAATAAAAATAGGTAGTGTAATATGACTCTCAAAGCGCATTGTGGTACTGAGATTTTTAGCAGTTGGAACTAATGAAGGGAAGGAGAAAGTATTATGTGCCAACCTTTGTATTAAATGATTTTATCTACATCATCTCATTGAATTTTCATAGGATCTTTATGAGTATTAGATTATATATGAAATGTACCAGGAAAAATATTTAACAAATGCTGATTCTTTGCCTTCTTGCAACAATCCCATGATAACTACATTGTTTTACACATTTTTATTAGGATGACGATGTTGAGACTCAAGGTTTCACAGTTACTAAAATCCCAGAAACAGAATTCAAACTGGATCCATAGTCCAAGTTCTTTCTGGTATACAAAGTTGTCTCTCCATGAAAAAAATCTAAGGAGAAAGGCTTTGTATAATGGCGATTCACTGAAAAAAAATTCTCAAATATAGTTTATTGAATGAAACATGGATTATTTACCCTGCCTTGGTTCCTTTGGAAAGGCCCAAACTCATGTTTGAGAAAAATACTGAGGAATCTATAGAGGATGATTTCAGAGTGCTTTACAAAGGTCTTTGCCTAAGAAGAACTTTCCCCAACCCTGCTGGCTATGCCTGCTCTTAATATATAACTTTCTTACCTTTAGCTGAAGACTTTCATCTCTATTTAAAAGTGAGTGCCCTTGGAAGGGACAGTAATCCTGCTCTCACTCTGGGAGCAGATATTTGATAATGCATAAGAAACCAAGAAAGCTCTGGGCACCACTGGATGGAGGAATTTCAATATGGATACTACTTCCAAATAGAGAAAATACATGGAAATGGGATGCTGAGAAGACACAAGGCAGATATCTCAGACTTGACTAGATTGCGCTGTAGAGTTAAATCTAGTCCATCTGTCCGATGACTCCAACCATGAAACTGACCCTGTGACTTTCTGACAGGATCAACATTTTATTGGGAATTCTAGAAAAACAGGCAAGGCAGTGCACTCAAAGAATTAAGATCTGCAGGCAGAAAACAACAGAGAAACAAAACAGAACAACCAAAAAACAAACAAACAAACAAACAAAAAAACACCAGGAAAACCTATTAGAAATAGGAAAATAGAAGGAATGTCAGCTTAAATTTAAGAATGTGATGGCAAACTTAGAGGAGGGTAAATTAGCTTTCAAGAAAGTGAATTACAGGATCTCCATCATTTGGGATTTTTTTTTAACATTAGGAAACGTATAATGTGAGCTTTTGGCTATTTTGAAATCTACTTTGACTTTCTCTTTTCGTCTATATCTAGCTTAATGCTCTTGCATTTTAGTGTAAACTAATAAAGACTCCACACATCTGTGTGTGTTAGACCATAAAAGTGACCAGAGTAAAGCCCATAAAAATATATGTAGATTTTTACATTTTATTACTTAGTCCTCCCTGTAAAAGTCCAAAAGACTAAACACTTACTGCTTTTTAATGAATGACATGAGATAGGCTGGAGTGGGTGCCACAGGCTGGAAGGAACACTATACTGGCAGATTAGACTTTAACTAGCAGAGGGATGTTCTAATGGTAAATCATTGGAAATTATTTCCTAAAGGGATCTGGAGATGTATGATTTGGCTTTGAGAAGCCTTTTGTGGGTGGGGTATAAATTATTTTAGAGCAGTCCTATAAAGAAGTGAAAATGTATAGGATTAATGAGTGAAACTTACAGGAAGACAGACTCAATATAAAGGGCTCTGTTCTTATATTTTAAGGAAAACTATCTGAGTTTACGAAAGGCATAAAACACTTTTTATCAAATCATTAGATAATATATACAAATTTCTGGTACATAATAAGGACTCAATTATACCAAAATATCTTCACATTATAGGAAAAATATTCACCTAATAGGAAAAAATATATATATATTTTTAGGCATGTACAACATATGTACCTTGGTGGAAATACAAATACGTATGTAATATGTCCTCTGCCATATTAGAAAGATCTTTAAATATTCCATTTTAATCATAATTCAGTGATGTTACCTAACCCTCTATTGGAGCCAGTACACAAACCAAGTATTTATACCTTTCACATTAAAATTTTGAATACATTAGGCAAAATCCCTTTCGTAAATTGACAAGTACATGCCAACACTAATCTCAAAGTGCTGAATTTTAAACTTCTTGGAGAGTTTTCACTATGGTAAACTTCCTAGAGTTTTCACCTTTATAACTATTTTCACTGTTGTACCTTAGAGAGGTTTCACTGTTGTAATCTTGTCACACATTTATCAGAATTTTAAAAGCTACTCTACTTCTTCAATATCAACATGATGCATTCTACAAGTTTCCTTTAAAGCTCTTGTGAGATTCTGGTTGACTGCATCAAAGATTAATGAGGGAAACTTATAGGAAGACAGTCAATATGAGGGCTCTGTTGGTAAGCATATTCTTTCTTTTAGAAAGTACATAGATCAATATTAATGACAAGGAGCACTTTTTTAGCTACATGAGGGCCACCCAGTTGAAGCTATGAACACCACTCAAGGTAGCATAGCCTCATGATACTGTAGCTTCACTGTCTGATGACATTTTCATTCTGCTCCCACTTCATTAATAAGCTTTAGCACCAAGAATGCTGGCTAAGGATTTACATTTAATTGAAGTCATTGCCTCCTTACTGACAAAATGTATTTTCCACCCTGCATAGATGTAATTGATGTGATGAAATGTCAACAAAAATTGCCTTTGCTAAATGTAGTATTTGCCTTACTATTTTATATGCCAGGCCAAAAAAACTATATTTTACCCTTGAGAAGACAAAATTCTGATTATTGGAAAGAGTGTTTCTGATTGGTGAAATATAGTTGAGTACCCCTATACATAAAGTCCTATACTTTGTTTTCTAGGAATTAGCTAATTAAGAAGGAAAACAGTAAGCTTTAATACTTTGTAAGACTGTAATTCAACTATATATCCTGTTTTTTCAATTGCAAATCATAATATACTGTAGAGGTGTTTTATAGATTGTAGAGGAAAGAGAAGTGTCAGCCAGCTTTAAATTTGTTTTATGTCCTAATATTTAATGCAAGTGTGTAACTTTTCTTTTGGAGATAATGCTGCTCTTTTGAGCCGAATGACTGAATTGTGGTGGTTTATAAAGGAAGACATTTTTTGGTGATATAGGAATTACAGACTCTTTCAAATAAGGAGAACAATTTAAGAGTGAGAGAAAGGATAAATGAGAATCCTGATTGGGAGAAGTGAGAGCCCTTAAAAATAAAAAGAAAACATGGAGAATTGTTAATAAAGTTATTAATTATCATTACAACATTTGCTGGAAAGGATAAGATAGAAGCTGTTTTTCTTTTTTTTCAATAAAATGGATTATTATTGCTTATAGAAGCTCTGTTGTTAGAAAGTATAATTTTAAAATACATTGTACTTGCTTGGTCTTATATCATGTCCCAGATATTCCTGTTCTCTCTGTGTTCCTGGAATTTTCCTCACGTGTTCAGGATCCCTAACTCAAGAGCATCCATTCATGACCCTATGAAGTTAAAATGTCAGAAAACTCACAACTGCTTCCCCACCTGAAAAACCATCATCCTCTCTCTGATCTTTAGATATGCCATAGGAACTCAGCTGTCAAAGAGGAACAGTCTGTGTCTTCTTAAATGACAAACATTTTGAAAATACACCTGCTACTTCATATTGGTAAGAGCAGCTACATCCAGCGGAGGAAGCTTTTCGTCATTCTTTGATGAATTAATGATGTAATTTTGCATAAGCAATGACATATAAAAGGAAGTCCTTGTACATTTATACCCCTTTTTATCCAGTGATTTTTCAATAATTATAATTGATAAAGTCAATAGTAATTTCTATACTAAGAGGAGATCTTGGGCACAGTCTTCCACTGGAGCGGCCAGGGGAGAAACATCAGATATCATGTGACTGATACCTGGAATGCGTGCTAATCCTACAGTAACATGTTATATGCAATTACTTTTTGCTCAATAATGATGTCATGTTGCCATATAAACATTATATTGATCCAGTGTAAAGTCAACAAGGATTGAACACAATGATACTAGAAAGGGAGTGGACAGGTAAACGTCCTGATTGAAAGCCCTTGCTATAGTTACCTGATCTGAAATACAAGTAGAATTTTCAATGTGTTTGATAAGTATTTGTTTCAGTGTTCGCTGGTCGGTGTCTTTATGTCTGTTGTACATTGTGATAATCAGTATAAAAATCATAGACTTAGATAACATGAGGTGGGAGAAGCTGTGCCTATGTGAAAACAGAAAGTCAAAGACAATGTTCTAGACTTGTAATGATGTAAAATGGGCTTGGGGTTCTGTAACATGGAGGTTACTGGTTTCTTTTTGGCTCATGCCAAACATAGAACAACAAAACCCACTCAGTATCTCACTAAGGGCTTTTTGAAAAGAAGAGGTAGTTGCCATTTTAGAGTTTACAAAGTACTTTTCACATTTCGTCCTCCCAATTACCATGAGCAGTCAATAGTACACATCTGTGTTACATATGAGAAACTTCAAGTTCAGAAAAGCCGGGAAATGTACCTGCGATGACTTGATTAGCAAGTGTCAAAGGAACTTGAATTTAGGTCTTAATTTCTAAGGCCCATATTCTACCATGCCTGGCTGTGATATTTCCCTCAAATGCAAAAGAATCATAAATTATTGTTATTTAGATTTTATTGGTAGTATTAAGTATCCAAAATCATCACCAACTTTTGGAGGCTAAAAGAATTTGGGTCCAATTCTGTAGGCTATTATGATTAGGAAAGCGGTGACTTTCACCTATGTATTATTATTGTTTCTTTAATTCATTTTTAATTAGAGCTATTTGATACAAACTATTTAACATCCATCCATTTTATTTCTCTTAAAACTTATGTCATTCAAATTTACCTATATATTCTGTTGTGCTCATTGTTTCCCCCAACTGCCTCTGATTTTTAGTGTAGGTAGCTAGGAGAATACAACAATAGCAAAACTCCGTGGGTTAGCTACAGATCTGGATTCTAATGAGAATCCAGAGCAAAAAGGAATAGAAGAAGCAACACAGATTCTGAATTTTTTATTTCTCATGGCTCGATTCTTACTTGCCATGTCTGGAACTCACTTTATCTCAGGCTTCATGACCTGATGCTTGTTTCTGATGCAGTCTAATCCACACTTTAAATAAACTATTTGAGTTCTCATTTTGGTAAATGTCAAGGGAAGAAGAGATATTTCATGCACCTACAGCATCCTTAAACCTCTTGCCAAATCCATGAATCTGACTCTGCATTATCCTTCCCCAGAAGGAGAGCATAATTTCATTATCCATGAATCATCACCTCTTAGACTGTAACATCATTGTCAGAGAGCCTAATAGAACCAGTGTTCAGCTGGCTGAAAAGGGGGAGGGAGGGAGAAAGCGCTGAGGCAAAGCACAGGTCACTGGCACAATCAGCAAACTGGAGAGTTCTAAAGCCGGAAGGGGAGGCCCCCCTCCTTTGACACCTTTGACATATCCGCTGACCAGTAAATAACTGATGCTAACTCTTTTGATATAATATTAAAATTTGTTTTTCCTACCTAAATTACATGTATCTTGCTGATGAAAAATATTAACCCCTTTAATAAAAATATCAAAATGATTAGCCAGCATCGATGAGTGTAAGCACTCTAAAATATTTCTTATCTATTCTTATTGCGTTATTACTCGCTTTTCATCTTGGACACTTATTTCTAGCCTTCAGTACCAATTCTATGGCCTCTGTTCCAGCATTACTATAAAAGTCAAAATGAAAAGTATAACATTCAAAAATTACATTATATTTCCCAAGGAAATGAATTAAATAAAATTCAAATCTGACTTACTAGTCAAAAAACATGTTGTAAACCACGTTTACATAAGGATTCAGGATAAAAAGCTAAAATGTGTGAATAGCTGTGGTTAGTCTAACCAGACACTAGAGGTCACTGCTGCTCCATAGAAAGACAATTTACTGCCTGTCTACTTAGGTAGTTCACTCACCAAATCAAGTAAAAAATTGTTTAAATTCTTTGAAAAGATGTAATGTCAACATCCTTGGAAAATACAAACTCATTTCAATGGAATATATCTTGCATAAGTATTGCTTACAAGACTGTGGCACTGGGACTATTTAACTACATGCTGTGGTAGCACTATGTGTACTGGGGTTAATAAAAATGGAAAAAAACTCACATGCAGTTTAGAGACTAAATCCCATTTCTTCTCTGTTTTGGTAAAGCAAAGTATTCTGTGTTCTGTTGTATAGTTCAACAGGTCAGGCTTTTTTTTTTTTTTAACTGTTGTCACCTTTGAGGGAAGTCCAATATTTTATGTAAATACGTACTAGAAAAATAAATATCAATCACATTTCTCTAATCTGCATGAACTTGAAATACTTATACAAATAGATTTATGATATGTAGTCCAGAAAGTACCATGGGATGGAGGTGAGGCAACAACTTTTGAGCAGGAGACTGGCAGTTGGCGTTTTAAAATTTACAGTGGTAAACTAGTTATTAAATCTATAAGAATTATATATCTGTGCTCAGAAGATACTGAGAATTACAGAAGATTCATTCTCAAAGAGTGAGGAGGAAGAAAGAACTTTTTTCCCATAATTTCATGTCCCAAATCAAAATGAGTTTTACCACCTAAGGGATTTTATTTTCTTTCTTATCTATTATTATGTTTATTAGTAAAGTTAGGCATTAAAAAGTGACCAGCTTTCAAAATATTGGTGATTCGTTTAGTGTTATATCATATTTTATATACCAAGTAGCTTTGAATTTTAGAAATGCTTTTCAATATAGCAAGCCTATTTTATATATACTAGTAGCACCACGGCATCGAGAATTTGCAATAATTCAAAAATATAAGTATTCCTTGCCTAAATATATTTGGTATCCATCACAAGTAAGGCAGAAGGTTAAGTGAAAAAGAATAGAAATGGGATTCTTCACTTTAAGACTGCATTTCGGTAATACAAACATCTTTAGTACAGATAAAAATGAGGCTAGCCAAAGAAAATTTCTTTTTAAGATGGAATATGTATTTACTGATGCTTTACGAAAAATGTAAAGTTACAACTTCAGTAAAAAACATCACAATAAGCTCAGTCATCCAGTAAGCTGTGAGGAAGTATCTGCATTATTAATCCATTAGAAATATGTGACTTTTTGTCATGGATACATGTATATTCAACAATTATTCATGGGTAAACATTGTAACTAAGATGTTTTTCTGAAGTGGCATCTATTGTAAGATTTAATCAATATCAAAGTACCTCGAGAAATCCACTTTAACTATATCTTTTTCTTTATTGCTTATAAAACTATGATTTTAATAATCTGGCATCCTTAAAATTTTATTTTATGGTGACTTGCCTAGATTTTTCCTCTCAGCATATGAAAAACCCCCAAACAATTAAAAAATTTAGTAAAAATAGCCATTCACTTTTTCTTTGTTGCTGCAGTGATTCTGTTTTCAGAGAAGAGGGACATGGTTAAAGACGTAGGGGTTGGCAAGCCAAATTAAATGAAACAGCCTCAATGTTGCAGTTCCTGATATTTGCTTCTATAATAGAACTGTTCATTTTGGAGGATGAAGGAGAATTCAGACTAAATATATCTTTCTAAAAACCTTAATTGACTGTGGTTCAAGTTACTCAAATACGGAGGCTATGATATTCGTGCTGCAGTCAATAAACTTTCACCAATGGCATAAAAACATGCATGCAGCTTGCAGATTGCCAACAGGGTCTGTACAGAACTGTACTGATGGATGAGTTCACAATACAGATGAACACAGGGACATTGTAATGTCAGCAATAGAAAAGCAACAGAGAACTGTCATAGTGTTGGTCTTTTTTCCTCTAAGATTTGTTTTATACATTTATTAAGGTGTTATCAAAGTCGTCCTTTTCAATGAGGCTGTGGGTGGAAGGCACGTCTTGGAATGTGTTCTCTTTACACATCTGAATGAAGTGTCTGTCATTAGGGGACTGGTGTGTGCAGGGCATGTAATGGAACACAACAGGGCAGCCTGACAAATTCTGAACAGAACGGGACAGAGCTAAGGATTCTAACTACATTAGGGTCTTCGGAAAAACTGGAAAGAGAAATTCTGGTAAGCTCTCAACCACATGCCTGTAGCAAGCTGCTTTCCCATTCGCGAACCTTATCTGAAAACTCCCTAACTAATGTGAGGTGTGGTGGAGAAATCTGGCTTCTCAATGCTGTTTCATTTATTTATTTATGAAACATAGAGGCTAGAAGAAATTGACAGTGAAACCTCTAGTCTGATTTTACAGAGATGGGTTTCAGAGACAAGGCTGAGTCGAAAACTTTACATTTTTGTCATCTCCTCACATTTTGCAGTTGTCTGCTTGCAGTATTTTAACCCTTCATCACTTTGTCCCTGTGCTTGCCTTACTGTAATTCAGACACCTCTGGAAACTGCTCAGGGTGCTGCTTTAACCTAGCACCATCTTTTGATAGTTTCCTGCAATTTTCTTTTTTAAGTCAGGCATTGGTTTAAAGGCTCTGCCTGTCTGTAAAATGTTCCCATAACTGAGTCATCTCCAAGAATCAGCTCAAGCTCCGAGCACCTGGAATCATTCACCTCTTTCCTTGATTTGCCAGTGAGGTGCAAACCTTCTATAACTGTAGATTTGGTCCCACCAGGAGGCTAACAGCGAATGTGGGGGATTACTTATGAAAGAAGTTTTATCTTAAAACAAATGCGACATTAATGGAATCAGTAAAGGGTCTTATACAATAGGTATTATATTAAACCGGAGTTCAAGCTTCACATTGATTGTGGTATTTAAATTTCAATGGGTTGATTATGTATGAGAGGAAAATGACCAGTATTATGAATGCACTAAAACGGACAGGGAAGAATCTTGCCAGCAAAGTGAGAGGGAGAGGGAAGGGGAGGGGGGGCATCGCGTTCCCTTGATAGTCACCAGAGTTCAATAAAGCACCACTTATTTCCCAGCTTTTAAGAGCTCTTTTTATCACAATGGTTCATACCTCACACTCCCTGGAGCCCGATTTGTTATAGGTGCAGGGTCCCGTCCCATTCAGCAGCATCTCGCTGGTCTCCGTGTTGGTGGGTTTATAATCTACATAAAATTCCTGGGTGCTGGGAGTCATTTGCTTTAGGGACTGTCTTTTCTTTTTCCTGTGCCTTCGCATGAGGGAGCGCTGCTGCAGCTGCTTCATGCTCGCAGGGTACCGCTTCCATGACACGTAGATAACCAGCAGGATGACGAGCACGGACAGGAAAAGCGCCACGCTCCCCGCGATGATTTTATGGAAAGAGATGTGCTCGGCGTCAGCATCGGTCTCTGGGCCGGGCTCTGTGGCTCCCACCGTCGGGGGCAAAGGGGGTTTGCTCTCATGCTTCGGCCTGGGGAGCTTGGGCTTGAACGTCGGCTTTGGGAGAGCCCTGGCCAGATCAAACCTCTCTGTAGTACTTTTGCCACAGATGCTGTAGTTCTTCACTGCATCGATCACATTTACTCCTTGCAGCTCTTTGGGACTGGCACAGATAATTGTATTCTCCCTTAGACCTTTAAAACTTTTCAGCCAGTTTACAAGGGAGCAAATATTTCTGCTGCATTCCCATATATTCCCAGCAAGACTGATGTCATTGAGGGATATCCAAGAATCCAAAATCTCTTGACCAATAAATGTGAGCTTGTTGGAATCCAGGTTGAGGCGCTGCAGATTCGGGACACACTGGAAAACACTGGGTCCACTGAAAGCTTCGATCTCATTGCCTGATAAATCAAGCCTTTGTAAGGAGCTCCAGGTCCAGGACATGGTCTGTCCTATGACACTGATTTTATTCCACTGCAAGTAAAGGTTCTGAAGGCTGACCAACCTTGGAAAAAGGGCCAGGTTGAGCTTGGAAAATTGATTGTGCTCCAGGTGAAGTTCTTTGAGTCTGATCATGCCAGCAAAGACATTCCTGGCTAAACTTCGGATCCGGTTATATCCCAGGTCCAAAAGTTCCAGGTTGCGGCAGTCTTGGAATATTCGCACAGGGATGGTTCTCAGGGAGTTAGACCGTAAATGTAAACTCAGCAGCTTCCGCAAGCCCCGAAACTGTTCAGATCCCAGAGAATGCAGCTGATTATAGGACAGATCCAAGTTCCGTAAATTTGTCACAGGTCTGAAGGTATTGTTAAGAAAATAGGAGATTCTATTGGAACTAAGAATCAGCTCTTTGAGTCTGCGTATTCCATTAAAAGCATTTTCGTCAATATTGCTGATATGGTTATGGTCAAGGTATAGCCAGGTGAGCTGGTTGAGCCCTTTAAATTGATTATACTTAAGTTTTTGAAGGCTGTTATAGCGAAGGGACAAACCTAAGCAACCAGCAGATATACTTGAGGGTATCTCCTGTAATTTCTGAGATTCACAATATACCATTTTGCCTTCACACCTACAGCCCTTAGGGCATCCTCGTTCGGCAGAAGAAAGCATTGTCAGTAAGACAGTGGGGGCTATAACCAGTGCTACAGCTGATCCGCTCAGTAGCCTAATTACATTGAAACCTGGAAATAAAAACAACTTAGAAAAGTTATCCCCCCAAAAAAGAATTAATCCTTAATCAAGCAAAAATAGGCATATATTTTTCATTTTTTAAAATTTAAATCTAGATAACATTTAACATCGCATATTATCTCTTTGTAATTAAAGAGAATTGTCTTTAGTGTTTTGTTTTTTTAAATAGTTAAACAAGGAAACATGCCACTAAGCAAATAAATTCATAGTCTTAGAGCAGAGCAAGGTAATCTCTAAAATAATTAAGGCAGAATTATTACACACACTAGAGGTTTTTTGTTTTTTGTTTTTAAGAAGGAAAGAAGAAAAATGACAAAACATACCCATCCTTTGTATTGTTCAAAGGTCGTCCTTAGGTCTTTTGCTTTGGCTTAGGGGCCAGTTGCATGACAGCCCCTGTCAGCTGCACTGTAGTGAGTCAGGGCTCGCTGACACCCAGGAAGAAAAATTGGACCCCTTGGGAGATGGACCGATTTTGGAACATTATTCTTTGCCAGCCACGCAGAACACTCCAAGAACAAATAAATCCCAACACCGCATTCGCAGCAAAACATCAAAATCTTCCTAGGTAATAGGATCTTCATGGATATTACGTTTTTGCATCTTTACAGTTTTTTGGGGGCCGGGGAGGGGGCGGTTAAAAAAAAACTGGATCCTACAATTTCTTCTTATCGAAAAACATGATGTATTCTTCCAAGCAATGTGGGGCTACCTGAGCTGCCACATCTGTATTCCATAGCCCAGCAGTTCCCGTGATGAGCACCCAGTTCAGCCACAGAGCTGCGTTGGAGCCCAGAAGGCAGGAGAGCCCCGTACCGCGCACACGCTCAGCTCACTTCTGCAGACTGTCATTCTGAAAGCTGCTCGGACTGTTGCTTTGGTTTCAGTGAATGCAGTCTTATGTAAAGCTGCCCCCAGTGGTGAAGAACATTATGGGCATGTGCAGAAATGTCTCTCTTTTATCTTGCAAATGAGCAGGCTCTCTGCTGGAAAATGAATGATTCTTTTGGGTGGCTCAGTAGGAACTGAATGGTCACCGTGATCAATAACTAGCAACATTTTCTGTGATTTCCAAGTCTTGTTTTACAATTTGGCAACGTCTTTATTGTCTGTGTCCACTTAATTGCTAAACATGTGCTGCCCAGAGTTTTTCTGGAGCTTGGCATTAAGTTCACAGACCGAACGTCAATTTTTCTTAACCTCAACGCAGGCTTTAAACTGAAATTTATAAAATGAATTATTGAGCTTTTCACAGAGAAGCATTAACTGCCTGCCCATTTGACCTCTTGGAGTCACAGTGATTATATTATGCAAGGTGTCTCAGGATGTTAGAACACAAACATTTTGGAATAGAGGGGATGACTGATGACAAGTGAATTAATGTGTCCAATAGCCTTTCCGGTTTTCTCACAGACGATATAATTGATTTTATGGCTATAGTTTCGTTTGTTGTTTTGGTTGTTGTAATTCTCTTTTAATTAGAAGGGAAATAAACCATTTTTAGTGTTAGGATACGAATCAAGAGATCATTTGGTTCATACTTTATTGATGTTGCTGCTATTTATTACACTAATAATATTTATGGAGCACTTTCTAAGTGCTTTAAAGGGGCTACGTTGTTTTCTCTTTAAACAATAGTATGATGTGGGTCCTATTATAACCTCTCTTTTAAAGATGAGGAAACAGACTTGGGGAGGTAACTTTCTCAAGGTCATACAGCAAGCGAGTGGTAGAGCTGAGCTTCAGAAGCAAGTCATTCTTATGCTGAACCACTAACCACTAGATGATCCTGTTCAACAACATTGTTGTCTTCATTTAAAAAAGAAGTCAGTGAAAATGAAGCCAATTAAAGGATTGGGGCAAGGAAGCTGTGATTAGCAAATTCTTGCTTGTTCTATTAGAACTGCCTAAATTTCTTTTGGTCTGAGGTTCCTAAAGAAGTATAAAAACTAAGGCAGCGTAGTTTAGTGATTAACAGCATAGATTTTGGCACCTAGATTCCAACTCCTGGCTACAATTTACCAGCTATGTAACCTTAAGCGCGTTACTTACCTTCCCTATGCCTCAGTTTTCTCATCTGCAAAACGGGCATAAAAACAAAAACTCATTTCATGTTTTGAGAATTAAGTCATTTTAATATCTGTATGTTACTTAGAACAGTGTGTTGCATGCAATAAGCCTGCGTAAGATATTTGAATAATATTAACTTTATTTGTACTTGCTAGGATTACGTACTGAATATTGACTATACTGACCTTCATTAACTCACAAAGAACAACTTTAGTGAGCATTTTTAAATATTGTACATGGTGGATTTCTGAGATTTACTCGGTCTTGCCTTCTTTGATGAGATAACTTCCTTTATGTTCATCATCTGAACTTTATCTTTAAAATAAATCTTTTGGTTCTGTGAACCATAACTAATAATGTTTGATTCTTTTCATCTCCAAAGTAGAACATAATAAAATCTGCCATGTAGAGGCATTTTATTTAAAAATAATGGTATTCTTGAAAAAGTTTGCCTTGTTTTTTGTTAGGTGAACTGTCTGTGGAAAACCGTGGAGAGCTTTCACATTCTCCAAGGATGAGATGTTTGATAAAGGCTAGTAATGACAATCAAAAGGGGTCCTACAGATATAGTACAATGGATATTACCAATTCCTTGGGCAGTATGTTCTTAATAGGGCAGTGCTTTCCCCCAGAGTTACCTAAGCTGTGAATGCACATGAAACATCCAGTGAGTTTCTTAAAAACATAGACTTCCCAATCCCTCCCCCAGGATTCTCATTCTAGGGGGATGGAAGAGTGTGTGCTTTTCAATAGTCTCTGAAGAAATAAGTTTAAGAAACTCACTGTGAAGGAATGATTAAAAATAATATTTTCTCCTAGTAGGAAGAGAGGGTTTGCACACTTATAATACTGAGATGTAAGTTCCACGAGGACAAAGACAATGTTTTGTCTACTTCATTTTTCCTAATATCTACAACAGCACTTGGCACATTGCAGACATGCAATAAATAGTTATTGAAAAAAATATGTTTTTATAGCAGTCACAAATACAATGGATATAGTATAACTGATTATGTAATGTTCAACATTTGTACATGGGATTGAGTCCTGAAAATTTCCTCAGTCAGTGAGACTGGAAACAATTTTGGAGAAAGTATTCTTAAAGGAGGTATATACAAAGACAAAAACTAGAAAGTGAGAAAACTTAGTTGATCAGAAAGTGATCTTTACTTTTCACAGATATCTTGTCTTCATAGTTAAACTACAAATTTCATGAGAACAGTAAATATGCTTTTGACTATTCCCCTTTGCACAGTACAGAAGGGTAATACTGAACCCTTATCATTTAATATCCCAAATGGGCCTGACAACTTGTATCTCTCAAAAACAGACTAATGGGAATTATATTGATAACTTCTCTCTCACACCTCTGTTGCTTGAAAGGCTCTGAGTTTTCCCCCTCACTCTCCCACGTAGTCACTGAGACATCTGTTTTGCCCAAGAGCTGCAGAGAGCCACTCCAGGAGGCTGGAGGACCCATTAACTTTGTGCTTCTTGCTCATCATACTTTACTTCCCAGTGACAGAAGAACAGAGGAACCCACTGAGAATGTGGGCTCTCACTTTGCTTTTCCTGGGATAAATCTTCTTGAATTATTTACGGTGAATATTATTCTCTGCTGTGTTACACACATTGCTCTTAGTTTTCAGACATTTTTCTTTTATCTTGGTTCCTGATCTTATCTTACTGCGTAGTTCTGACTTTACACCTACCCTTTGGATCTTATGACTGATATTTATTTAGTCTTAATACTAACAACTGAGGGTACAAAATATTAGAATGAGTAAATAAGACCTAGTATTGGCTAGCACAATGGGGTGACTATAGTCAATAATGAATTAATTGTACATTTAAAAAAAACTAAAAGTATAATTGGATTGTTTTTTATACAAAGGGTAAATGCTTAAGGGCATGGATACCACACTTACCCTTATGTGATTATTACACATTGCATGCCTGTATCAAAACATCTCATGTACCCCATAAACATACACACTTACTATGTACTCACAAAAATAAAAAATAAAATAAAAATAAAACAAAACTATATGATAGGAATGATGTGCTACAATAAAAATTGCTTTGGTAGCAATGTATTGATTGACAAGGAAAAATGTTCATAATAAAATAATATTAAGGGAAAAAATACTGACCATCAATCTCTTTCTCAACAGTAATCAGTAGCCACTCTTTGACTGAGTCAGCCTCCAGGAACTGTGTATGGCCCCTACCTTGGCATGACCCCTTAAGTCGGCATCACAACCAGGTCTGATCTGGTTCAGGATAATAAATGGTTTGAAGAGGGAAGATTATCCATGAGGCTAGTTGAGAAATCCAAAACAAAATAATGTGATTCTAAGCCACACTGAATACTTGAGGCTGCAGAAGTTACTGCAAAGACATAGAGTAGTCCCTCAAGAGAAAAAGAAAAGACTGTGTTCTAAAAGATTTTAGTAATTTGCCTGTATACTTTTTTAAAGTTTTTTCTCCTTTTACTTGTCGACTATAGTGAGCTGATTATTTCTGATTTGCCTTTCAGCAGAAGCAAAATTATATTGCATTATGTATTTAGAAACTAGCAACTTCTTTTGCACTTAATATCGCATACAGAACAAACCGTAAACTACCTGACAAGTTAAATATCCCCAATGCATCCAGGGCCTTCATGATTTATACAATTATAAAAATAGTGTCATGTATCTAAAGACTTTTTATTTTATTGTGCTTATAGGACTTCAAATAGCTAAACATATTTTGTTTAAATTGGGTAAATAAATCAAATCTCAGTTTGGCAATACTGCCAAATTTTAGTCCAATATGAAACTGAGTTGCCAGATATAAACTTAGAAATTCATAACTGAAAGAGGATGTACTGATATCTTAACAGTTGTTGACTTCAGATATTTTATTTATTTTACAAATATTTAATTTGAATAACCATTATGTGCTAAACACTGTTCCAGACACTGGGAATACATCTGTGTGCAAAATAAAGGCCTGTACCCTTGTGAAGATTACATTCTAAAGGGATAAGACAGACAATTAAAAATAAACATATACAGTATATTAGTAGGTCATATGTACTATGAAAAAAAAGAAAAATATAAGGAAGATTGGGAGTGCAAGGTATGAGGTGGGCTGAGTTTTAAATAGGATGGTTAGGGCCATTAAGAAACTGGCCTGAGCAAACCTTGAAGGATATGAGCTTGTGAGACTTAAATGTATATATGGGGAGTGGCCAGTGCAAAGGCCTAATGTGGAAGCAGATCATGTGTTCCATGAACAACAAGGAGGCCAATGAGTCTAGAATGGAGAGACCAAGTGATAGAATAATTGGAGATGGAGGTCATGGAGGGCTTTGGACGACATTCTAAGAATACTGGCTTTATTATGGAGAAAACGGGGAGCTAACTGGAGATTTTTGTGCAGAGTTAGTATGTGATCAAATAACCTATTAAAAGGATCACTGCTGTGGATCGGATGTTTTCATTTACCATCCCCAAAAGCCATATATTGAAACCCCAATTCCCAATGTGATGGTATTTGGAGATAGAGCCTTTGTGAGGTAATTAGGTCATGGTATTGGAGCCCTCATGACAGATCAGTGGGATTATAAGGATAAAAAGAGACAGAAATGAGAGAGCTTGCTTCTTCTCTCTCTCTCTGCTACAAGAGAAGGCAGCTATTAAGAAGCCAGAAATCAGGCTGTCTTTGACATCAGGTCTTCTGGTACCTTCATTTTGGACTTCCCAGCCATTAGAACTGTGAGAAATAAATGCTTACTGTTTAAACCACCCAGGATATAGTATTTTTGTTTATAGAAGCACAGACTGACTGAGATGATCACTCTTAGCAGGGGACACAGTAACGAGGCCACCATATCAATCCAGGAGATAGATGATGGTGTTTGGGCCAGGGTGTTAGCAGTGGAAGTGGTAAGCATTGGTTAGATTCTGGATATATTTACAATAAAATCAACAGAACTTTTCTAAGGAAATAGAAGTGGAGGTATGAAATAAAGAGGGAAAGTAAAGATGGTTCATTTTTATTGGCTAAGCAACCCTAGGGATGGTGAAGCCATAACTGTTTTCGTGGGTCACATTTTGTGAGCAAGACCAAGAGTTTAACACATTTGGATGAAATCTGGATTTGGCTCTTACTTTTCTTCACTTTTATGAGACTTTAGTTCTTGAAAATATTTCTTAATCTTAAGCCTCAAAGCACCATGATGTATTTTTAAATATTTTAAAGGTAGTTTTTGAACAGAAAGTTATGAAATGATTTGCAAAATTAGCCCCCAAACAATAGCAAATGGATTTCCATTCAAATGACCTAGACAGAGGCAACATCTTTGCATATGGCCTTGGAGAGCAGTAGAGCCAAAAGATTTGATGAAAATTGAAATGGAAGATTGCATAAAGACTAGGTAAGGAAACATTTGGACTCAACACATGTACTGTTTATTGCATATGTCAGTTGACATTTGGAATTTGGAACTGATTCTGTGCAAACTTCTTTGGGTCTCAGTTTGCTCATCTGCTAAACGGGACTTATAAAACCTGACTTATAAACTTTTAAGGATTTTTACTTAGGAACCATTTTCATGATTTATGAGTAAGTACATTGTACCATATTTATAAAGTGTTACAGATATTTCTGCAATCAGAATATCTATGACAAAATTAATTTTCCCTTGATTCTGTATAGGTTCTGTGGCCATGAGCATATATTAAGGGTTATCAAGGGTCATGAACATGACCAAGGGCATGCCAGAATTTACTAATATTATAGGAAACATTCCTCAGTATTTCTTTTCTACTAATTTTAATACCACAACCATTTATTATACAGAATACACCATTGATATTCTGTGTATTCGCTTATAAAGTACTTTCACCAATAGATGCATTTGATTTAGCTTTTGTAAAGAGTTTAATGTTTGTGACCCAACAATATATCAGCATTGTCAGAATGCCAATATAGAGTTTCCTACAGCTGTGAAAATAATTTTCTTCATTTCTAGTTAGAATACTCATATGCATGTCTACATTTGTAATTATATCCAAATCTTCATCAGAGCATTAACACTTCCCTGAAATATCCTTGATTTCCATCTGCTTGCTTTAAGGGCTCCATTAAAAACCCTGTCTGGTCACATATGGTTATGAGTGAATATCTCTGACTTAGATAAATGAATAAAGAATATTCCAGGTCTGACCATTAAAATGGTCTCTCAGTGTCTTTCTGGAAAAAGACAAATTTAATGAATGAGACATTACAAGGTTATCCAACATGTCTCCCTCCCATTCACCTGAAGATACATTTATGCAGCAGGGTCAATCCATATTCTCAGGTTTTATTGCATTCCTCACTGTCACTTCCTGCAAAGGTAGTCCTAAGGTAAATATGGGAATACAGAAATCTAGCCAACACTATAAACTTCAGTGGCAGACTTATGAAGGCTGAAAAGACTATATGACTTCAAGGAAATACTTTTTTTTTCTTCCTTTCAGTAGGAAAGGTAAAGTATACACAAAAGTAGAGAGGCTAGTATAATAAATATCAATTCCAAAAATTATTACTATTTTGCTAATTTTATTTCGTCGATACTCACACCTCTTCCCACATAAGTGCAATATTTTTTTCTTTCTGGAGTATTTTAAAAGCAAATCTTCAACATATGTCTTTTTTTTTTTTTTTTTTTTAAGACAGAGTCTCGCTCTGTCACCCAGGCTGGAGTGCAGTGGCACGATCCCGGCTCACAGCAACCTCTGCCTCCCGGGTTGAAGTGATTCTCGGGCCTCAGCCTCCCAGGTAGCTGGGACTACAGGTGCCTGCCACCACCCCCGGCTAATTTTTTGTATTTTTAGTAGAGACAGGGTTTCACCGTGTTAGCCAGGATGGTCTCAATCTCCTGACCTTGTGATCTGCCCGCCTCAGCCTCCCAAAGTGCTGGGATTACAGGCATGAGCCACCGCACCCAGCCAACATATGTCTTTATAATCTCTCTCTCTCTCTCTATTTATCTATCTACACACACGCACATTTCAGGATGCATTCCTAACAGCCTTTTAATTTAACCATCTAGCATTATTATACCTAACAAAATTAACAAGTTCTTCAAGTAGGTTTGTTTGTATCAAGATCTTAGAAAAAGCCCACACATTGCGTTTGTTTTTGATGTATTTGAAGTCTCTTTCATTTTGTAATGCCATTGATTTGTTGGATGCCACGTCATTTGGACCGTAGCTTTTTCCGTGTTCTGCATTTGGTGGTTTTCCCATTGTAGGCTTTAACTTGCACAGAGTCAGTTTTCATGGCATATATGTTTAACAAGAGTCTATTCATTAATTTGAGCAGAATATCCAGCCCCAAAGTGGATATTTGGGGCATCTATTCATTCTTGGTAGCAGTTTAAGATTTGAAGAACTTTTGAGTAATACAGGACTTAGAGCTTAGAGTAAAGTTGTACTTCTACTTTGTGGTATTTATGCCATCAGAGAATTCAGGAATGCGTTAAATGGCAAGTTTGAGAACTTTGTTGGTTAACATTCATATCACCAGGATTTCTGTTCTTCACATCCCATCACAATTGCTTTTTTGCCCTTAGCAACATCAATTATTTGTTGTTGGTACTTGCTAAACAAATCTGCTAATTTTTGTATTGCCGTTGAAGTGTTCATCTAACTGAGGCACAAAAAATTCTTATTAATAGGCTAGCAATCAAAATTCATTTGTAGTCACTTAAGCTGAGAGAAATCAGTTTTCTAGCTTTTCTTTCAGAACAAATTCCATCAAGAAACATGTGGCACCAGAGTCACATTGTAAAACGTCTAGTTTTATATATATTCCTAAATTTCCTGTATTTTCTCACAGTGGAGAAAAGACTTTTAGAGGGACTATAAAAACCTCTTAACCAAATTTATATCTTAATATTTGATGTTTTACTTTGCATCTGTGACTGTGCTTTGAATGTAAAGTCAGTCAGTGTTCTTTAAATGGTATCATAACATTTTGCTATATCCACTTCACATATATTCTGATGTGACAAGAGTTTTTGAAGAAAATTTCATATTGTATTTTTAAAGCACTGTATATAATAGTTTCTACTGGATACACTGGTGTGTTTTAAAATTTGACTTCCTGGCAATTATATCAGCATTAGGAATTAAATTCCCCAGTCACCAGGAGGAGAAAGATAATAGACAATCTTGATTTTGATAAAGAAACAGCTATGCCATAGGTTGGTTTTATTTTTGTTTCTGAAACAATGTCTGATTTAAAAACGTTTTTATTTTAGGGCCCAGATCTGAAAGATATTAAACTTCTGACAAATGAGAATCCCTGCATAGTTTGCAATGAAGTAGCAGAGAACAGGAGTCTGTGGGTCCTTATATTACTCTAAAATATATCAGCCTATATGTCAAACCAGAGGATCCTTCCTTATACTGTTAGTACTTGGTAGCTGTAGCTGTGGCCATTCCCAGTTGAACAGTTCCCTTAAGAATGTTGGGGAATGCTTAGGATACTCTTGCGACTAACAGCAGAGCCCCCATGTGGCAATATTGTAACTTGAGCAAAAATTTACTTAGTCCCTGGTAGCAAATGCCACAGATCCTTAATAAAAATAAAATTAACTTGTTTATTCAATGAGTATTTACTAAACTCTTACACTGTTCTTCGTGCTGGGGATACAGTAGTGAATAAGACAAAGTGCCTTCCACTGGAGGACTTCTTGCATTCTTGTTGATGAGATGGTAAAAAATAAAAATAGCTACACTGCAACATCAACTAGTAATAAGTGCTGTGAAGAAGACTAACAAGGATGAGGGCAATGACCATTTGATACTGTGGCCAGAAAAATCCCTTTCTGAGTTGTTGACATTGGAGAGCAAGTAGGGAGCAACTCACATAATCCTGTCACCTTAGATGTAATCTCCTTTTGGGTTTTCATTGGCCACCATTAAAAAGGAAAAGAAAATTGTTTTTTTATATACTCCACACTTCTGACACCAGGGTGTGGAGTTTTTCCATACCAACCAATTCTCCAACTCTCTGGACATCAACTGAGTGTCCTGCAATTCAATTTCCCCCCAGCACCTCCTTACCTCTTCCTTACTGATTTTCTTTCATTTCCACTTTGTCTCCAGGTGCCTGTGGTGACCCAGTTCTTTTTGGACGTTTTTCCACTTATCAGCAAATGAATCCTATGGTATTAGCTGATAATGGCTTATAGTATTAGCTTTCTCAGGATTCTTGAAATTTAATAGGTGAGTCTGAGAAATGGAAAGTATTAAGGAAGCACAGAGAACTGCATTTTATGCACATACTGTATCTTAAAAAGCAAATAGGACAAAAGCCCTGTATTAAAAACATTCATCCTTGCTCTTCCCTCTCAATTTCTTACCAATTACTCTTTTTAGGTGCAATCATTTTATTTTAGCTACTGTTTAATTCTTATAATATTTTTGAATTTTGTTGATATTTTAATTTCTTGCTATTTTAACTGAGGATTCAGTATCATTTACTCTCCCTGCTTCCCATGTTAATATGTTATTATTACAGTATTAAATAAATAGGCGATATGATTCACAATCACTGTGTAAACAAAGACACTGATGAATTAAGTGGTGTACTAGACTGTGTTGCCATTCTCATTCAGCGTTTTGCTTTTCTTGCAGTTTAAGGATTATTCCTATTTTCTTTCTCTCTCTACCTCTTTTACATTTGCTTTTTTGTCTGTATCTAGGGCTTGTTGTTTGTCCCAACATTTAAAAATATATGTCAAGGGCTGGGCACAGTAGCTCAAACCTGTAATCCCAGCCCACTTTGGGAGGCCAAGGTGAGCGGATCACCAGGTCAAGAGATCGAGACCATCCTGGCCAACATGGTGAAATCCCGTCTCTACTAAAAATACAAAAATTATCTGGGCGTGGTGGCAGGCGCCTGTAGTCCCAGCTACTCAGGATGCTGAGGCAGGAGAATAGCTTGAACTTGGGAGGCAGAGGTTGCAGTGAGCTAAGATTGCACCACGGCACTCCAGCCTGGCTACAGGGCGAGGCTCCATCTAAAAAAAAAAAAAAAGTATATATGTATATGTGTGTGTGTGTGTGTATATATATATTATATATATATATATATATGTCAAATGCCGAAGCTTTCCAAACACTCAGACATTTCAGATAATCCCATTTGCCTGCAGCACTCCATTTCTTGGCTCCAATATCCAATTCTAGCTATGTACCTAGTACTTCACCATTTTCCAGAACAGGATCCCTATTTCCTGGATTCCATGTATTTATTTTCTTAGTTTACCACTCATTTTGTTGAAGCACCTTCCACTAATAGATTTTTAGGAAAGGGTGCATGTGAAATAAAAATTTCATGTCTAAGTTTTTTAGTACAGTATTACTGATGCATAGATTGCTGTAATATAATTCTGGGTGGTAAATAATTTTCCCTCAGAATCTCTGAGACATTGAATTACTGTCTTCCCATACCACTCTCACTGTAGAGAATCAGACAATATTCTGATTCTTATTTCTTTGTGTATGATCTATTTTTTTCCTCTGTATGGTACTTTCTTCCTGCTTGGTATTCGGAAATTGTATACAGATATACTTTGGTTCGTGCTTTTTTTTTTTTTTTCATGAGTTTTTGGGCAGTCAGTGAGCTTTTTAAATATGGAGACGTGTCCTTCAGTTCTATACAAATGTATTGTATGTTTCAAAAAATGATCTCTCCTCATTTTTCTTTGTTCTCTTTCTCTGAAACTTCTATTGGACAAATTTTGGATTTCCTGGATTGATCCTTTGGTTTTTCTTTCCTATTTTCCATCTCTTTATCTCTTTCCATCCTACAGAGTAATGTCTATGCTTTATGATCCAATCTTTTATTTATTTATTACAAATTTTGACCAGACGTCAGAAGATTATGGCACAATCAAATCCAGCAATGATACCACTGGGTCAAGCAATATAAATAAAACTAAGTTTTTGTAAATAAAGAAACATTCATGTGCTTTCTTTTATGCATTGTCTATGGTTGTCTTCAAGCTACAATGGCAGAGTTGAGAGATGGCAAATCCTGCAACTTAGAATATTTACTATGTGGCCGTTTACAGAAACAGTTTGCTGATCCCCCAACTCCCATCCTAATTTAGGTGATCATATTGGTTAGCTCCATGAGCTCTTTTTAAGTTGTCTTTTTGCCCCTTCTTCATAGCATACTGTTACTCTCATGGATGTGCCATTTTTTCTCACTGTGAGGATATTATTTGCAGTTTTTTTTTTTTTTTTGGTGGTATACTGCTTGCTGCGGTGCCACTACTTCCTCTGAGGTAATTTAGCCAGTTCGTGTTGGCCCATTTCATGTTGGAGGCGTTTCTCTACGGTTAAGATTCTTCTGTGTTCATTCATATTAATGAGTGAATCACTAAAAACTGATAGAAAGTACCCTGCCGGAGGGCGGATCATGAGGTCAGGAGATCGAGACCATCCTGGGTAACATGGTGAAACCCTGTCTCTACTAAAAATACAAGAAATTCTCCGGCCGTGGTGGCAGGTGCCTGTAGTCCCAGCTACTGGGGAGGCTGAGGCAGGAGAATGGAGTCAACCTGGGAGGCAGAGTGTGCAGTGAGCCGAGATCGTGCCACTGCACTCCAGCCTGGGGCACAGAGTGAGACTCCGTCTCAAAAAAAAAATAAAAAATAAATTAAAAAAAATAAAGAAGGTACCCTGCCAGTGGGCAAGGTTTCGGTGGTGGATTTTGTGTTAGCAAGATTAGACAGAGAGCTTGCTTCAGGTACATGTATTTAGACTCCATCCCCCACACCCCCAGAGAAGACTGCCAACCGCTCCTTCATGGAAGATGTGCACCTGCTACCAGTGTTCTGGGGGCAAGGCAGGGAAAGGGTGCTGGGTGCCCCAAGTTCAACATGTACATTCTCATTCTAGTCTTAGGTTGTCAGTCCCAAGTCTCACTGCTATGCCTAGTATACTTTAGTGTAGCTTTTCAGGTTTGAATTTGCCAGAAAACAAACTCTTTTCTGTTAGAGGGATGGGGTAGTCTTTTGATTGCTTGGGGTAAAGACCAAAATCTGGCAGTTGATCTCGCTCTATGAAGATCAGTCCCCATCTTTTTTGTGACCCCTACTTCTGGTGCTTCTCATGACTCTTATGGCGCGACATAAGGTCCCCCTTCAGTAAGCACTTAGACTGTAGCTGCCTTGACTCTACCATGTATTCTGTTCTCCAAAAATTTGTAGAAATTGTTCATTCATTCCTCTTTTCTCTATCCTCATTTGTATTCATTTGTCATTGCTTGAGTTTTGACGTGAAAGAGACAATAAAAGCATGCGATCAATCTGCCGTGTTTCAGATATGGATTTCTCATGACAGATTTCAGGCATGGCAGATGATACTGAAAGGATGCCGTATGAATTAAGACTATAGCCCAAGGTTGAAAATGGGAGCTGAAGATCTTTGTAAAAGTGAGATGCTGTCCTCCTTTGTTATCCATATCCTCCAATCTATTTTGCACTAGTGTCATTTTAAGGTCTCTTACTATGTACGCATTTCTTTTTTCTTCTTCTTTTTCTTTTCTTTTTTTTTTTTTGAGACGGAGTCTCGCTCTTTCGCCCAGGCCGGACTGCAGTGGCGCGATCTCGGCTCACTGCAAGCTCCGCCTCCCGGGTTCACGCCATTCTCCTGCCTCAGCCTCCCGAGTAGCTGGGACTAACAGGCGCCTGCCACAGCGCCCGGCTAATTTTTTGTATTTTTAGTAGAGACGGGGTTTCACCGTGTTAACCAAGATGGTCTCGATCTCCTGACCTCGTGATCCGCCCGCCTCGGCCTCCCAAAGTGCTGGGATTACAGGCATGAGCCACCGTGCCCGGCCTATGTACGCATTTCTTAATACAACTTTTAAATTGGAAGAAGCTTGGATATATTGTATTTACCTGTGGCTTCCTTGGCTGTATAGTTCGTTAAGGGTGTCTGCCATTATTTCATTTACTCTACTGTGGGAGTGATTAAAATGTTCCCCCATGTGTTCATTTATTTATGAATTTTGAATCATCACTTTGATGAGGTTTCTCCCACATCCTCCTTTTAGCCTAGACCAAACTGCTAATATCAGCAAGCCCAGCAGCCTCCAAAAATGCTAGGAAAAAATATTTTTTACTACCGTTCTTGGGGGTTATATCTTACTATAGATATTAAGGGAATGTATTTGGTGGAAATAGGATGACTCTTCCTGGTGTTGTGTTCATGCACACTAAATTTGCTTTGGCATCTCATACTTTGTATTTATTATAACTTTGCAAACTTAAATGTTTTCTATATCTTACAGGTGTTTAATTTTCCTGAGCCCAATGTTTCTTCTAAAAAAAAAACTTTTAATTTTTAATGAAATAGAATAGAATTTTATGTAAACTTTTAAAAGAAACAAACTATACCCTATTGGTATCTGTATTCATTTTCCTACTTTTTTGTATCAAGATTTTGTTTTTAATTATTATCATTTATACTTTGGAATACTTTGCTATTTTCAAATTTGTATTTATTATTTTATAGTAGAAAACTAGAAAACCTGAATTTGATACATATGTGTATGGTTCTGGTGGTGGTGTGGTGTGAGGGTGAGTGTGTGTTTACAACTCTAGGAAGTAGAGGTTTACAAGTAAATTTAAATTTCAAATAGGCAACCACTTATGTATAATCCAAGTCTGTAATCTTCTGATGACGCAGTATGGGCCTGTATGCAAAATATGGTAATAGTAATGTAAAATTTCTTGTCTTCATTGGCTATATTTGAGGCCAGACTTTTTCTAAAGGCAACAGCCTACGTTGATTCTGTATTTTTTCTCTTTATAGTATTTAGTTAAAGTCATGAAAATATTTTTGATTTAGTGTATTCAATTTTCAATCATTGTGTTTTCCTTTTGCAATACTCTAGGCTTCTTGCCTAGAGAAACCAAAACAGTTAAACATGTCATTATATGTTCAGGCCATTAGTCCTGATTCTTAGGCTTTATATGTTTTCTGTGGGTAGTTCTAAACGACTTGAGAGGTTTTACATAATTTCAAGTGGCTTACAAGCTTTGCAAGTTAAACTTGGAAAATATTGTGGTAATACCAAGTAGTAGTGACATAAAGGCTTAAGAGACTCACGTAATTGGGATTTTGAGATTATTTTGTCCAATTCACATTTTACCAATTTAAAAATGTAGACCAGAGAGATGAAGTAACTGGTTCAATTAATATACGACACAGATACAAGACTTTGAGTAGAGCCTAGATCCTTTGAGATTAGTCTATTTCTTATAATCATTCTGGCTTCTTTGAAGTCAAATCAATGTTATTGTACAATGTGAAAAACAGTAGTTGACACTTTATATAACTTTTTTCCTAACCTCATATAGATTTAACTAGACAACTAGGACTTAAAATCTGTTTTGTTAAATAGAAAGGAAACAAACAAGTCTTCAATTATTCTCTAAGTTTGTTTTCTTTGCATTATAATAGTGATATACATTTATTATAAAACATATGAACCATGATCTCGCCATCCAAAGGTAATCCTCACTAATATTGGGAACTATACAAATTTTTTATTAACTTGAATTTAATGCATGGCATTCTTTGCCATGGGCCAAACAATTCTTTTAAGTTCCTCCTACTGTTGGAAATGTATAGAACAGTCTTTATTAATGTTGAATTATACAGACTTTCCCTTAAGTAACTGAAACGTGCATAATTGGCTCTGAAAAGGAAAGAAATTACTAATATTCTAGCACACATAATCTATCTTCCACATGGCTAGCATAATATTTTAAGTAGAAAGTTATTCCCCTTCAAGTAACAAGGTAAACAAAAGAATTATTGCTTCCTTCTTGTTTGAAATTTGGTTAGGCCTCAGTGGAATGGCTCAAAGGGCAACTTCAGAATGGTCTTACTACTTTCCCAATATACTATCTAAAATTGCTTACGTTGCTGTCTTCTTTAAATCCCATGAATAGCTCACTGTGACCTCTGGTTAAATAGCGACTCATTGTCATGACGCACAAGATTGTCATTTTGTTTATATTTTTGTTAAAGGCAAACAATTGGTTTTCAAGAAGAGCGGAAACCAAATTGGAGAGGCATCCATAGCTTCATTTCAGTGCTCTGCCACTTTGCTTTTCTCCACGTCACCTGTCTTGTGTTCACCTCTGTTCTGCCTCACAGCTCTAGCTTATTCATGGTTTTTGCTTGTCATGGAGTTGGCTTTACATGTTATCTTCAATGCCTACATGCTACCTTGTGACTGTCTTAGTTGTACTGAAAATCAGTTCATTCTTTTGATAGTTTTCTGTTTAAAATTCTAGAGAATAAAATTCTGATTTTTTTTCCCATGCCATCTTATAGGTTGCTATCTGGCTTATGAGTTGGCTGTTCTAGGAAAAGGTGATCCCCCTAAGTTTCCAGCAGAAGTGATGGTTAAGGGTAGTGATAAAGTTGGTAGAGTCATATTGTATAAGACTTGGCAGATGCTTTAAGCGAGGCCATGAAGGACAAAGAATTCAACTTGATACAAAGATTATTTACCATCTGGCTTAAATCTACCCTTTTGTCATTACTTGCACTTACTAACCAAGATGCTATGCATACCTGCAATACAGCCACACTGTTAAGTATTTATTATTTATTATTCCCTGAACAAGCCATTTTCTAGCCGACTTTAAATCACTGTTTATGCTACTCTCTCTTATTGGAATAGTCTTCCTTTAGTTTTTATCTGGTGAAATCTTCTATAAGATGTATCTAAAACATTATAATCTTCATAAGCATTTTCTAGGGATTTTGGTGACTTCCTCATAAGCACTTTTATAAACCATTTATATATGCCATATAAATGCATAGTATTAAATTGTTTATTTGCCCTTTTCCCCATAGAATATTCTTTAAATTCAGGGATTGTGGTGTTTCATTCATCTCTGAATTCTACTTTTAACAGATAATGGATACTCAATATATGTATGTTGAAAAGAAAACATTAAGATGATGCAGAAGTAGCTACTCCTAATGGCTATATCATTATCATAATTATGGTTCTCTGGGAATACCTGTAGTTGATTCACAAATCTGTTACCCAAGATGTGATAAGTGCAAGCGGAAGGTATGTACTAAGCATGAAACTCACTCAAAATTTGGGCCAATTAACCAGAGTACTGGTGTATTTTTCACCATTTGGTCTCTATTTGACTAACAAGTGTTGCAGATGGATTTTTATTGCTCTCTTATTTGCTTCCAATCTGAGTAATTGGTTGGAGGAAATTTCCTGTTCTGAAGGAAATTTCATTTGTGTCCGAAGGTAGTGATTTATTTATTTATTTATTTATTTTGAGATGGAGTTTTGGTCTTGTTGCCCAGGCTGGAGTGTAATGGTGCAATCTTGGCTCACCACAACCTCCACCTCTGAGTTCAAGCAATTCTCCTGCATCAGCCTCCTGAGTAGATGGGATTACAGGCATGTGCCACCATGCCCTGCTAATTTTTGTATTTTTAGTAGAGACGGGGTTTCTCTGTGTTGGCTGGTCTCGAACTCCCAGCCTCAGGTGATCCACCTGCCGTGGCCTCCTAAATTGCAGGGAATACGGGAGTGAGCCACTGCGCCCGGCTGGTAGTGATCTTGTATTCACTCCTGATTTGGGGTGTTTGTCAACATGTACAGGGGCAATTTGGGGACAATTCCTTATTTGGAGCTGTTTACTCTTCCTGTTTCTTACCTCTAGTATTATCGCAAGTGGCTCCTAGCTTAAGTGGGCTTTCAATGAGGACCTTACTGGGAATACCTGTAGCCTAAATAAATAATAAAAAGTTGCCAACAATACCGTGTCAAGAAGGCTGGCTTTAAAATCCAGCTTAAAGAAGCCTCATTTAAATGACTGTTTGTAATCTGGTCCTCATATGTCTACCATGTGCTACTTCCCATTCTAGGTGCTGAAGAATTAAGAGAAAAGATACATTTCCACACTTGTGGCATTTACAATCTAATCTGGCATATCATAAACACTTGTTACAATGTGTGTAGGGAGTGCTAGCATGAAAAAAGCACAGGGTGCTTTGTGACTCCATAAAAATGGCACTATCCAGACTCAACTTACAGGGGCAAAACCTGAATTAAGTGCCAGCAAAGCAAAACTACTATGATAAAAATGAATTTTTTTTTTTTTTTAAAACAATGATTAATCTAGCCATAGCAGCAGCTAGAATACTCTTATTCATTTTATAAGTTCTCAGTTTATGCTCGATAGAGATGGTTGACACAAGTTAGGAAACTTAACCTAAGTAGTATTCAGCATGACCAGGACCTCTTAGAGAACATCCATAACATATTGGACAATGAAAAACCACTCCATAGTGTCTTTGGTGGTCTGCACCAGCCTTTCATTCTAAACATTCGGTAAAACAGGTGAAATGCAATGGTGACAGCTTTGATGAGATCCTTGTCCACAAATACCCTAACTTGACTGAAACAAATGTGAGCCTGTTGTCAGAAATAATTATGTCTGGCAGCCTGTATGCTATAAGAAACTGGCATGGAGTCACATTGTCATCCCAGAGGCTTGAGGTAGAAGTGAAAGACTTGATGTCACTGTGAGAAGCAGTATACTAAAGGGCAAAGTTTTCATCTCATAACAAGATCAATGTGAAGTCCTGGTCCAACTGTTTTGGTATTTTCCCACTGGAAAATTAGGTGTCTTACTCAGTTATGCCAAGTAGCCTGGCATGTGGCATGTACTAACTTCCTTTAGACTTTTCAATATCAGAATTAATTTGAGGCCATCAAATAGAACTTCTAGCCAAGACTTTCAAGTAGACAATTCCCAGATGTGCTATGTGTAGTGAAGCCAAGATAATGTCTTCTGAAATCATAATGTAACTTCTCTACAAAATACATCCCTCATGTTAAGAAAATTCATATGGATGTTTTGAGATTGGCTTTAATTTTTTGGGTCAGTTCCTATGATAGCCTTCACCATATTTGCTTTATGACAAGGGACAGTCTGGGTTTCTTTTAATTTAATTACCTTATTTCATCAGCTTGAAAATAAGAATCAAGGAAGCCTTCGCTTATCTAATCTTCCAGTGGTAGTGGCACATATGTTTTGATATCTGTTGGGGTAGATATTCCCAACTACTTGATATTGATGATGTTCTCTGAACTATAATTGATGGTAGAGTGAATAGAAAACTGAAATCATTGTGCAAACTCATCAGGTATATAAATCTGAAAGTTCCTAACATGGGATATTGAGAGCTAGAAGTCTGGCAGGAACATAATACAAGTTTTTCTTTGCTTTAAGATGGAAACCCTCTCAAAATAAGGATTTCAGGAAGCAACTGAAAGGATATCAACCCTTTCTTTTTTTTTTTTTTTTTTTGAGACGGAGTCTCGCTCTGTCGCCCAGGCTGGAGTGCAGTGGCGCGATCTCGGCTCACTGCAAGCTCCGCCTCCCGGGTTCACGCCATTCTCCTGCCTCAGCGTCCTGAGTAGCTGGGACTACAGGCGCCCGCTACCACGCCCGGCTAATTTTTTGTATTTTTAGTAGAGACGGGGTTTCACCGTGTTAGCCAGGATGGTCTCGATCTCCTGACCTCGTGATCCGCCCGCCTCGGCCTCCCAAAGTGCTGGGATTACAGGCGTGAGCCACCGCGCCCGGCCCAACCCTTTCAATACAGTTGTCAGCACATATTTTTCAAAGAGAGGAGAAAAAGTAGTATTTATTTGTAGATTATGGATTGTCTACCTGAAATATCTAAGAGGCTCAAGTGAAAAGTTATTAGTACCAGAAAAAGAGTATAACAACTAGGAAAATTACAAAGTAAGTATACAAAAGCAATTGCTTCATATTTGTTTTCAAACTGCTTATTGTTACTAAAACACAAAAAGACTTACAAATTAGTGAAATTGAAAGAAATCTCACAAATTATAACTTACCTCTGAGTAAGCTTAAGAAATGTGCACAGTTTATACCTAGAAAATAGAAATGAAAGTGGCAATGCTAATGACAAGAAAAATGTTATTGAGGGACAGAATGAACAGAGATACATTTTTGAATTGAAAGAATCAATAGCTTAAATTAATCTGTGTATAAATTCAATGCAGCCTGATCAAAACCTCAGTAGGATTTTTTTATATCTAATTCTGTATTTTAATATTTTTTATTGTTTAGCATTATGTTATGTAAATTTCCAAACATACACAAAAGTCAAGAGAATAATTAATGGACTTCCCTGTATGTGTCGCTCAGGCTCAGTGTCAGCAGTTACTAGCGTAAAGCCAGAGTTTATTTATTTATACTCCCAGTTATACCCCACCCTCATGGATCATCTTGAAGCAAATCTCAAACATCATATAATTCATCTCAGTGTAACTCTAAAAGAGACACACTAAAAAAAAATGCTATAATGCTATCATTCTACTTTAAAAAGATAGCAAAAATTTGATGACTTCGAATCAAATACCAGTCAACACCGAATTCAATATGCACACACAAACACAAACACACGCACACACTGTCAATTTTTGAAACAGGATCAAAAGTAGTTCCTCATATTGTATCCAAAAATTAATTGTACATTAATATAAGTCTACAATTCCTTTAAACTTGAAAGACTGGTGCAGACTACCAAAAGACACTCTGAAGTGGACCTTTGAAGATACTTTTGAAGATAGACTTTCTCTTCTATTTTCCACTTGTACTCTATTTGTTAAAGAAACTGGTTATTTGTCCTGTAGAATTTCCCACTTTTGGATGTTGTTGAATGCATCTCCATGATATGGCTTAAAACTTTCCTCTGATCCTTCGCTTCCTGTAAGCTATTTCTAGGCATAGAGGTTTGATCAGATCCAGGTTTGATGTTTTGGCAAGAATTCTTCATTCAAGATGCTGAGTCCCTTCTACTGCATTCTATCAGGAAGCCCATAATATCTAATATCTCTTTGTTATGGTGTCAAGATTGATCCTTAGATTTAAGTGTGGTTGGCCTAATTCACCCATTATGAAGTTCCCTGTCAACTATTCATCTAATGCTTTAGTAGTCACTGATGATTATTACATAGATCTATTTGTTCAACAGAGATTGTAAAATAGTAATATTCTGTTATTCCTTTTTCATGTATTAGCTGGAATTCTAAAGTTTTTATTAAAATATTTTTATTATGGTAAGAACCCTTAGCATGAGATCTACTTCTTAACAAAATTTTAAGTGCACAAAACAGTATTATTAACTATAGGCACAATGTTGTACACAGATCTGTAGGATTTATTTATCTTTTATAAATGAATCTTTATAGCTATTAAAAATCAATTTTCTCTTTCCTCCTCACCCAATGTCTGACAACCACCGTTTACTCTCTATGAATTTGACTATTTTAGATACCTCATATAGGTGAAATTATGTATTTGTCCTTCCATGACTGGCTTATTTCACTTAGTGTAATGCATGTAGCAAAATTTCCTTCTGTTTTTAGGCCAAACACCACTCCACCATTATGTGTATATACCATGTTTTTCTTTATCTAGTCATGATCAATGGGCAATTAGGTGCTTGTTATATCTTGACTATTACGAATATTGCTGCAATTAACATGGGAGGGCAGATATCTCTTCAAGATCTTGATTTCAATTTTTTAAAAATTATGCTTTAAGTTCTAGGGTACATGTGTACAACATGTAGGTTTGTTACATTGGCATACATGTGGCATGTTGGCTTGCTGCACCCATCAACTCGTCATTTACATTCGGTATTTCTCCTAATGCTATCCCTTCCCCAGTCCCCCAACCCCCAACAGGCCCCAGTGTGTGATGTTCCCTGCCCTGTGTCCATGTGTTCTTATTGTTCACTTCCCACCTACGAGTGAGAACATGTGGTGTTTGGTTTTCTGTCCTTGTGATAGTTTGCTGAGAATGATGGTTTCCAGCATCATCGATGTCCCTGCAAAGGACATGCACTCATCTTTCTTATGGCGTCATAGTATTCCATTGTGTATATGTGCCACATTTTCTTAATCCAATCGATTATTGATGGACATTTGGGTTGGTTCCAAGTCTTTGCTATTGAGAATAGTGTTACAATAAACACACGTGTGCATGTGTCTTTATAGTAGCATGATTTATAATCCTTTGGGTATATACCCAGTAATGGGATGGCTGGGTCAAATGGTATTTCTACTTCTAGAACCTTGAGGAATTGCCACACTGTCTTCCATAATGGTTGAAATAACTTACACTCCCATCAATGGTGTAAAAGCGTTCCAATTTCTCCACATCCTCTCCAGCATCTGTTGTTTCCTGACTTTTTAATGATCACCATTCTAATTGGCATGAGATGGTATCTCATTGTGGTTTTGATTTGCATTTATCTGATGACCAGTGATGATGAGCATTTTTTCAAGTGTGTGTTGGCTGCTGCATAAATGTCTTCTTTTGAGAAGTGTCTGTTCATATCCTTTGCCCACTTTTTGATGGGGTTGTTTGTTTTTTTCTTGTAAATTTGCTTGAGCTCTTTGTAGATTCTGGATATAAGCCCTTTGTCAGATGTGTAGATTGTAAAATTTTTCTCCCATTCTGTAGCTTGTCTGTTCACTCTGATGATAGTTTCTTTTGCTGTGCAGAAGGTCTTTAGTTTAACTAGATCCCATTTGTCTATTTTGGCTTTTGTTGCCATTGCTTTTGGTGTTTTAGTCATGAAGTCTTTGCCCATGCCTATGTCCTGAATGGTATTGCCTGGGTTTTCTTCTAGGGTTTTTGGGGTTTTAGGTCTTACATTTAAGTCTTTAATCCATCTTGAATTAATTTTTGTATAAGGTGTAAGGAAGGGATCCAGTTTCAGCTTTCTACATATGGCTAGCCAGTTTTCCCAGCACCATTAATTAAATAGGGAATCCTTTCCCCATTTCTTGTTTTTGTTAGGTTTGACAAAGATCAGATGGTTGTGGATGTGTTATTTCTCAGGCCTCTGTTCTGTTCCATTGGTCTATACATCTGTTTTGGTACCAGTACCATGCTGTTTTGGTTACTGTTGCCTTGTAGTATAGTTTGAAGTCAGGTAGTGTGATACCTTGTTCTTTTTGCTTAGGATTATCTTGGCTATGCAGGCTCCTTTTTGGTTCTATATGAACTTTACACTAGTTTTTTCCAATTCTGTGAAGAAAGTCATTGGTAGCTTGATGAGGACGACTTTGAATCTATAAATTACCTTGGGCAGTACGGCCATTTTCATGATATAAATTCTTCCTATCCATGAGCATGGAATGTTCTTCCATTTGTTTGTGTCCTCTTTTATTTCATTGAGCAGTGGTTTGTAGTTCTCCTTGAAGAGGTCCTTCACATCCCTTGTAAGTTGGATTCCTAGGTATTTTATTCTCTTTGTAGCAATTGTGAATGAGAGTTCACTCATGATTTGGCTCTCTGTTGGTCTGTTATTGGTGTATGGGAATGCTTGTGATTTTTGCACATTGATTTTGTATCCTGAGACTTTGCTGAAGTTGCTTATCAGCTTAAGGATGTTTTGGGCTGAGACAAGGGGGTTTTCTAAATATATAATCATGTCATCTGCAAACAGGGACAATTTGACTTCCTCTTTTCCTAACTGAATACCCTTTATTTCGTTCTCTTGCCTAATTGTCCTGGCCAGAACTTCCAACACTATGTTGAATAGGAGTGGTGAGAGAGGGCATCCTTTTCTTGTGCTGGTTTTCAAAGGGAATGCTTCCAGTTTTTGTCCATTCAGTATGATATTGGCTGTGGGTTTGTCATAAATAGCTCCTATTATTTTGAGATACGTTCCATCAATACCTAGTTTATTGAGAGTTTTTAGCAGGAAGGACTATTGAGTTTTGTCGAAGGCCTTTTCTGCATCTATTCAGATAATTGTATGTTTTTTGTCGTTGGTTCTGTTTATGTGATGGATTATGTTTATTGATTTGTGTATGTTGAACCAGCCTTGAATCTCAGGGATGAAGCTGACTTGACCATGGTGGATAAGCTTTTTGATGTGCTGCTGGATTCGGTTTGCCAGTATTTTATTGAGGATTTTTGCATCAATGTTCTTCAGGGATATTGGTCTAAAATTCTCTTTTTTTGTTGTGTGTCTGCCAGGCTTTGGTATCAGTATGATGCTGGCCTCATAGAATGGGTTAGGGAGGATTCACTCTTTTTCTATTGATTGGAATAGTTTCAGAAGGAATGGTATCAGCTCCTCTTTGTACCTCTGGTAGAATTCATCTGTGAATCTGTCTGGTCCTGGACTTTTTTTCGTTGGTATGCTATTAATTATTGCCTCAATTTCAGAACCTCTTATTGGTCTATTCAGAGATTTAACTTCTTCCTAGTTTAGTCTTGGGAGGGTGTATGTGTTGAGGAATTTATCCATTTCTTCTAGATTTTCTAGTTTATTTGCATAGAGGTGTTATAGTATTCTCTGGTAGTTTGTATTTCTGTGGGATTGGTGGTGATATCCACTTTATCTTTTTTTATTGCATCTATTTGATTCTTCTCTCTTTTCTTCTTTATTTGTCTTGCTAGTGGTCTATCAATTTTGTTGGTCTTTTCAAAAAACCAGCTCCTGGATTCATTGATTTTTTGAAGTGCTTTGTGTCTCTGTCTCCTTCAGTTCTGCTCTGATCTTAGTTATTTTTAGCCTTCTGCTAGCTTTTGAATTTGTTTGCTCTTGCTTCTCTGGTTCTTTTAATTGTGATGTTAGGCTGTTGATTTTATAATTTTCTTGCTTTCTCTTGTGGGCATTTAGTGCTATAAATTTCCATCTACATACTGCTTTAAATGTGTCCCAAAATTCTGGCACATTGTGTCTTTGTTCTCATTGGTTTTAAATAACATCTTTATTTCTGCCTTCATTTCGTTATTTACCCAGTAGTCATTCAGGAGCAGGTTGCTCAGTTTCCATGTAGTTATGTGGTTTTGAGTGAGTTTCTTAACCCTGAGTTCTAATTTGATTGCACTGTGGTCTGAGAGACAGTTTGTTGTGATTTCTGTTCTTTTACATTTGCTGAGGAATGTTTTACTTCCAATCATGTGGTCAATTTTGTAATAAGTACAATGTGGTGCTGAGAAGAATGTATATTGTGTTGATTTGGGGTGGAGAGTTCTGTAGATGTCTAATAGGTCCACTTGGGGGTACAGAGCTGAGTTCAAATCATGAATATCCTTGTTAGCCTTCTGTCTCATTGATCTGTCTAATATTGACAGTGGTGTGTTAAAGTCTCCCATTATTATTGTGTGGGAGTCTAAGTCTCTTTGTAGGTCTATACAGACTTGCTTTATGAATCTGGGTGCTCCTGTATTGGGTGCATACATATTTAGGACAGTTAGCTCTTCTTGTTGAATTGATCCCTTTACCATTATGTAATGGCCTTCTTTGTCTCTTTTGATCTTTGTTGGTTTAAAGTCTGTTTTATCAGAGACTAGGATTGCAACCCCTGCTTTTTTTTGGCTTTCCATTTGCTTGGTAGATCTTTCTCCATCCCTTTATTTTGAGCCTATGTGTGTCTCTGCACATGAGGTGGGTCTCCTGAATACAGCACACTGATGGGTCTTGACTCTTTATCCAATTTGCCAGTCTGTGTCTTTTAATTGGGGCATTTAACCCATTTACATTTAAGGTTAATTTTGTTATGTGTGAATTTGATCCTGTCATTATGATGTTAGCTGGTTATTTTACCTGTTAATTGATGTAGTTTCTTCATAGCATCTATGGTCTTTAGAATTTGGCATGTTTTTGCAGCGGCTGGTAGCGGTTGTTCCTTTCCATGTTTAGTGCTTCCTTCAGGAGCTTCCTTTAGGGCAGGCCTGGTGGTGACAAAATCTCTCAGCATTTGCTTATCTGTAAAGGATTTTATTTCTCCTTCACTTATGAAGCTTAGTTTGGCTTGATATGAAATTTTGTGTTGAAAATTATTTTCTTTAAATGTTGAATATTGGCCCCCACTCTCTTCTGGCTTGTAGAGTTTCTGCTGAGAGATCTGCTGTTAGTTTGATGGGCTTCCTTTTGTGGGTAACCTGACCTTTCTCTCTGGCTGCCCTTAAAATTTTTTCTTTTATTTCAACCTTGGTGAATCTGACAAGTATGTGTCTTGCAGTTGCTCTTCTCGAGGAGTATCTTTGTGGTGTTCTCTGTATTTCCTGAATGTGAATGTTGGCCTGCTTTGCTAGATTGGGGAAGTTCTCCTGGATAATATCCTGAAGAGTGTTTTCTAATTTGGTTCCATTCTCTCTGTCACTTTCAGGTACACCAATCCGACGTAGATTTGGTCTTTTCACATAGTCCCATATTTCTTGGAGACTTTGTTCATTTCTTTTTACTCCTTTTTCTCTAATCTTGTCTTCTTGCTTTATTTCATTAATTTGATCTTCAATCACTGATATCCCTTCTTCCACTTGATCGAATTGGCTACTGAAGCTTGTGCCTGTGTCATGAAGTTCTCATGCCATGGTTTTCAGCTCCATCAGGCCATTGAAGGTCTTCTCTACACTGTTTATTCTAGTTAGCCATTCATCTAACCTTTTTTCAAGGTTTTTTTCTAATCCTTCCCATGGGTTAGAACATGCTCTTTTAGCTCAGAGAAGTTTGTTATTACCGACTTTCTGAAGCCTATTTCTGTCAACTTGTCAAAGTCATTCTCCGTCCAGCTTCCTTCCATTGCTGGCGAGGAGCTGTGATCCTTTGGGGGAGAAGAGGTGCTCTGTTTTTTGAAATTTTCTGCTTTTCTGTTCTGGTTTCTCCCCATCTTTGTGGTTTTATCTACCTTTGGTCTTTGACATTGGTGACCTGCAGATGGGGTTTTACTGGGGATGTCCTTTTTGTTGATGTTGATGCTATTCCTTTCTGTTAGTTAGTTTTCCTTGTAACAGTCAGGCCCCTCAGCTGCAGGTCTGTTGGAGTTTGCTAGAGGTCCACTCCAGCCCCTTTTGCCTGGGTTTCACCAGTGGAGGTTGCAGAACAGCAAATATTGCAGAACAGAAAATATTACTGCCTGATCCTTCCTCTGGAAGCTTTGTCCCAGAGGGGCAGCCACTTGCATGAGTTGTCTGTCGGCCCCTGCTGGGAGGTGCCTCCCAGTCAGGCTACACAGAGTCAGGGATCCACTTGAGGGGGCAGTCTGTTTGTTCTCAGAGCTCAAACACTGTGCTGGGAGAACCCCTGCTCTCTTCAGAGCTGTCACACAGGGGCCTTTAAGTCTGAAGTTGTCTGCTGCCTTTTGTTGAGCTATGCCCTGCCCACAGAGGTGGAGTCTATAGAGGCAGTAGGCCTTGTTGAGCTGCGGTGGGCTCCGCCCAGTTTGAGCTTCCTGGCTGCTTTGTTTACCTACTCAAGCCTCAGCAGTGGCAGATGCTTCTCCCCCTGCCAGGCTGCAGCCTCGCAGGTTGATCTCAGACTGCTGTGCTAGCAGTGAGCAAGGCTCCATGGGCGTGGGACCTGCTGAGCCAGACATGGGAGGGAATTGCCTAGTCTCTCGGTTGCTAAGACCATTGAAAAGCACAGTATTTGGGCAGAAGTGTACCGTTTTTCCCGGTACAGTCTGTCATGGCTTCCCTTGTCTAGAAAAGGGAAATCCTCCAAACCCTTGCACTTCCTGGGTGAGGCAATGCCCTGCCCTGCTTCAGCTCACCCTCCGTGGGCTGCACCCACTGTCCAACCAGTCCCAATGAGATGAACTAGGTACCTCAGTTGGAAATGCAGGTCTGCGTTGATCTTGCTAGGAGCTTCCGACCAGAGCTGTTCCTATTTGGCCATCTTGGAAACGACCATCTTGATTTCAGTTCTTTTGAATATATTCCCAGAAGGGGGATTGCTTAGTCATGTTGTAATTCTGTTTTTATTTTTTGAGGAACCTCCATACTGTTTTCCACAAAAGCTGTGTCATTTTACATTCTCATTAACAGTGGACAAAGGTTCCAGGGTCTCTATATCTTTGCTGACATTTGAGTTGTTGTTATATTTTTCTATAATAGCCATCCTAGCAGGTGTGTGGTGATACCTCACAATTTTGATTTGCATTTCCCTTATAGTTAGTGAAGTTACTGTTTGATATAACCTGTTTGCCATGTTTATGTGTTCTTTGAAGAAATGTCTATTGAAGTCCTTTGCCCATTTTTAATTGGATAATTTAGTTTTCTGCTGTTGAATTTTAGGGGTTCCTCATATATTTTGGATATTAATCTCTTATCAGATATGTGATTTGTAAATATTTTCTCTCATTCCATAGATTACCTTTTCATTCTGTTTATTGTTTTCTTTGCAGTGCAGAAGCTTTTAAGCTTGATGTAGTCCCAGTCATCTAATTTTGCTTTTGTTGCATGAGCGTCTGGTATCATATCCAAGAGATCATTGCCAAGCCCAGTGTCATGAAACTTTCCCATTATATTTTCTTCTAGGAGTTTTACATTGCCAGATTTTACATGTAAATCTGTAATCTATTTTGAGTTGATTTTTGTGTCTAGTGTGTGGTAAGTTAGTGTGAGGTAAGGATCCAGTTTTGTTCTTTGCATGTGGATATCCAGTTTCCTCAACATTATTTGTTGAAGATGCTATCTTTCCTCATTGTGTATTTTTTGGCACTCATGTTAAGTATATGTGTGTGGTATTATTTCTGGATGCTCTATTCTGTTCCATTGGTCTGTCTGTTTTTTGTTTGTTTGCTTGTTTGTTGCCAGCACCATACTGTTTTGACTACTGTAGCTTTGTAGTATATTTTGAAGTCAGGAAATATGATGCCTCAATCTTTGTTCTTCTCTCTCAAAATTGCTTCAGCTGTACAGATACTTTGTAGTTCCATATGAATTTTAGGATTTTTTTTCTGAAATCCCTGATTCTACAAAGAACAACCTTACTATATTATGTGTGTATTTATATTGAGTCACATTTTGTACAGAGAAGGCAGAAATAATGCAAGCTTCTCTCTAATGTTAAGTGATTGGTTCTCTAAAATTCTGTAGATATGACCATTGAGTTGTTTTTAAATGTCATTATGACTGCATAGATTTTGTGATATTTGATATTTTTCAATCCATTGCAGTTATTGTTCCTTATCATGTTCAGTTTATCTCATTTGCCAATAGGAATTCTTTCACTTTTGCTCCTGAGTCCTTTTGATATGATTCCACTAGTCATTAGCACATTTTCACTTTCTGATAGGACAAATTAGCCTCTTCTCTTATATTTTCTGTCCTGACCAGGACATAACCATATCAGTAAGGCACCTTGGTTCCTTTTGTATCCACAGTCCAGGCACTGGACATGTTCATTTCTCACTTAGTCACTGTTTCTAGGTCTTTTCTGAAGAGAAGTTTTGAAAGAGAAATATTTTACATGTTTATGTTGATATTTTTATACTTCCAATTTAAGTTTGAGTTTATAGGTTTTTGTTTTCAATTTTAATTCATATGTTTATCTCTTTTCTCTTAAACTAAAAGTGTTAGTTTTATATGATTCTATATATGCAACAATTTAATAGTATTCTAAGAGTAACTCATATTATTAACAATTTGATGAATAAAAATGATTTAAGATTTCCTTGCATTTTTCATTGTCCTTAGAAAATACCCACCAGGAGTATACAATCAAGTTATTGGTTTTTGCCTTTTAAAATAATTTCTTGTTGGTTAAACTACCAATCCATACACAGTTATATTCCCTTTTAAATTTTTCTTTTAATTTTTATGAATTACTGTTTTAGTTTGAATTAATTTTGTTTCATAATTATTTGAAACATTTTCATGTTTCCAAAGTCAAAACCTCAAAGTAAAGCACATTTGGAGAAGTGTAACTTATCTTGTTTGCTTTACTTTGTCCCTTTTCTTCCCATGGATATCACCACTTTTATTAATTTTTGGTTTAAAAAATATATATGTACACACATACACACACATCTTTATATTTTCCTATATATATAAAAGGTAGCATACTGTATATGCTTAAACACTTTGCTTATTTTCATAGGAATAATATATTGTAACAATATTTAGTAATATTTGTCATTTTTTTCACACAAAGCAGACATTTTAAGCATGAGACCTATCAGGATTCAGGATGGGTAATCTCATTCATTCATTCAATAAACTTTTGCTGAGAACTCAATAAAAGTAGGGGTGGTGTTCTTGGATACTAAGATTAATACACCACAGCTTCTGTCAGAATGGAGCTTCAGATGCAGTAGCAGAGAATGCACTTAAACCAAGGATTGCTCCTCAATCGTAAGGACTAATGGAGGTGAGCATGGGGTGCTACTGCAGGAGCCCAACAAGGAACACAAAACTCAAGACTGAGAGGCCTTGAGTCGACTCCTACAGAATGGTCAGAAGTTAACCAGGTTAAAGGTGGAAACAGGAAGGTTCAGGCAGAGGGAAAGGCATACAAGAAGTCCCGTGGATGATGAAGTGAGAGCATGGACGCTAGCAAGAGGAGGCTAGAGAAACAGATGAGGAAGGCCGTGACTGGTGAAGTCCTTGTACTATGGGTGTGGCCTGGAAGATTCTCACTGGCGCAGAAAGGGAAAAAAAGGAACCTTTTAGGCAGGAGTTAGGTTTTATAAAAACCGCTCTTCATTCAGTTATTTACCAGCATTATTTAAGAAATGATCTGTAGTCCATGTTACTGTCAGTCAGGTTCTTAAATATCAGAACACAGCCTGTTGGATACACCATAAAATTTGCAGCCTTTAATAAAATATCATTATTAGTGTAAATAAACAAACAAAGCTGTGGCCCAATTATCCATCATCTGGCTAACCACACCCCCTAAACTTGTTATGTAATCTAGAGAAAGAAACAAAATATGAATTCTGTTTTATAGAGTCCATTAGCCTACTTAAATAACAGAGTTATAGCTATTTAGGACTAGAAGGAAGGATATATTCAGTTGCAAGGTACAAGTAAGTCATGGCACTCTTTGTGGAGCACCATGCAGTATTTACCTTTGAATTTTAGAGTAAATATCAGATCTTGTGCTAAACTTGTTCCTATTGTATGCATTGTTTATGGCAACTATTTTATTTTATTTTATTTTATTTTATTTATTTTATTTTTTTGAGATGAAGTTTAACTCTTGTTGCCCAGGCTGGAGTGCAATGGCGCAGTCTCGGCTCACCACAACCTCCACCTCCTGGGTTCAAGCAATTCTCCTGCCTTAGCCTCCCAAGTAGCTTGGATTACAGGCATGTGCCACCATGCCCAGCTAATTTTTTGTGTTTTTTTTTTTTTTTTGTAGAGACAGGTTTTCTCCATGTTGGTCAGGCTGGTCTTGAACTTCTGGCCTCAGGTTATCCTCCCACCTTGGCCTCCCAAAGTGCTGGGATTATAGGCGTGAGCCACCATGCCTGGCCCAACTATTGTTTATGTGGTGCTTAGGTCTGTACTGTTCTAGTGCTGTATGTGTATTACTTCCATTAATCCTCCTGGCTTCTTTATAAAGAAGAACTTGTATTATCCTCATTTTATAAACGAGGAAAACTGAGGCATAAAGAAATGGACTGTATCAATTATAGATGGTGAATGGTAGGGATTCACATGTAGGCAGTCTGACTCCAGGGTGGGTGCTGTTAATTGTAATAGCATACCATGTCTCTCTCCTGGAATATAAAAGAAAGAAAGAAGCTGAAAGATAAGAAAGGTGAAGATAATATGTGAAAGAACATTTTATATTAAGAAATTTTTAATATTAACATTTTCCCGCTTAGTGAACAAATCTTTCTTGATTTTACTGATAATCCGTTTTTGATCTACTTCATAAAAGTTTGAGTATTCTTAAAGGCATTGGTTGAAGATCCATTGATACCCAATGTTTGACAGATGAGGTACCTGCAGTCTTGCGAGATATAGTGACACAGCTGGTTTGTAACAAAAAGGCTGCAATTCATGCCTCCTGTCTCACACAATAAAGTGTGAGAATTGGGGCATAGCTTTTGGGACTTTGAGACCCAATGTAACCAGAGGTCACTCCAAAAGGATTATATTTAGTTCTAGACCCTTCTATGCTCTAGAGAAGTGAAAGATGGAATTGAGGATGCATCTTCTTCAGGGGCTACATTTCCAAGTAGGACACTTTCTTTTTTTTTTTTTTTTTTTTTTTGTTTATTTGTTTCACTTTTTCTCTATAGCTCTCGCCAATGGCACAATTATATATAAATATAGCTGCTCATTGTATTACTTCCGATTTTATTGTGAATTTCTCCATTTTTCAATATTGAAAATGCTCTGATCATTTTCTAAACTTCTTGCAAATGAAACGCCTACTATATATACATAAATTACAGTATTACTATCTACAAAGACTTGCTTCAAGGGAAACAAGATTTTTTGATTTGGTGCCACAGCTAATTGGTTTTAATTATGCATAAATAAAGCCCAAACTGCATAGTCCTATGTCTTTCCTTTCTTTGTTGAGCTTGTTGTGCTTTGAAAAAATCTAAAATGTAATCAGTGATACATATTATCAGAAATATAATTGCAAATGTCTTAATTAAAATATATATTCACACAAATATGGGGAATAAGAAAATTAATTTTTCAGTAAGTATATAAATAGACTTCTATACTAAAATGTTTTATTATTTTTTTAACATCTGGTTACAAAAATATTTTTATACTATATTAAGTTGCCCTTATTTTATATCTTTAAGTTCTTTCTTTTGCCTTTTAGATAACTTTTAAAATCTTCTCAATGAAGAAACAAGCTTGAGTCAGATATTTTGTAATATTTTGACATATTTAAGAGAAAGGAAGAGAGAGGGAAGCTTGTAAAATAAAGGCTTATATAAGAAGACATAAGAACAAGCAACTTAAAGAAACAGAAAATCAGAGTTCTGAATAGACTTTAGAGTGATAAAGTGGATAGAATATGGTTTCCGGTGTTGTTCCCTGTCATGAGTTCTGTTCAAACTCCTTTACCTGTAAAACTCTGCTCAAGTTATTAACCATCTCTGCAACTCAGCTTTCTTTTTTTAATTATAAAAATTAATGTGTATAAATTACTTCTGAAGTTGTTTTGAGAACATGTGACACCATCTAATAAATTCATGGATAAACACCTAATTAATATTTTTGTTTTATTTGTATATATTTTGTTAGACACATGATTTAAGGTAACATGCAATAACTTTTTTCTTTCTGTTATGATTTATTCTGCAAAAATAAATTTGTAGATGATACCAGTTGATTCAGAAAATTTTAAAAATACGTATATTAAACACCTATTGCTTTTCTTACAGCATTAGATACAAAAAACATAAGGATGAGAAAAATTGTGCTGCTATTGCAAAGAACTTGTAAACTTTTTCTGCTGACCTCTGGCAGAAGGACTTCCTTGGACTCAGTCTTGATTATCTATGTTCTTTTAGGTAGTATCCACGACAAATCAAAAGGACTTAGTATGTAGCCTTACAGCAGAATAATTTGAGTATTTCATTCAGTACTGAAAAGATTCATCTTGCATTGAATTTGAGTACATTAGGTTTCCCTCATATTTTTCCCCCATTGATTTGCTGGACAGAGTAAACAATTCTCTAATCTTATCTCGTAAATCTTACTTTTCTTAGTCTTTGTCATCAACACTCATAAGTAGCTAGTAAGTGCAAGTCACTGTAATTAAATGGGGTTTTTTTTTTTTTTGAAATTCTGTTGTTTACAATATTCTCTTGGCCTGTCTCCCCTAGAAAGTTTGTACCTTAATCTATGCTTTAGACTGAGTTTATTGAATTTCTTTTATTGGCAATTCTCTGGTTGTTAGGGACATTACACATAATTATTTAGATCCTTCTAGAAGAACTCAGAGGGCCAAAATTAACCATTCCTGTTAGGACAGCTTCTCTCTGGGGATCACTTGTTAGTTTATTTAGTTATTCTTTTATGTAAGCGGTTAATCAGTGCAAGCAATGAAAAGGTATAGGGCATCTTGGCTGCTTTCTGCATTTCAAAATATTTTTGATGTCTTTTCAGATCTCCCTATAGAGAGCTTTGTAATGCTTTTCTGCAACAGAGAACTGCATGCACGGACCCAAGGGTCAAACCTTTTCTAATGTAAATTTAATGCCATGGCTTCGTGAGCTAAGATCATTTATAAAACTCACAGAAGAGCAGATTCATCTGTTACCATGTATAGTAACATCTCAAAGAGACAACTAAACATGACAGTTGAGGGGATTTGCAAGTGAAAGAGAAAAACATGAGCAGAGTTGAGAGCCATATAATTATGCTCATTCACACTGTGACTAGTTTTAAAGTGATTTATTCAAAATGGTTACCAGTGTACTCTTAGTCACCTTCTTTCTTGACTATGTGCTAATTCTGATTTTGGCATTTGTCTATAGAATATACTTGTTCTTCCTCTTGAAAGGGAATTGTGCTACATTTTCGTAGTGTTTAAATCAGTTGATCATATTTCGCAATTATTCCATAACGTTAGTTATTTGAATTTCAAGTTGCAGTGTTCTTAGAGAAAGCTTAATATCTTCATTATACATACAGTCATGGCTAGCTAATTAGCATCATGAATGCTGAAGTTTAACCCTGGGTGCCACTATTTCTGACTTCAAGAATATATTGTATTTTCTCACTTTAAAAAGTTTAGAAGGAAAAATATCATTGTTGAATTCTACTTCTTGGTTATTTCAAATAGGAAGCCCCCTGTAAAAGTGTCCAGACTTACTATAAATGCATTATAGTTCTCATCTATTGGTTTATAAATAAAAGCATCCTTGAACGTTTTCCAAAAGAGTAATGCGATTTACAATATAGTTAATGAAAATTAAGCTATATTGGTTTTCCGGGAGGGAAATTGCACTACATAATTAATTTTAAAAATCACCGTTTATTTATTCAGTTTATTGGGAAACAAGAAACAGATTCAAAATAATGAAGCTAAAGGAACACATTGCATTTTGACATCGTCCCTAATTAAAAGTTCAGTGTTTTGGAGGCAATTTCGTTTTGTTTGTGCCGCCATTTTAGTTGCCATTGTACTTAAAGCTTTCCTTCTCCTTTCTTATATAGGGGTTCTCAGCTTTTAAATAAAAGATGTAAAGGAATTATGGTTATTTCTGTTTTCAGAATAAGTGTCTAAAATTTTAATAATTTTAACATTTTTGTTTTGGTTTTTTATTTAGTGATTATTATACAATAGGCAAAACCATAGATCAGTGTAAATAAGACAGGTAAAGTGATTTGCACAAGGTTACATGTTTGGCAATGGCAGACTAAAATGCGGCTTCTAGATATCCAGTCTAGTGTTTTTTCCCTTATCTGAACTTATGGTGCCTTGTGATTCCTTGATTTGTTAAATTTTAGAAAATAGGCATTAAGAGATTTCTAGCCCAGACAGGAATGGTACAGGAATGGTAACTTCTTTATTTGAGTGGTGACTTAGGCTAAGCTTTATATACATACAATCACACTCTACATTTGTAAAACATTCCGTAGTTTTAAAAAGTCTCTCTCATTCTCTCGTTTCCAACTTATCTTTCCCTCTCTTTCTTTCTTGCTTTCACTGTTTCAGAGAGTGAGAACTTTCTCTGAAATCTGAAATCTACATACAAGAAAATAAAATGAAATCATGGAAAAGGTACAGAAGCAGCTTATGACATCTACAAGGGAGATGGCTAGTAGTTTTTTTAGGATAAAACAAATTGACTGATTATCCTTACAGTGAAGACAAAGTTTGATGTTTTTCAGAATGTGATTAAAAATGATGAATGATATAATCAAAATATCCTTCAAAATTCTGTTTTAGAAATTTGTGTAAAAGTTTGACTTTCTTTGAATGAGGCCTTCCATAGTGAGAGTTGCTTTATGAGAGCTATCAGACCCTCATCATGAACTTAAATTGACTTAGACTGACTTCTACAGACATGCCTAACCTGCATTTCTTTCAATTTCCCTTCATCTTTTCAATGTCTTCCAAGCTGTATGATTCACCTTAATATGTAAAAATAAAGTAAAATATATTTGTTTCTACATAATGGTCTCTATGATGTTAACATCTCTGATGCACAATCGAAATAAAAGCTCAAATAGAAATACTGATTACAGTGGGGTAAATAGCTTACCAGAATTATTCTTATCTGGTCCTAAGATTTGTATTGGAGATATGGTAATACTTCCACTCACAAGTCCATGAGGAAAAGATGGGAGGGGAAGGGTTAGAGTTTTAATATGAGCTATACCTTAGGTTGGAGGTGAGCCTGGGGACTGGCCAGAGGTCTCTTCTAGAATTGAGGTGGGTGGGGCACACAAATGGCTCTTATCCTGCCCCTGCTCCTTCTCTCTGTGCTCTGAATTTCACACCTTGACTCCTTCAAAGGACTTTACTTCAGTCCTTCAGTGGTGGCATCGTCCCTGCATCACCATTCTCTCTCTCCCTACCAAATCATTCCTAATAGTTCACCAAGATTTTTCAAAATCTTTCTTCTTAAAAAGAGAATAATCTAAAGCCTTCTCTTGGACCTTCCTTAAACCACAACTGCTCATCTCCATTCTTTCTATACTAACCTTTTTGATGTTTTGTCGGTATCCATCAATGCTAATTCCTCATACACCATTCACTCTTCAACCCACTTCAATCTCTTTTTACCCCCATTGCACCCTTGAAATTGTTCTTGTTGAAGATCTCCATGCTACCAAATCTACTGTCCTGCTTTGCCTTAATCTTACCCCATCTCTCACCAGTATCAATACAATTGCCTACTTTCTCTGTTGAACCACTCTCCTTTCTTGCCCTCCTAGCCATCATGCACTTAAAAGAAATGTTTTCATGTTCTCCTCCTTCTTTGCTACTATTTTTTTTTTTTTTTGATTCTGAAATCTTTGAATGCCTCAGAGCCTTTCCTCTTTTCCTACGTTCACTTGCATACTTCTCTACTTAGGTAATATTATTCCGTTCCATGAGCCTGAAACCACCTGTAGGTTGATGATTCTCAAGTTTATATTAACTGCTAAGCCTTCAACCCTGAGCTCCAGATTTATTCATTTATCTATCTATTCTGCATCTCCACTGAGATGTCTAAAGGTTGTTTCAAACCTTATATGTCCAAAATGGAAATTTTGCTTTCCAAATTATCACTTAAATCTGTGGTTCCGGCCGGGCGCGGTGGCTCATGCCTGTAATCCCAGCACTTTGGGAAGCCAAGGCGGGTGGATCACCTGAGGTCAGGAGTTCAAGACCAGCCTAGCCAACATGGTGAAACCCCATTTCTACTAAAAATACAAAATTAGCTGGGCTTGGTGGCGTGAGCCTGTAATCCCAACTGCTTGGGAGGCTGAGGCAGGAGAATCGCTGGAACCCAGGAGGCAGAGGCTGCAGTGAGCCGATATTGCACCACTGCACTCCAGCCTTGGGGACAGAGCAAGACTCTGTCTCAAAAAAAAAAAAAAAAAAGGTCTTTGGTTCCCCTGATCTTCCCCATCTCTCTCAGCTTTTCTTCTTGTCAAGCCAAAAACACAAAAGCCCTTTTTGATTTCTTCCTCTCGTTCACTTATTTCATACCTTATGCATCATAAAATCTTATAGTCCTGCCTCTAAAATTCAGCTCCAATCTTGCTGTTTCTTATTCTTGCAAGTACCTGCTACCCTACACATACAATCCACTTAGGAGCCACGGTCATCTTTTCTTCTTTTTTTAATAGACTTTGTTTTTTAGATTAATTATAAGTTCACGGCAAAATCGAATGGAAGATAGATTTACCACATACACACTGCACTCACATATGCACAGCCTCCCCCATTGCCAACATCCCTACCAGAGTGGTATGCTTGTTACAATTGCTGAACCTATATTGACATATCACCCAGAGCCCACAGTTTACATTAGTAGTAACTCTTGGTATTGTACACTCTGTGGGTTTGGACAAATTTACAATGACATGTATCTACCATTACAGTATCATACTGAGTAGTGTTACTGCTCTAAGAATCTTCTGTGCCCCACCTATTCATCCCTCTCTGCTACCCAAGCTCTGGCATCTGCTGGATGTATTTATAGTTTTACTACCTTCATAATTTTGTATTTCCAAGAACGTTATAGTTGGAATCATACAGTATGAAGCCTTTTCAGGTTGCCTTCTTTCGCTTAGTAATATGCATTTAAGTTTCTTCCATGTCTTTTCATGGCTGGATAGCTCATTTCATTTAGCACTGAATAATATTCCATTGTCTGGATATACCCCAGTTTATTTATCTATTTGCTAAGTGAAGGACAGCTTGGTTGCTTCCAGATTTTGGCAAGTATAAATGAAGTTGCTGTACACATCCGTGTGTAGGTTTTAGTGTAGACATAAGTTTTCAACTCCTTTGGGGCAAATACCAAGGATCGCAGTAGCTGGATTGTATGGTGAGAGTATGTATAATTTCGTTAAAGTGTCAAACTGCTCTCCAAAGTGACTGTACCATTTTGTATCCCCGTCAGCAATGAATGAGAGTTCCTGTTGTTTCATATCCTTGCCAGCATTTGGTGTTATAGTGTTTTGGATTTTAACCATTCTAATAGGTGTGTAGTGGTACTTTGTTTTAATTTGCATTTCTCTATGAGGTTGTGAAGCATCTTTTCCACAGTAATCTTTTAGGAAAATCATTTTCCTCCTTAAAATTTGTTATTTATTCCCCATTGCTTAAAAAAAAAATGAAAAACTACCATGACCTGAAAGGTCTGCATGATCTGGTACCTGTATAGCTTAGTCATCTAGGTGTATCTTGTTGCTATAACGAATTACCGCAACCTAGTGGCTTAAAACAACACAAATTTATTTTCTCACAGTTCGGTATGTCAGAAGTTCAGCATGGACATCACTAGGCTAGAATCAAGGTGTCAGGAGGGCTGGCTTCCTTTCTGGAAGTTCCCGGGGAGAATCTGTTTCCTTACTCTTAAAGTGTTTACAGAATTCAGTTCCAAGTGGTTGTGGGACTGATGTCTTTACTTCCTTGCTGGGTGACATCCAGGCCACTGTCAGCTTCTTGAGGCCTTTATCTAGTCCTTGCACATGGGCCAATACAGCTCAGAACCAGCAATAAGGCATCTTATACACTTCAGGCTGTTGCCTCTCTGACCACTCTTCTATAGTCACATCTTTCTCTGACCACAGCCTGGGAAGCATCTCCACTTTTAAGAACTCCCATGATCAAAATTGGCCCTCTATGTAACCCAGGGTAATTTTCTCTCTTTGTGTCTATACTGTTAGTCACATCTGCACAGTCCTTTTAGTATGAATTTAAAGGTTCCTGTAGACATGAGCATCTCTGGAGGGCTGTTATTCTGCCTAGCACACATCTCATGTAACCTTGAACTCCAGCCTCCAGGGAGAGTAGCCTCCTTCCTGTCCTCAAATCTGTAAAGCACTCCACTACCTCAGAGAATTTGCATTTCCTGGGCCTTCCTCCTAGGATCTTTTCCTATGGTTCTGTGCATGACAGCTGACTTAGTTAGGGTTGGTTCTAAAGGTAAGTCAGATTAAACCCATAGGGATTCAGGGAGTTGAAGTTACAAGGATTTGGGGATGACAGAAGCTATAGACAAAAGATTCAATCTGACAAGTATGATAGTAATAACTTTACTCACTCCTATCTGTTTGGGCTGTTGGTCTCTAGTTCTCGGGTACATTGGCCCTGATGAATTTTTAAGGTTGGAGAAAGTTTTGGACACATTATTTTTTTCCTGCAACTGACATTCACTCTTGCTTTGCAGGTAAGAAAATAATTACATAAGAGTTTTACAAAAGTAATCATGAAACTTCATTTTTTCATTGTTTTCTTCTCTAATACTAGACTTTTTCTTTTAGCATAAAGAGTTAGTAGGCTAGTGATATTTTGAAACTGAATCACGTACTCAAAGAAAGAGGGCATTACTACTGAGAAAGAGTGAGAGCATCATTCATTTTTCGGATACCAGTTTGTTTTAAAGTGTATATTGCTGAGTTGCTAAGGATTTTTTCCCAAATAATAATGAGCTCCTAATTGTTAGTCTTTATCTGTTTGCATGGAGAGTGAGCAAATATATATTGTATAACTGTTAACTAGCAAACCAGTAGAGCATATAGAATGAAGCAAGTGGTGTGACAGCTCTCCTGGTGTGATGAAACTCCACAGACATCCATCACCTCATGTTTGAAGATACAGCACAGTTCTTAGAAATGTCATTGCTATTTACAACTCAACATTAGTTTGAGACTGGTAAATTGATCAGTCAATCAAAATCTCTCCTTTTAAAACAGTACCATTTTTTTAAAAAAGACAAACAAATTGGCCTCAGGATTGATTTGGAGTTTGATGGACTGAAGAAAAAAAAGCTTTTCCCCATTTATGAGAAATGTAAGCCTTGCATTTAATTCTGTTGCTTCACACTGAGTAAGGAAAATGGTGTATCTCAGGACATGTTCTGACATAATAACAATGAAATGGGCCAGTCTGAAATGGGGTAAGTACTGGAATTCAGGAAATGGGCTGCAGGTATGGAACAGGATTAGACATGAGACAGAATTCCAGCCTTTCTGGAAAAATCTAGCTCCTGTCAACTAGCACTTGTTAAGGCTATTGATTGGCTGAGGATGTTGGCAGAAAAGTGAATTAGATGGTCCTGGAGGTAGAATTCATAACATGTCAATGGAAAATCCATGAGCAGATAACAGTGAAAAACAACTTTATGAGTCCTTGGAGGTAAGCATGTAGGCAGAATGAGGGAGTACCCTGTTTCTGAGGGTCTAAAGCATGTAGTTCAACATAAGGGTCCCAGTATCAGGGATGTGATGAAGGTAGACATTGGGATTGGAGATGGAGTGAAGATACCTGAATACAAAACCACAGGACCATTAGGTTGATTTCATGCTCAGTCACAGATCATGGAGCCAGAGCTTCTTTAGTCTATCCTGCCTGAGGTCACAAATGGGTTTCTCACAATAAGAGACCAGGTCTATTGAGCTTATAAGTGGGCTCAGGACCCCAGTCACAGGGTTATTGAAAAATGATTCCAGAGCATTCTCCAAAATTTATGGCACTCCTATTTATTTTACTAATTTTTCTCTGATTCGCCACTCCAATCCTACTTTTAAACCCATTTTTATCCCTTTCTCTTCTCTCCTTTGGTTCTTGGCAAAAGGACTTAGAGGCTATGAGGTTATGGTGGCAGTAAGGAAAATATTGCAACAAAGGGAACCATTTTGGGAAGTCCTGACATAGACATTTCTATACATTTTTGAAAGGGGATATTTTACGAATAATTATCAAATGAAGAAAGTCAGTTGGGCAATTATCCAGTTGGGCAGAGATTGGATTATCAGTAACTGGTGTGATAAATTCATTTTCTTAAAGAAACAAAGGCCTTTTATAGCGTTAACTGCAATGCCAGAGGTGTGTTACAAAGAATTTCCTCAAATTATTTTCTTATTTTTCTTTCTATTATCCTTTATTCAGCAGGAGTTTATTTCATTTTTCATCTTTCTTGTGATTTTTAAGATATGTACTGAATGCACAAGAGGGCTAAAATACAACCTTATCTTGGTCTAGAGACTTGCCACCCAGCTGGTAGTTTTATTGTAAGAACAGTTACCTGGGGAGGTGATTTACTGGTAAGAATAAAGGTAGTGTATCCTATTATCTTCCCAGTGTTTCTCTAACAGACTCATTAGAGCATGGTCTATGGAATTCAGTGGGGACTTGAGTTCTGAATCTGGACATTCCCTAACTGAAACCCTAAATAAGGAAGAGCGAATAATGTAATCTCAAAGATCTATATCTGCAGGAGGATATGGTTGCTCATTAAGATATAAATACCATTTTAATGTAAGATAAATAGGCAAAGGGATGTTACATATAACTCTTAGCCTCACATTAATACAGTCCATATTAATAACATCATACTCTCACAAACCACCTTATTGAACTATGTAAAATAGCAAAAGGACTTTAAAAGTCCTGCTGAATATCATATGTCCAAATAAGACTACTTCTGAATCCACAACTATTACAGAAACAAGCTTTGCTGCAAATGATTTTGACTTTCCTGACTTATCTTTCCACACAATGAGGGATGTCTTTTGATTCTCTCTGATACAGTAGTCACATCTTGCCAGTGAGTAAATTGTAAATTACTTGACTTTGGATGATGCATTATTGCTTCAGGTTCTTGGGTGCCCTTTGGTACATCACATACAGTGCCGTCAAGCTCTGTAATAACCTGGGAAAATGAATTTACCCTCAAATCAGTATTTCTTTCCTTTGCAAAAGAGCTATTGTAAATAACTTATGACCCTTCTTGCTCTTACTTTACCCCAACCCCTTCTCATATCTTATGACTTACCCACTACCACACTGGTATCCCCTGGGTGTTCAGGATTGCCCACTCTAATGCATCATTGAATCGCATAATCTTGACCTTTTGTTATCTTCCTCCCTCAGTTTCTTGCCCCTCTGTACTGGTTATCTATTGCAATGTAACAGATTGCACTGAAACTTAGTAACTTCAAATAACATATTTATTATCTCACAGTTTCTGTGAGATGGGAATTCTGAAGCAACTTAGCTCTGGTTCTGGGTCAGGATCTCTCAGGAAGTTGCTGTCAAGACATTGACTGGGGCTGTGTTTATGTGAAGTGTTGACTGGGACTGGAAGATCTGCTTCCAAGATGGCTCATTCACATGGTTGTTGGCAGGAGGCCCCAGTCCTTTGTCACATGGGTCTCCCCATGGGGTTTGTGAAATATCCTTTTGATAGGCCAGCTGGCTTTTCCCAGAGTGAGTGATACCTTTTATCACCTAGGCTTGAAAATCATACAATTCCTCCATATTCTCTTCATTGGTAGCAAGTGACTAAATACAGCTCACACACACACGGAAGAAAATTAAGCTCCACTCTTGAAGGGAGGTGCATCAAATAATTGATGTGCATATTTTAAAATCACCTGCTATGGTTTCGGTGTTTTTTCCCCTTTAAACTTCATATGAAATTTGATCCTTAGTGTTGGAGGTGGGACCTAATAGGAAGTATTTGGATCATGGAGGCAGATCTCTCATGAATAGATTAATGCCCTTCCTCACTCTATTAGTTTCCATTAGAGCTAGTTGTTAAAAAGAGCCTGGCACCTCCCCCTCTCTCATGCTTCCTCTTTCACCATGTGATTTCTGCCTATGCAAGCTCCCCTTCACCTTCTGCCACAAGTGGAAGCAACCTGAGGCCTTCACCAGATGCAGATGCCCAGTCTTGAACTTTCAAGCCTTCAGAATCATGAGTCAAATAAACTTTTTTTAAAAAAATAAATTACTCAGCCTCAGATACTACTTTTTAGCAACACAAAATGAACTAAGACACCACCGTATCTTACATACTCCACCCTTGCCTTCAATTCACCTCTCTCACATCTTCTGACCTCAGCTGATGATGTAACTGCTAACTAAACTAAAATAATTAGGAGTAGTTGTGTTAAAATATTTAACTCCTTTGGGCAACATAGTATAAAAATGAAAAAAGAGCAGGCAGCCATTTTATATCCTAGCTCTGCCATTTAATAATTAAGGACTTTGGGAAAATTATTTAACTTTTATAACACTCACTTTAATCAACCATAATATGGGCATTTTGGTATCTACCTTGCAGGATGTAATGCAGAGCAGAGGTCATACATGTAAGGCACTGAAGACAGCATTTTAGGTGCAACAGGTGTGTGATAATTTGTAGTTGTAATAACAATAACACTTAATTATTACTGTAGGCTTTGCATTATATTTGGGACTTCTGGTGACCTTGGCATAACTTTCTAAATGGTAGGAATCACTGTGGCAGATGGATGTGAAGCGACATTTTTATCAGAGCTCTCCTCAGTCCAAAGACTTGCTTTCTTCCCCCACTCAGCCTGTCCTTCCATGATCTCTGCCCTGAGGCTTCAGTACATCTTAGTGAAAATGTCAGTCCACGTAAGGTCCTGGATCTGAGCACTCGCTGTACCACCTATGAGCTGGTGGCCTTAGGCAAACTTTCCAAACTTTGTAAGTCATCTTTTCTCATACATATATTTAGGAATACTTATTTCTTTCTTGCAGTACAGTGAATCAACATTGTCTCTACAACTGATACTTCATTCTTTTGTTCAAGGCAGTAGTTCTAAAACATGGCTGTACGTTGCAATCTCCAGGAGCTCTTAAAAAATTCCTGAGGCCTGGTCCCACCCCAGAGATTCTGATTTAATTGATCTAGGGGCCAGATGGTACCCACACATCTGGGGTTTTTAAAAACCTCCTAGGTATTCCTAATATGTTAAGAACTGCTTATTAGATTAATAATTTTATCTCCTATAACAGTTGTGAAAGCAATTAGACCAAAGTTAAAATAGTCTAAATACAATTATTTACATCCTATGTTTCCATGCTTTTGTGCTTTCATCTTTTTCCCCTTGATAAATTATTTTACTTCTCTCAATATATATTTGACTTATTTGTTCTGCAGCTTCTAATTTTATTATCCTTGCTTTGCTCAAACCCCAAACTCTCCTTTGTGCTGTTATATATTCTACTTTTGAAGCAATAAGAAATGAATAAGCAAGTACAGATTCACAGTGTTGCTTTTAAGTAGAATATTCTTCCAGTAGGAGAAATGATACCATGTTGTTTTGGTGGAAGTATGTAAGCATCTTTCATGCTCTGTAAGAACCGTCAATGCATGGTGCCATTGGCACACTGGACTGTGTATTGGCAATGGTGCACATAGCAGATGGGGTTGAGTGTAGGCAGTGAAGTGTTCAAGCTCTGTCTCTGAATTGACTAATGGTTTTGATGGCCGAAATTCAAGGCCAAAAGCACTGGGATGCCAGTCTTTGTGTTGTATTGAGTGTCTGCAATTAAAGCTATGGGACTGTTCCCTTTCTGCTCTAACTCAAATTTAATTAATTTTGAATTAAAACAAATAGTTTCCGTGACCACATGAGGTACATTTTGGGTTTGCCTGATCAGGATTAGTGTAATGAAGTCTCCACCCTTTCGTTATCCCCCACAAAAGACCCCTAAGAAGCTGATTTAAAATGCTATCCAAAGTGGAATGTTGCTGCTAAATATTTTGATATGTATAGGGCATTTTCATATCCATGTCCTATGTAGAGAATCTGTAGGTGTCCTCTTGGAAAATGCCAGTGACCTAATGTAGCATAGAATCAGCATGGGTATTTGGCACTCCTCCACAACTCGAGAAGGTCATTTGTTAAGGCTTTCTGAACTATTTCAGGCTAGGTCCTGGTCTAAAATAAAGATATAGTATAAAATTTAGTTTGCAGTTTGAAGTTTGTCATTGTACATTTCCTGGTTATTGTTCTCAGAATTAGCTCTATTAGTTAAAGAAAAGCTCAGTCCTAGTGTATCATGAAGTTAGTTTCCAAGATTATGAATTTAGTTTCCGTGCGAGTTATTTAGCTTTATTCTATTGCATTATCACAGATTGCTCTTTTAATCCTGCTAGAGGCTTTGTGAGCATCTTCTCTTTTGAAAAAGAGAGTTGCTGATCAGTGTCATTGCAGCCCCCTTACTAGAATATTGTAAAGCCCATACCCAAGGGCCCACTCCCAAGAATGACAACAGCACATTAGATGACAAGCACCACAAATCTAAAGTTATTATTTATTTGAATATGTTTCTGGGTACAGATGAAGTGCTCTTGGCTTCTAGTAGAATCATGTTATATGGTGTGAGTCCTCAATTGATCACTGAAGCCAAGGCCTTTGTAGGCTGAATTTTTGTGAGGTTGTCCACTGTGATAAGAATAATCCAGCACACAGGATATTCAGCTACATCATGACAGAGGACACAGCTCTGCTAGCTTTTGCCTAAATAAATTGCACTCAATTACTCATAGACTTTATAGATTGTATATAATTGCTTGTTTGTTCTGCATTTTCTATGTTGGAAGACCATTTAACTCAGATTATTTGGCTTTGTGTGTGAACACCAGTGCATTATCTTGAGTAATGTTGGAACTGAGTTCATATAAACTGTTTCTTATGTTGTTTTCATCCTGTTTCCTTCCTTTTAGAGACTCCAAGAGTAGAAACATCCATGGGTACTGGAATTGGGTAATTAGAATGATTTGGAAAAACCTGCCAGTAGGTCACCCAGGATGCTGCCTGATAGTGTCTGACAGCTGACGTAGAGTGTGAACTGAGTGGCAGGATGAAACTCTGCTTGCTTAATTCAACATTCTCCATGGCTAGACCTGTGCTGACACATGCAGATGAATGTCTTATAGCATTTTCCTTCTTATCTACTTTAATTCTATTATTATATAGTTAGAAAACTGAAAGAACTTCCTAAGAGTTGTAAGGCTGTAACTTCAGGGTTACGTGTAGTTCTACTTAGCTTCCAATTTAGCATTTTAGGAAAACTGCTATTATGCAAACGGCTGCCATTTGCTATGAGCAAAAGAAATTCTGAATTTTGTCAAAGACTTAATTAATATTATTATTAAAAAACCCACAGTTAATCTAATGAAACACAAATGGAGAAAAAAAGTGTGATTGCTTTCATTGCCTAGCAGGTATTCTCTAAATGTGATGTGTTAGTGCCATTTTTTAAGTCACTGGCAAATTCTAGCTGCTGTCTATTTTTAGTTTTATTTCCAAGACTAGGGTCATCAAAGTCCCTGAGCACAGCTATAAATTCTGACACAGTTATCTTTGTATTAGTAGGAAGAGATTAGGCTATGTTTGAGTAACAGACCCTGAAACATTAATAGCTTAACATACACAAGTCTAGTTTTTGCTCATGCAAAGTCAGCTGCCTGTCCACCAGCTCTCCAGGGTAGCTCTCTTTATGCAGTGACTTGGGGAATACACTCTGATACCATCTTGTGGCTCCTTACTCTTAAATGTGGCTTTTAGTTCCCTATGACATGGAAAAGAAAGAGACCTAAAGAGCTTGTACCTACTTTTTTCTTATAGCTCATAGTCCAGAGCTAACTAGGGAATGTGTGTCCAGGTAGATGAGGATGAAAGGGGACCTGATAAACACAGAGCATTATCACAACCATACTTTCAGTTCGTTCTCTTCACTTTCCTTCCCTGGACTTCATCACTTCATGTTCAGTTGCCTGCAGTTGTCTCCATACTGTCTTCCTGGTTTTGGTCTCTGACATCTATAGTACATTATGAACGTTGCTGCCAGAACAATCTTCTTTAAACACTGGTTTATATCAGTTCTTTGCTGCAACATCTTCAACCCTCCTTCCTCCACCATTGATTATGTATACTCTCTACATTTCCCAGTATGTGTCAGGTAAGACTTTATTGTTTGGCTCCAGGCTACATTTCTAAGCTTATCCCTATGCATCTATCTCCAACATGAACACTCAACTTGAATTCCCAATTCCAGCATTAAACTCATGCTTTTCTAAACATGCGTTGCCCAGGTCTACCTCTGCATCATAATTTTCACTCTGCCTTCTGTCTCTATCTATTCCTGAGTGTTCCCAGTACAGGAGTCCAAGATAATTGCTCTATCTCTGTTGTATGCTCATTCTATCTACTATTTGTGTCATTCAGCTGGCATTCCTGACTCTTATCATTACTTAACTCTTCATGGGTATTTGTCTTATCTCTTCTACTAGGTCACTTGCAGAACAGGTGCTATATATACTCTTGTACATCCCAAAGATCTCCGGAAGATGCTAAATACACACTAGTGTGTGGTAAGATTTATTGAGAAGAATAGATGCCTGAATGATTGACTAGGTATTCTTAATTTGCTTTATACGATCCATAAGCTTTGGTTCCTTATAAAGTTAATGTTAACATTATGATGGGATTATACTTTTATTTCGAGTGTGAGGTCTGTGGCTTAGAAGTCTTAAGGTGAATATTGTGATTCCTAGTGATACTATCTTTGCTTGGTTTTTATAAGCAGAGTTTTAAAGTCTTTTCATTAATGGCCCAGGCAAGTTCATGGTTCATAGTAGTAAATGTTGGTGCTGTATTATGCTTTAAATCAATGTCTTAATACCATGATTAGGAAGGGGCTACACAGGTAACAGCACAAGCCTTTGGAGCCAGACAGTTGTGGGTTCAAATCCTAGAACCTGCAACTAGTGGCTCTGTGGCTTTGGGGACTTGGCTGTCTTGAACGTGTTTCTGTAAAATGGTAAGAATAACTACCTCTATCACAGAATTGTTGAGATGATGAAATGACAAAGTCTACAAGACACTAATCACAGTGCCTGACAGTTATTGCTCAAAAATAGTTAATTTACCACTCACATTATTTAAGAAAATATAAATATCACTTTATTGGTTTGTACAAAGTCACATTTATCTTTCTGTAGTTTCTTTGCAAAACAGGCAGGTGGATGAATCTATTCACAAAGGGGGCTCTATCCAAAATAATTTTGGCAGTAGGTGTCCCACCAAAACTCACATGCTAGGGCCGCTGTACAGGTATGAAAAAGCCACCTCTACCAGTCCAGTAGGGTGTTGGACCTGTTCCCTGTGGTGACTGCAGGACCAACCTGAATTATGAGAGAGATGGTTTATTGTGGGAGGAGACTGTGATGTGACGACCTTGACCACAGTTGCTCCTAGAATCAGGTAGGGTTATAATGGCTATGGACAGGCAGAGGGCAGCTCCATTTAGAACATCAAAATAAATGGTAAGAAAAAGTAATAAAAGGAAGACACTTTGGTTCATGCCCACTCTTGTTTGTTATGCTTCCTAGCAGATCAGTGAATGAGAATTTAATTTGTTGTGAATACTGGCAGCGTGCTGGGGAAAAATGGAATTTACAAACGTTTTGAATTACCGTGAAGCTTGTGAAATTGTATGCACTGCTCTGTTTCATATGTTTTCATGGGTGTGATGCCTTGTTTCAATAGTGGGAGTTGAGGCTGCAAATAGTGGGGGTTGAGGCTGCCGTGAGCAGGATTTAGAACTCTATTGTATTCTAAAACATTTAACAGATTTATCTGAGTTTTAAGGGACAAAAAACTTCAACAAGTATACAGAGAAAAATGTGGAAGATAGGATTTGATACCAAGTCCAAAATGCCCATTCATGGAAAAAAATGAAGGGACAATGGAAGTGGTGAGTGGTGATACTTTCTTCCTTTAATGTATCCAAGCTTTTGCTTTCCTTTCCTGACTTCCGAAAACCGAGTGCCTGGCAAGAACTACCAACGATTTATTGAAACTACATTTTCCTTACCCACCATAGAAACAAATCATTTCTGTAGTGGGTAAATTATACAAAGCACTAGTGCCTTAGCGACTTTAACAGTTTAGACTTTCGAACTTAATATTTCTAAATTTTGAACATTATAAATCCCTATAAATCTGGATTATAAACAAACTTTCCTTGTCTCTGGGTTAGATCTGGGTACAAAAATAGAATCCACTTTCTTGCATTTTGCGTAGGATCTAAAATTACTCTCCTAAGGTTGGAGTTTCCTATTTTTCTAAATCAAGACAAGAATAGAGGATATGGAATAAAAAGGGGTGATTCTAAACTGAGTTCAAAAAGTCAGTAATTGAGAATGGTCATGAGGCCTGAAATAGGAAAGCTGGATTTATTTTCTTAGAAAGACTTCCTCATTGCTTCCCTAGGAGCAATGTAAATAGCCATCTCACAGATAAATGGTGAGAGAATCTTATCAGGCTTCTAACTTGTCACTTTTCCTGGCTCCAGTGCAAGCATTGATAGGTGACAGTTCATGAGATAGTAATAAAAGGCAGCAGGCATTGGTGAAAGAGACGCTGGAGCCAGCATCAGAGCTGGAGTTAATCCCTGGCCCCAGTCCACTTCAAGAAAGTATAATTCGGGTGAGAAGCAATGTGCTTGCTGTGCAAAAGAACAGTTTCAAGAGATGCTTCCTAGGTCTTCCCTATTAAACCCTTGTCATACCCTGATCCATCTATTTAGAAACTCTGAGGTTGGCATTACGTTTTGGGGCTTGGCCAATCTATTGGTTAGGAATTGCTAAGAATAGGCCAGAACACAGTGCCCAAACCCTTACCATACTGAGGTCCAGGATGGGGTCACAAAAGGAACACAGGCAGGATTTCTTATCAAAACAAGCTGGCCAACCATGAAGTAGGAGTAAGAGGAGGGAAAGACAGGTGCCAGGTGATGCAGAGGTAAGAAAGTCAGGCAGCTCAGTCCATTTCTCTGTCCTGAGCATCTTCAGAGAAAGGCAGAGAGCAATACTGCTTTTTGAATTATGTGACTCAGGGCTTCCCAGGTAACTCACTCTAGTCTTTAAAAGAACAAAATAAACAAAACTGTTCTTGAGGAAAGCAAAGGTTTATGCAGAGAACCTAATAAGAATCTCCAGAGTTTGCATGTCACAGAACAACTGTTTATAAGTTACCTTTTTCCTCCTTATCTGTGCCTGGGGACTTTTCTTTCTTGTCTTTTTCCTCTTGTTCCTATTTCTGTTCCCTTGCTCCTGCTTGCTTGCCCATCTTTGTATTTCTTTACACCTGGCAGCAACCATACTCTTTCTTGATCCTGCTAAGGTTAAACATTGTTAGGACCAAATTTAGAATTTCTCTAATTAAAAAAAAAATTCTAATAAGGCCCAGATTTCAATCATGGCTGCAGGTGAGTTGAAGACTATAACATATTCTAAAATTTGATTTGCATGGATATAAATGTGTATAAGGATATATCCACATTACATTCTTGAAAAAAGTCATTCTAATGAATTATTGAAAGAATTAGGTCAAATAAGGATTGCATATTGTGTAGGCAGATGCATTTTAAAATGAAATAGTGACTTTTAGAAGTATCTGGTGACTCTTCAACAATACCTGGTTTTCCAAACAAAATTAAAACAAAGGCTTTCTTTCAAATGTTCTTTATCTCAATTTCATTTAATTTCCTAGGAGAGTTAGTGATTTGCCTAGCACTTTCTGTTTCGTTGTTTATCCTAATATATGCTCAGTTTTCTGTTTAACTAGTTTGTTGTTGTTGTTGCTTTTCTTTTCCGACAAGTTTTCAGAGTGAAATTCTTAGAAATGCTTAGTGAAGCTACCCTATGGCCCATTTTACCAACTATCAGATCTTTCCCTGAAGAAATAACAGTAAGGAAAATAGGAAAATATTTCCTGTTTCTTCTGGAAGAAGGCAGATATTTATTATGTATTCTGCTTAGTAATATCACTCCCTTAAGAGACTGAGGGCATGGTCTCAATTTTTCTTAAACAAGTCTTGGGCCTGCTTGATGTAACCTTTGGGGATTTAACACGTCAGCCAATGAGCCACACACCACAAATCTGTAGGCACCTGACACTGAAAAACAGCTAAGCATTTATACTGTACATAAAACTCTGAATGTGCTCTTATGCTTTAAGGACTCTTTTAATCCATAGGGTGTCTTAGCTATGATAGTGGTCTCTGAGCCAGGGGATGATTGCTTCTTTTTACTACTCTTTCTCCACAATAATTGCATGAATCGGATTGTCATGCCATAAGCACGCGAATAGGATACTTAACTGAGAATAATATCTCAAATGACATTTAAATGTTTTGCTCTATGAGATTGGATTAGCAGATTTACTATTTTTTTTTATTTTAAAGCTTTTTATTATGTTGTCGTATTATTGAATAACTACCTTCCATATGGTCCAATAATAATTAAGATGTTGGATTGATAGATTGAATCAGCAAGAGGCTTAAAGCAAGTGAGGCTTAACCTGTTTTGGTAGTTTTGATCACATTTCTTATGCCATTTAAATACTATTGAATGATTTGGAACTGGTTGACTGATATTTTCCCTGTTTTCTGCTATTTACTTTCTTCTATTTTTTTTTTTTTTTAAATAACAGTGATTAAAAGCAAAAGTGACAAAATGGACACTGGTAATTCATTCAGTGTGATGAGAATCCATGAATAGGACCCAAGTTTATTTTTCAGCTGTAGCCTTTTGGGACAGTTATGTAATGACTATGTTCCTGGCCCTTCCTCATGTCTGCAGCTTCTCAACCTGCTCCTCTCCTATTTGTTCTCCACACGAAACTTCTCCCACATCTTTCTTCCCACCACTGGACTTTGTGTAATTTGTTTCTTCTGCTTTGGACATTCTTTCCTATCCTCATTACCTTCCAAATTCATCATCAGCACCACTTGTCTAGCAATCGATTGCTGATCTCCCTGGCTGCATCTAATCCACCTATGATAGGATCTCATTACAGACTGCACTTGTCCTTCACAGCACTGTGGCAGCTGCAGTTTCAGGTTTGTTTGCGTGAACCTTGGCTAAAGTATTTCTTCCTACTAGACTGTAAGCCAAATGAAGGCAGAAGTAGGAATAGTGTCTGTTTCTGGTTCCCTAGCATGGATTCCAGCACAGAGTTTTACATATTTGTTGAATGAATAACATAAATGAATGAATAAACACAGCAGGTAAAGAAATGTGTAATTTTTGTTTGTTTTTAAGAGACAGAACCTTGTCAGTCTAGTACTTCACTTGGTCAAATACCTCTTTTGGTAGAAAAGAAAATTATATAGATTGGTATATACCAGGATGAATTCAGTTTAAAGAGAAAACATGAAATTCAGTAGAAATATTCTTTAAATTCTAAACAGAGAAATTGAAATGAAGTTATATTCATACTGCATGTGGGTATAGTTTTTTCTTACGTATATTTATGTATACATGTTTAAATATAATACCTTTACTTAACCATCTACTGTACACAGGCAATCAACTGGATGTTAGAGGGAAAACAAATAGCTAATATCTTTGCATAGGTACTGCAGTAGGTACTGTCACGTATTTTATTACATTTATTTCTATAACAGTTCTTTTCTTTCAATATGACTCAGAGAGATTAATAACATTCCAAATATGACAAAACTTGTAAGAGGTTCAATTGGGAATTGTTCCTTTTTGCAGCCCTGTGAATACACCTAATGGTCCTCCAATTATGGAGGCGGTAGTTGGCCAGAGTTTCCAGCTGCTCAGCTCTGATATTCATCACTATGTTTGTACCCTGGCCATGCTCTCTGAGGGCTGTTCACAGACAATGACTGAGCGCAGCAGGAGTTCTAAGGTACACTTGTTCCTGAGACTCATGGACCCCCCTCATTGAATGACTGTGACTTGAGGACTCCCAAATGGCTTTATTAACCTTCTTTAGAATGTGAATTCTAGGAAGCTCCCACCCAAATGTCCCTCACTGTCTCTGCATCAGACTTGCATCTGGTAGCTCTGCTAGCTTTCCTACCCTGCTCAAAATGCTTACATGTTTAATCCTGTGTTGGCATCTGATTCTTGGAGAATCCAGACTAACTCATCCTTTCATCAAGAAGCCCCTGAGAAGAGAAGGAAATAAATAACAACTTAGCCATAAGTTCTTTGCTAAGATCCATGTCAAGAAAGATATTTCCTAGGTTTTCTTCTAGATTTTTAATAGCCTGACGTCTTACCTTTAACTCTTTAATCCACCTTGAGTTAATTTTTGTGTGTGGTGAAAAGTAGGGGTCCAGTTTCATTATACTGCCTATGGCTAGTCAGTTATCCCAGCACCATTTGTTGAATGGGGGAGGGTCCTTTCTCCATTGCTTATTTTTGTTGAACTTGTTGAGGATCAGATGGTTGTAGTTATGTGGCTTTATTTCTGGGTTCTTTGAAACAAGCAAAAACCAAATTACTCCATTAAAAAATTGACAGAGGACAAGAACAGACACTTCTCAAAAGAGGACTTACAAGATGCCAACAAACATGAAAAAAAAGTTCATTGTCACTAAACATCAGAGAAATGCAAATCAAAACCACAATGAGACACCATCTCACACCAGTCAGAATGGCTATTATTAAAAAGTAAAAACAAACAAACAAACAAATAAAAAACAGATGCTGTTGAGGCTACAGAGAAAAGGAAATGCTTATACAGTGTTGGTGGCAATATAAATTAGTTCAGCCACTGTGGAAAGCAGTTTGGAGATTTCTTAAAGAACTTAAAGCAGAACTACCATTTGAACCAGCAATTTCATGACTGGGTATATATACCCAAAGGGATCATTCTACCAAAAACATACATGCACTCATCTGTTCATCACAGTGCTATTCACAATAGCAAAAACATGAAATCAACCTAGGTGTGCATCCATGGTGAATTGGGATAAAGAAAATGTGGTAATATACATCGTGAAATACTATGTAGCTATAAGAAACAATGAAATTATGCCCTTTGCAGCATTATGGATGCAGCTGGAGGCCATTATCTTAAGTGAATTAACACAGGAACAGAAAACCAAATATCGCATGTTCTCACTTACAAGTGGGAGCTAAACACTGAGTGTACATGGACATAAAGATGGCAACAGTAGACACTGAGGACTGCTAGACAGGGAAGGGAAGGAGGGGAATATGGGCTGAAAAACTACCTATGGGGACTATGCTCACGGCTTCAGTGACAGAAATATCCACACCCTAGATGTCAGCATCACACAATCTACCCATGTAACAAACCTTCACGTGTACCACCTGAATCAAAAATAAAAGTTGAAATTATTATTATTATTATTATTATTTTTTTTTTTTGAGATGGAGTCTCGTTCTGTCACCCAGGCTGGAGTGCAGTGGCACAATCTCGGCTCACTGTAACCTCCACCTTTGGGGTTTAAGTGATTCTCCTGCCTCAGCCTCCTGAGTAGCTGGGATTACAGGCACCCGCCACCATGCCCAGCTAATTTTTGTATTTTTAGTAGAGACAGGGTTTCACCATGATGGCCAGGCTGGTTTTGAACTCCTGAGCTCAGACAATCCACCTGCCTCGGCCTCCCAAAATACTAGGATTACAGGTGTGAGCCACTGAACCCAGCGAAAATTATTTTTTTGAAAAATAACATAAACTCTAGAATCGGAAAAATCTCAATTTGTGTCCTGATGTTTATAATTAATAGCTGTGTGAAATTAAGAAAGTTTTTAACCTCTGTGAGTCTTGCTTCCTCATACATAAAATGTGGTTAACAACACCTGCAGCATGGATTAAATAAGATTATTTATGCAAAGAGCAAAAACAAAAAATAAATTGCTTCTCCAAATAAGCAAAGATCATGAAGATTAGGATTTGGGCATTTTAATGGATGTTTAGTTCCCAGGTGGATAGACATTTTAAAAGTATGTTACAGAGGGTTTTGTTATAAAATCACCTATTTTCATTGGGCTATAAAATGAATTTGGCTGACAGTGTTTCAATAGAGAATATAGTCTCAGAATTTATACCTTGTGCAGTGCTAATATAGATAATACTATAGTTGTGTGCAAAATTTATTGGTCAGAATATTTTTGTCCAGTAAAGATGAAGATTAATTTGACTGAGTCAGAAATACTTGCATGAAATTTATCGTATAAAATTATGAGATAGTCACATAGTCAAAGAAAATTATCCTTTTAAACTCTGGCATTTATGATTATTTCAAAATCCCTCATAGATGCCAGTTATTGATGAGTTCTCCTCTCTGACATTTATCATTCTGTGGTTGTTCAATGTGAAGATTCCAGAACAGTACATGTACTTCAACAGCACTTCATTTTGTAAGTTTGTCGCTTTTATCTCCAAATTTTGATGGGAATTCTTTGTCCATATGTACTTAATATTAGAAAAACATATTGTTGAGTACTTTTTTTTTTTTTTTTTTTTTGAGACAGAGTTTCGCTCTTGTTGCCCAGGCTGGAGTGCAATGGTGCGATCTCAGCTCACCGCAACCTCCGCCTCCCAGGTGCAAGAGATTCTCCTGCCTCAGCCTCCCGAGTAGCTGGGATTACAGGCACCCACCACCATGCCCATCTAATTTTTTGTGTGTTTTTAGTAGAGACAGGGTTTCTCCAGGTTGGTCAGGCTGGTCTCGAACTCCCGACGTCAGGTGATCCTCCAGCCTTAGCCTCCCAAAGTGCTGGGATTACAGGCATGAGCCACCGCGCCCAGCCTAAATTTCTTTTTATAAAGCAGAGTGATAGCTTAAATCAGAGAATACAAATTACCTGATGATGCTCTCCTTGTGTTTAAATGATTTTCTTCAACATAAGATGGTCAGCTTTATTCGCCCTCTGCTTTCTGCCAATGAGTTTTACAGAAGTAATTTAGCTCTCTAAACAAGCAATCAAGCAAACAAACAAACACATGAACAAAACCAGCAGAGCAAAACAAACCAACAACAAAGCCCTGTTTCTAAAATGCAATTCATAATAGTTTTATTGAAATGTAGAAGTCAGCAGCTTCTGCCTTCAGTCCACAGTGCATCAACTGGTTTCTCTTGAACTTTTGCATGTTGGTTTTTTAGCTCTGTGTAGACTCCTCAGGACAATGGTGAGGGTGTTCCAAACAAAAGCACTTCTGACTTTGTTGTTGAATTTAGGTATGAGAATCTATGGTCAAAGGGCCCTACAAAGAAAATCATAAACAAATGTGCAGCAAAGGAAAAAATTTGAACTGCACATTTATAATAATGGCTTCTGATACACTTAGTACCTCTTGAGTGGGAGTTAGGCATCAGTGTGTGGAGTAACAATAGGAATAATCAATGAACAGAGGAGAGATGTTGAAATTAGATTAAGCAGAAAAACATGGCTAAAGCTTAGAATGTTCACCAATATTATGAAGTCCAAAAATTCTTCCATTTCCCATTGAAGAATATGAAATTTTTTCACAGCATTTGGGGTGATACTGAATTTGACTGAATAGTTAATAAGCTGGTAAAGTTAGCACACGAGTGAATATGTTTGCAATATATTTTGCCTTTATTTGTTTTTCTCGTAGGACAAAGGAAATTGAATTATATTAGATTGTGTAGGATAATGTATGCTATTGTAAATTCCCAAGTTTTGCAGTAAATTTAACATTACAGTAAAATATTGTCCATTAATAGCCGTAGCAAAACATCCGTTGGTATAGTTTACTGCATCATTGCGTTTTTGCAAATCTGAAGTGGAGAATAGGATAGTAATGACTAGCATCAGAAATTGTTGCGAATTTCCTAATTTGCATAATGTATCTCTAACAAACTGGATTGTCAGTTTATAGGAGACACCAAATGTTCATATAATGAAGTTTAAAAAAAATTCTCAGCTGAAACATGGCCTAGGTGCTTGGCCAAGCTGGGTGGTACGATGTTTCCTTGGGATACTGCCATGGTAAATCCTATAAAAATTTTAAACCCTTTTAATTGGAATTATCAAATGTTAACCTGACAGTAGTATGTTAGAAGTGAATATAGTGTTGTGAAATATTAGTATTCTTGGTTTTTAAATCAATATTTTATGATTACAGTTAAGTTAAAGAAAAAAGACTAATATAGCAACATTGCTTTGAGGTCTATGTGTGGTACATGGTTCCTGACACTTCTAAGATTTCTAAAATGCCTTGGGTTACACTCAGCTGTTATACTTGGCAAACAGGATGAATGCCAACACAAAGAGAAGTTTGACTTTATTCAAGATGATACGTTTAGCCTCTCACACCTCTGTATGTACTTGTTCTCTAATCTGCCTCCAGAATCAATATAAATGCTTTTATTCATGCCCCAAATAATCTCCAACCTGACCCCAGTTTGTCTCCTCTACTACTTACCTCCTGTGCCAGCCTTCTGATTGTTCTTTTATTTTATTTATTAATTTAATTTAATGTATTGAGACAAAGTCTCACTCTATTACCCAGGCTGCAGTGCAGTGGCATGATCTTGGCTCACTGCAACCTCCGCCTCCCGGGTTCAAGTGATTCTCATGTCTCAGCCTCCTGAGTAGCTGGGATTACAGGTGTGCACCACCACACTGGGCTAATTTTTGTATTTTAATACAGATGAGGTTTCACCATGTTGTTCAGGCTGGTCTTGAAAAACAAAAGCCTCGGCCTCCCAAAGTGCTGAGTTGCAGGTGTGACCACCACACCCAGCCCTGATTGTTCTTTTAAATTAAATATATCTGGTCTCATCACAGCCATGTAGCTCATGAAGTTTCTCTTGCCATCTCATCCCTGTTCTAATATTTGAGGACATGACAAAAAATATAAATCAGGCAGAGCATAATTATATAGTGTTTTTATTGGCTTATACAGCACTTGATTGTTTGAGTTAATTGACACTATTTAAAAAGTCAGTATTTGTTGCATGTCAAACTAGAATTCTAGATTCTCTTGAAAAATTTGGTAACACTGTAGGTACCTTCCTACCCAGCAATATTCAGCTGACTTTGATAAGCATTTGAGTTTGCAACCTGTGAATTTACATTTTGTCCCTTATTTAAGGCCCATGGTGTTTCATTTTCTCCAGAAAAGTTTTTCTGTTTCTTCTAGCATTTTAAAACTCCTATGAGCTCATCATCTCTAACTTTTATTTAGCTTTTAGCACTAATGCTTCATAGTGTCAAGTGCATTTTGTGTGCCATTTTGTCTCCTCTACGCTCATAGTAAGTTTTTTGAAGGTAGACACTTTGTGTGATTTTTTTTTTTTTTTTTTTTTTTTTTTTTTTGAGACGGAGTCTCATTCTGTTGCCCAAGCTGGAGTGCAATGGTTTGATATTGGCTCACTGTAACCTCTGCCTTCTGGGTTCAGGCGATTCTCCTGCCTCAGCATCCTGAGTAGCTGGGATTACAGGCACGCACCCCTATGCCTGGCTAATTTTTGTATTTTTAGTAGAGATGGGGTTTCACCATGTTGGCCATGCTGGTCTCGAACTCAACCTCAAGTGATCCACCTGCCTCGGACTCCCAAAGTGCTGGGATTACAGGCGTGACCAACTGTGCCTGGCCTTGTTTGACTCTTTATGTCAACACACAGAGCCCAGGACAGTGCAGCTCTGCTCTGCCAGTGTTTGTCTATTAATTACAGTTTTTTTTATTTTTTTTTAATTTTTGGGACAGAGTTTTGCTCTTGTTGCACAGGCTGGAGTGCAATGGCGCGATCTCGGCTCACTGCAACCTCTGCCTCCTGGGTTTCAGCAATTCTCCAGCCTCAGCCTCCGGAGTAACTGGGATTATAGGTGCTAGCTACCACACCCCCATGCCCGGCTATGTTTTGTATTTTTAGTAGAGATGGGGTTTTACCATGTTGGTCAGTGTGGTCTTGAACTCCTGACCTCAGGTGATCCACCTGCCTCAGTCTCCCAAAGTGCTGGGATTACAGGCATGAGCCACCATGCCTGGCTAATTATAGTTTTATGTAGCAATCATTATTATTATCATAAATACTCAAATACCTTCAGTGTATCTAGTAGACCCACTCCTTAATGAAAGTACATGCTAATATTAAAAACATTCAAATTTAAAGCAGAAAAATATTTGGCATTTTGCAATTCTTCCTACTAAGTTAATTTTTTTTTTTTTTTTTTGGTAGTGCCTTAGCTCAATCTGTAATGGTAAAAAGTTTTTGTGTGGCAGATACGTGAAGAGAATGACAATTGGAACTATTCTTTTTAAATGTAAATGTGTATTTGTACATTGAAAAATATTGATTTTAAGAGATATAGTAGACTCATATTGCATGTTCAGAGTATTTTATTTATTTTGTTCATTGATACTTGCTTTTTGTTCCCAATAACGACATGGTGAGGCTTGAACTTAGACGTGAGAGCTATTTTTTATTTCAGTCTTGGCTAGAAGAGCAATCTACCTCAGAAAATAGAGGCGAGGAGTCAGGTGCTTTATGTTCTTCCTCTCTGTACCCTCATCCTCTGAAGCCAAAGTTACACTCCATAAAAATAACACAGAATGTGAGAGCTAATAGAGCCTTAGTTTATCCTTCTTTATATCTCCCCCTGGAATGTCCTGGGCAGTGCCTTATTTCCCATTTGCAAATGTGAGGACAATATGCAATTAAGAGCTTCAACCTTGTCATTGGTTTGGTGTTAGTCAATTAATAACTTTCTGTGAATTATTCAATAGAAACAAAATAAAAGCATGTCTACCCTGTGGAACCTCAGGACAGAAACCCAGAGGAGCATTTACTTAATAACAAAATGCTAATACACATGGAGTTTTTGAGTTGTTTCAAAGAGAAAACTTGCATGCTGAAGATAATGAAAATGTATATAGTTATTGTATTATTCTGTTTTCACACTGCTGATGAAGACATACCTGAGACTGGGTAATTTATAAAGAAAAAGATGTTTAATGGACCCACAGTTCCACGTGGCCAGGGAGGCTTCACAATCATGTGAGAAGGTGAAAGGCACATCTTACATGGCAGCAGACAAGAGAGAAAATGAGAGCCAAGGGAAAGGAGAAACCCCTTATAAAACCATCAGATCTCATGAGACTTATTCACCACCATGAGAGCAGTATGGGGGAAACCACCTCTATGATTCAATTATCTCTCATCAGGTTCCTCCCACAATATCTGGGAATTATGGGAGCTACAATTTAAGATGAGTATGGGAGAGGACACAGCCAAACCATATCAGTCATGTTAGTTTTCCGTCTATCAGCTATTCTTTTTCTTTTTTTATTTTTCCTTTTCACTAGTGTTTGAGTTAGGATAATTTTGCTATAAATGAAATTTCATCATTTAAACAGTTCTGCCATGGGAGTGCCAGAAAATTTATAATACCTCATGGCTCCTACCCAATACCCTATAATTACCATTCAGTGTGAGTTCTTGGTAGATATGTACATAACACATTTTATATTTTGTAAAGTCAAATAAAATACGTGTTTCAAATATTAAGTCTCAATTTTGCAATAAGGTATTCAACCAGTTGTCATTAGGTCAACATTCATTGTGTATCCACAAAATAGATGAGGAGACAATTACTTATTTTTGTAAAATGGTCACAAAAGTTGCACAAAATAAAAGCCTCCAAAAAGCTAGATGTTGAGCAATTATGATGATGCGTAGGCAACATTCTAAGCTCTAGTGGGGGATGCAAAGGTGAAGACCTAATCTCTTTCTTCAGAGATCTCACAATCAAGGGAAGAAGATAAAAAACAAAAGCACATCATTGAAAACACAGTCCTATAAGTGCTGAACTGAGTATCCTCTTGGTATAGAAGGACAAGGCCCTGTACTGACAGGCAGGAGTCCTGAGGTTGGGCTGTGTCCTGCTGTTAACTAGTTTTGTGACTATGTGAAGTAACTGAACTAGCTTTGTGACTATGTGAAGTCAGTCAGATTCCCAGGACATCATTTTCTCAAGGTGTAGTGTTAGGTGGATATGACCTAGATAACCTTTATATTTATTTTAATTTCTTTGATTTTTTTGCATTTCTGTGATTCCATATTTAGGTATAGGCAATTAAGAGTATAGATAAGAATGTATAAAGCTATAAATGAGATTAACACATTACAAATCAATAATATTAAGGGTAAAAGCAAAACGTAAATTTTATTTTTCCTAAAACCACCTGAAAAAATGCATTATTACATATTACTATTATTCAAATGTTCAACTTATGGTGTATTTTAATAATATACCATCTCTATGCAGAATCACTGTCAAATTTTCCCCTTAAGAATATAATCTTCTCTTTGATATCTAGTGATTTGAGCTAAAAATAAATATTGTTAAAATCAATACTAAATAATGTGGATAGCTGAAAATGAAAAAGGAAATATCTTGTGTGAATACATCTTCTGTGATTTTTTCCATTACGTTTACATATTTTATATAATATAATTGCATATGGCAATTATTTGATTACATAAATTGTGCCAAGAGCATAATTAAGTATAATTATGAAAATATGAAAATTATATGCATAAAGTGGCTAATTAAAATTTATTTCAAGGAATCGAGAATATTCAGCAAGAAAAAACACATTAATGAAACATTGTGGTTGTGATAAAAGCACACATACTCGAATTTACTGTTCAGGACTGAGTCTCTGATTATTTACTGACAAAATGCTGGCACCTTTATATTTATGTCTTTTTAACATGATGATAGAAATACCTACTCTGACCGTATTTCTACTATGTAGCTTGCGTAAAATATGGTCAATGAAAATTTGCCTGGAGTAAAATGATACTTCCTTTTGGAACTGCATTTACACACACACACACACACACACACACACACACACACACACACGCACACACACACACCCCATGCCTGTTAAATGATAGCATTCATAAATGTTAGACTCATAAAGAACATTAACAATCTACTTCAATATCTGTATTTTATAAGTATGGAAAAATGATGTCTTAAGAGGTTAAATGATTTTTTTGGTGTCATCCCAACAGTTGCATAATTGGGACCCTCAATCCTTTTCTCTTTCCAATATTTTATGGTTTTTCTCTAAAATATGCCACTCTAACTGCTGAGGAGGAAAAGCAAAACAATTTCATTATCCTATAAAATATCTAAATGCATACAATTCCGTATTTTAATATAACAATCGTTTTTATAGCAGACATTTTATATTGCATTTTCATGGGCATAAAAAGAATATATATGTATTTTAGGTTTTCTATGTATATTGGGAAGCTATTTAATTTATCTAAGTCTACATAAAATATCTAAAAGCTACATCTATGTTAATGAGCACTCTATAACAGAATTTGAGTATGAGACATTCTATTGCAGTGTTTGCAATGTTGCAAAATAGAAACTTTTTTTTTATAGATAATGAAACCAAAATAAATTATTTCAGATCAAGATAGAAAATAGGGATGACTAGCTAGAGTCAAATTTCAAGTTAAGGTTAGCCTACAAAATATAATTATCAGAATAATTTCTTTAGTGTATGTTAATATGATGTCCTAGCTCATTTTGTTTTGCTATAACAGAAGCCCACAGACCAGGTAATTTATACAGAAAAGAAATTTACTTCTGATAGTTCTGGAGGATGGGAGAACTAATATCAAGGTGCTGTCCTCTGATGAGGGCCTTCTTACTATGTCATTACATGGGAAGGTGGAAGGGGAGGAGAGTACAAGAGAAGGTGAGCAAGAGGGGGCAAAATTTACATTGATAACAAACTCACTCTCATGATAACTAACTAATTCCCATGGTAACTAACCAACTCCTGTGATAACAACATTAATCCTTTGTTCAGAGCTCTCCTGACCTAATCCCATTTTATTAGGCCCCACCTCCCAACACTGTTGCATTGGACATTAAGTTTCCAACACATGATCTTTGGGAAACATATTCCAACCATAGCATATGAGCTATCTGCCTATTAGATCTATATAATCTAAAAACAATAATGGCATAGAAAATCATACACATTAATCACATACTTGAATAACCTTAATATGACTCATGAAATAAGTAAAGCAGCTTATGATTTGGTAGGATTTTGGTAGAAATTGACACAAAATAAACAGAAAAGCTGTTAATTACCTCAATGCCATTTCTACATATGACTGAATTCTGTGATAAACTATATTTTGTTAGGTGCTATATGAATTATGAAATATTTCTTACCAACTATGTGAGATGACCCCCATTTCTGAAGAAATCTTCTATGTCCACACCAGATCACTAGGAGGTCTGCTCCTAGTGACACAATTAGACACCCTGTTGCTAAATTTCACTCTCAACTTCTGACTAACATGCCTGATTGCTTATTCAACCTCCCTACTTGCTTGTCCCGTACATTTCTCAAAATAAAATGCTCTAAAGCTGAACTTCAAATTAGCCCTGCAAATCAGCTCAAGCCATTCCCATCTCAGAAACTGAAAACTCTATTCCTCCAGTTTTGGCCCAAGGACAAAAGGCCTGTGAGATAATTTTCAACTTATTTCATCTCCAGCTCCTCATCAGCAAATCCTGTTGGCTCAATCTTCAAATATATATGGACTTTCACTAATTTTCACTACATCTACCACTACCTCCCTAGTAAAAGCCACAAATTTGTCTCTTGCCTGGATTATTGCAAAGCTTCTTAGCTACTCGCCCTGATTTTATCCCTGTCCCATCCCACTGCAGTCTGACCATGCCATATAGTGGATGATTTTTTAAATAGTAAGTAGAACATACTACTCCTAAGCTTCTGTATTAGTCAGGGTTCTTCAGAGAAACAGAACTAATAGGATGAATACATATATTATATATTGTATTATATATGTGTGTGTGTGTGTGTGTGTGTGTGTGTGTGAAGAATTGGCTCATGTGATTATGGAGGCTAATTTACAAGAACTGCAGGTGAGTCAGCAAGATGGAGTCCCAAGAGAGTCAATGATGTCCTTCCAGTCTGAGTCCAAAGGTTTAAGAACAAGAAAAATGGATGTGTCATTGCAGTCTCAAGGATGGCTGGCTTGCAGCTCAAGCAGAGCTGATGTTTCAGTTTGAGTTCAAAGGCAGGAGAAAGCTACTGTCTCAATTCACAGGTAGTCAGGGGGCAAAAGTTTTCCTTACTTTGGGAAAGGGCAGACTTTTGTTATTTAAGCCTTCAACTGATTGGATATGGCCCACCCACCTTAGGGAAGTCAATCTGCTTTATGCAATCTACCAATTCAAATATTAATCTCAGCCAGTAACCCACCTTCACAGAAATGCTCAGAATGATATTTGATCAAACAGCTGGGAACCATTGTTCTAGTCATATTAACACGTAAAATTAACCATGTCAGCTCCAAACCTCTCGAATTTCATCTTTTACTACTGTCCTCCACTCCTTTTCTGCTCCAGTAATTCTGTCTTTCTTGCTTCTCATTTTTTCCCAGCACACTTTGGTCTTCAAACTTTGTTAGCTTTTTTCTCTCTCTAGAATAGTCTTCTCTTTGATAATGACCTTCTTGCTACCTTCAAGTCTCTGTTCCATATCCCCTCCACAAACAGGCCTTTGTTGACCATCATTCTAGAGTAGTATCCCCTGCCCTAGTCACTCTCTGTATCTATTAATGTATGTTATTTTTATTCATCCCTCATATTTTTATCTGACATACAGTAAATCCTCACTTAACATCACTGATAAGTTCTTAGAAACTGTAACTTTAGGCAACATACATATAATGAAAACCAATTTTATCACAAAGCTAATTGATATAAACAGGAGTTAAGATTTTAAGCATATTTCTGGTCACAAAAACATCACCAAACTTCTTTTTGTTTTTTTCTTTTTGAGACAGTGTCTCGCTCTGTTGCCCAGGTTGGAGTGCAGTGGCGTGATCTCAGCTCACTGCAACCTCCACATCCTGGCTTCAAGTGATTCTCCTGCCTCAGCCTCCCGAGCAGCTGGGACTACAGCATGTGCCACCACACCTGGCTAATTTTTGTATTTTTAATAGAGATGGTTTTTCACCATATCAGTCTGGCTGATCTTGAACTCCTGACCTCAGGTCATAAGCCTTCCTTGGCCTCCCAAAGTGCTGGGATTACAGGTATGACCCACAGTGCCTGGCTAACATCACCAAACTTCTAAAGAAATAACCCACACCACTTCTAATATTAAACATTGAAATGAATGTGAGATATACATACATTTAAGAAATATTAAAGAAACAAGTAAGATAATTATTTACCCAAATTTTGGTGAATCAGTGAGTGATGGTGGTCATAGTGGTGGGTTAAATCAAGGAATAATTGTCTGAAAAGTGAAAATTGTAAGAAGCACCTCCTACCACCACACAGCTCAAAAACAAACAACAAATATGATGGGCTCAGTAAGCACTTTTGTGCCACATCATTTATTATTGTAGGGTTGTATGATTATCACATAATTTATGAATTTTTACAATATGTATCCATCTATCCATTCATTCATTTACTCATTTTTCAACCTGCTTATTCTAGTTCAGGGTCTGAGATGGCTGGAGTGTCACCCAGCAGCTCAGGCACAAGGCAGGAAGCAGCCCAGGACAGGACCCCATTCCATTACATGCAGGGCTCACTCACACACACCCATGCTCATTCATACGGGGACAGTTTTAATATGTCAGTGAACCGAATGTGCACAGCTTTGGGATGTGGGGGAAACTGGTGTACCCAGAGAAAACACATGCAGACATGGGCAGAACGTGCAAACTCCACACAGACAGTGGCCCCAGTGGGAAGTTCCTTATCAATGTTGTAACAAAACAATGTTGACCAAGAACAATATTATTCAAGGATCTACTGTAATTCCTATTTGTTTATTGTTGTTTTTAATGCAAGTTCTTTTAGGGCAGTGACTGCCTTTATTCATCATAGCACCCTCAGTATTCATCACAGTATCCTAACACAGTGTCTAGGACATTTTATTGTATGAATAACTTTAAAGGAATCATTTGTATATGAATGTTTAAGAAGACATGACTGCAATGAATTCCCTGAGACCACATTTGCAGGGTATCCCTGGCCTCCCCCATGAGAGAGGAGAAGGCTATTAAGTGAACCAAGCAAGATAATTAGAATCTGATCATTGAGTTCTTCCCTGGGCTATGAGGTGGGCCATTTATCCAGCTTGAATGGTTTCTGTGAAAGCAACAGATAGGGTTTACAATGTGGTTACATTGAGGCATATATGAGTTTGAATATTTACAGAAAATTTATTGGAGAGGAAAGCTGGATAGATGCAATCCTAGATTGTGCCTATAAAAATTTCATGTACTCTCAGGGTAAACAAATAATTTATATAACCACAACAGGAAAGGATTAGAGACAGTTTAATGGTTGTGATTGTCTTATGTATAGCAAATACTGCAATGGCATAGATACTCATAAAAAGGTGAGGGCCGCTTATACACAGGAGCAGAGAAACATTGCTTAGAAAACACAAGCACCTGAGTAGACACCTGTCAAAACAAGAGCCATTAGGGAGACTGCTGCTAGCATTTTAATACCCCCATTACTTCTGCCGACTGTAGAATTTGCCATCTGTTTGTTATATTTTTGAATGAGGTTGGTCCTTACAAGTGCTGTCAATATATTAAGATTTAATAAGGAAGTCCCAAAATCCAGGCCTCCATGTTGGAAATAAACTTTGATATTTTTGTAGGTTTTTTGATGTTTTTACAAGAAGCAAGTAATTTTTCTTCTTCGCTATTAGATTTCAAGAGAAAAGGCATTTCTTGCTTTTGGCAAGAAATTCTGCCAGATTATTTCTAAAGTCCATTCAAATTGTAAGAAGTCAATTCTTTTAGATTATCTCTAAAGTGCCTTCAAATTCTTTTTATTTTATTTTATTATTATTATACTTAAAGTTTTAGGGTACATGGGCACAATGTGCAGGTTAGTTACATATGTATACATGTGCCATGCTGGTGTGCTGCACCCATTAACTCATCATTTAGCATTAGGTATATCTCCTAATGCTATCCCTCCCCCCTCCCCCCACCCCACAACAGTCCCCAGAGTGTGATGTTCCCTTTCCTGTGTCCATGTGTTCTCATTGTTCAATTCCCACCTATGAGTGAGAACATGCGGTGTTTGGTTTTTTGTCCTTGCGATAGTTTACTGAGAATGATGATTTCCAATTTCATCCATGTCCCTACAAAGGACATGAACTCATCATTTTTTATGGCTGCATACTATTCCATGGTGTATATGTGCCACATTTTCTTAATCCAGTCTATCGTTGTTGGACATTTGGGTTGGTTCCAAGTCTTTGCTATTGTGAATAGTGCCGCAATAAACATACGTGTGCATGTGTCTTTATAGCAGCATGATTTATAGTCGTTTGGGTATATACCCAGTAATGGGATGGCTGGGTCAATTGGTATTTCCAGTTCTAGATCCCTGAGGAATCTCCACACTGACTTCCACAATAGTTGAACTAGTTTACAGTCCCACCAACAGTGTAAAAGTGTTCCTATTTCTCCACATCCTCTCCAGCACCTATTGTTTCCTGACTTTTTAATGATTGCCATTCTAACTGGTGTGAGATGGTATCTCATTGTGGTTTTGATTTGCATTTCTCTGATGGCCAGTGATGGTGAGCATTTTTTCAAGTGTTTTTTGGCTGCATAAATGTCTTCTTTTGAGAAGTGTCTGTTCATGTCCTTTGCCCACTTTTTGATGGGGTTGTTTGTTTTTTTCTTGTAAATTTGTTTGAGTTCATTGTAGATTCTGGATATTAGCCTTTTGTCAGATGAGTAGGTTGTGAAAATTTTCTCCTATTTTGTAGGTTGCCTTTTCGAAAGTGCCTTCCAATTCTAAGAAGCTATGGGTCCTTTGGGACTTTCTTAATACACTCCTCAGTCTCCATATTCCTCAGCATACTTCAACATTCCCTATTATACATTTGAATATAAAAGTATTTTTCTGTAAAATTATTATTAAATTTAACATCATAACAATGATTGATGCATCACCCCACAAAATGTTATTGTAGGACTATTGAAACATGAAATAACTTTTTAAAAGATCTCTATATATGGGGTCTAGATAAAATACAATCTGGAATGCAGTTTTTCAAAATGGTTGAACTCAAAGCAAAGCATAAGAAATAAGCAAAATAAGAGCTGAACTGAAAGAAATTGAGGCATGAAAAACCATACAAAAGATCAACAAATCCAGGAGTTTGTTACTCGAAAGAATAGATAACATAGACCACTAGCTATACTAATAAAGAAAAAAGAGAGGATATACAACTAAACACAAGCAGAACTGACAAAGGGACATTACCGCTGACCCCACAGAAGTACAAAAACTGCAAATACCTCTATGAACACAAGCTAGAAAACCTAGAAGAAACAGATAAATTTTTGGAAACGTACAAACTCCTAAGATTGAACCAGGGAGAAACTGAATCCCTGAACAGATCAATAATGACCTCCAAAATTGAATCATTAACAAAAAGCCTACCAACCAGAAAAAGCCCAGGACCAGATGAATTCACAGCTGAATTGTACCCACTGTATGTATAAAAAAGTGGGTGCTATTCCTACTAAAACTGTTCCAAAATATTGAGGAGAGGAGAATCCTCTCTAATTCATTCTATGAGACCAGCCTCATCCTGGTACCAAAACCTGGCAGAGACACAACAACAAAAAAACTTAAAGCCAATATCCTTGATGAACATAGATGCAAAAATCTTCAACAAAATACTAGGAAACCAAACCCAACAACAAATCAAAAAGCTATTCGACCATGATCAAGCAGGCATTATCCCTGGGATGCAAGGTTGGTTCAACATATGCAAATCAATAAATGTGATTCATCACATAAACAGAGATAAAGACAAATACCACAAAATCATCTCAGTAGATGCAGAAAAGGCTTTTGATACAATTTAACATCTTTTCATGTTAAAAATCCTCAATAAACTAGGCATTGGAGGAACATACTTCAAAATAATAACAGCCCAAAAAACACCCACAGCCAACGTCATACTGAATGGGCAAAAGCTAGAAGCATTTCCCTTGAAAACTGGAACAAGACAAGATGCCCTGTCTCACCACTCATACTCAACATAGTACTGAAAGTTCTAGCCAGACCAGTCAGGCAAGAGCAAGAAATTAAAGACATCCAAATAGAAAGAGAGGAAGTCCAACTATCCCTGTTTGCAGACAATATGATTCTATATCTAGAAAATCCCACAGTGTCTTCCCAGAAGCTTCTTGATCTGATAAACAACTTCAGCAGTTTCAGGATACAAAATCAACGTACAAAAATCACTAACATTACTATACGCCAACAAGAACCAAGCTGAGAGGCAAATCAAGAATGAAATTTTGAATTAGTAGCCACAAAACAATAAAATACCTAGGAATACAGAAAACCACAGAGGCAAAGGATATCTACAATAAGAATTAAAAAACACTTATTAAAGAAATCAAAGATGACATAAGCAAATGGAAAAACATCCTATGCTCATGAATAGGAAGAATCAGTATTGTTAAAATGGTCATACTTCCCAAAGCAATTTACGATTTAATGCTATTCCTATCAAACTACCAAAAACATTCTTCACAGAATTACAAAAAACTATTTTAAAATTCATGTGGAACAAAAAAAAAAAATAGTCCAAATAGCCAAGGCAGTCAGAATCTACCTATCTGGTACTATGCTTATTATCTGGGTGACAAAATGATCTGTACACCAAACCCCTGAAACATGCAATTTATTCACATAACAAACCTGCATGTGTACCACTGAACTCAAAATAAAAGTTAAAAAAATGAAAACAGGTGGTTGACCACTACTTTGATATTATTGATAATACTATTGATAAGGCTAAAGACATGTGTTACTAGTCTTGCACTTACCCTCGCATGTGTTGGTTCATGATGTTAATTTTTAGGCATAGCTAATTACTTACTATAACCCTTAAGAACATGATGTGAACCTTTAGCTCTTTTAATGCAAGATAGCTTTTGAAAAAGAAAACAAGGATCGAAATATAAATATTTTAATTATTGCTACATGGTACCTATCTTATATTGTTTTTCATCTTGTCACTTTGATCTAATGGGGTGTGGTAATAATATGAGTCAGTGATATTATTCACCATTCAATAAACATTGATTTGGCCTTGATTGTGTTGGGTCCTGTTTGGTGCTAAATGGGTCTTTGGACAAACAGGAGACTATGACAGAGAAAGGCCATCTAGAAAAGTGACATTCATTACTGTAGCAGAGTGAAAATAACTCAAGTTATGATCATAAAATATATTTTGCTGGACTTATCACACTTATCATATTAATTGTAACAACTTGTATCTAGAGCAATAGTAGCTCTCAGCTTTGGGTATGCTTGAGAAATCCTTGGGAATCTTTTATAAAGTACTATGCCCAGGCTCCACGGATAGAGATCTTGACTTAATTGTTCTGTGGTAAAGCCTAGTTATGCCACGATTTACAAAGATCACTAGATAATTTTAATGGGCAGTCCCAGTTGAAAACACTAGCTAACTCTCCAACTGCTTTAGTTTCCAAATAGTTCCTAGTTTCAGAAACTGCTAACCTTGTGGTACTTTCCATAGTGAGTGTGATAACTTCTTACAGCACTATCTAAAACTTTTAGCCTATTATTCAATATAATATTGACACAATAATAGCTATTATTTATTAGACATCTATAATGTGCCAGACATTGTGTTTTAAAATGTGCATATATTTTTTTTTATCTTTACAAGGACCTTGCAAGTTAGGTAATATTTCTAGACATTAGAAGAGACTTAGAGGTTAAGTAAAGTACTCTAGTATACTCAGCCAGTATCCAGGGCCATAATTCTAACTTATATCTGTCTGAGTCCAGTGCTTCCTTCCAGACCGCACTATCTTCATGTTCTCATGCTATGTCTCTAGATTTAACTATAACTTGCTCCACTTTACACATCCAAGCCTATGGACCAAAAAAAATGACATTTTCTTCTTTACCCACACACATCTACCACATTCTTACCTGTCATTTGCATACCTGTCAGTTTGTGAAATGCCCTTGTCAGTCAATTTAATTTACTCTTCTTAACCATTTTTTAAGGTACAGCTCAAATGCAGCCTCACCAATAAATTCCTCCTGGATCTTCCCAGTTGGAGGTAATGGCTTCTCCCTCTGACCTTCCAAAATATCTTATCTGCACCTCTCTTAGGTGCACTCAGCATTTTTTACCTCACCGTTATTTGTACATATATATATATGATTAATACTTTTACTTGTTTGTCGAATCCTAGAGATCATAGTTATGTCTGATTCATCTTTTTATTCTGTATAACACTTCACATAGTACCTAGTTCATTATCAAGGCAGAAACATATTTGCCAAAGGAATAGTATGCAGTGAATGAAGAAAGCATAAACAATTTGATTAAGATCACCTAACAAATCTGTACCTGGAACAGGAAAAGAACTCAATTGCACATGTAATGTGAGATATTCTTCAAAACATGCCTATTTTTGGAAATATCTCAATTTTGTGTGAAATAATTTGATCCCTAAATGTGTCAACTTTTTAAAGGGATTTTATGGTTGGTTTGATTTTATATGCAAGCCAAGGAAGTAAGTGACCAATAAATAAGAAATGAGGGCATTTCTCTGTTCCTGGTCATTTACTTTAGCAACTGGAAAGAGAATAGAAAAGTGCATTTACATGCGATGGTGTGGGATGATAGCATAATCGCAAATGGTTAAATAGCGGTTTTTTATTTAGAATCTCTGCTTTTCACGTTTATGCAAAACAATTGCACATTCAGTGCATTCAGGATGCACTTAGCAGATCTACAACTTGTAATCATTAAGGGAACACTAATGCACATAGCATACTTAGTAGAAATTATGTACTTTTCTCAATATCTAGAAGAAACAATGCTCAGATAGCCTCTAATAGCAAAGCAGAGAGAAAAATAAAATGATTGCTTGGGATGTCCTTGGTGGTTCGGCAGAATTTTTTTGTCTTAACATTTGTTTAGAAAGTCATTCTGATTACCACAAAGAGTGATTTTATTCTGTTTGCTTTAGATATCACCACTTCGTACTTATTAGAGATTACACAGTCCAGTGAGTTTTTTCTGACCAATGGGTTGTTACTTTCAGGTCACATCTGGCATGTAGTACCTTGCTCATTGGTTTGTGTTAAAATTATAACACTAAATATTGTGGTGGAAAATTTGTTTTAAGTTAGTGTTATTGAATTTATGACTTTTAAGTTGAGTATGTGCTTGCATGTTCTGGGAATATATATAACTTGAACGTAGAATGTTCCAATTGACTAATTGCACATAAAAGAGAGTTATCTGGAATTAATTTTTCATTTTGCAAAGCTTAATTAATTTGTATTTCCTTCTCAGAAATTATAGATAAGAACTTTCTTTTTCTCTAACGGGCCGGATAATAAATATTTTAGCCTTTGTGAGCCATACACTCTCTGCTGCAAGTACTGCATGGCATGAAACCAGCCATAGACAATAGATAAATGAAAGAGCATGGCCATGGTTCAATAAAACTTTATTTATGGACAATAAAATTTGCGTTGCATATAGTGCTCCTGTATCATAAAATAGTATATTTTTAAGTTTTATTCAACTCTTTAAAAATGTGAAAACCATTTCTAGCTCATGAACCATACAAAAACAGGTGGCAGGCCAGATTTGGCCATATGGTCAGCCAGACATGGTCAAACATAATTGGCTGACCTCTGTCTTAAACTCTAACTATAGCTCTCAAAGCTGCTTTTTATTTTCTTAAGAGAATTATGACTAGTGGTGAATTTTTGAAATGTTACAAGGGATGAGGAGTTAAATTAACAAAAACATTACTGCTAATGCAATGCTTCAAAAACCCAGTGTGAAGTTGTTTTTAATTCATAAAAACAAATTTTACCAATAGCAGGAGTGTCTTTTATTTTAAAAATGAGGTTTTTATGTAAACTTATGTTTTACAGTACTACTACAAGTATTGGTAAATTTAAATGATCAATTTCACTATTGAGTATATGTGTTAGAAAATATGCCACAGTATATTCTGCAAGATTAATACATTTTAACATTCTTCATGCGTCTCCCCAGTGTTTAGCTTATATTATGTCACTGCAAAGGAGATGATACCATTCAAATATTGCTATCAGTTCATGAATAACAATATTTATCCTTTTGAGAATATTCAAATTTTTGTTCCTGTACCTATTGCCTTTTGAAAGACTAGTTCTTGGCATTTATGTTTTATTCTTGAATATATTTCCAAACACAAGTATATATTGCTTTCTTTTAGATTTGTACTTCACAAAGACCTAATAGTCTAGCACTAACCTAATAGCAAATATTTGTATAATCACAGATTGTACCATATTGAGAAATATGAGGGGTGTCAGAGAAATGTCCTTCCATCAGATTGTTTATATTCAAGTTGATATCCATGTCAGCCATTGAATTTCAGTAATAACATATGACATCAAGAAATAGTAGAAGGTACCTGTACCATAAAATAAAATATAATCCAGTACCATACTTTTTGCATGACCATTTGAATTGAGCTTTTTTTATCATAATGTTCAATTGAACCATTCAAAATGTAAATGAGTAAGTTTGCAAGGAATCATTTGACCTTTATCGTGACACTGTATTCCTGGGCTCCACCTTGGCTTGGAACCTCATCCTCATTCCTCAGCCAGTTGTCAAGCCATACTTCATCCCATTGTTGTCTTTGATTCAGATTTCAACTGCCCAGTTGATCAAGCATGGGGTGATGGTCAAGCATGGAGTGAGACTTGAACAGTCAGTAAATGTATCTATTGCACTCATTAACTGGTGTATTAGTACGTTCTTGCACTGCTATAAAAAATAACGGAGACTGGGTAATTTATAAAGAAAAGAGGTTTAACTGGCTCATAGTTCTGCAGGCTGTACGGGAAACATGGCACTGGACATCTGCTTGGCTTCTGATAAGGCCATGGGAAGATTACAATCATGACAGAAGGCAAAGGGGAAGCTGGCATATCACATGGCGTGTGTGTGTGTGTGAGAGAGAGAAAGAGAGAGAGGTGGGTGGGGATGCCACACACTTAAACAGCCAGATCCCATGAGAACTCACTATCATGAGTAGAGCACCACGCGGATGGTGCTAAACCATTCAGGAGAAACCACCCCCCTGATCCAACCACATCCCACCAGGTCCCGCCTCCGATACTGGAGATTATAATTCGACATGAGATTTGGGAGGGGACAAATATCCAAATATCTATCTATATCACTTGACAATTTTAAAAAACAGCGTTTTTCAAGTTTGTGAGTCCTATGTGGTTGAATGCCAAATTACTGGGCCAAGTAGTAACAGCTGTGATTTCAAAGGAAGCAGAAGGAAGGCTTCAAGGTAGGTGGATATGGATGCATTCAAAGAGTGATGGGCATTTCTGGTGAGATGAGTGAAGAAAATCTCAGAAGAAAGGATGCTCATAAAGTGTTTGGGGAACAGTGAATGGATGAGCCTAACTTCACAGAGAGGAGGGCTCAGATAGGCAATAATAGTAGGAGAGGAAATCAGAAAGGATCTTCCAAGCCAGGTTATCAGTGAAGGTTGTCTTTGCCAGGGTGAGAGGAGTCTGGGCTTTCTTTCACGGGGCATTAAATGTCATGCAAAGTTTTTGGTAGAGAGGGTGATGATGAAAACAGGATATAATAGTTTAGAAAAATAATTTAAAATCCCTGAAATGGCCTTAGAAAGTGTGATATAACTGATTGATTGTTGCTACAATGGCAATGTATTTCTGTTCATTAATCTGAAGGAAATATCATGCTACATTTGGAGGCAGAAGATAGAACTGTTGGATTCAGAGACTTGGTCACCTGAAACTAAATGAGAAAGCAAGATTTATTTTTGCAATGGTCTGAGCTCCTTAAAATAAGGCAAGCTTGATAAGATTTTAATTTTCAGCTTTTATTTTAATTAAGTGTGCTTTCTTATATTTCACATACTCTACCCAGCTTGAAAAAAAATAGTTGTCTTATTATTTAAGAATAGTAGTCAAAATACAATGGTATTAAGAAACTGATCAAATAAAAAAATCATATAGGATACACTACCACACACAAGCATACTCCTAAATCTGAGGCCACACAACACTATGCATTGGTTAACAAAACACATCCTAGCATGATTAAGGCATATAGAATAGCAAAGCTTTTTGCCCTATAAAAGGGTTCATTAAAATTTAGATTTTTTAAAAAAGAAAAACTCTCCAACTCTTAAATTTGAAGAGTAAAATGAAAGCTGTTAATTCTATATGTGTCTCTCCCCACCTTCACAATCTTATGTGTCCCATAGGCACGTAGCAGTTAGGAATGCAAGTATAAACATGCTATCAGATATTGCTTATCTTCATTAAATTTCAGATTCAAAACTGATACTCTGTGAAATAAGATAAAGATTTAAAACAACAGGGAAACAGGAAAGGATCTTACCAGATTTTTCATTTTTATTTATTCTTTTAAAAATAACTTTGGACAACATTTCTTCCCCTATATTGTTGTTTTTCTTCTTTATTTCTTGATTAACTCTTTAGTTAGAATAGTAGCTAAATGCATTTTGCATAGTTTAGGAATGCGGATCATGTGTAAATTTTTACATTGACTTTCCCCATGTGTCTGGTTTGATTTATATTACTCAGTGCAAAAAAACATGCTCTCATATCTTCAAATTTCCATACACAGCTTTTACTCATGGCTATGTAAGAATGTTGAAAGTAAAAAATTTAAGCTTTCAAAAGATTTCAAAATCTACATTCAATAAATCTTAGCAGTCATATTAGTTTCCTAGGGCTGTAGTAACAAAGTACTACAAGCTTGGTGGCTTAAGACAACAGCTATCTTTTCCTCTGAGTTTGGAGGCCGGAAGTCTGAAATTAAGGTATCTGTAGGACCATGCTTCTTCTGACAGTTCTAGGAAAGAATTCTTCCTTGACCCTCCCTAGCTTCTGGTGGCTTCCGGCTCTGCCTCCGACTTTACATGGCCTTCTTCTCTGTTTCTGTATGTCTCTCTGTTTCCTCTCCTCTGCTTGTGAGTAAACTAGTCACTGGATTTAGGACCCACTCCAATCCAGTATGACCTCATCTAGATTCTTACTTTGATTGATTAAAGCTACAACACACTATTTCTGAATAAAGTCACATTCTAATGTTCCAGGTTGACATGAATTTTGGGGCACACTATTCAATCTACTATACCAGCTTGAAAATTTTTGACACCTTATTCAAATTTACCAAATAGGAAACAAACGTAAGGGAACAACAAGAAAAAATTTAAAAGCACATTAACGATTTGACTACCATATTATAGGATTTGCTACAATTTTATTGCTTTTCCTAATTTACTATTTCCTGATGGCTTGTCAGCCTGATTATTTCTCAGTTACTGGAAAAATTTGCATATCTTGAACAAACAACTAGACTCCACCAAAGCATTACAAAAGAAATTACGGTTTTTGACCTTTTCTCCTCTTAAATGAGGTGTTCCATTACAAATGCGTCTGCTTTTTGACTTCTTCACTTGAAGGTATGTAAATGTGTAATGCTAAAATAAATAAAAAGAACAGATGGCAGGACCTTAAAGATGAAATTAGTTTTGTATCCATCTGGAATCTGGGGATGGCTTCATTATTTCCTTCTAATTCGTTCATTCTTTCCTCAATTTTCTGGCAGGGGATTTTATGCACAATTGTGCAATATAAGTATCTTAGGGTAATAATAAAATATGATTCAGTTATGAAAGAAAACCTGAAAATAATTCTGTGGAACTCTAACAGCACTGTTGTCATTATAGTTACATTTGGTGGTTTTCCAGAATTAATATTGCAGCATAGATACTCCTCAAGGACACACGAAAATATCTATTTGGTGTCCAAGGTGTTTCAACCTACCTACTGTTCTGATATGTTAAATTTCAAATGTATCTTCAGCAAGTACTAAATTACTGTACATTAACTTTAACAATGTCAACATGTTCTATTTTATTAGCCTGATGTGAATTCTGTATAAGCTCATAAGGTGAAATATATTTTATCTGCAAGAATTTGGTGTTTGTTTTCACAGCAGCATTTTTAAAACAATATTTAAGGGCCACTGGGAGAGTTTGGGATATTTCCATTGGTAATAATGCAAAGTGGACTTTAAATTAGGTCATGTCTCTGATTCTGTATTTCTCATTTTTCACGAGTGAACATAAGAAACAATGGGAATGTGCCCTTCACTGTCAGACAGTGGGAGGATCCAGCGCCCTCTGTCTCATATCACTAAAACCATGTACAGAGCCTGACTAGATCATTCCTGTTTCAAATTAAAAGATGCTTATAGGCAAACTTGAACTTGCCTGGGCATAAAATTAGGTTTGTGGCTCATTAAATTATGTGTAACTATCTCAAAAAATCTTGCCCATATATGATTTCCATTTTGTTATTACCCCAAAGAAGAACCACAGTTCCCTATTGAAAATCATTCACCTAAGTCTAAACTCTTTCATTTGGCTTTTAAATATATCTACCCTAATCTCATCCATGATAATCCGCTGCTGTTTCTCTCATTTTTACCATCCAGATCCTCTGCCATGTTCTTCTCCACATATAGCATGTTCATCCTACACATCACTCTCGTTTCCTCCCCTAATCTCAGCTTGTGTTGCCTCCTTACCTGGGTTTTCTCTCCATCTATCTCATCTATTATAACATAGCTCAAGTCTCTCTCTAAGACATTTATTCTCAGCTATCTCAGTTTTCAATAAATTACATTATCTATTAATTCCTAATACATTTTAGAATTGATAAAATAGTATGTGGAAAAGTGTGACATAATGGCTTTATTATTCTCTAATTGTTTTACATTTATACCCTTACCAACTCAAAATAAAATTTATACATGCAGGACATATGTACTGAGCACTTTTTATATCTCCTACAGAATCTGGTACCATTTTGCACTAAGGTAAATAAATAAGAAAAATTTAAATATATTTGTTATTAGACCCAGCATTACTATAAGGATTTCACATATCCTAATATATTCTTCACAGCCAACTTCTGAGATGAGTATTATTTTAATGATGAGCAATTGAAGCACTTGGGTAAAGCAATTCAAAGGAACTCAAAAGATCAAACAACAAAACTACCATTCAAATGCAAATGGTTTGGCTACAAAGGCTATACTTTTAGCATTTATATACCTCAAGATAGTAGATGGTCATTGAGTATTTAGTTGACTGACATAAATTCAACTAAAACATAAAGATATTCTCTCTATATATTCAAAATACAGTTTGTCACCATGTTTTCTGTATAATTTTATTTCTGGCTTCCTGTCAATTTGGAATGATAGATATAGCCCTGAAAAGACTTCCAGGCAATGTGGCAGAGTAAGTTCACACCATGACAAGAATGCTGTGTTTCAAATATAGAAAATAGAGTCATATAAAAAGAAAACACAAAAACTCATTGCTGCTTTCAAAAATGAAATAACATCTCTATGGACTTGAAATAGAACATAAACATAAAATGTTAGGCAAGACCAAAGTCATCAACTAGTGGGGCACACTTCTGCAAGCAGCCTAGAAACTGGCTCCCTTGTGGATGTAGGGAATTAAAATATTTCATGCAAGATGGACCACTAGATTCAAGCTCACTATTCAAAGTCAAAAGCTGCTGTAAGAATCTGTTGTTTGTGAATGGGGGAAAACATGATTTTGAAAGCTGAGTGGGGACTACTGCTTATTGTAAACTGCTAGCTCTGAGAGAAGAAAACTTACCAATAGGGATTTCAGACCAGGACTACAACAAAGCCACTCCCTGGCTCTGTAACTGGATTTATAATATTCCTGGTATCACCTCAGGACAGATACTACAAATGGCTATGACCTGATTTGAGACTGACAGGCTACTGAAGGTTGGATTGGAGGAAGCTACAAGGTAAAATTCCAGAAATCCATTCCTAAAAAGAGAGTCACAGTATTAACACTTGAAAACAAATTTATTTCTTTTTTTTCATAGCTATACTGAGGTATAACTGACAAATGAAATTTGTGTATATATATATACACACACACATACATATGGTATATAATGTGATGTTTTGATATATGTATATATTGTGAAATGATTGTACAATCAAACATATCTATCCCCTCATTTTGTATGTGTGTGTGTGTGTGGTGAGAACATTTACAATCTGTTCTCTTAGCAAATTTCAAGTATACAATATGTTATTATTAACTGTAGTCACCACGCTATACATTAGATCTCCAAGACTTATTTATCTTGCTTAATTGAAACTTTATGCCCATTGATAAGCAACTGTACATTTATTTCCCCCATCCCTTAGCCCCTGGCAACCATCACTATACTCTGCTTCTATGAGTTTGACTTTTTAGATTTTATGTATAAGTGAGATCATGCAATATTTGTGTTTCTGTGTCTGGTTTATTTCATTTAGCATAATGTCCGCCAGGTTCATCTCTGTTGCAAAAGGCAGGATTTCCCTTTTTTTTGAGACAGAGTCTCGCTCTGTCACCCAGGCTGGAGTGCAGTGGCACAATCTCGGCTCCCTGCAACCTCCGCCTCCCGGGTTCAAGCGATTCTCTTGCCTTGACCTCCCGGGTAGCTGGGACTATAGGCACATGCCACCATGCCCGGCTAAATTTGTGTATTTTTAGTAGAGACAGGGTTTCACCATGTTGGCCAGGCTGGTCACAAACTTCTGAGCTCAAGTAATCTGCCAGCTTCGGCCTCCCAAAGTGCTGGGATTACTGACGTGAGCCACCGCTTACAGCCAGGATTTCCTTTCCTAAGGTTGAATAATATTTTATTGTGTGTGTACACCTATATACATACATATGTGTGTGTGTGTGTGTGTGTGTGTATGTATGTATATATATCTCACCTTTTTAGTTTTTTTTTTTTTTTTTTTTTTTTTGAGACAGAGTTTTGCTGTTGTTACCCAGGCTGGAGTGCAATGGCGCGATCTCGGCTCACCGCAACCTCTCCCTCCCGGGTTCAAGCGATTCTGCTGCCTCAGCCTCCTGAGTAGCTGGGATTACAGGTGCCTGTCACCACGCCAGGCTAATTTTGTATTTTTAGTAGAGATGGGGTTTCTCCATGTTGGTCAGGCTGGTCTCGAACTCCCGACCTCAGGTGATCCACCTGCCTCGGCCTCCCAAAGTGCTGGGATTACGGGCGTGAGCCACCGCACCCAGCCTATATATCACATTTTTATGTATCAGTTTTAGTCCATTACCATATCTTTGCCAACACTTGGTATCTTTTGCCTTTTTGACAATAGCCATTCTAACAGGTGTGAGGTGATATCTGCTGTGCATTTCCCTGATGACTAGTGATGTTCAGCCCCTTTCATGTACCTGTTGGACACGTTTATGTCTTCTGTGGAGAAATGTCGATTCAGGTTATATTCAGTGCATACCATTGTTCTTTCTTTCTTCTCATTGCCTAGTATGCCATCCTTTATTTCTCCATGTCAGTGCAAAGTCTACCCATTTCTCAAAGCCTCTTTCATGTCTTATTTCCTAAAGAAAGTGTGTTCTCTATTGTTGGTATAATTTGTATTCTTCCTTACAAATTGTTTGTGATCTTTAGACTTGCATGGTTTGTGGTCCTACAAAATAAATGTAAATATTATCTTATACCTTTACTTGTTCTCATTCCACCCCTTTCTATACCACCCAACATGTTCTTCCTATTTGAAACCAGGTTTATTATAAATGAAATATATCAATTAGAAGGAAGGACACTTAACCATTCAAAAAGTTAGGGCCATAGTAGAGGGTTATCTTTAAACAAATATTGCAAACAAGTGTTTGTGAGAGAATATCAATTTAGTCCCTGTTCTACTACCAGAGAGGGGGCTATTGCATTGTAAATCATCAACTCTGTCATGTAATGTAATGAAAAGAAACAGCATGAAAATATTCTCACTGACACACATGGTTTGATTCATGAAACTATTTTTTCATAACTCTTAGGTTACTGACTGACTCCTTAATATAAATCTTTCTGAAGATTCCACAAAGGACTAGCTAATCACTGAGTGAAGAAGAGCCTTTACATGAGCCAAATTCCCAAGATTTAAACAAGAAATACTACATGTATGTAAAAACCAGTGACATAAAGACAGTAATTTGCAAGCAAGGTCCAAGGAACTCTGGGGATTTCATAGAATGCCATGAGGCTAAGTTGTTTTCCCAGCCATTAATTTTACAAGTCTCACCAATCAATAGGCTACTCTGTTAGCAAATAATGACTAATGCTAAACAGAAACATGGAAAGGATACACTACTTTCACTCAGGTATTGACTAAGAATAACCAAGGAATAGACCATACCCTGTAATTGAACTGCCTTATGAATATTATTTGGAAAAACCATAAACTACTCAAAAAGAACAAGAGTAGTCATTTGGATTTAAGAAAGTGCCTAATTCTTTTAAACAGTGCAATCTAAGGGTACACAGTAAATTCTTATTTAGAAGAAATCTAATCTAATTAGAAGAATTTATGCCTAAATTCAAACAGTAGTACTTGGAAATATTACTAGCCAGCTATACAAGCTTGGTATTTTCCGACAAGAGGCAAAACAGGGCTCTCTGGATCCAGACATTTATAGCTATAATAGAGATATTATTGTTCTCCAATAAATGCCCTATTGGGCATCAATTATTTGTCAAACAAAGAAATAAAAGAAACTGGTTACTCTTCATCTTCCGTTAGTGAATATAGAATATTTTAGGTTCTGTTTCTGAATGAAAATGCTGATAAATACTGCACTCCCTTTCTCACCAAATCAGCGTTCCAAAAGCAATTCATGAAATGAGAAAGGAATGAAAAAAATTGCCTGAAGACCCGGATGGTTGAAAAGAATGAGAAATAAAAGGGTCATGTCCTTCTCTGTTAGTAAGTAATTTCTGATTCTGAAGTTAGGCATTTGAAAAACATGCCCAAATTCTCTTCTCTTTTGGTTTTTGTGATTCTGCCTCATCAAGATGCTTTCCCTACTCTGTCAAGTTCCTCTGTTGTCTCTTTCCTAGATGACTTTCTATTCCCTTATGGTCACATTCTTTCTGCACATCCTCAGAAGTCTGCTCTTTCCCATCAAAGAAATCCATTTCATAGCTTAATCTCATCATCTGTTTGAGTGATGATTCACAAAGTACAGTGCACCCCTGGTGTTTATCAGGCACATCTCACATTTTCTGTCCCATCTTTTGCTCCTGATTCTTATACCTGGATGCCTTTACACATATGCAAATGCTTTCCAGTTGTTCATCTCAAACTTTGCCTGCTTCTTAAAGAAATATGCAGTTTGCCTTTGGAGTGACAGGGGTCTGGGTTTGAATCCTAAGAACTACTGATCCCCTGTGATCGTGAGCCCGTAAACCCCCCTGAGCTTGGTTTTCTCATTTATAAAGTGAAGATGTCAGGTTTTGGACCCTCTTTCAATCCCTTCATGAGCTACTGTATTGTATTCCTTGCTTTCTGTTTCTCTGCCAACCTACATCCACGTCCTTTTGCTTACACAGGGTATTGATTTTCCGACCTCTGTCTCTGTCTAGGGGAGAGAGTTCTGGAAAATCCTTTTGGTCTGTTTAGTCTGGGAGAGAAGTACCTGTACACTAAGTGACTCTTTGCTCTGGATTTGACTAGCCCCTCTTTCATGAGGTCTTGTTTTGGTGCACCTTCTTTTAGCCAAGCGCTTCCTGGTTTGAGTCAGCCATATCAAAATCTCTTAGGGCAGGCAGTGCTCAGGGAGCCATAATTCAGTCTCTTCAACCTCAGTGTTTTCATCCCTTTCATGGAAGGGTCATCTTCTCTTTCCCTTCTAGGTTTCTGAAGAGTTAACCCTGAATATAACAATTTCCCAAATTTCTGATGCCCTTAGCTATAATGCAAAAATTCTACTTAGAATAAAATCACAACAGTGATCCTACTACATTTCAAACTGCCAGTTAGGCCTACAAACCACCCCTTCCTCATTAATCACACATCACTTCATATATTTATGTATCACCATGCCCACCTGCAGCCCTTAGTCAGCAAAACCAATTAAGTTCTTCTCTACTTGCTTTGTGGCTACATAACCACACTGACCAGTTTAGATTTCAGCGAATTTTAATTTTCCCCATCTTACTTTCCTCTTGGGTTACTGGCATTGATTCATCATGTGATTCTGTTCTCTTCTACTTCTCAATACGAGGCAGTTAATCTTTCAGATTGATTTCTTCCTGATTCTTCATGCCTATTTCTTATTCCTGCCTTTCGTTGTTTTTCCTTTTTGTAGTAATTCTTTTCATCTGATTGTGTCTATATCTTTCATTACAATACTAATATATTATTTGAAAGGTTGATGTGTAGATTAAGAAAGTAGCAGCTGGGCATGATGTCTTATACCTGTAATCCCAGCACTTTGGGAGGCTGAGGCAGGAGGATTGCTTGAGCCCTGAGGTTCAAGACCAGCCTGGGCAACATAGAGAGACTGCATCTCTCCAAAAAAAAAAAAAGAAAAAAAGAAAAACGAATTTAGCCAGGTTTGGTGTGCGTGCTGTGGTCCCAACTACTTGGGAAACTGAGTTGGGAGGATTGCTTGAGCCAAGAAGTTGAGGCTGCAGTGAGCAGCCTCTGCACTCCAGCCTTAGTGACAGAGTGAGACCCTGTATCAGGAAAAAAAAAAAAAGTAGCACATGGGAAATTCTTTCCTGCCACAGAGGTATAGTCTTTCCTACCTTTGACCCTCATAAATCATTTTTTCATATCCATTTTATGGCAGTTGTTAGTATACTTTATATTTGTTTGTGTAAGTGCTTAATTGTGTTTTCAAAGAAATGTATTACCCATACATTATACTAGCCCATTTATGAACCTAGCACTTGTTAGCCCTTAGTGCATGATTATTGATTTGAAATGCTTTATTCACTCATTACATAGAGAATGCTTTGATTCAACAAAATACTTCTATGAATGGTTGCATAGACAGACTTAATTCATAAGTCCCCCTGTTTTGCTGAGCCATCCCTCTACTCTGGGAAATAAGGGTTGACTACCTAATGCTATTTTTATCGTAATCTTGACATTTGAAACCAATGACCAATATATCAACATTCTTATAATTTATTTAATGCAGCTACTTTTTCCAAAATAAGTTCATTTAACATAAGCATTGTCAATCATCCATTTGAATGAATTGGAAGGAAAGCTAATTAAATTGGTGAATACTTGTTTTAGTTTTAATCCCTTTAAGAATATATAAAAACTGCAACTATTATAACTCCTCAGACACTGTGTAGTGGAGTTTTAATTAATAGATAAGGATGATCTCTAATTAGCTCATCAAAATACTTTAAACAGTATCAACCCTACATATACTGCAGTTACACCATTTGTAAGTAAATAGGCACTTCTAAAGCACTTAAAGACCAGTTTGCATTCTTAGGAGAGTAGAGGTGCCCTCAACCTTTTTCATTATGTGGTTAATTTATTTATTCATGCTTCTCTTCTTTTAATAGGGAAAACAAGGAAAAAAAGCAATCTAACATAAGTTTGATTATCTCAGTCAACATTCTGACCCATTCCAAATCAGTATAGTTCAAATTAATGTGGTTTCCTGAATATATATCATAGAACAGGTAACATACATGATTGTAGAATGACAAAATTAGAAAGAAACCTTCCTTTCAGATCAGTTATTCTAATCATCTCATTTTACAGATGAGGAAGAAATTGATTTACTCTATAGTTCCTATGGTTAGTCATGGGCTAAGCCATGCTTCTCTTTGGCTATTCATAAGTCTTAATTCTGTGCTTTGTGGAAACAAACAAGCAACAAAATAGGACAGAGAGAGAGAGAGAACAAATATGAAATTGAAGATGTATCTTAATTTTTAAAAAAGAGAACAGCCTTGACTATTATTTTGATATACAGACCTTGGGAAATTCTACATTGAAAGCAAATACATTAGAATTTCGAATTCATGTATTGAATGAAAATAGGGTACTGTTATTCTGCAAAAGATATGGCACATCACTTTCAAGACTTCTTTCACTCATCCAACCTTGAGTAGGTTTCATTTTGTTTCTCTGATTTTACAAAGTTTCAGGTACATCAGGTGCTGAGAATACAAAGCAAATAAAATATAGGTGATATGGTAGAGGTTTGCAAAGGGTGTAAATGCAGTACTGAGGAAGGACTTCCAACCTATACCGAGGGGTGTGTGTGTGTGTGTGTGTGTGTGTGACAGAGAGAGAGAGAGAGAGAGAGAGATGGCTTCTTGGAAGAAGAAATGCAGGATCTAAGTCCTTAAGTTAAGGGTAAGCCAGAGTCTGCCTGACATTATCCATAATGTGAAGGAAATAACAGTTGAAAAAATATTCCATCTAATTCGTCAGTCTACTCTGATCTGGGATCATTTGCCCCTTGTTGGGCAGTGAGGGCTTCTTGCATTGCAGCATGAACAATAATATTGCAGCCAGAATGCGTTTTAAGTAATTCTCCTTAGCTTCTCAAGTGGGCATCACCTGGCCTATTCAGGATTAGTTTTTGAAGCCACATAAAATCTTTCAAATTCAGATAACTTGAGGGATTTTCATTACCAGAGCTAATTAATGGGTGAAGACCTACCACCCCAAATCAGATACTTCAAACATCTAAATTTCACAGACAACTATGAATGGGCAGTGTAGATTCCTGGTTAGAGCTGATATCATCAAAAGTCCTGGATATCACTAAGGAGTAAAGTGTATAAATTATTAAGACATAAAAACATGATCTTGTGTTTATTTATATGTGGATTATATCTGCCTGTTATAATTTGTTCTCTTTTTCTGTCCATATGTCTCTTTATTTTGATTTTCCAGTTTGTGTTTTTCCGAATGTTCTTTTCTGAGATGTTTGAGGATATTAGGAGATTGACATCTGAATATTCATCCTAAGTGCTTTCACATTTCACACTTTTTGCTGTGTGAATATCATGGAAGAGTTGTCTATGTATAATTTTCTGGGGACATTAAGTACTATTTTGGATTCCAGACTAGATAGAACAGATAAAAATTTTTATTATTATGAAGTTTTTGTGTCTTTTTGCTTTGATAAGAGATTTATTGGATTGTATTTCACTAGGTTGCATGGTTAGTAATTCTGTATACTTTTATGCCTTCTCTGTAAGGTACTCATATTCATGTCATATGTCAGCTAAGAACTAGAATTTTTGCCATCCTGTTTTTCATTTTCTAGGTTATGATCTTTCTTTGGTCACATTTCTGACAGCTACCCCTTCTCTCCTTTCCAATCACCAGTATAAACCCATAGCTCAAACATCATCAAGTAGGTAATCAGCAGTGGTCACTGACAAATGTCACAGAATAAAGAGAATCAGATTTGAAAGGCTCAGCTCTAAAAAGCAAACCAAGGTTCAGCCACTCATTTAAAACCTTCTGTGGCCCTTTGGCATTATCACAGACCATTCTATTTGATACTTTCACAACTTTCAACTATTTTAAATATCAAACTTCTCTGTTCTTTCAGAACTTACTCTTGATTCTGTTTTTTTTTATAAGTATGAGTGTATTGGCATACATTGATAACATAGGGTACAAAAGTCTTCGCCAAAGAAAAACAGAAGGTAGAATGAAATAGTGATAGGCTTTGGGGCTACCCAAGGACTTAGAGATCATCCTGTCCAACTTCTTATAAGCACCAGCCTGAAATAGTTCAGTGATTAGTCTGAGGTAATAGATTAGTTACTTTTTCCTGCTGGTTCCAGAATACAGACTTGCATTTTGCTCAGTGTTTATTCAGCGAAGTCTTAGTGCTTCTACATCAATGCATTCAATGTAACAAAAATGTATTAAGTAGGTTCTATGCACCAGGAATTGATAATACAGCAGTGTAAAACACAGCAGCTCAGCACATTTCCTCTCCTAGAGAACCGTAAAGGCTAGTCCTGGGGGCAGGTGGGCAAATGTATTATACATATGCTGTCCAAGCCTATGATAGTTATCTCTAACTGATGAAGGCATTTTATTTATTTATTTATTTGCTGAATTTAGACGTGGCTTCACCATCTTCCCCAACATAGCTCTTCAGGCATCCACTATTTATCTTTCAGAATTGTCAAGTACATTAAAACCTATTTATCATCAAAGCACTAATAGTTTTCTTAAAGAATTAGCTTCTAGAAGACAAAATAATGTAACAGTAGTACTCATAATAGATAACATTTATTATTGTTGTAGGTTCTAAACACATAATTACTGAAGCAAAGTTGTTTATACATGAATCATCTAACATTATCTCAGTGTGTTCTGAACTGTGGAAAACATGGCTTTCTATGATATCCACTGTTGTGAGTGCTCCTCTGTAATTGATTAATGGTCTCACTCCCTCTCCCTAGTCTGTGGTTCTTGGCCTGCCTCCTATTCTATTAAATCATGCATCACAAAAGACTGCAACTTTTGAGTTTTATCCTAGAATCATAAACAAACCACTCAGGCCTTATTTGCTTGATAGTTTCTTTTGAAAAATGCCTTATTGCCCTAGGTGATGCAGTGAATGAGGGAGAAGACGAATAATGAAGACTCTTCAGATTTAGACCTGTACCGTCACTGGGGTTTGAAATGAGAGAAAGGAGGAACTCAGGTGGGTTTGAAAGCTATGAATATGGAAGAATCTGTAGACAGAGACATGGACAAGTGGCGGCAGAGAATTAGGGATACTTATAGTCCTTGATGACTGTGTATGCAATGGTATGTACATGACATATAATAATATATATCTTGGAATTCGGTTACTATTTGTCCTCAGTGGGACCACCAAAAAAGCTAAGTTCTTGGGACATACCTTTTCCTAAATCTTTGGAAAAGGAGAGAAAGAGAGAGGCAGAACAAATGGAAGCTTAATGTGGGCTGCTGACAGGAAACCCATTTTGCAAAACTGCTTCATCTTGAATGGCAATTGAATCAACTCACTGTTATCAAGTTTTAAGTGAGTGGGTCCTTGCAGTTGCCAAAATTGAATAGGAAATGCTTTAATTTTGTTCTGGCTGTGGTCCAACAACAAGAGAGACTTCTCAAGTGTGGAATTACGGAGCTGTGCTGAATGACTCCAAGTGAACTCTCTGTAGGTTAAGCTCTTCAGGAAGGGGTCACTGCTTGCTGATGGCAAGTTGGTGAAAGGGCTGGCTGAAAGCTTGGGAAATCTGGTGCTGGTAAACGATACATGGACATGTTATCTTTGTCTCCTAGTACCAGATGAAAATGTGGGTCAACAGTAACTACTTTAATTAGTATGTAGAGAAAATTGTTGTTCAAATGGAGTGTCACATTATCTTTTGCCAAAAGGCTTGTGATGGTTATTCTGTTGTTCGTAGTGGTGAAACTTTCTGATGTTGCTTATTCGATAATAATATTGGCTGGGATTCAAGGTCAGGAGACTCTCTTGATAAGTAAATTTAGGGCAAGAGAATGTCTTAAAGGGAACTGTTTTGCTGATCCACTTTTTTTTTCTCTGCACGTTGATCAGGAATTTTTTTACCTTCACAAATCAAGTAAGACCTGAAGTTACAGTCACCTTTTGATTATTCAAAGGCTAGTTATCCAGTGTATGAGTAAGGATTCTGACCAGAATTTCTGACAAGACTGGATGATTGGCCAGTTGTGGCAGCATTAATTGCATTTAGAAAAATGATACGTGGGGGTAAGGAAGATGTCATGATTTCACCGAGGCAACACAGAACTTTTTACAGAATACATAGAATTTTATGCAGAATAGTTTAGTAGAGGTTCAAATGGAAAGGAAAGAGGAATCTGTTTTTTTCCTTTCATCTTTTCTTATTGGAACTTATTTAAAATTTCTGAGTGTTTCACTCTAAGAGCATGCATTCCATATTTAAAAAGGAACTGGGTTATTTGCTACGTGCCACATAGTGGGTTTGTCACATTTGATATCTGAACTCTTCCTCAGATGGAATCACTTATATTTTACTTTAGGAGCCCCACTGCAGGACTCGCCTGGTAATACAGCTTTTATATTTTGCCATTTACTTTTATGGTATCCCATTTTCTAGTGGACAGTCTGCTGCCGAAACCATTCCCAAATCAAGTTCTGAGTGTTGGATACTCAGGATAATGGAGCTCCATTTGGGGAAATTTACTATGAGTTTTATTGTGAGAAATGGATCTTCACATGACTCTCCTGCTAAAGAGTCAGTGACTCACCAAACAAGGAAGCAGAATTAAGATGGAGCATCTGTTTGACTCAGCAAATTCCTACTTTCAGGGGACCGTGGAATTTAAACAGTGTGATGCTGCAGGTTTTGCACGTATCAAGTCCAGAGAAATGTGGAGTGGCTACAGAGGTGCCCTGGAGCTGGCTAGCAAACATGGACTGTGTACACCTCTACTTAACTCTCAGCTCAGTGACATCATGTTGTAGCTTAATATAGATCATGGTTGAAATATTTGCTACAGAATTGGCAAATGCTACAAATCATTGACTACTTTTTGTTTTCTTCCTGGAAAGCCAGTTGTTAAACATTTACCAGCACACCAGTGGTCCAGTGTACCTAAAAAATTAATTTGTTTTAATTGTTTTTTTTTCTCTAGTACAGGTGTTGTCAAAATGTGGTCCTTGGATCAGCAGTATCAGCAACACCCAGGAGCTTGTTAGAAATGCAAATTATCTGGCCCCACCCCCTAACCTACTAAATCACCCTCTTGGGGTGGGTGTCAGGATTCCCCTTTAACAAGCCCTCCCTCCTAGGTGAATTTGATATATGCTAAAATATGATAACCACTGCTCTAAGAAAGAGCTAGGTGATTGAGGGAGGAGAAACTATGTTTAATTAACTGTATCATGACCATAATTGAATGATTAATTACCTCATACCTGTCCCATTGTACTTATTAAGCTTTCAGAGATACTTCCTCAACGGATTGCTAATTATAGCACCCACAGTGGGTGGTGGGGGTGTGTCAAAAGTATCACTTCCAGGGTTCATAGCAGATGGAAACACACCATTCATCATCCAGTATTAACTTTCTTCATCTGAAGGCACTGCCAAAGGGCAAGTGATATCAGTAAATATGATAACAGGACTACTATATTTTTAGCTGGCCTAAGAGTCAGAATCCCCTAGAGGGTTTGCTAAACTATAGATTGCTAGGCCCCAGGCCTAAAGTTTCCCATTCTTTGGGTCTGACTGGGGCCTGAGAATTTGCATTTCTAAACAAGTTCCCAGGTGATGATCATGCTGCTGGTCCAGGCGCCACCCTTGAAGACTTTGCTCTAGAACATCTTTTGAATTATCTGCTTTGGTGTGAATTCAGCTTCTCAGCTTTTTGTTCTCTCTTATTACATTTAGCTTGACTGTAATTTTTCTTTAAGGAGGGTACAGGTCACATCATATAGGGCATGATTTTTAATGTGCAGGAACCTGCTGAGCCCTCCATTTACTGTCAAGAAATTATTCAGAGTCATACTGCACTTTGTCATTTGTCTTCCTTGTCTTACTAAGTTTTTACAGGCTTAGTACTTTGCTATTGTGTCAGATGAAACTCAGATGCTTCCTCACTGCAGTGTCTATGGCCTTATGATTCATACCTTTAACTGCCATCAGATAATTCACCAGGTTGAACAGGGTGTTTCCCCTTTTCTTTGAATAGAATTTACTTATTTTCTTTGAATAGGATAACTTAATGCACCTGAGTTGCATCTTTGTCTTATTGTACTCTCCACAACAGAATAAGAGCTCTTTCTAGTGCATGAAAAGCACAGTTTAAAGTGTTTAGTGGTTTGAACTGTGGTCTAGGGTGAAAAGATTTAAAAGATTTTCACGAGAGCTCTAGCAGGCCTTGCATGCCTTGTTGTTGAGCTCAATCGGGAAATCTACAACTTTTTTCATGAACGCTTAGAATGCAGCATTTGAATATGAGTGGTTCATACTGTTGACTGTTTCATTTCTTAAAGTCATGTCTTCAAATAACTTGTGTTCTCTGCTAAATTGGAGTGCAGAGATTTTAGATTAAGACCAGTGACTCAATAGTTGTGTAACCTTGGGTAGGTCACTGAATTTGCTGTATCTCACTTTTCTCATCTATAAAATGGAAATGATGGCATCTGTACTGTTTATTTCATGTAACTATTGTGAGGATCACAATGATATCTATGAAAGTATTTTGTCAATTCTAAAATCCTGTATAACTGTGAAGTGTTATTGTTAATGCCCCTTGTAATACTCAGCACAGTCAGGATACAGAGTGGACCCTTAGGACGTAATATCTTGCACATGTGTGTGTGTAGCAGGGTGTCTTTTATTGATCTGTGAAAGCCAACACTCAAAACAGCATCTGATTATCTACTTAATAGCTAACCTGACAATTGTATGTGAGTACACATAATAGGTACAAAAGCTGGCTATTAGCTGGACTGTAGAAGGCAGGAAAAGTAGGGGATTGGCTGCAGCCCTTAAAACCTGTATTGGCATTCTCTATCTAGGAACCAGGGAGACATACCAAGGAGCTGAGTGTGTCATTGAAAGAACATGGGAACAATACACCCTATTGTTGGTCTTTGATAAGGTACCTTCCCAATAACATTTTGGCAGGACAACTAGGCTCTTTTTCTTGACAGTAAAGGCCTACTTACTGGGACAAAGGGCAGGATGGGTAAAAGCTTCATAGGTATTCAAAATAGAAAAATAGCAAGCTGGTATGTGTGTGTGTGTTTACAATACTTGAAACAGGATTCGTGAAATCCTATTAGTCCATCTTGAGAAAACACATGGAAGAGGAGCCTTTCTCTCCCTGTTGGGCTCTCTTGGTGTTCAGAAAATTGGATATGTAGTTCACTTGAGATTTTGTAGTACAGTACTGAAACTCATCTCAGTCATGTATTTGACAGTTACCTACACTATCCAGATGAAATAACATAAAAGTGTTGGAGCAAGTGTCTAGGGACACACTACTTCAATACGTATTAGCTTGTTGATGGTGAGTAAGTCAATGAACTTCTCTGAAACTTAGTTTCCTAATCTACAAAACAGAAATAATAAACCCTGACTTGTTTACTTTCTCTGAGTTTCAGATGAAATAATGTGCCTAAAATACTTTGTCAACTAAAAAACCTCCTAGAAATGTAATATTTTGTTTTTAAATGCTTATTCTATAAGGATTTGCACGTAGTCAGTGCAATTATGCTTATTATAGAGATATAAACAAGATAGAAAAATGTGGATTGGATGAAAACATCTTTAGGTGGATTCAATGCCTACTGAACAGTCACATGAAGTAGGTCTTGATTCATGCATTAAGCCTCCTGGCAGACTGGCTAGCAGCAGCTCTGCTCTCCCTATTCAGTGTCCTCACTGTGACCTGAATGAAGACACACAAGTCATGCTCTTTAGATTCTTCAATGATTCAGACCTCAGAGGACTACCTAGCAACATGAATGGCAGATCCAAAATTCAATTTGATCTTAAAAGGCAGAAACAATGATCTGAAAGCACCAAGATAAAATTTAACATGGATATAAATAAAATTCTTCTTTTAGAGTAAAAATAATCTATCGCACAAATTCAGGAAGGGGGTGAACTGCCTTGGAGGAAGTTGATATGAGACCATCTGGGGTTTTTAGGTGTCTACAAGCTCAAATAGAATGTGATGCATTTGCTTTGAAGAAAAAAAAATTCTGAATAGAAAAATATGGCTGCTTCCTCCAGTGATCTAGTGCTCAGAAATCTAGCTACTGAGTTAGGGGATTAGAGCTCTGGTCCTCACTCTGCCAATGTCTCACGGTGTCACCTTGCTAGGGTCATTTAATGTCTCTTAGCTTCAGTTTTTCTGACCTTTAAAATGAGAAGTTTAGGCTGAGTTATTTCTGGATTGCTACTAGCTAGAAGAATCTGTGACTTTGAGTTGGGTCATAAAAAAACCTTTTCTTCTTCCTTTTTTTTTTTGAAAATTGATATATCCACAACTAGTAGGAAGACAAACTGATTACAGGAGAATAATTGAGAACTAAAATTATAATGTGTATATCTTTTTATTTTCTCAGTGATTGTGGCATTAATTTAATTTTGTTGGTTTAGTAAATGGCCTCCTCAAAAACAATATATTTTTCAACTTATTTTTCTTAACTGGTGTGCCTTAAGAACTTTTTCCGGAACTTCAAATTTTCCCGTAACTTTCAGGTACAAATCCCAGCAGGGTCCATCTGGCTCACTTTCCTTCTAAGACAGATAAATTGAGCTGTGTGTGCTTTTACAGTGCGTGATCTTAGATAGCTACATGAGACTTTCAAAAATTAAGGCCCTGTCTACTGCTTATAGACATATACGGGGTCTCAGACCTCTCTTTGTAAGAATAACAATTTATCATCAAAACAATAGTCATTTTTTCTGCCAAAATGAGTGTCGTTTCTTCCCAACTTATAGAAATGTTATGTCTTTGATATGAACTTTAATTGAGCAGTGAATTACTTAGTGGTTTGCAGTGCTTCTGGGTGTTAGAATGTGCTGGGTTTTTCAGGATGAATGGCTGTGTACATAGGTATTTTGTTCAGTGTTTTAGAGCACCTGACAAAATTCATTCCTTTCCTTATGCTATTTGTTGATAAAGGATTTGCTCTATATTCCATACAATTGAATTCCTTGTCTTCTTTTATCTGCTTGCCTTATCCTCATTAGTTTTTGAAAGCTTGAACTATGTCTTAAATTGAGTGAATTAATCAGAATATCTCATCCCTGAAGATATCAGATAAAAGAGAATTCATCATATTAAAGACATTGTGCTAGAAAAATAGTGGATTGTTTTCATGCTTCTCTCCCTTCTTCCCTCTTTCCCTTTCCTCTCTCCTCTGCTTTCCTGCATCTCATGCTCCTTCCCCTTTTTTTTGTTTCTTCTCTGCACAACTCTTTATTGAATTGCTACTGTGTGCTAGGTAGGCTGAGGATTTACTGTCTAGTAAAATATCCACTGCTTTCATGGTGCTTATAGTCTAGGAGAGGAATCAAACCAGTAAACAATTGAAGTGCCAACTGGTAGAGAGACAGCTCAGTAATGAAAGCCAGAGAAAGCATCCCAGAAAAGATTTCAAACCTGAGAGGTAAGGGTGGATTAAAAGTTAGTGGAGTGAAAGCTTGGATTGGGCATAGGAAATGTTCTAGATAGAGAGCAAGCATGTGGTAAAGTCTTGAGATGGGAAAAAGCATAGCACAATTAAGAAATTTTAAAAGTCAGAAAGAGTGAAGCCTGGTACACAAGGGAAGATGGGCCAGAAATGGGATTGAAGGATCACAAGCTTACAAAGGCCTTACTGCTTATGGATCCAAAGAGCATCAGAGAATCACTGGGGAGTTTAAAGAAATAAAATAACATGATCAGGTTTTCATTTTAAAAAGACCGTTGTTTTTCCTGCAGATTAGAGATTTATTTGGAAGGACATAAGATTGATTATTGTAGTAGTCCAGGTGAAAGAGGATGATGGTGATGCATTGGATCAGGGGAGTATTGAAGAGGCTATTTCATGGGAGTAAAGCTTTGGAATCGTTCTTTGTTTCATTTTCAGGTAACTGTCTTTAAAGCTGTCATTTAAAAACATATAAAACAAAAATTCTTTTTTTCCCCCTTTTTTATGACTTTTTGAGGACATAAAGGTTGCTTAAAGAAGAAATTAGTAGGCCAGGCGCGGTGGCTCACGCCTGTAATCCCAGCACTTTGGGAGGCCGAGGCAGGCGGATCACGAGGTCAGGAGATCGAGACCATCCTGGCTAACACGGTGAAACCCTGTCTCTACTAAAAATACAAAAAATTAGCCAGGCGTGATGGCGGGCGCCTGTAGTCCCAGCTACTCGGGAGGCTGAGGCAGGAGAATGGCGGGAACCCAGGAGGCGGAGCTTGCGGTGAGCCGAGATCACACCACTGCACTCCAGCCTGGGCGACAGAGCTAGACTCCGTCTCAAAAAGGAAAAAAAAAAAAGGAGAAATTAGTAGTTGTGAGGGGTTGAGGTGTTTAGAATAGAATTCTCCATGCTGCATTGGTTTACGCTGAAGAAGGAGCACGAGTAGAAGCAGAGTGGGAGCTCTGAATTTAAACCCCAGTTTTGCTAGTAATGAGCTCTGGGACTACAGGTAAATAACTTAACCTCTGTCGGTACTTCTTTCAATTCTAATCTTCTATGATTCTATGAGTGATCCCGTAAGAAAACTCTAGGAAAGAAAAACCTTCAGGTATTTGTTTGCATTTTAAATATCTTAATACTGTTTTAATCCTTATTGGTACACATATTTAAATTCTAGATTCAACAAGTGAGAAGCTTTGCTAACAGTATCGTAAATCAGAAACTACAAAAGTATTAATCTGGTATTAGAAATCAGGCTGTTTTTCTATCTTGCATACCTGCTTACAGACATGAGAGATTTTGAGGTCTGTGAAACATAAGCCAGAGAAACTTAACCTTTGAGAATGGAAATCTTTAGTGGTGAGACATGAGGTTAACACATAGAGTGGTTTCCAAACTTGGGTCCACTAGTAGTGCCCATTTGGTCACATAAAAATCCCCTGTGGGAGGGCGCCTGTGGTCCCAGCTACTCTGGAGGCTGAGGCGGGAGAATGGCGTGAACCCGGGAGGCGGAGCTTGCAGGGAGCCGAGATCGCACCACTGCACTCCAGCCTGGGGGACAGAGCGAGACTCCGTCTCAACAACAACAACAACAACAACAACAACAACAACAACAACAAACAACAACAACAACAAATCCCCTGGGGAGCTTGTTAAAAATACACCTCCCTGGCCTATCCTCATAGTTTCTGATCAGTAGGTGGTGGTGTAAGGCTAATAGGAATGGGTGCTGTAGTCTAAGGCAGTGTTTCCCAAAGTGTGGTTCATGAAATTGCACTAGTCCTTTTTTTTTTTCCAAAATGTTAATTGAAAAAGTATTTAGAGGTAAAATATATTTGAGAAACACTGTATAATATAATGTCTTTTTTTTTTTGAGACAGAGTCTCACTCCATCACCCAGGCTGAAGTGCGGTGGTGTGACCTTGGCTCCCTGCAACCTCTGCCTCCTGGGTTTAAGCAATTCTTGTGCCTCAGCCTCCACAGTAGCTGGGATTATAGGTGTGTGCCACCATGGCCGGCTAATTTTTGTACTTTAGTAGAGAGAGATGGGGTTTTGCCATGTTGGTCAGGCTGGTCTCACTCCTGACCTAAAGTGATCCGCCCACCTCAGCCTCCCAAAGTGCTGGCATTACAGGTATGAGCCACCGCACCCAGCCTATAATGTCTTTTATAGATTAATGTATTCGCATGTTAGAAATTCTAAGATATCCTACATGAAAGAAAGAGTTAAACTTTATTCCTGTGTTCCTCTGACTCATTTGGCCCTGAACCACTTTTACTGGAGTATCTATTAACAGCCCTTAGAACTTGCTTTCCATAAAGGGAGTTTACAAGGTGTTGTACCAGAGACATTTTTTCTAGCTATTGACATGGAGTGGCCCAAGGATATCCTTCCTTTATTGTTTAAGCAAAGACACACCTTTGTGGAATTACTGAGGGAACACAGATAAATACTTTGTCTGCAAAATAGGCAGGTTTATTTTGTCAACAAGCTACCTGGCTGTCATGTGGGTTGTGCGTATTGCATTACATGCCTCTTCACATTTACTCTACGTGAATGGCACCTCCATACAGCTGTGCAGTCATAGTATGCAATCTGGCAAGCCCTTTGTGGCTGCTCTGTCTGACCTGTATGGGGGCTGACCCTGTAACTCTGGTTTCACTAGAATCAGAAATCAATCTTGTGAATTATCTTGGGCAGATTATGACTCTCCAAGTGGTAGGTCCCTAATAATTTGTCTGGAATAGTGCAGTAAAAAATAGTTGGGTTTTAATAAAATGATGAAGCTGTTTCCATAAGCAATACACTAACACTTAAGTGTTTTAAAATAAGTGTATCTTTATTTGCTGTCCTCAGAAGAAGCTGATATTCATCATTAGATATACCATTGGCCAAAATGTGGTTCCTTCATCATTTACCAACAATTTCTTAATAACCATGTGGCAAGCAACATACTGGGCACTGGGGAAGCAAAGGAAAAAAGAATGGTTTCTGCTTTTCAAGTAGAACAGTTTAAGGGAAATTGCCACGCACACAGATGGTTATAATACATTGTGGTAATAGCTACCATGGAGGTAAATGCAAGGGGCAATTGGAGCATAAAGAATAAAGTACTTAAGTTGGCCTAGGGGACTTAGGAAAGATTTCACAGAAAAAACTAGTTTGGTTTAGTCTGGCTTCTGATTTTTCTTCTGAAACCCTATGCTGAGTCTGCTATTCAATTACCAGGAGATAGTCTAGATTTTGCTGCCTTGCATATGCTCACGTGCTTTTCCAAAATAAATTGTGTTTATGTAATAATTTTTACCTTTTCTCCTCACTCATCATTTCCATCTTGATATTCCTTTGAATTATACCCCTCACAATAGTGTTAGTTTCAGCTGAGTGTTCACATTTCTGGTACAAGTTAATAGAATTTTTCATTTGCTTTTGCTTTGCAGATGTTGAACACATGGCTCTTAAGCATGGCATTATTCTTATAAGGATGACAGGCTTCAAACATTTTGATTAGTACCTCAATTTTACCCACTTCTCCATTTTGAAGTCAGCCTGTGTTTTATATCATCTCAGTTTCATCTCTTACAAAGCCCTAGTATTCAGAAAGGCAATTTCTTTCTCCACTTTTATATCTACCAAGTTACTGTGAGACTTTTAGAAAGGTTTTATAGCTTTTACTTTCAGAAATGGAATACTTTACTTAATTTTTCAAAGAGCTCAAAGACATACACCTGTATTGGGAATAAATACACATTGCCTGTTTGCAATATCTTGCACCCATGTAGCATTTTGTAGTTTGTATTTTACCTGCATCATTTTTATGTAACTCTCACAATGCCATTTGAAATATGAGGAAACTGGATCTTAGTGAGGTTTAGTGAGTTATTCCAGATAATATAACTAGTCATGGTTGAGTCAGTGACAGAACCATGACTCAAACAGACTCTGGTTTCCAATTACAAGACTTTTCCCACTATATTGCATAGCAGGACAGTACTGCTATGTGCTGGGTATAAAGGGAAGCTGAAGATGAAGAAGTAGAGTGTTTGGTAAGGCAAAATCAGAAATTGAAAGTATCATTGTTAATGATTTGAGTGGAAGAGATTGTGCAGGGCATGAGAGAAAGCAAGCAAATTAATAAACATGTCTAATATGGGAGGTAAGTATGGTAAAGGAGGGCAAGAAGGTGGAGCTGATTTGGTGTTTGATGAAGCAGCACGATAGCCAGCAGGACAAGTTAAAACAAAAGGAGTAAAAATTGCAAAAGAACACAAGTCAGCAGTGGAGGAAAAGAAAGGGGGCTTCTGAATGCGGGATGGACGTGGATAGGAAGCTGGCCAAGGAGACTGAGACTAGTAGATAGCCTGCAGCTGGAGCCTGTGCCACCTTCATTCTGAGGTTGTGGTCTCTTATGCACCAGTTCTCCATAGCCAAGGTTGTTGCTGCAGGTGCTGGTCAAGGAGAAATGTTCAGTAAAGATATAGTCAAGTTTTGAAAAATCATAAGTAACTTGGTACAGTACAGCCACACAAGTCATGTCTCTGTCTCCAGATGAAAGAGCCAGGCTGGAGGCTGGGAGTGGGACAGTAATTGGAAAGTGGTTGAAGGGTTTAGGTTAAGTTTATTTAGGTTTCTGTGAAAAGCCAGATAAAATGACTACTCCATGACATATAATTGGCATTATACCGTAAGCAGTGATCTAATGTGTTCATTTTCTAAAACTGCAATCACTTTGAAGTTACCAGGATACAATCACAGTGAGAGACAGTTTTTCAGTTTTTAGTAGATTAATGAGCTAAAATATATATCTCAAACTACTTAAAATCAGAGAATACTCATACTATTTCTCAAGTACTCATGTAATAGTTCAAACATTAAAATTGTTTGGAGCTTACTTTTGGCTTAAACCTCAGAAAATAACACAAATCTCTATTATCTTACAGTAATTATAATAAATAAATGTGTAAATAAATAATAAATTAGAAAACAAACATTCTAGGCTGGGCAACATGGCAAACCCCCGTCCCTATTAAAATACACAAATTAGCCAGACGTGATGGTGTGAGCCTGTAGTCCCAGCTACTCAGGAGGCTGAAGTGAAAGGATCACTTGAGCTTGGGAGGTTGAGGCTGCAGTGAACTGTGATCCTACCACTGCACTGTAGCCTGGGCGACAGGGCAAGACCATGTCGTAAACAAATAAAAAACCACAAACAAGCCAAACATTCAATTACATAGACATGTTTAGCAGTTTTATTGCTCTATCATTGACACAGGGTAAATTGCACATACTAAAGGGGTACAATTTTGGTAAGATTGACATATGTCTATCAAAAAGAACTGACAACACCATCAAGAAACATACTGAACACCCCTAAATTTTCCTAGTGCCCTTTTGTAACCCCTTCCTTTTGAAGGAGCAAGTGAAAGTTCCTTTCACTCCTCCCCTAAAAATCCATTCTAAATGACACTTGGATAAGAAGGAATTAGGTTGACCACTATAAGCAATTTTATATATACATGTTGAACTAAAAAAGTAGACAGTAGGAATTCAGAGAAGGAAGATTTCAGGAGAATACAGGAGTGTTTTGAATCAATTCTTAGGGCCTGGGGAGCTTGAATTCAATCTGGAACAGGCAGAATGATTTGGGAGAGCATTTTGGCTTTGGGGTAAGGGATGACAAAGCGAAGCCAGAAATGAGGGCTCCACAATCCTGGGACAGTGAGATGACTTCTTTGACCCAAACAGAGGCAGTGTTCTGATGACCTGTAGAAAAAAAAGTTTGGCTAGCTTGTGGAAGATCTTAAATGAGGCTGAGTGTAGACTTAAGATAAAAAGGAACAATTGAAGACTTTTGTTTTTAACTGCGGAAAGTGATTTAATTCAATCATTTATTCATTCATTCAAAAGGCCAGGTGCGGTGGTTCATGCCTATAGTCTCAGCACTTTGGGAAGCTGAGGCGGGTAGATCACTTGAGGTCAGGAGTTCCAGACCAGCCTGGCCAACATAAAGCAAAACTCCATCTCTACTAAAAATACCAAAATTAGCCGGGTGTGGTGGCGCACAGCTATAATCCCAGCTACTTGGGAGGCTGAGGCAGGATAATTGCTTGAACCCGGGAGGAGGAGGTTGCAGTGAGCTGAGATTGCACCACTGCACTCCAGCCTGGGCGACAGAGCAAGACTCCATCTCAAAAAAAAAAAAAAATATATATATATATGTATATATACATTTTTATTTATATAATATATATTGTCATTTATATAAATATATATATCTTAAAATATATATGTATTTTTAAAAAATATATACTATTTTACACTATATGTCAAGCATTGTTCTAAGTGCTTATGAATGTGCTTTTAATATGTGGCCATTTGTAAGGGCACACTGGCTTGTGTGTGAGTGTGTGTGTAATTTGTTTTTCTAAATAATTTTTTTTTTTGAAAATTTAGATTTACAGAAAAGTTGCCGGAATCTTACAAAGAGTTCTTGTATACATTTCACCCAGTTTCCCCCATTGTTAACATCTTATATAACTATGGTAAATTTGTCAAAATTAAGAAATTGGCATTAGCACATTAGTGTTAACCAAACTCCACACTTCATTTGGATTTTCTTAGTCTTTACCTAATGCCCCTTTTCTGTCCCAGGATCCCGTTAGGGGATTTAGTCACCATGTCTCCTTAGGTTCTTTAGACTGTGATGACTTCTCAGGCTGTCCTTGTTTTTGATGACCTTGATGGTTTTGAAGAGTACTGGTTAGATATTTTATAGAACGTCTTTCAATTTGGGTTTGTCTGATGTTTCCCACATACTGTCTGCTTTTGAAGAAACAAATGGAAGTTCCATCCACAATTTAAAAGAAAAGGTCATTTTATTAATTTTATGCTTGGATTATATAGATCTTTAATCTTTTCTGAACAGTAAGCCTCATATTCCCCTCAAATCATGTTCAAGGTATCTATTTCCTTACCTATTCATTTTGGGTATCATACTTAACCATTTCAGCCTACCAGGGTTTCCTGTAAAGAAGTGCTTTCTTTTAAATGAGTAGAGATTTGAATGACCGATTCCAGGAAATCCTTCTGAGATAGCCATCATTCAGTCACCTGTGTACTTATTGCTTCAATAACAGAGGCTAAAATGCTTAGCTGTATCCTAGTCCATGACTTGAATCAGCACATGGCTTTGCTTGAATGTTTTATAAGTTTCTAGCTGCTATATCACAGATTAGTGCACTGGAATGACAAAGTACAGTCTTAGCCAACACAGGCCACTGTGCCATTTTCTTATATACTCTCAAACCCTCTCATTAATTGAAACACCTAAAGTTGAGCAAAGACATGCTGAATAGAACCCCATACATAGTTTCTTTAACATGACATTTCTTAACCATTAAGAAATGGACTTTGGCCCACTCTCTAGGAAAAAAAAAAAAAGAGTATGGCATATTTATAGGGTTCTTCTTTCTTTGAGACAAATGAAAGAACATTCACATTTTTTTCCTTTCTTTTCCCTTTCTATCTGTTACATAAATTTGAATTCAATCTGAGCTTTAAGACCCTTGGAGGGAATATGGTAACTCTCCAGTGTTTTACCCGTGGATGGTGTATGCTTAGGTTTGATTCTGGCCCCTCTGGTTATTAGCAGTGTGTCATTGAGTCTGTCAGTTAGCCTGTCCTAAGCCTTGCTATTTTGATCCATAAATTTAGGTAATAATATCTACTTCCTAAATTCAATTTGAGAATCAATTGGGATAAAGCATATAAAGTGTCCAGCGCAGTGTCTAGCACAAAACTCACTCAATAAACATTAACTATTCTTATTATTGTTATTTTTAATACTTAGTATGATAAACTAATTAAGAGAAAACTGGATGCATTGGCCACGATTCTAATAACAGCAGCTGATGTTTCCGACTCTCCTCACTGCCTTGCATCCTGCTCAGACATTCCTATGCTCAGTGTCTCCCTGCTCCAGCCTCCAGCTGCCTGACCACTAGCCCATCACAACTCTACATTCATCCTCCTTGTAGAAGAAGAATGACTGCTTCCACAGTTAGTAAATAGGAAATAATTGTTTAAGAAATTTTTTTTAATTCACATAAAACATCTGTTTGAGTTAGGAAATTAATAACAAAAGGATTTTGCATTCAGAATTTTGTCTTGGTGATGACATGGAATTTATGAACAAATAAAATTTTAAAGAACTTCAGGTTTTGTTTTACTTTCTAAAGAAACCTGCTTGAGTTAATGTCTACCATTGGCATTCTCTCAGAGTCACTGCTCAGTTCTCACCACCAGCTAGGAATGTGGACAAGCTGTTAATATATGGATTTTCCAGACTCCTAAACACAGTTCTGCATTAGCTGGAGGCTCTGAGAGACTGGTCTGGGACTGTGCTACTACCAGAATTGTTGCAGGCCCCCTGCCAGGACTCACAAATCCCAGCTTTGCAGGGTGGTAATTGTAGTTGTCTTCTCAGTATGCCGTACCATAGAGCCTTTCTTGTTCTGTCTGTTACTTCCTCAATTAAAAAACATAGCTTTCTTTGTGCTGGCCTGTGGATCAGATGCTTCAGAGCAGCAGGAAGAAGATAATCTTACACCTAAAAAAATGTAAAGGTTCCTTACTGAATCAATCAGCAGCGCCTGCTCTGCCCAGCCATAGTAGCAGTTTCATTCCTGGCAGGTCTTACTAGCAGAGGGATAGTTCAAGAATCCTTATCCACAAGTATTGGTTTGTTCTCTTTCCCTTTCTCTCCATAAGAAGTAAAAGCAGTAACTTTCTTTAATAGGATCTGTGCCCTTTCGTTAAAAATAGTGAAGACTGATAATAGTCTACTATTGAAAGTGTTTAATTACAGGTTACTGGAAGTGTCGCCAGAACTTTATTTCACATGGCATTGCAGAATTCTAGGACACATAAGTGGTATAACAGAGTTTTAGAAAGCTGATAATATGTACAGGAGAATGGGTGTGCTTCATTAATTGTACTTGTAAATATTGAAAATTAATGGGTTTCCAAAGAAAATATTCCTCTGAAAGTATCCAGAAAATCAGGAATAGTGGTTAGTCACAACTCTTGTGCCAATCCTGATTGATCAATAGCGGCTCCCTGGGACACTGTGATGAGGATTCTGAAGGCCCGTTCTAACTCCAGTTAAAAATGCCATGATCGATTAACAATGCTTGCCGTGGTCATGGAACAAGGAAATGACATCTTATATATTAAATATTTGTCATCTGTAGAATCACCATTTATGCTAGGCCAAAGCATGTTGCTATAATTATTTATATTGCTAAAATATATAATATAAATGTATTACATACTTTATATATTATATATTGACATAAATATAAACAACATGTAATATTTATGCATAAATTTTACATATAATATATGTAATTTTATGTAACATAATTATATACTTTATATAATGTAAACAATAATATATTAATAATGATGTTGTTAATTACATAGTATGGAAAATTTAAACAGTGTGCTTCAAAAAATATTCAGGACAAAATTTAAATTACAGAAACAAATACTCTGCTCATTTATTTGTTCAGCCACAACTTGTTTAGCAACTTCTGTGTGCTCAGTGCTGTGGATCTAGAGCTAAATAAGTTCTTGTGTCTGTCTTGAAGGTGCTTTGGTTGACTAGAGCAAATGGTGTGGAAACCATTGCAAAGACTTAATAAATACAATGATAAAAGTGTATACTAGCAGACTGAGTGTTCACAGAAAAGAAGAAGCAATTAACCCTGTATAAGTTCATGAGGAATCTTCAAAGAGGTGACAACATGGTGTCATTCCTGTCTCTAGAAATAATGCTAAACATTTAGGAATCATTTGCTCTTATGACTCAAAACAACCCTGTTAAAAATGGATAGTGCTCTTTAGTATGTAATAAAGATCAGTGGGTTAGGATGCTGCTGGTTTTCTATTATTGCAAATTGATTCCCCTGTGAATTTTCAGCTGCGGTGAATTCTTGAATACCTGGATTCCTCAGTTTATATCTTTCCTACCACTTTTTTCACATCAACTCCTATTAAATTCCACTGCTTGTTTTATATTGATCTCCATTGTCCAAACTGTTATACTCACTCAGATATTTATAGCCAGAATATGCCCATAAAGACAAGGGACCTGCTGGCAAAGCATTATACATTTGGAAATAATTTGACATACCATACCTTGTATGGGCTTCTGGGTTTTCAAATTGGTTAAACTGTCAAATCTATATCTTTCTTTGCTTTAAAATATCAAGCATGTCTAATTACAATTTTTTTCAAATACGTCATAATCACAAAATTTACAAGGAAACTATGTGCATGAATAGACCTAGATGTTTGTGTATTGTTGTCTATGGATATGAGTACACATATGTACACAAGTTTAAATTTGCTTCAGGTATATCCGTAATTAAATCTCTCTAAGCAATCACGTATGCTGATAATATTTTAAAACATGTTGTAGTGGATGGAGACTGACTAATAAGTTAATGATGATGGAACTGAGGCAAAATATAAAGGAGTGTTTTGTAAGGAAGACTAACACTTTTGTATATACCAGAGGGAGCTTTTGTCCAATATTTGAATTTTTATTTTTAAGACTTATTATTTCTAGAAGACTTTTTGTATATAAATTAACCTTATTTTGGTCATAATCAGAAGTTATAAACTAGTTTTATAAATTTTAACCACAGATTATGATTTTTTCTGATTGTAGAAGTAATTTAAAAATTTGAAATAGGAAACCATACCATAGAAAGTAGAAACCACTCATGATCCCGTCACCAATATACAACTAACATGGACAATTTTTTTTTTTTTACTTTCACTTCCTTTTTGGAGTATGTTAGCACATACTTTTCTCTCAGTCTTTTCAGCCATTCAGCAAATATTTATTAAGCACCTCATAATGTCCATGACATATGTATATATCTGTGTATGTGTACATGCTTGTCATTTATTTTTACTTGAGCTGTAATTCATATACCATAAAATTCATCACATTAAATTGTATAATTCAGTAGTTTTTAATATATTCACAAAATTGTGCAGCTATGATCATTGTCTAATACTAGTATATTTTCGTCACCTCAAAAAGAAACCCTTTAATCACTACCAGTCACTTCAATTTCTTCCCCTCAACCCCTAGCAGCCATAATCCACTTTCTGTACTTTATAGGTTTGCCTATTCTGGGCATTTCTATAAATAGAAAACATAGCTTTTGTGACCAGCTTCTTTCATTTAGCATAATGTTTTCAAGGTTTATCCATGATGTGTAGCAGAAATCATTATTTCATTCCATTTTTATGATGGAATAATATTATATTGTATGAATATGCTGTAATTTTTAATTCACTCATCAATTAAAGACATATGGGTTGTTTCCACTTTTTTTTTTTTGCTATTATCACTAATGCTGCTATGAACATTTATGTACAAGTTTTTGTGTGAACTCATTTTCAGTTCTGTTTGGTACATACCTAGGAATAGAATTGCTGGATGAGCTGGTAACTATATGAATAACATTTTGAGGAATTGCCAGACTGTTTTCCCCAGTGGCTGCACAATTTTACATTCCCATCAGTGATGTGCAAGGTTTCCCATTTTCCACATCCTGGCCAACACTTTTTATTTCTGTGTTTTAAATTATAGTCATCTTAGTGGTTGTGAAGTGATATGTCATTGTGGTTTTCATTTGTGTTTCTCTAATGACAATTGATACTGAGTATCTGTTTGTATTGACCATTTGTATGTCTAGAAAACTGTTTATTCAAATCCTTTGTCTGTATTTTAATTGGGTTATTCTTTTAAATAGTTGAGTTGTAATATTGCTTTATATATTTTGTATACTAGACCCTTATCGGATATATGACATGCAAATATTTTTTCTTCCATTTTGTGTGTTTTTTTCAATTTCTTGATTGGGTTCTTTGAAGCACATTTTGAAAAGTGCTTCATTTTGATGACGTCCAGTATACCTATTTATTTTTTGCTGCTCGTACTTTTGATGTCATACCTAAGAAACTATTGACTAATCCAAAGCCAAGAAATTTATACTTAATGTTTTCTTATAAATATTTTATAGTTTCACGAGTTACCTTTAGATCTTTGATTCGTTTTAAGTTAGATTTTGTATATGGGGTAAGATAGAGATCCAACATTATTCTTTTGCATGTGGATATCCAATTGTCCCAGACCCATTTGTTGAAAATAATATTTTTCACATTTGAATTATCTTGGTACTTTTCTAAATATCAATTGACCATAGATGTATGGGTTTATTTTTGGACTCTCCAGTCTATTCTGTTGATCTATTTGATCCATTATGCCAATACTACTCCAACCTTTTTTTTTTTTTTTTTTTTTTTTTTTTTAAGACAAGAGTTTCCCTCTGTTGCCCAGGCTGGAGTGTGATGGTGCGATCTCAGCTCATTGCAACCTCTGCCTCCCTGGCTCAAGAGAGTCTCATGCCTCAGCCTCCTGAGTAGCTGGGATTACAGGCACGCACTTCCATGCCCTGCTAATTTTTGTGTTTTTAGTAGAGATGGGGTTTCGCCATGTTGGCCAGGCTGGTCTCAAACTCCTGGCCTCAAGTGATCCGCCTACCTTGGCCTCCCAAAGTGCTGGGATTACGATGGTGAGCCTAACTTTTTTCTAAGATTGTCTTGAGTATTCCGAGTCCCTTGCTTTTCCATATGAATATTATGATCAACTTGCCAATTTCTGAAAAAAAAAACCCCACAAAACACAGCTGGAATTTTGAAAGGGATTGCATTAAATTTGTGACCAATTTGGATGTTGTTGACATCATGAGAACATTAATTCTTCCAATCCATTCCTCAGAATGTCTTTCCATTTATTTAAAACTTCTTCAGGTTATTTCAATGATGTTTTGTAGGCAGTATGCAAGTCTTGAACTTCTTTTGTTAAATTTGTTTCTATTTTACTTTTTATGCCATTGTAAGTGGAATTTTAATTTCATATTCAGATTGTTCAAGTGTATAGATATAGAGATGATTTTCACATATTGATCTTACATCCTGCAACCTTGCAGAATTTATTATCATAAATAGTTTGTCTGTATTCCTTAGGATTTCCTATATGCAAAATTATTTCATTTTAAAGTAAAGATAACTTCAGTTATTTTCCAAAGTAGACTACTTTTATTTATTTTTCTTGTCTAATTACCCCAGTTAGAATTCCAGCACAATGTTAAGTCAAAGTGATGAGAGTAGACATTCTTGTCAGGTTCCTGATCTTAGGGAAAGACTTTCAGTGTTCACCATTATGTATGTTCTCAGTTGTGAGGTTTTTGTAGATACCATTTATCAGATTGAGAAAGTAGTCTTCTATTCCTAGACTGCTTTTTTTTTTTGGTTAATAATAAAAGAGTGTTGGATTATTTTCTGTGCCTATTAAGATGATCATGTGGTTTTGGTTCATTATTCTATTCATATAGTTTATTGGATCGATTGAGTTTCATATGTTGAAACGGTCTTGCCTTCCTGGAATGAAATCCCACTTGGTCATAGTATAAGCTTTTTGTATGTTTCTGGAAACAGTTTGCTAATATTTTGTTGATGGTTTTGGTACTTATATTTTAAAGGATGTTTATCTGTAGTTTTCTTTTTTCATGGTGTCTTTAGTTTTAGTGTCAATGTAATGCTGGCCTCAAGAAATAAGTTGGAAGTTTTTTGTCCTCCTTTCTTTTTTGGAATTCTTTTGTGAAGAATTAGTATTAATTTTTTGAATATTTGGAAGAATTGAGCAGTAAATTTATCTGATCCTGAGATTTTCTTTGTCAGTAATTATTTATTAATTCAGTCTCTTGACTTGTTATAGCTTTATTCATTTGCCTATTGCTCCCTGAGTGTAGCTAGTTTCTAGGAATTGTCTGTTTCATATAGGTTACCTAATTTGTTGGCATGTAGTTGTTCATACTATTTCCTTATAATATTTAAAAATTTTCTGTTAAGTCAATGGTAATGTCCATGCTTTCATTCCTGATTTTGGTAATTTGAGAATTCTCTCTTTTTTGTTGTTGGCCAGTTTAACTAGAAATTTGTCAGTTTTGTTATCTTTTCAAAGGACCAATTTTTGGTTTTGTTGACTTTTATCTGTAGGTTTTTTATCCTCTTTTATCATTTATTTCTAGTTTAATTATTATTATTTTCTTGATTTGGGTTTAGTTTGCTCTTCTTTTGCTAACTTCTTTTTTAAAAAATTTGGATGGTTTTTTGTTTTATTTTATTTCAGTAGATTTTTGGGGAACAGGTGGTGTTTGGTTACATGAATAAGTTCTTTCGTGGTGATTTCTGAGATTTTGGTGCATTCATCACCTGAGCAGTGTACACTGTACCCTAAGGTAAAAATGTTCTGTTATTGATATGAGATCTTATTTGTTTTCTAACATAAGCATTTACAGTTACAGCTGTCCCTTTAAGAACTGCTTTAGGTGCATCCCATAAATTCTGGTATGTTGTATTTTTGCTTTAATATATCTTAAAACATTTTCTAATGTCTCTTGATATTTATTCTTGTCCAACTGGCAATTTATGATTGTTTTAAATTTCCACATATTTGTGAATTTCCCAGTGTTTCTTCTGTTATTAATTTCTAATTTAATTCCATCATAGATGGAAGACGTACTTTATATTATTTAAATCCTTTTAAGTTAATTGAGGCTTTTTCACTGCCTAACATATGGTTTATTCTGGAGAATGTTTCATGTGAATTTGGGAAGAATGTACAATCTGCTATTTTTAGATGGAGTGTTCTATAAATATCTGTTAGGTGTAGTTGGCTTATAGTGTTGTTCAAGTCTTCTATTTCCTTGTTTCTCTTCTGTTTTGTTGTTCTATTATTTATTAGACGTGAGGTATTAAAGCCTCCAACTGGTATTGTTGAAATTTCTATTTGTTCTTTCAATACTGTCAGTTTTTCCTCATGTGTTCTGGGGCTCTGTTTGCATGGTATTTCTTTTTCTATCCTTTTACTTTCATTCTATTGGTATCTTTGAATGTATATGTCTCTTTTATAAACAGCATGTTGTATTATTTTTAAAAATCCATTAGTCGATTTTTGCCTTTTAATTGGAGTGTTTAACCCATTTACATTTCATGTGAATACTGATAAGGCAGAATATACGTCTGCCAATTTGATATTTGTTTTCTATGTCTTACATATTTTGTGCTCCTCCATTCCTCCATCTTACTTTGCTTTTTTGTATTAAATATATATTTTCTAGTGTACTGTTAACAATTTTCTTTTACTATATTTTCAGAGATACGTTTATAGTGGTTGCCTTGGAAATTACAATTAACACATTAAATTATAGAAATTTAATTAAAATTAATAGCAACTTAATTATAATAGAGCACAAAACTTTGCTCCTCTATAGATTCATTTTCCCCCAGTCCTTTGTGCATTCCCGTCAACATGAATTGGTAGTTATCACTTTATGTACTTGTTTTAAAACACAAAGAATATTAGTTACAAGCAAAAATATAGCTATACTGTGTATTATATTTACTTATGTAGTTAACTTTTACAGGTGCTCTTTATTTCTTCATCTGAATTCAAGTTACTGTCTTATGTCCTTTTATTTCAGCCTGGAAATTGCCCCTTGGTATTTGCTATAGGGCTAGCAACCAATTGTCTCACTTTTTCTTTTCCTGAGAATGTCATTTCTGCTTCATTTTTTGAAGGATAGTTTTGCCACATTTCGATTATGTGGCAGTTTTTAAATTAATTTTAGCAGTTTAAATATATTATTTCCAAACTTTTATTTACAAGCTTTTTGGATTGCCTTTTTTTTGCCCTAACTTATTTACCACCTCAATCAACAAAGATGGTATACCTAGGGGAAGACACTGTTCACATGGGCTGACATTTCAAATCATGTCAAATAAGGAGAATATTTGAATATGAAAGATTCAAATATTTCAAATCATGTCAAATAAAGAGAATATGAAAGATAAGTCTTCCCAAGAACCACCAGACAAGTCAAACAATAATAGTTCTTGAGGAATGGGGCTTTGAGGGAACTTTAGCCCCATCCTTCCCGTTTGGTGGCTGCCAGGCTACTGATTCTCACCAGCGAAGTGAATTGTTTGTTTTCAAGGCCGCCACAGAACTGGGGATGAAGGGAGGGGATGGGAATAGGAAAAGTTCATATACCATAAAACTTGCTGTTCTTACTGAAATTCAACTGTTTTTCTAGAACACACACTCCCCAGATTTTGATGCAAGTCTTTGATTAATTTCTAGAGTTTTGAAAAAGTTAATTATGGCGATTTTGCTGTGTTTTATGAGAAGATTCTTGGAGGTTCTTATTCTACCATTTTAAAGATTTTCATCATTTCATTTTTGTATATAAAATATTAATTTGGGTGAAAGTTTAAAAAATGTTGGCGAATACAGTGAAACCCCATCTCTACTAAAAATACAAAAATTAGCCAGGCGTGGTGGCAGGCGCCTGTAGTCCCAACTACTCGGGAGGCTGAGGCAGGAGAATCGCTTGAACCCAGGAGGCGGAGGTTGCAGTGAGCCAAGATGGTGCCACTGCACTCCAGCCTGGGTGACAGAGCGAGACTCCATCTCAAAAAAAAAAAAAAAGAATGCTAACTTTTATATGTTACAAAAGTTCAAATATTTGCTTCAGATTTTCATTTGTCTTTAAGCTTTATTTATTTATTTATTTAATTTGAGATGGAGTCTCTCTCTCTGTCACCTAGGCTGGAGTACAGTGGTGCGATCTCAGCTCACTGCAACCTCTGCCTCCCAGGCTCAAGCAATACTCCCACCTCAGCCCCTCAAATAACTGGGAGTACGGGTGCACGTGCTAGCATGCCTGGCTAATTTTTGTATTTTTAGTAGTGACAAGGTTTTGCCATACTGGCCAGGCTAGTCTCAAACTCCTTGACCTCAAGTGATCTGCCTGCCTTGGCCTCACAAAGTGCTGGGATTACAGGTGTGATCCACTGCACCCAGCTGAGCCACTGCACCCAGCCCATCTTTTTGCATTTAAAAATATTGTTAAATGAATGATATTTATATAAATTCTTCATCATAGGCTTGACCCCTAAATGAAATGCTAAAGGAAATTTCTAGTTCTTATTAACTTTTCATTCTTTCATTCTCAGTCTCTAGTTTCCTCTGTCTTGCAAATTTCTCAAAAATTGATGTTTCTTTTTTTTTTTCTTTCCTCCTTTACTTTAAACATTCTTCTGGGAATAATGTCACCCACCCCAGTGGCTTTCACTTTCCCTAAATTATTACTGCCTCTGACGTTTCTATACCGGGCCCCAATACCTTTCCTGAGCTTTTGCCCCATATATCCAGTTGCCTCAATGGCACCATCATCCACTCAGTCTCTTGGTTTAGCAACCTTATAAGTCATCCTTGAGAATTTTCCCCATCTAATTTGTCTTCAGTCTTATTGAATATATTTTCTAGCAGCTCTACAATCTATACTACACATCTTTGTCTCCAGTGTCACTGCCGTAATTTAGGCTTTCTTCATTTCACATGAGAGCTTCTTGTGTGAATTTTTTTGCCTCTACATTTCACATTTCTCTGTCTCTGTCTCCTTTCAAACACACACACACACACACACACACACACACACACACACGCCCTTCCCCCAAATAATCTTTCTCTAAGGCAAATCTGATTCTGCCCCTTCCGACTTTATACTTAGAATCTTTTAAAAGGTGATTTTTATTTTAGAATTCTTTTACTCTCTCTCATCAGACTATGATCCCTTCAAGGGCTGGAGCCATGTTTTATTAATTTTCTAGAAAAATTCATTCCCAGTACAGTATTTGGAATACAATAGAAACATAATTAACTTTTAATGAATGAATGACCAGTAATTTCCAGAAAAATTTTATTGAATTTATTAAATAATTACATATGAATTTCTTCTTTTCATCAAAGCTATTATTTTATGCTGAATGGAATAATTCATTGAGCTGATTTATTAAAGCAGCATTGTGAGTTAAACTTTCCTAACTCTAGTGGAAAATCAGGTGGCTGACAAGCATGACTTAAAACATAGATACCCTATCATTTCACAAATTGAGTAGACACCTGTTTTCACCAAATGAGATACTGAAATGCTTTTAGTGATAATGAATAGGAGGAGAAAAAGACACTTGTATGTTTTATTAGACAAGATCCCAAAGACGCAGCTGACAGGATAAAATGCAGCAATTTGAGTGTGGATTTTGCAGAGAAGGCTGTCTTAGATTAAGACATAAAACATAGATATTACATGAGCAAGTCTCTCAGAAGATAAGCAAATTGAATATTCCAAAACTCTGAACATGTTGTACCTGCAAACATTTTATCCTTTCCCCTTCTCATTAAGCAAACAAAATTTGTAATAGCCAGTCTGCACTTTATGTTCTTTGGGTGAGCAGCTACAAAACTGAACTATGAACAATTATAAGGTGTTAACAGAACCTACTAATTCAAGGAACAGACAAAATTAACTGCTGCTTGGGTTTCAACAAAATAGTGAGAGAAAACAAAAGTTATGTAATGTTCAAGAGGATATGTACAACTGATGATTGATATCCTTATTTTGTTACATCAGTGAGATGTATCCAGTGAAAAATTGTGGAGATAAAAAAATTGTGATAAATTTGCATTTATACATCTAGAATTTCTGGACTGGCTTTTCATGCAAACCATTGTTAGTGATGAAGAAAGCAAGCTAGAGAAATAAAAGGACTTTCCTGAGATAGCAAGTTGGAAATATAAGCTCCTTAATAATAATAACACTTAATATTTTTACTGTTCCCAAAAATATTCTAAGCACTTTTTATGTATTAATTTATTTAATTCTCACCTTATGAAGTAGATACTACAATTACTGTATTTTACAAGGAGGAAACTGAGGTATGTAAGGTTGAATAACATACCGAAAGTCATGAAATTAATAAATTGTCAAGCTGGAATTCAAACTTATACAGCCTAAGCCAGTTCATAGATGTTTAACCATTGTATTATGTTGCCTTTCACTCTCTCTTGCTTAATGAATTAGGATTTAGCATTATTGTCATAGCAGAATACCATGTAATTGTATTTGTGTCAACAAAATACCAGATTTCTATGAGCACTCACTATTTAGCAATCAAAAGTAAGACATCTTTCTAAGATATGTTTATATATAATTTATAGATATTTTCCTTTCACAGAACTACAATCTGACTCCCTTTATCCTCAATGTATTATTGATTTTAGTACTGGCATGGATTTTACTCCGGTTTCATTTGCCTTATTATCCTTGGCAAGTTACTTCATTTCTCCACTTAAACTACTTGTTTTATTTTAGTAAGGAGAGAATTTTCCCATGTTGGTACATGGTAAGGCTGACTACAGTGAGATAAAGAAAATCAGGAGCAGCTGGGACATAAAACTAGATCATCTCAATAAAGTAAAGCTGCTACAAGAGGTAAATTCATCTCAGGAAGCAGGAGCTCAAATGTGAATAGTATGGCCACTGAACATACTCATGAATGAAACCGATAGTATCTCAGAAACTTAATACAGAGTCTTGGTTATCTTAATCTAAGATAAATAAGTGCTCTGCTATCAGAGATATAAACAGGCAATAAGATTCCGAAGGTCTGTCTGCTAGTAGCAGAGTTTCAATTTCCTCATCTTAACATGGGAATAACAGTTTCTATCTTGCTTGGTTATTGAGAGAATTTAAAAATGTATTAAAGCAATCATGCACAATTCCTAGCACATAGTATAAACTTCAGTGGTTCTCAACTGATAGCGTTTGTAAATGAGTGAGGGCTTTTTTGGTTATTCCAATGACCTAGGACTAGTATTGGATTTTTGTGAGTGGGAGCCAGAGGCGCTAAATGTTCTGCAATGTCCAGACTAATTCTATACAGCTAAGAACTCTTCCATTCAAACTACCTTTACTCCATTTCGAAACCCACTAGGGAAAGCTAAAGAATTATAGTGATTTTATTACTATGCATTCTGCCATATGGATTAAAATTCCTTAAATTCCTCTTGCATAAATTCAGAACTGGCTCTTCATTCCATGATCTGTGATTCTATTTCTTTTCTTCTCTTCCACTGGCCTCTAAGTGTTGAAGACAATTGTTCTCTTTTGTTTCTCTTCTCTAACCTAAACGTCTAAGTTCCTGCAGCTGTGTTGCTAGTCCTCCCAGGATCTGGAACATCTTGAAAATCTTATGTGCCCTTGTTGTCAGAGTCCTCACCACACTGGTTGCCTTATCTAGAATCATTCTGATTTTTCACTGTTTCTTTTAAAATGCACATCCTGATTTTAGTGCAAGTATACTACATGGAATAGTGCTTGCACAGTATACTCTGAACTTACTGTTGACTTTGACCTTTAGTTTTTAACTTGCAAATCAGCACCTACATTGATAATTTCAATTTGCGTTTATCTAAAGTTTCACTATATACACTGAAATCCAATTGAGTCTCCACATTGTACAATATACTCTGCTTAATACCTAGGATGTAGAGATGAAATGAAGACAGGGAGGAAGATGACTAATATAACAGTCTAAGAGTAACTCATTCTATGAGAGTGGGAATCAAGAGAGATTTCTTGGAAAGAAGGACACAAGTTCTAGTGAACAGGCTTGTGGGGAGAAACACATAGGCAGGAGGCTGATTAGCTATGGGATGGAGGTCATGGGCAACTACAGAGGGGCATTGAAGACCACCATGAATGTGGAGGGCATGCTAACATACTTGCTGTTACTACAGCATTCATTGGTTACACAGATCTTACTTATGAGAAAACGTTGAAGGATTTTAAGTAACAAAATGTTACACTCAGTTTCTAGCTGAAGTGTTGGAGTTATTTTAGGGGATGTGGGAGCAACATGGGAAACCACAAACCCAATAAGAAATCTGTGGGCAAAGAGATAGAGATATTGAGAACCTAAAATAAGTCAATGGATGGGAGATCTGAAATTGAGAGATGTTTCTGAAGTGGAATCAGCAGAATGTGGGGACAGATTGGATGTGGGGTTCAGAGAAAAAGAGTGATCTAAGATGACTTCAGTGTTCCAGCTGGCTGGAGGGTGCTATCTTTCAGAAAGCTAGGGAATGTGGGAAAGAAGTGGCTTTAGGGATGTGGGGGAACTAATGTGCTTGCCAGAACTACTGCTAAGCCAGAACATCTTCATACTATATTTGTATATTTAGATGTTGGAACTATAACTTTCACTCCTCTGCTTAAAATAGGCTATATTCTATGGATAGGTAATTCACAATTAATAATGTATCAATATTATTCATTATACTAAAAGAGAATTATAGAGCAAAATCCTATAATTGTAGAAACAGAGACATGAAAAACATTTGCTAAAAAATCTGCAATTCAATCCCAGCACTTTGGGAGGCCGAGGCGGGTGGATCACCTGGGGTCAGGGGTTTGAGACCAGCCTGGCCAACATGGTGAAACCCCGTCTCTACTAAAAATACAAAAATTAGCCGGGCATGGTAGCAGTTGCCTGTAATCCCAGCTACTCATGAGGCTGAGTCAGGAGAATCTCTTGAACCCAGGAGGCGGAGGTTGCAGTGAGCTGAGATCATGCCATTGTACTCCAGCCTGGAGGACAAGGACGAGACTATGTCTCAAAAAAAAAAAAAAAAAAAAAGAAATCAGCAATTCTAGGTAAAAACATAAATTAAATGGGAATAGAAAAAATTTTCCTAAATGTGCCAAAGACCGTCTAACTAATCAAAACCATCATATAATATTAAGAAATACTGAAGATTGATCCTTTAATATAAGACACAAATCAAGGATGCTTTCTATCAGCGTGACTATTCTATATCATTCAGCATTTCTAGTGAATCACTTAAGTAAATGGAATAAGCTGTGCAAATATTGGAAAAAGGAATTAATCACCATTACTTAAAGGTGATTCAATGGTAAATCTAAACAATTCAAATCTGTTAAAAGAACAAAAATGAATATTTTGTGAGGATCCCAGATACAAGAATAATACGTTAAAGTAAAAAGTTAGTAATGGAAAAAATCCGTTCATATTAGCAATAAAAATATAGAATACCTAGGAATACTTTTAGTAAAAATGATGTAAACCTATATTTTAAAAATTATTTAATAGATAAAACAAAAATTAAGTAACTGGAAATAAATGCTATGTTCCTAGATAAGAAGACTTAATATCATAATGATGTCATTTCTTGCCAGATAGTTGTATGTATTTAATGATTCCAGTCAAATTGCCTGCTTTTGTTTAAACACAATCACACATATCACATAATACAACAATTTTAAAGTTCATATAGAGAACAAGTGTTTGAGAATTTCCAAATGATGTCGGCAAGCTTTAAGAAAGAAGGGTTATTCAAGTTCCAACAAGAAAATGATAACGACACTGAGAGTCTTCATATAATACATAGTCGTGGAGGTAACCAATGCTGACAACCATCTGCTGTAAGAGCCCAAGGTATAACATTCATGCTGCAAGAAATAATTTGGTTTCAATAAAGCAACATCTTCTATTAATTTAAATATACACTTGAAGATTCATTTTAAAGTTTTGATTATATTTATCATTGGATTTTTTCATAATTTTAAATGACCAGTAAGCGAATAAGTCATTCCAAATTTTGATGGCCATTAAGTAAAATAAGGATTATTGGAACACAAGCACTGAGACACTGTGATAATGGATCTGATCATCAAAATGGCTGCTAAGTAACTATTGGATTGGTAGCATATACAGTGTGGAAATGCTGGGCAAAGGAATGACTCATGTCCTGAGTGGGACAGACCAGAATGGCACGAGATGTCATCACACAATTTAAAACTTATGAATTGTTCATTTTTCACTTGAGATTTTAAGAATACTGTTGACCTTGAGTAACTGAATCTTTGGAAAGTAAAACCTCAGATAAGGGGAACTACTGTATGTTTAACTTTTTAAGTAACTGCCAAACCACTCCCCAAGGTACAGATGTACCATTTTGTATCTACACCAGCAATGTATCAGAGTCTCAGGTGCTTTACCTACTTGCCAACACTCAGTATGGTCAGATATATCTTTTTAGCAGTGTGCTTTTGCTCACCTAACACAATATTCCATGTGTGGTATAAACAAAATTGTCCAATTAAATTTACAAGACATTCTTGCTAAATGGTATGCTCTGGTCTAACTACTTTGCCAGGGACATATCCTTCTTTATTGTAGGTAATATACATCTTTGGATGCAGCTTGAGTAAAATGGAGTTGACTTCTTAGCAGTCACAGCACACTGCTTAACCACATTGAACTTACTGTCCAATAAAATCTCTAGGTCTATTCTCTTACATTTTTGCCGATGAGACCTGCCCTTTTTATCCTCAGTTTAAGCGCTTCATTTCATAAACATATTATATTTAATATACTTCAAAAGAGAAGTTGCAGTGGCTTATCATGAGAACTCCAAATACAATAAAATAACTAAATTAAGCATACTGAGGCTAGAACCAAGCAAGCAAGAGTGGTGAGATCACACTAATAGAAAACCTAGACTAAGGGAAACTCCTGAAAATGAGTTTATTGATAGCCCGAGTCAAAATGGATTAAAGAAGTTATATAGCTCTTATTAACAAATGCAAGAAAGCTTATCAGATGATATAAAAACTCAAGCTTTTTTTCTAATTCAACTTTCTGAGGAAGAAACAGGCCTGGGGAAGAGAACTTTTTAACTCTGAATTTTGTATTTAAAAAATTTTTATTTTGGAAAATAGACCCAGAGATCTCACTCATAGTGAGGGAAAATAGTTTTGAGCTAATAGACACTGGTCTAATTACTCAATTTAGTTAGACATTAGTTTTCCAAGTACAGGTGTTACCCACACAACGGGTGGGTTCAGTTGCTTGTCAGGTAACAGTCCAATGACCACAATCAAGGAGGATTTAACAAGGATATTTTATTACTTGCAACAAACGAAGAGGACACCAGGGATAGTTCCCAAAGTAGTGCCTCCTTGAACAATGGTGGAAACAGGGCTTTTATTGGGTTGGTTAGCTGAGGTTGGAGTAAAGGCCGTGCTGGCACAGTCACCAATCATGCTTCAACATATGTCACTTATGTAGAAAATGGAGAATAAGGTCCTCCCTGTGCAGAGATTTTAGTACAGTAGTGAGGGGAGTTCACCAAAATTCATCATCTCAGGTATCTCTGGATGCAAGCAGTTTTGGTATTTCTGAGGCTGAACTTTTTTTGAAGCAGGAGCTCAAGGTACAACAGTTACAAGTAGGTAATTTTTCACAGTGCGCACCCAAAACTCAGAGAAACTGGGTTACACAGGTACAAACTTTCGGCCTCATCATTGATAAACACCAACCTAAGACTTCCAAGGTCAGAATATACCTTGTAAGTATTCATGAGAATTATCTTTTTACCCTTTCTGCCTACATTGATTAGCATTTGTCATTTTGATTAGCTTTCATCCTATTCTCTGTGTTTTGCAGTCACCTCTCATCCATTTACCTGTGTTTTACTGGTTTGGTTTCTATCAACATAGATGTCTCTCTCAATTTCCTGAAATGTTTATCTATAAACTCGAAGAAGCTATGATTGTACAAAATACTTGCCGAATATATATATGTATGTTTATATACACATACCACATTGTGTATATATGTATACACACACACACACACATATATATGCCACATTCTCTATAAATATAGATGGATATATTTCCATCTATATTGATGAATATATTTCCATCTATATTTATAGAGAATGTGGTCTCAGGAAAGTCTTAGCCTTCCATTGAGTATATCTGCGTATGGAATCCTGGCACAGTGTTTGGTCCTGTGAGAAAAGTTACAATAGTCAATTTGGGTCCCTTCACCCACTTTCATTCCTTATAAAATAAAACTTTGGTAAGTAAGCCAAAACAATTTTTAGCACAATTTTGAGAAATCTTTCTACAATATGCCTTGTCTTTAAGTGTACAACATAGTATAGTGATTAAAGCTTGGATTTGGTTCTGCCACTCAATGTGTGATCTTTAAAGACTCTTATTTATCTCTCTAAACCTCAATTTCCTCATTGTTATATGGCACTGATAGAAATATCAACTACCTCTTAGGATTGTTGCCATTATTAAATGAGTATATATATATATATATACACACACACACCAATATCTGGCACACAGTAAATACTGTGTGCTTAGACATTATTATTTATATCATGCTGTAACTTCAGTATTTAATGCTTTTTAAATTTCCCTTCTCTCTTTTGCTTCTTTATTTCCCTAAAGCACTCTTATAATCAAATAGCTATTTATTTGATAGTTCATCATTGAGCATTTTACGTTACTATATTAGAATGACCTTTTTCCCAACCAATTTTCCATTTTATTGCTTTGAAATAGTTCAAATAACCCTTATGAATAGTATGAGAGGAGTATCATCTAATCCATTCAAATTAGAAAATGAAATGTAAATGTGAAAGCTGAAAAAACTTCCTTGGCACTTTGTATCACAGGAACTTGATCGATAAATACTTTTCTAGCTGCTCACACTGTCCCTGTTACATTTCATTCTCTCAGCCTCCTGGTACAAAAACACAGATGTACATTTCTTTTCCTGGAAAAATAAATATTATAACTCTTTCAAAACATTATCTCCTGCTGAGGATGATGACTATTTAAAGGAACCAACTCTTTAGAACCTCAGCTTGTACTTTCTGACTGTTACCTGGATCTAATGATTCCTCTTAAAATTTGAGCCTATAGATGAATCTATAAAAGAGATAGCTTGAATTTTCTGAGAAAAATAGACATCTCAGAAAATCCTTCCTTATGTTTTACTCCCCCCCATAAATTACCATTATTATTTACTTGTATAATCAAGAATACAAGTGAAGGATAATATATATATGTATAAATATATATGTATATGTATGTGTATATATATGGAATCTAGAGACAGAAAGTGAAAAAATCATGAACACATAATTAATTCAGTCTTCAAACAAATGAGATTTTTAACTGAATATTCTTTTTCTTTTTTTTTTAAAGAATAAAACTGAACATTAGCTGTGTCAGGAGTCCCTAAGACTGCTCCTAGGTTTGATGATTTGCAAGGAGGACTCACAGGATTCAGCATATAGTTGTACACACGGCTATGATTTATTATAGCAAAGAGACACAAAGCAAACTCAGCAAAGGGAAAAGATGAAAGTGACAAAGATTAGAAGAATCCAGTCTCAAGCTTCCAGAGGTCATCTCCCAGTAGAGTCATACAGGACATGTTTAATTCCTCCAGCAACAAATTGTGACGACACGTGTGAAATGTTATCAGCAGGGAATCTTGGCTGAGCATAGAAGTCCAAAGTTTCTATTGGGAGCTAATCATGTAATCACCCTCTGCTGAGCACATACGTAAGTCAGGTAGGAAAATAGGTATTCAACGTAAAGCATATTATTTGCACAAACATTTAGGCACTGTGAACTACTCTTATCAATTGGGGAAAATTTTGTATCAATATAGAAACTGTTACTCTTCAAGCTCACAAGTTCCAGTCAAGGGCCAGCCTTGCAAACTTGCCTTTATAAGAAAAGGAGCCTAACTCCTGCTATGTTAACTCTTTTCTAAACAGGAGCTAAATAGAGCCAATTTCTAACTCCATAAAATCTCTAAAAATTGAGCTTTAATGACAACTACAATGCAACGGGATTAGGTCTGAAAATAACTGGGGAGAGCAATATAGATTTTATGTTACAGGTGTTTAATAAACATTCATCTAGTCAGTGCCCCTTTAGAAAAAATAGTGCCATTATATTCTCCAACTAGTATTTTAGGAAAGGAAGGATCATCTTTTCACTAGGCTTCTCAGAGATTGTTCAAAGAAAAAAGGCAAAATAAAGTGTATATTGTAGACATAAAAGGCAAATAAGGGACATGTGGGGTGCAGGAGAGGGGGTTTGAGGTATCGTTCTCATCATTAGGAAAGCAGAACACAGAGTTTTTCCAGAAGTGACACTGAGCAAGGATACAGATGCGCGGATGTAGGGATGATGCTGGAGTTCACTAATGAGGCACTGGGGCAGCTGGAGAGACCAGGGCCAATGTCACAAAGCCAAATGATTTAATAAACAAAATAAAACAATATATAAAACCTAGACTAACTGCTTGAAACATAAAACCAGCAAGTTTTGGGTTGGTCAAGTTTCAGTATTCTGGAAACCAGTTTAAGAGCTTGAAATATATTATTTCTTTTTCAGGGGGTGAACCACACACAGATAGGTGTCATACCCAGAGCCAATTATAGTAGGCAGTATTCTGGGGAAAAACTATAAACTAGACACCTAGTAGAGGTAAAAATTACACTTTTGTCTGATCATATTCACAAATGTCAGTGGCAACAGATGAAAACCAAAAACAATACATGCACACCACTGCTTAAATTAAAAAAAAAAAAAACTGGCATCTTTTAATTGTAACTGCTTTAGTTTGTATATCAGTGTCATAATGAAGGCAAAAAATTGTTGGCAAGTTAAATGCAATCATTATTCATGCCTATTTTGTTTTTAAATGGAAGATTTAAGAGGTAGTTAATCCTACTTAGTGATTAAGAGAATGGATTTTGGAATCAGAAAGAGCTGAAAATTAAAAGCTTAAAATTAACTTTATTCAGTACACTAGCTTTGTGATTATTGATGGGCAATAAACTTCTCTATGTTTCAGTTGCTCATCTGTAAAATGGGGATTATGGTGAAAATTAAATGAGATATTTATGCAAGGTGCTTGTCTCTGCCTGCAATAAGTGTCTATTCAATAAATGGTTCATGTTGTTATTGTTGCTATATAGATTGTAGGATCTGTAGCTATGGTCTGTACCCTTAAGGACTATATATGGTGAGAGACATGCAAATAAACTCTCAAAATATACAATGTGTAGTGATAAATGCTGGTATGCAGTGCAGAATTGAACAGAGGTGGGAGGTATTAACTTTGCCTGAGAGAAGGAAGGACTTTGGAAAGGAAGTGAGGTCTCTGCGGAGTCTCAGAAATTCGAAGTGAGAGTTGTGTAGGTGGAGAAAGAGGAAAAGGACATTCCAAGCAAACAGAATTCATGTGCTAATGTAAGTTTGGGGAATTGTAAGTAGTTGATGACGGCGGATTGTAAAATATGAGAGTTAGAGGTAGGAAAAGAGACACAAATCCAGAACCAAACCAAATGGATTAATAATTGCCCTGCCTGAAAATAAAAAGTAAATTATCTATTGTAAGAAGATAAAAACGATGCAACACCTTTGCATTTTTGAAATTGAGATATGTTTAAATTAAATGCAGAGATCTTAAATGTTACAGTTTGACGTGTTTTGAAAAATATGTACATGGGTGTAACTCATATTTCTAAAAAAAAAATGAATATTTCCAATATACCATTAAGTTCACTGGGGCCCCCTTACAGTCAAATCTTATACACCACAACCCCTCAGATGATCAAGGTTCAGATTTCTTTGAACATAAATCAGTTTTACCCATTTAGAGATTCATCTAGATGTGTAAGTCTTCTCTCATTGAGAAAAAGATTTTAAATTCCTCCACATTCGTGGCTATATCAATCGTTGGAACATTTTAATAATTGGCTAGTATTGTTTTGAATGAATATACAGCAAATGTATCCATTCTCATGCTGAAGGGCATTTGAGTTTTTTTTTTTTCGGTTTGGGGCTATTATGACTCAGATGGCTGTGAATATTTTTGTACAATTCTTTTTGATATATATTTTAATATTCTTGGACACATGCTGGGTAGAATTATCTGGCTATACACATGTATTTATTCCTGTAAGAATTGACAAATCTTTTTTCAAAGACGTGATACCATCTAACACTCCCACCAGCAATGTAAGAGAGTTCCAAATTGTTCCACATCCTTGCCAACATTTGGTATGGTCAGTCTTTTTAATTTTAGCCATTCTAGTGGGTGTTGAAATGGTATTCAGTTCTGTAATGATATTTGATGTTGAGTAATTTTTCATGTGTTTATTGGTCATTTGCATATCTTCTTTTTATGGTTTTAATTTGTCCTATTAATGTGTTGAAAGAGTAAGTTATATATTCTGCTTACAAGTCCTTTGTTAGATATATGCATTGTGAATAATATTTCTCAATTTGTCTCATGCTTATTCATATTCTTATCTTTCTATAAGTAATTTAATTTGTCATTTTTAAGTAGTTCTTTATCATATCCAAAAAATCTTTGCCCTCTCCAATACTGTAAACATGTTATGTTTTCTTCAAGAAGCTCTTTGCTCCTAGGTTTTACGGTTATGGACAGTTTTAAACTAATTTTTGTTTGTGGTATTAAAAAGGGACTGAGGTTCATTTAAAAAATATGGTTATCTAGTTTTTCTAGCACCACATATTGAAGACATTTTCCTATTAATTTCTCTGAAGGCTTTGTAAATATTTATTAACCATATAAATATGAATCTCTTTCTGGATTATCTTCTCTTTCATTGATGTACTTATTTATACTTTTGCTAATAGGAAATTTTCTTAATTACTGTAGTTTTATAGGAAGTCTTGAAATCAGGTTCTATTATTCTTTCACTTTATTCTCTTTTGAGATTCTTTTGTCCATCCTAGATTCTTTGCATTTCCACATAAAATTAGAATTGGCTTGTCAATTTCTGAAATAAAAGCCTGCTGGATTTTAATTGTGATTGTAATGAATTCATTGATTAATCTTGGCAGATTGGAAAATGTAACAATATTTACATTTTCAATACATGCATAGGGCATAGGGATCTATTTATTTGACTGCTTTACTTTGTCTCAAAAATATTTCATAGTTTTCAGAGTAAAGTTTTAAACTTTTTATTACATTTACCTTTGTGTATTTTATAATTTTTGATGCTGTTTCAAATAGCATTATGTTTAAATTCAATTATCCATTTGCTTATTGGTGTTGTATAAAAATGTAATTTAATGTTGACCTTGCAGCCTATGATCTGGCTAAACTTACTAGTTATAATATTTTGAAGATTAATTTCACATGATTTTACTTTGTTGTCTGTAAATTCCATTATCCGTTTGCTTATTTTTATTATATAAAAATATAATTTATTGTTGAACTTGTAGCCTGTGATCTGGCTAACTTACTAGTTATAATACTTTGATGATTAATTTCACGTGATTTTACTTTGTTGTCTGTAAATCACGTTGTGTGAGACATTTTTTCTTTGTACTTTATATTTATTTCCCCCTAATATTTTTGCCTTGCCTCATTGGATTGACTAAGACCTCCAGCTTATTATTGAATAGAGGTGTGGAGAACAAATTAGTGCTCCTTTCTATATTTTTTCAGAGATTTTGCATGAGATTAGTATGACTTCTTTAAATTTTGGATAGAATTAACTAGTGGAGCCAGTTAAGCCTGGAATTTTTTTTTTGTATGTGAAAGATTATATTTTGTTTAGGAATGTTTTTCATCTGTTTTCATAAATAAGACTTACGATATCTTTTGTTGTTGTTTTGGTGCCATTTTTGTCAAGTTTTCTTGAATAGGCTTATGCTAGCAAGTAGGATGAATGGGGAAGCTTTTCCATTTTATTTGTTTCAGCAAATAAAAATACTTGTAAGACAATGTATAAATCTACGTAGGATTAAAGTTATGAAGGACTTAATGGGGGTAACTTCAAAATCTCTTTATTCATGTCTTTATATAGTTCCTATATCGTTGTAGTTTCCTGATTGTTATCTACTTTTTAATGAGAAAATTGTGTTATATTCTTGTAGACATTTTTAAATTTCAATACCTTCAAATTTATTAGGAATATTTGAAAATTTCTATATTTTATTTATCTCATCAGTTTCTTTTGCCTTATTTTGTTTATGTATTTTTTTCATAGATAAGTGTCTCAAATATTTGCCTGTTTCATTGTTTTTTATCTAAAGAAGTGTTATTGAATTTTTCAATTCTGCTGCCTTGATTTTTAAAGTATTGCTGTATTTTATAAAACCTATAATTCCATGGATAAACTAGATCATTAACTGAAATACCACTAAGAAAGAAAATAAAACACTGCCACATAAGCATCTTCTAATCACTTAGGCTTTTGATATTAATTTATCAAGAGTTCTTTTGAGTAATTGAACATATTGTGTTATCATTTATTAGTGTTGTATATATAACAAAGAGGAAAATATAAGCAGAGTACATGGGTTAAATTATTACTAGAATGATTTATATTCAATCTAATTCTTCTAAATGTCTTTTTGATTTGTACATGTGTTTTTGTATCCAAATTGTGCTGTATACCATCAAAAACACTGATGATTCAACTTTACTTAAAGACCTTTGTTTAGTATTTTCTATAATGTGTGATATCTAGAACTAATTCTCTGAACTTTTATCTTAGAATGACTTTTTCTCTTATTTTTGAAAGATATTTTCTCTGGGCATTGAATTCTTGGTTGGCAGGATTTTTTTTTTCTTTAAGTACTTTAAAGGTGTTCAACATTTATATTGTTATTTCCATAAAGGTAATTGTCTTTTTCTCTGGCTGCTTTTAAGATTTTATCTTTATCACTGCTTTAGAATAATTGCACTAGAATGTTCTTAGTTCTGTTTCCTTTGAATTTATCCTAGTTGGGGCTCACTGAGATTTTTGAATCTGTGTGCTTTTTCCTTTCTTCGGGTGTGGAAAATTATCAGCCATTATTTCTTCAAATATTGCTTTCAGTTTCATTTTCTCTACACTCTCCTTTTGGGATTCTTATTAAACTTATGTTAAATGTTTTGACCATGTCCCACATTTCTCTAATGCTTGTCTCTACCTTCTTCCCTCTCCTCACCACAATGCTTCAGTTTAAGTATTTTTCATTGACTTTTCTTCAGATTTACTAATTTTGTATTCTTCTATGTCCAGTACTGTTAGTTCTGTCCAATAATAAGTTCTTAACTTCAGATATTGTATTTTTCAGTTTTAAAATATCTATCTCACAAATGATTAATTCTAATTTTCTGTGGAAATACTGTATGTTTTCATACATTTTGTCTCTCTATTACTCATTTTTATTGAAATATTAATCACAGCTCTTTTGAAGTCCTTTTCCGTTAACTTCATTATTTAGAAAATATCTGGGCCTATATGTATTGTCTATTTTAGTTTTTATTAGTCACACTTTTATACTCCTTTACATGACTATTTATTTTTTATTGTAAGCTATTCATAGTGGATCATATATTGTAGAAGCTCTGGATTGTTTTAAGTTCATTTCAGGAGTGTTGAGGTTTGTTCTGACAGTGAATTAAGTCACTGACAGATCACTTTGATTCTGTCAAAGCTTGGGTTAGGTCCCATTTGTAATTTTTAAGCCATGCAGTTTTTTCTTTTCCTTTTTACTCTACATGCAAGGAAAGCTCTCTCATAGTTTGGTGTTTACCAAGAAACAGTATGTATATATTACTTTGAATTATACTCTCTTTACTTGTATGCTGGCCGAATCACCCTTCAGTTCTATAGATGATGACAGATTGATGCATAAGGTTTATAGAAAAATTGTAGTTGTCTAGCAGGTTTTTATCTCATATGTCTTTTATGTCATATATCTCAATAGGACTGAAATGTTACTTTTTACCTCTACCTTGGAGACTTGAACAGGTAACGTACATGGTGAAAAGACTCCAATACTCACTATATACTGATACTAGAATCATTTTTTCACCACTTCACTAATCAAAGTTTACCTGTATGCACCTTAACTCCTAGAATTCAATGCACTATTTCCAAGTTCTTCCCTTTTCTACCCATTTTTTTTCTGGGATTTGGAGTTTCCAATTAGATGTCGAAAGAACTAAGATTGATCTGAATTGAGTTATACAGCCATTTACCTAACTAAAATAGTGGCTTTGGCAATAAACTCCAGAGTTTCCCAAACTTCCATCACTTTTACACCATTTTCACAATTTTTTTCCACCTTTAAACACCACCTGTGCTATAATTTGCCTAGTATCTTTCTTTACAGAAACTTTAAATCAATTAACTTTTTTTAAGCTATCCTTATCCTATTAATAGTTAATAAATCTAAACAGGTTAATAGTTCTAAATATATTAACTGCAAGATATTGTTATAAATATTAGTAATAATATTGTTATCAATTTTCAACTTAAAATATGTTTCCATGGGCATTTTAGTAAACACTTAGAGGAGACTGAATAATATGTGTTAGCTAAATGAGATTTGGCACTTCTAAGCTTTTGATCTTCATTGATTTTCATCTAAATCTTCATTTAATTCATGGAGACTTGAGCAATTTTTTAAAGTTCCAACCTGTAAGTGGATAGCTCTGCTGAGCTAATTGTAAGACATATCATGAAGAAAGTAGATAGAGTGTATAATGAAAATAGTCTCCTTGTGGTAAGATATTGTCAAAGGCCAATCTGGATGCACATATGGAGAAATTTATAATAATTTACAAGGGCTCTAGTCCCTGGTTTATTGACGTTATGAAATTGGAAGGAATGTTAAATGAGATAGGAAATAGGAATTCATCATATTTTACATGCCCAAATAATTGTTATGTTAATTTTGAGCTTAACTTGATTTGTAGACTGAAAAAAAAATTGACTGAGGAACAACCCTGCCTCTGTCTCTTCAAATAGAGATGAAATAAGTAACCTGAGGTCTAGGGCAAGGACAGTCACAGACACTTTAGAGAGAGCAATCTCCAACCTCGGTTTTTAAAATGTAGCTCTCCTTTAAAAACAGCAAAATCACGTGCACAGCTACTGACAGTATCAATATGTGTTACTGGCTTTGCACCAAATTCGAAGTCATAATGGCGCTGTTCTTTTCAACCTTCACCTAGGGAAAAAGTTATTAAGGAGGAACAGAAAAAGGGACATTGAATGGTTCTTGGTTAAACCATTGGAAAGCACTTAGTTTCCTTTGTTTTGCCATTTATTCATGCACAATAGTGTTAGTATTTAAATGTGGGGTTTTTTTTTTGTTTTTTGTTTTTTGTTTTTACTTTTGAACTCATTGAGGCAGTGAACTCTATCTTGTGGGGCTGCTAGTGTGGTGGAAATGTAGGATTGCCATCCTGGGAACCATAGTTTAAGCACCACATTGGCATCAACTAGCTGAAGGTATTTTGCACCATGCAGGTGTTAGTTGATGTATTTAAATTATTTTCAAGATTTAAGAAATATGTACTCTCTGTAGTAGACCTTTAGTTGGGACTGAGGAATTGGGAATAAACACTGAGAATAAATAAAGAAAACATAATCACTTGAGGCACTTTTGTTGTCAACAAATCGACTTCTCTTTGCTTTTCAGTAGGAAAAAAAAAACAAATTTACAAGCCCTGCTTATTGTAGTTTTCTTCTTGAAATTGTGTTAATAGGCTCTAAATGCAAAGAATAACTTATGTGTTTCAAGACTAGAAATATAAACTGAAAGATAATTACGAAGGATAAAAATAATAATAATGAAAAACCTTCACAGCTCAGAACATGTGTGTACTAGGCTAAAGCATTGATATTCCGCTGGAGTGATCACTAGATCATCTTGCTGAGATCAGTTTTAGTTTGTTACATGGCTTATAATTTCAGAAGCTTTTGTGCTTTTGGACACAGCTGAGGTTTATTTCATATATTCACTTATTGATTTATTCATTATTTGCTAATACCTACTTGGTCTTTCTGACTGCTCTCTTTTAGATTTGCATTCATACAGGCATAATTTATTTTGAGCTTATATTGAGTTTCACTATATTGCACTTTGGAGATATGGTGGCTTTTACAAATTGAAGGTTTGTGGAAATCCTGCTTTAGGCAAGTACTATTTTTTCCAACAGCATAAACTCGTTTCATGCCTCTGTTTCATATTTTGGTAATTCTTTTAATATTTTAAATTTTTAAATTATTTTTATATCTGTTACAGTGGTCTGTGATCAGCGATCTTTTATTTTACTATTGTTATTGTCTTAGGGGGCCACAAACTGCACCCATATAAGATGGGTAAATTAATTGATAAGTGTGTGTATTCTGACTGCTCTTCCAACTGGTGTTCCCCAATCTCTGTCCTTCTCCTAGAGCCTTGCTGTTCCCTGAGACACAGAAATACTGAAATTAGGTCAATTAATAACCATGCAGTGGCCTTTAAGTGTTCAAGTGAAAGGAGGAGTAAAACATCTGTTTCTTTAAATCAAAAGCTAGAAATGATGAAGCTTAGTGGGGATGACATATCAACAGCCAAGACAGGCCAACCGCTAGGCCTTTTTCACCAGTTAGCCAAATTGTGCATGCAAAGGAAATGTTCTTGTAGGAACTCTTCCAGTTCTGCTCCAGTGAACACATGAATGATAAGAAAGCAAAACAACCTTATTGCTGATATGAGGACAGTTTTAGAGGTCTGGCTAAAAGATCAAACCAGCCACAACATTCCCATAAGCTAAAGCCTAATCTTCTGCAAGGCCCTAACTGTCTGATTTTATGAAAGCTGAGAAATGTGAGGATGCTGTGGAAGAAAAGTTGGAAGGTAGCAAAAGTTGGTTCATGAGGTCTAAGGAAAGCAGCCAGCTTCATAACATGAAAGTGCCAGGTGAAGCAGCAAGTGCTAATGTAGAAGGTGCAGCAGGTTATCCAGAAGATAATAGCTAAGATAGTTGATGAAGTAGTTACACTTAACAACATATTTTCAATGTAGACAAAATAGTCTCATGGAAGAAGACGCCATCTAGGACTTTCATAGCTAAAGAGGAGTAGTCAATGCCTGGCTTCAAATCTTCAAAGGACAAGCTCACTCTGTTGTTGGTGGCTAGAGCAGCTGGTGACTTTAAGTTGAAACCAGTGCTCGTTTACCATTCCAAAAATCCTAGGGCCCTGAAGAATTATGCTAAGCCTACTCTGCCTGTGTTCTGTAAATGGAACAACAAAGCCTAGATGACAGCAAATGTGTTTATGTTGCCGTTTACTGAACATTTTAAGCTCACTATTGACACCTGAAGCTCAGAAAAAGATTCCTTTTCAAATTATTACTGTTAACAAAGCATCTAGTCAACCAAGAACTCTGTTAGAGATTTACAAGGTGATGAATGTTGTTTTCATGCCTGGTAACACAACATCCATTCTGTAACCCATGGATCAAGGAGTAATTTTGAATTTCAAGTCTTACTATTTAATAAATATATTTCATAAGGCTATAGCTACCATGGGTAATAACTCTGGTCATCTGGGCAAAGTTAATTGAAAACCTTCTGGAACGGATTCACTATTTTAGATGCCATTAAGAACATTCATGATTCATGAGAGGAGGTCAAAATATCAACATTATATTAGGCATTTGGAAGAAGTTGATTCCAAACCTCATGGATGAGTTCAAGGGCTTCAAGACTTCAATGGTGAAAGTAACTGAGGATGTGGTGGAAATAGCAAGAAAACTAGAATTAGAAGTAGAGCCTGAAGATGTGACTGAATTATAACAATCTTAGGATAAAACTTTGACAGATGAGGAGTTGCTTCTCATGAATGAACAAAGGAAGTTGTTTTGTGAGATGCAATCGAGTCCTGGTGGAGATGCTTTGAACACTGTGGAAATGACAAGAAAGGATTTAGAATGTCTTACAACACTAATTGGTAAAGCAGACACATGGTTTGAGAGGATTGACTCCAGTTCTGAAAGATGTTCTACCACTAGTAAAAAACTCTCAAATATCTACAGGGAACTCTTTCTTGAAAGGAAGAGTCAATTGATGCGGGAGACTTCCTAGTTATCTTATATTCAGAAGCTGCTATGGCCACCCAACCTTCAGCAACCACCACCCTGATCAGTCAGCAGCCATCAACATTGAGGCAAGACCCTCCATCAGCAAAAAGGTTTTGACTTGCTGAAGGCTCATATGGCTGTTAGCATTTTTTAGCAATAAATATGTTTAAATTAAGGTATGTACATTTTTTAGATATAATGCTGTTGCACACTTAAGAGACTATAGTGTAGTAGAGTGCTGTTGCATACTTAAGAGGCTAAAGTATTGTGTAAACTTAACTTTTATATGCATTGAGAAACCAAAAAACCCATGTGACTTGCTTTATTGCAGTATTTCTTTTACTGTGTTGGTATGGAACTGAACCCAAATATCTTTGAGGTATTCCTGTACTTGATTTTTATCTATGACATTTTCCCAACTTGTTACGTAAAGGATGGTGGTTGTTTAAGGCCCCACATTTGAAGCATCTTACTCGAGTTTTGTGGGGTCTTATTTACATTTTGAATTCTCTTTTCATGTTGCCTCTGTGTCTGTCTAAACCATGCCCTAGTTCCGCTTTAACCAGCCTTTTCAGGATCTATTTCTGGCCAGGTAATTTAATCTTAAATGCTTAGTATTAAAACGTACTAGTCTGTAATTAAGTGGAAGCCTCAGCAGAAGGTGAGTGGGAAAGTTTGAATTCAGTGACTCAAAATTCCAAATTTGCTTGTGTATTGCTATATTCGTGACTAATAGCTAATGAGAAAACCAAGCTGATATAATTCCAGTATGGAGAAAGGCCAAGGGTGTGATCCCAGTACAAGGAATAAATAGAATTGTTCTTTATGTAGTTGCAGAATTATGACTGTACTGACACAACAATGCAGCAGATATCATAAGTCTATTTAAGAGATATCTTAATAACAGTGCAAGTTAAAAAAAAGTTACAATAAAATGCTTAAAAATACTTATAAACATTTAAAATACATAGTGTATAGTAAAGTGTAATGAATGTGAACTCCACCACTTATGAAAACATTGTAATTTATCTGACTATAAAGGTAAATAATAATATTCAATTTCAGAGTGGCTACTAAACTAGATAAAATACGTATACAGAGGAATAGCATAGTTCCTGGTGTATAATAGATACTGGACAAGTAGGTAATTATTATTTAGACAAGTTTACTTTAAGCAAAAAAAAATATTGGAAGCCAGTTTCATGGTAGGAATTTCAGGATATAAAGTTGCAGTGGCTCATGCCTGTAATCCTAGCATTTTGGGAGGCCGAGGTGGGCAGATCACTTGAGCCCAGAAGTTCAGCATCAGCCTGGCAACATAGCACAAGCCCATCTCTATAAAAAATAGAAAAAAATTATCTGGGTGTGGTGATGTGCACCTGTAGTCCCAGCTACTCAGGAGGCTAAGGTGGGAGGATCACCTGCACCTGGGAAGGTCGAGGCTGCAGTGCGCTGTGATCATTGCACTCCAGTCTGGGTGACAGAGTGAAGACTCTGTCTTAAAACAACAAACAAGAAAATGAAACAAAAACCTACTCCCCCCAAAACCTCATTACACCTGTGGATTACCATTGGACATCCAACACAAATAGATTACAAACCTAATTCTCATAGCCCTATCATTACCTAGCTATTTAATTTTGGTAAGTTTCTGACTTAGTTTCAACATTTATAAAACAAAGTGATTTCTGTTCATATTTATTAAGATTTTTTTGTCTCCCATACTTTACTGGCCAATAAAAAGCCATAATTGAAAACACTTCAACATCTCTGTAAACTTCTAGAAAAGATAATTACCTAAATAGAGTGGCTTTTAGTCAAACTTCTGTCCAGACCTAGGTGATGAGGCAATCTTTAGAAGTTTGTTTTAGAATACTATAATTACTCCTGATAATATCATCTCTGATTTTCCCTAATATTACAGCTACTACTCAAGCATAGATTTTGATATTTTAAAAACAGAAAGGTTGTACATGTTGCCAAGTGGTAATTGACTTTTGATTCTTGGCATTCACAACATTAAGTGGATTGTATAGGGTTGTGTGCCAGAACTCAAAGCCAAAAGCAAAAGAACAGAAAATGCTGGGTATCTGAACAGTGTTGGATTTAGATTGGAGTATTCCACTTACTCTACATCCTTGCTACTCAAACTGTGGTCTGTGTACCTGCTGTGTGAGTACCACCTGGGAGCTTGTGGGTGATAGAGAATTTTAGGCCCCACCTAGACATAAATAATTAGAATCTACATTTTAGCAAGGTCTTCTAGGAGATTCTTATGCAAATTAAGATTTGAGAAATAATACTCTAGGACACTTAAAAAATATGCTTTATCTGAATTATTGATGCTGAATCACAAATGGAAAATAATGAAATACGAGGAATATTAGTAGACATCATGACGATAGTTGTTCTTACAAATAATTGTTAACTTCAAATGTCTTTTCTAACCTCAAGACAGGACCAAATGTAGATTACCCATTTTCAGAAAAAAAATAATTCTTTTACAAGGTAAATGTTAAAGGAGGTTATAATTTTTTAGAGAGTAAGATATTTTAAATCAGCATGTGGCATATTAAAGCTATTCATGCAAATGATGAAATATTTTCTGTAGGTAAATGTGTCATCATGACTTATAATTTATGAGTCTTTTAAAATTATTTTACAAAATAGTTCTATAGAAGTGGTGTTATTCCTCATATGATGTTATATCTTTTCAGTGAAATATTATACACTTTGCAGTTGTACAAGTTATATGTATACAGATTATAGTGCATAAGTATAGTATATAACCCAACGACATAGAAATGAGCTTTGATAAGACAGTATCTTTCACAAACTACTGCTAACTCTGACGAGAAAACCTTGATTGTAAGGAGGCCTATCTAAAAATACTCAGTATTCTTATAAAAACAAGTAATTAATTCACTAACTGATTCAGTACTTAATTATGAAGGCTTCTGAGTGTCTGGCATATGCCACATGCTGGGGGTGAGGAGAGCAGTGAATAAAAGCAGATTTATTCCTCTTCCCTGCTAGTATTTTCATATCTATTGGGGGAGAGATGCATTAATCAATTAATTACAAAAAAATGAGTTTATCATTACAAGCTGTGTTAAGCATTTGTAAGTGCTGAGTTTGGGAAGGCTTTCTGGCAGAAGTGGCACTGGAATTGAGATTGGAAAAATGAGTAGGAAATAACCAGGATAAGAATATAGGAGGTAAAGAATGGGAAAATAATTCCAAATTGAGGGATCAGTATGACCAGAGCCCTGTGGAGAAGAAGGGAATGACATGTTTAAGTATCTGGAAAGCCATAATGGTTGGAACACAAAGAGTAAAGAGAAGAGGTGGCTTGAGATGGAACTGGAGAGATGGTTAGGCAGAGGCCGGATCATACAGGAGCTTTAGGATGTGTTAAGGATTTGACTCCCTGTTTAAAATCCTTCAAAGGGAACCCGTTAAGGGGTTTTAAATGGAGTTTTAAACAGAGGAGCATATTGTAAACAGAGGGGTTTTAAACAAAGGGGTATCACACAAAGAGAAATTCTAATTGTTTATTTGTTTATTTTAAGATCACACTGGCTGTAGAGTGGGGGCTAGGACATTGACTTGAACACTGGGAGGGTAAAAAGTAACAGGTAGGCCAATTAGGGAATAATGAGAGTAGTTTAAGCAATAAAGAATTGAGGTAATGGCGATGGTAAAGGTAAAAGTGAATGGATTCTAGAAGTAAATAAGAGGTTTTGATGTACAATTGGAGGGATAAGCAGGAGTTCGGGCAACTTCTAGATTTTGGGCTTATGGCACTTCACGGCTGACAGTGAGGGGATCCATGTTTTGGTGGGAAGGTCATGAGTTTGGTTTGGACATGAAGATATTCTTTGGTCCAAATTCTGTTAGGACGATTAAAATATGTGGTTGGAATGACCAATCCTGTATCCTAAGATGAGAATAATATACTCATATAATAAGATTAGTTATGGCATACCACAAAAATATAATTACCAGTAATTAATGGGGCCATTGAAAGCATTCAGTAAAATGATGTTTATAGACTACTTAGTCCAGGCCTTGGCACATTATAAGTAAACCATTAACATTTGATATTATTGTTGTTTATATTATTGATACTCTTTAGCCTTTGTCTCTCATATTCTCTGCAACATATTGGCTACACCTTTACTTGTTAATTGTGAAATGGTTTTTTTGAGACAGAGTCTCGTTCTGTCGCCCAGGCTGGAGTGCAGTGGTGCAATCTCGGCTCACTGTTATCTCGGCTCACTGCAACCTCTGCCTCAAGCGATTCTCCTTCCTCAGTCTCCCGAGTAGCTGGGATTACAGATGTGCACCACCATGCCTGGGTAATTTTTGTATTTTTTAGTAGAGACAGGGTTTCACCGTGTTGACCAGGCTGGTCTCGAACTCCTGACCTCAGGTGATCCACCCGCCTGGGCACCCCAAAGTGCTGGCATTACAATCATGAGCCACCACACCCAGCCAGAAATAATATTTTTATCTGTTAGCTTTCTTTAACTTGAGTATTTTTAGTCTATAGAGTCATAGTCCTGGAGATAGGGAATTTTCTTTTCATTGAGACACCTCTTAATTGAGGCACAGTGTTTATAAAGAGCACCCCGTTATGCCTTGCATGTGCTCTGTGTCATTTTTAATATATTTTCCCTTCACTCCTCCATCAGCAATTGCTCAGCGAGAGTACTGCTGAGCTAACATTCAGTATCCTGCCCTACCTGAACACTGATTTCTTAAATACATACTTTTCTATGGATGATACTCAAATAGATCCTATCTTGCTGCCCTTAGCTCCCAAATGCCCCTTGCCCATGCAGGGGAGTGCTGGTGCTCAGGCACTTCTGCACTTCTGTTTGTTAAACATTTTGAATATCACTATCCCCACCTCACATTACTATTTAACTACTTCATACACAATATCCGCCTATACTCACATGGAAAATATTCTATTAATTACAGTACTTAGAACCCACAAGAATCAATATCTTCTGTTCTTCCACAAGTTATTATATATAAAAAAAGATCTTGGTCAAATGGAGTATATGTGTACATTGATTTAGCAGGAGTAACAGTAATTTCATGAATTTGGTAAATTTTCGTGAATTTAGATGTCATTAATCTATGCATCTTGGCTTTCATTTCTTTTGATAAGAATAAAGGTGGCCAGGCTCAGTGGCTCACACCTGTAATCCCAGCACTTTGGGAGGCTGAGACGGGTGGATTATCTGAGGTCAGGAGTTCAAGACCAGCCTGTCCAACATGGTGAAACCCTGTCTTTAACAAAAATACAAAAATTAGCCGGGCGTGGTGATGCATGCCTGTAATCCCAGCTACTCGGGAGGCTAAGTCAGGAGAAGCACTTGAACCCAGGAGGCAGAGGTTGCAGTGAGCCGAGATCACACCACTGCACTCCAGCCTCAGCGAGAAGAGTGAGACTTAAAAAACAACAACAACAAAACAAACAAATAAACAAAAAAAAAAGGTTTAGTAAGCAGATAAATAGAGCAAAAGTATGTTTTATTTATAAAATGGCAGGAGAAAAATATTTTTTCATGTACTTGTAACACTTGTAACAATGCACTTGTTATTAACAAAAGATCTTACTAAATTAAAACTGTGCTTATTAGACACGATTCTTCCTATTTAATAAAGTGCCTTAAAAATCCATCAAGTACCTATCTCCCAATATGCAATTATTATGGATCCACAAATGTCATGTCTGTGGTTGTATAATCTAGATTCTCACCAGGTTGACTGGCACCCCCTTAAACCAGATGCAAGAAAGTCAAGTTTCATTTTATAATGTATATGAGTGAGTGTGAAAGGGCCCTGAGTAAACTATTTGAGCCTGTTCCTTCAGTGCTCGCCAGTATGGTTCTTCAATGCAGTACTTGTATTTCTCTGTTCTTTTTTTTTTAACCTGTAATGTTCTTGCTGCATAATGTTAAATCTGTATTTTATGTCCCATGATTTCTAGCTAGTTCATTTAGCTCTGTTTCCCTGGGGTTGATGGAAGGAGGAGTTAATATCCTCAGCTTTCTAACAACAGACATTGAAAAAGATCACGCTTGTCTCGAATGTTACTGGCTCTCTGAGCCACACTGCAAGAAATATTACAGGCAACAGATAGTTTCATTTTCAATTTAGACACCCATTATTTGATGTTTACAGGCCATTCCTAATTCTGAGTCCAAAATTTATGGTTTGTTCTGGCGATTATCATCACAGCAATCTCCTGCAACTGGGCTGTGCTTCATCGGGAGCTTTGTGCTGCTGTATCAGTCCTCCCTGGCGCCTGGAACTGATATATAGCACCCTGTCCAAATCACCCTGCTCAGAGAGGCTTAGTTTATGGCTCTCCAAATGCCCATCTTTTCTGATAGGTATGTCAGTTTGCACCCACTCAGTGAGGGGGAACGTTGACCCTTGGGAAGGAGGGTGGTGGTCATTAAACAAATAAAAGTCTAACACTTAAGATTCTGGACCCCTCTGAATCAAACTAGATGATATCATTGATTAAGTGAAATTTACTGAGTTTTGTTCAGTGCTAATTAATAATGAAACATAGATGTTTCCTGGTTTGACTTGTAAACCTAAGATGAAGAATAGCATATATATTTATTGAAAACATGGTAAAATAGTGGTAGTAACAGCTTTGGATACATAAGTGTGTTTCAAATGGTTATTTTATAGATTCTTTTTGCATAGACAGTATTTAGTTCTGTCTCTCAGATACATGGGTGTTCTCCAGGCTCTGTTCAATAACATTAATTAAAGCTTACTGAATTACTTTAGAAATCTCTGCACATTGATTGTAGAAGAATCACTCACTAAATCTGCATTTTTGCAAGGATGTGGTGAAACATGTATCTATTGTAAGTCCTGTAACCAGAATGATACTTCATTTTAAATCTTGCTCGTTGAAATGAAAACAAGAATATCTTTTGCTACCAATTTCTACCGACTTCTGTGCGTTAGTTGTGGCTTGTCACTTGCCCCTCCTCCCCTTGGAACTACAGGAACTAGAACTAACAAAACTAGACAAGGGGATAGGTCTTGGTCATAAAGGGGCTTGCTACTCCTTCCTCTCTACATTAAAGATAACTTATTTAGCACTTCCCGGAGAGGAAGGAGAGACAGAGGCAGAAGGAGAAAGAGAAAAGCCCAATAGAGATAAAGCTGTGAATAAGTCATCTCCAACTTCTGTCCAACCTCACCCCCTAAGTAAGTTGTGCTACCCAGACAGACCAGCGAACCAGGGGGTATTCCTCTAATAATATTTTCTCTTAGAGAGTAAAATAAAAATGCTCTTTCCTGTAGGGAAATACCACCAAGAGGCAATGAACACCACCAGTAGTAACATTTAGTACATAGTGATCAGATCTGATCGAGACATCAACACATCTGTTTCTACACGCCATCTTACAGAAGAGGAAACTGAGACCCATAGAAACTGTGTGATTCGCTTAAGTTCACACATCTAGGAAGTGGAAAAGTTAGGAGTAGGAATCGCCTCTCCTCTGACTCACTAAGTAGAGGTTTCAATTTTTTCTCCACATCAGTATTCTGCAGGAAAAAAGGAACTTAGAAAGATGTACTTGGAATTAGTCTTAGGAATATCACTTTGAATAGAGAAGGATTTTCTTTGAAGTTGCATTGTGAATTTTAAATTTGCATCATCCTGTGATCAGGGCTCTGAGTAAGTCTGAGACAGCGCTGTAGAGTTGGACTTTGCCCTTAGGTCGTCCTCCTTTTCATGCCCTTCTTTCCACTTAACTGACTTGAACACCACTGTCAGGCCTGCCCTCTAAGAATGGTCAATATTCTACATATTTCTTAACAAACTCTCTTCTTTCTACTGTATTTTCCCCCAATAATGCATATTTCATATGTGGGATGTTTCCGAGGTAGCTTTTGGAATTTAAAACTAAAATAACTAAGATGTTTAAAAAACAGGTAAAATGAAGTTATTGTATTTTTGTTTCTTGTCCCATTGATTTTATACAGTTGGGTAAATTATTCCCTTCACCCTGGCTGAAAAGTCGATCAATGCCCAAACTTTTCTAGTTATCTTCAGTCTTTTGTGCCAGTCCCTCTCTTCTAATCAATAACTAGAATATAACTGTCAAAACTTATACCTTGATTTCAATTGGGCTGATTTTCCACAGCTTAGACCTATTGTAGGTAGGAAACCAGCAGTTGAAAGAGAACTTAATTGCTCTTTATTATTTTTCTCCCCTTTGCTGGGGTAGAAGCAAGAGGAGGAAGGAGAGGTGAAGGGAACATAAAAGTTATTTCTAGCTCTCAGGTTTCTGAAGGCGGACTTTTCCCATAAACTTGCTGTATCAGTTAGGGTCCCAGCAAGAGAAAAAAAAAACAGTGCCCCAAGCTGGTAATTTGAGGAGAGTATATTAAAGGGCCTATTTATATAGCTATGAACAAGGCTTGAGGGACTCAATAAGGGATAGAGCAAGACCCTAGGCCTGCAACTACAGGGAGCTCTGCCCACTCCCAGGCCTGTAGGATCAAGGGGAGGGAGTGGGTCATAGAACAAGACAGGGTGGCTGTAGGAAGAAGACTTCTGCCAGGAGTTGTGGTCTTCAGTAGACAGACACAACCAACTTACAGCAACTACCTGGAATGGCAACAAGAAAATAAATCTTTCAACCCTACTCTCCTCCTCCCTGCCTATCCCTTGCTTTGCACAAACTCACCTGAAAACATGGAACAATTTTTGTGATATCTGGGGGTTGGGGGCAGAGAGTGTGGTGAAAAAAGGTGATGAGTGGATCCAAGGGGGCAAATGGAAAAAATCTGGCACAGATAAAATATTAGCCAGGATTCTACAGATAAACAGAACGAATAGGATACATATATACATATGTAAGAGGAGATTTATTATGGGAATTGGCTTATGTGATTATAAAGGTGAGGAAGTATCATGATCCACTGTGTGCAAGCTGGAGAACTTGGGGAGCCAATGGTATAATTCAGTCCCCATCTGAGGGCCAGAGAACCAGGGGAGCCAATGGTGTAACTCCCAGTCCAAGGCCAAAGGCTTAGTACAAGGTTAAGGGGTGAGGGAGGGTGCTGGCATAAGTCCTGATGTCTGAAAGCCTGCGAACCAGGAGAGCTCTGAGGGCAGGAGAAGATGCATGTCACAGCTGGGGAAGAGAGAGCAAAATTGTCCCTCCTCTGTCTTTTTGTTCTATCCAGCCCCTCAACAGATTAGATGATGCCTGTTCACCTTGGTGGAGGCATTTTGTTCTTTACTGGGTCTACTTATCCAGATGCGAATTTTATTCTGAAAACAGCTTCAGAAACACCCAGAAATAATGTTTTACCAGTTACCTAGGTATCTTTTAACCCGATCAAGTTGATGTCACAGGTGATTTTGACGGTTCCTTGGAGGTCTGCATCTGACCTGCAGTTCACTTAATGTGAGTGATATCTTCTTCTGCAGCTGACTGCTTATTTATGAAATCCAGATGTTTCTATAACTCCTTGTAGCTTTTCTCTATTTTACTGATCTAGGCAATAGCCTTGGACAAAACAAACAAACAAAAAAAAACAAGGTGACCCCAGACCAGCTGTCTTTAGCATAAGGCCCATATCTGGACCATGAAAAATGCTCAAATATTGGAATTCATTCACCTCTTTTTCTGCTTATTCATCAGCAAGTAGCCGACCTCCTTTCACTAGTTAGATTTCTTGGGAGAGAGTTCACAAGTGTCCACTGAATCTCAGCTGCCAGGGACTTTCCTTTTAAATGTTCCATTGAAGTGTCTCTTTCTAGACTATGGAGTGAGAAAGTAGGGAGGAGAATGGGAATTCCAGATTCTTTATATAAATCCTCTCCAATAAACCTTCCCTAATCTCCACATGTTTTGACCTTTATACCTTTATTATGGATGTGAGGTTTTATTCAGAGCCAAGTAGTGGTTTTTGATTATTTCTTTTGAAAATCATTATCTTCGTCTGGCACAGAAATGAGGAATGCCCTATATGTATTTAGTTAAAGCTAAAGTTTTTTTAATGAAATAAAGAAGAATGGAAATTTTCAAATATTAGATGGAGATTTTCAAATAATAGAATCTGGCAATGGAAGAAAAAAGGGAGAGACTATCTTTGAGTAGAAGCCACTGGTGCCTCTCAAGTAATGCCATATAGATCTGTATTTCTTCTGACAGTATGTAAGTTAGATCCTGTTTATGAGATTTTTAAAAATTTAAGATGTCTGCACAAATCAAGTTTTATAACAAATAATATTTTCAATAGGCTAAGAGGACTTGCTATAAAAGAATATATTCATGCATCCTATTGTAAAGAAAATTATTACCTACTAATTTATCTTGAAGGAAAAATTTTTATATGCCAAGTTTCTTTAAAGTGGAGGCTTTAATTTAACTTTCTCACATGCTTTAGAATATGAAACTCTTCACGTTATGAACCTTGAAAGTGCTAATTTAGGAAAGAAATGATAGAAAATATTTATGTTAATCAGCAAAGAATACATCCATTGTATTCTTATTTTATGGTGTTAAAAATAAACATGTCTGCAAGACAGATTACAGTTCACGGTGAAAGTGAAAACAATAACCAGAATCATGGAAGTCTATCTGTTCTAAGTTTCATAGACTTTCCATAGCCATATGTAAAGGCTATGGAAATACTTTGACAGTCTATTATTCAAACGCCATAAAACCCACTGTTGGCTGAAGTTTGACATACTGAGTATTATTAAGCTATGAAAACCTGGCTTGGGAAACAGACTAGGAATTAGACTTAAGAAACTGGAGGAATGGCAGACAATAAAATTTTTACAAGATCAGTGGTTTTCTGATTCTCTATCTCCAAAAACATGGTGGAGACAGAAAAATTGCCAGAAAACGGTGATTCTATTTAAAAGCGGGAAAATAATTTATTTGGTCTATGTGTGTAATGCTATATCATTGCTTATTAGACTCTGGTAGTGGTTTTGAATATTGTAGACAAAGTCGTTGCCATATGAGCTCACAGGAGCTCACAGTGTAATCGACAGCATAAAATATTGCATTTCTCCACGTTCGTACAGACGCTTTTATATTAGCATCACAGCTGCTTTCTTCAGGGGTAGGCACTTTTCTAAAGCTGGCTGCTGGGTCAGGCATCACAAAACCAAAAGGATTTCTAGAATGAGTCAGATCTTACTCCAGATCCTCTGATGGTGACTCAGTAAAAAAGTTTTGGAATTAAAATATCAGTAAAGACATAATGTGCAAATTAATCATTAATTGATATTGGAGGATTTATGAACTTTGGCCTAGATACCTATATTTCAGATATATGATTGACTCTTCATGGAAACACCTTTAAAAGACAAAGTCATAGTTTATATTGATACCTGTGAGTAACATCTTCAGAAAAATGATGTGATTTTCTTTTTGTAGTGCAAACCCATGAATGTTTATTTCATGTTTGGTGAATATCGGTTAAAATTCTGTATTCTGGCGTGAGTATCTCTGGTCTGAGAACACAGGCAACAAGCTGGAGCGTAGTGTTCTCAGTACTTAATTAGTTGTTTACTAGACTAGATACCAACAGAGAACTCTAATGCCACACACTATTAGAGTTCAGAGGAACCCTAAAGATCATTTAGTGTAATGGCCTCCTTTTATGCATGCTAAGGACATTTGAGACTGAGGACAAGAGAGGTGATTCATCCTAGTTAAGGTCAACCAGAGAGCTTATTTGAGAAACCCCATTTTCTGATTCACAGGTTAGATTTTTATCCTCATACCAAGTTTATATTGTACTACTTATAGGTAATAATAACAGCAGTCTTTGAATAAAAACACTGATTTAATAAAATATTTAATAACTAATAGGATGGATATTATTTCTGTTAAAAATACAAACACTCAATGTATTAATAATATAGCTTTAATATTACTTATTAGTAGAAGTATGGTTAACCATTCTTCATTTATTCATTTTACCCACATCCATTAATTGAGTTTCAGGTGTTGTAGTAGATACAAATGACAGATTTAAGAAGTGTCAGTGTAAAAGATGAGGCAGAGTATAAATAAAAGATAACAAAAAGTCTCACAGATGTAGTGGAAATATATGAAGAGATTAATGAAAGAACAAATGAGATGATTTGTAATTTTAAATTTTTATAGCAAAATTGAGGAGGGTCAGAAAAGGTGATACAGAGAATGAGACAATTGAGCTGAGTCTCAGATTGTGAATTAAGAATTTTCCTGTTGAACAAGAAGAGATGGGGGCATTCCAGGACAAGGCTGGTGTTTGAAAAAGCACAGGGAAATCAGCCAGTTGGTTTAGTTCAAGAAACCCAAGTGTGACATTGGTGACACCAATGATATGTCTAATAATAACTGCTAACATTTCTTGAACCCTTCCTATTTGCCAGCTTTGTATACCCTTTATCCTTTTATTCCTTACAACAACTTTGTAATATAGTTTTTATATTATCTCCACTTTATGGGCAAAGAAACTAAGACTTTGAGGATTAAGTCACTTGTTCAAAGACATAAAGCTGTCAGGTGATGGAGCTGATTAGAATACAATTTCAACTGGCTCCACAAACTTATTTTCTGCTCATTGTATTTTATAAATACTTTTATAAAGCTTACATAACAGATATATTGAGTTTAAGTTACAGTGGCTTCAAGTTGTCATGGTATGGTGGCTTAAGTCTGAGATGGGACACAGTTCTACCTGACACATAATTTACTGTGTGTCCTCCAGAGGCAGGGCATTTAAATTTACTGAACCTCAGTGTCTTCACATATAAACGTGTGTAGAGTTATTGTGAACAGCAGTTGAGACAGTACGTGTAAAGTACTTATTATATGTGGTAGACATTTGACACAATGTTGTTTCCCTCTCACTGACTTCCAGACCTACCCCAGCAGGCATCTACATGGGGATGGCATCTTACTTTCCCAAACAATACAAAACTTCAAGACATTTGTAGTCTTCATCCTACTTCCTCTGTTAGCTAAATCATTCTATTCTTATATGGTTAATTTTTAAAAACCTCATTTCAAAACTCAGAGTTAATTTTTGGCTTGTTTTAGTTGTATTTTCACATTATAGACCTTATTTCTGACAGATCATTTAGCATGCCCCATCAGGTGTCTTCCTGACATGCCATTCAGTACAGTGGTATTCTAGAAGGAGAGATTTCATTTTTCTTTCTTATGCTTGTCTGTTTGTGTGTCTTTCATGCCTGAAAAATGTAGACTAGAATCTGTGCCTGTGCTATGTGCTAAGCATAAACTATTTTTCAAGCAATTTCTTTAGAGAAGAACTAAGTTTAAGGGTATCATATTTCATCTTTTACCATTAAAAGGAAAATGCATCATTTTAAAAGGTTGAATAAAATGGCACACATTTACAAAACAAAAATAAAACATAACAATAACAACAACAAAAACAACAACAACAAAAAACATTTTCCTGCTGTTTGAATTCCACACAGGGCTCCTCTGCACTGATTTTCATTTGACTATGAATTAGATAAATTTTTATTTGCTTTAAACCTCATCTCTTAGTGTTTGAGGCTTCATAGTTTTATAGGGTGAGCATCATGGCCTCCCTATTTCAAACGTCTCCTTTTATTTTCAGCTTCGTATTACACACACATGTTTTGACATATTTTCAATGGCTGTTTATGCAAGAAATTGTGCAATAAAAGTAACATATTATTCTACAATTCTTCCTTTTAGAGAACATGGCCCTTTCATAGAATTTTAAAGTTAGAAAGGAATATAGAAACAATTTGGGGCAAATATTCATTTTATGGGTTTGGAAATTAAGGCCCAGAAACGTAATGGGATCTGCCAAAACCTTATCCAGTCTTCTATTTCTCTATTTATTTAACAAATAACTGTTGAGCCCCTACTATGTGCAAAGCACTGTGCTAGATCCTTTGAGGGACAGAATATATGTAAGATATTTTTATATTTCAAGGATCATACCATCTAGTGAGAAAGACACATTCAGGTAAGTAATTAAGCATAGGACAAATACTAATGAAATGAGCTCTTTATGAGCCCTTCAGCAGTTCCCAGGCTGAAATCATCATCCTTGTGTTGACCTGGCTTTCTCCTTGAAATGACAATTTCAGTTCACAACTCCATCATCTAGCCAGTTGTCACTGCTGGAAACCAGGACATCAGCCTAGATTGTTCTCTTTCCTTCACCTGCCAGCATCTGCCAGTCATCCTCCTACCCAGGTTACTCATACAGAGTCCTTAAGTCTGTGGTTTTTCTTTATCCTGACTGCCATTGCATTAGTTTCAACACTGTTCATCTCTCTGTGGACTATTACTGTGACCATTTAATGCTTCTATTTCTGCTTGTCATCTCCTCAAATCCATTGTGCAGACTCCACAGCCAGTTTGATATAATGGACTGATTGTATCATTCATTTTCTTAACTTCTATGACTCCCAGTTGTCTATAGGGTTAAGCTCATTTCTTGGCATAGCAAAGACCTCCAGGATCAGGCCTCTTCTAACAGTTTTACTACTAACCAAATAATCTTTAAGGACCTTTACCTTTGCTCAGGCTATACCTGTCCCTGATAAGCTTTTTCTCTTCTCTTCACCTGGCTGACTTTTATATATCCTTTAATACTCAATTGTTACCTACTCAAGAATCCTTCCTTCATCATTATTGAGAGTGCTGCTCTCATCAATCCATGTGTTATCCTAGGTACCTCTATAAACTACTGTGTTTATGTCTATCACTAGATTTGTGCACCTGAAAGGCAGCGACTAGTTCTTAGCATGGTGTCCCGCATATAGTAGATGATAAAGATTTGTTGACTATGTTGAACTATTTATTAAACCAAGTGTTATAAAAGAAGTATAAGAACTATAAGAAAGTATCATGGAAGAGAGTCATTAATTGCAAATGAGAAGATCAACAAAGGCTCTATGTAAAATTTAGTAACTGAGTTATACCTTGAAAGAGGTCCATAACCAGGCCAGGTGCAGTGGCTTATGCCTGTAATCCCAGCACTTTGGGAGGCCAAGGCAGGAGGATCACCTGAGGTCAGGAGTTCAAGACCAGCCTGGCTGACATGGTGAAAACCCATCTCTACTAAAAGTACAAAAAAAAAAAAAAAGCCAGGCATGGTGGTAGGCACCTGTAATCCCAGCTACTCAGGAGGCTAAGGCAGGAGAATCACTTGAACCCAGGAGGCATAGGTTGCAGTGAGCCGAGATGGCACTACTGCACTCTAGCCTGGGCAACAGAACAAAACATTTGGAAAGAAAGAAAGAGAAAGAAAAGAAAGAAAAGAAAGAAAAGAAAGAAGGAAGGAAGGAAGGAGTCCATAACAAGAAAAGTAAGAGACAAGAAATGAAAAGAGAGGTATTTATACTAGCAGAGTTCTTGAGTTGTAATCATATTGCAGAGAATAGAAAAGACCCATTAAGGTGTCTTATTAGTGGTTTAGTAAATACGGAAGTAGATTATATGAGGCTTTGAACACAATGATCAAGACTTTGTTCTTAATTTCATCAGTAGGGATACAGTGAAGGGTTTTAGAGCAAAGGAGGGACATAATCAGACCTTATGTTTCTCCACTAGGGAGTAAGCACTTTGAGGATTGGGATTTTTTGGTTGTCTATTTCTTATTTACTATTTTATTTTATTTATTTTTATTTAAATGTTTTTTGATATGGAGTCTTGCTCTGTTGCCAGGCTGGAGTGCAGTGGCGCGATCTCGGCTCACTGCAACTTCCGCCTCCTGGGTTCAAGCAATTCTCCTGCTTTAGCCTCGCAAGTAGTTGGGATTACAGATATGCGCCACCATGCCCAGCTAATTCTTGTATGTTTAGTAAAGACGGTGTTTCACCATGTTGGCCAGGCTGGTCTTGAACTCCTGACCTCAGGTGATCCACCTGCCTTGGCCTCACAAAATGCTGAGATTACAGGCGTGAGCCACCACACTCGGCCCAGAATTTTTTTTTTTAATGAAGTCTTTCTTGGCAGTTTGTTTACAGATGAAGAATGTGACCGCTTTCCCTATACAGTGCTGACCTGTGCCATGTGAGTGTCTATCTGCCTGACACTCCTCTGTAAGTGGTCCCTTTTCCATTAGCAGGGATTTGCTGACTTAATAATGGCTTCTGTCAAGGATTTCTTTAAGGAGCAGTCTCTTTTCTGAGCACTCGGGATATAGGCAGGTTCTGACTGTTATCTGCAGTTGTGTTTTAATATCCTGCCATTTCCATCTCTTGTCTCAGAACACAGAATTCACCTTTAGTCCGAGCTCATTGATGATTTGTTAAGGCTTTGAAAAAAGAAGGAATGAGGGCCTTTAAGCAGGACGGGGCTATTTCTCCTTGCCTTATTTATTTTTATGCTATGCAAAAGGAATAAAGAGGCATAAAATGGCTTGACTGAAGCCAAATAAATCTAGATAAATAGAGCAAGGATCCAATAAAAAGCCGGAGGTGAAAAAGTAGAAAGGTGATTGTGGTTGGGGATAGGGGATCAAGGGAGAAAAAAGCAAGAAGGGAGACCTTTAAACTTCCTGTCATGATAGGGACTGTTTATTATTGCCTAGACAATGAAATGTCTTTGACCCAGTGAAACATTTTAAACTAGGGTTAAGCTCTGGGTAGAAATTGGGGAATAATTTTTATAGTTCCTATTGAATCTCTTTGTGCTGTCACCTCCTGTCATCCTTTATTTAAAGTTTGGTATGCTTCTGCTGCTAGCTCTGAGAAAGCTGACATCTTTTAGTTGTTCTGATGAATCACACCACAGAAGCTAGCGGGTTTTTACAGCCAACACAACAGGAGTCTCCCATATTATTCCTGATACTGTGTGTGTGTGTGTGTGTGCGTGCGTGTGTGTGTGTGTGTGTGTGTGTAGGAGGTCTCTTTGTCCCACTTCTGCCTCTTTTTTATTATCTCTGCTTTCATGAAGTGGAAAGCGATACAACCAAGAGCAAACACTGCATGAAGCTAGAGAATAAGGGCTGGGTTCTTTAGGTAAAATTATAAACTGTCTGAGAGCTCATTGTGTATCTGTTTATGCCATTGTCCTGTATAGTCATGAGTTAGCTCTTCATAATTCCCCACTGCTAGCATAGAGAATGCTGAGTAGGAGCTGTGAAGGTAGCCACGACTTTCGTCTGTGTAATTGCTGCCATTGCTCTGATATCCAGAATGTTGTTAGTGCTCATAGAAATAACCTAACCAAATCTCTCCTATTTCCCTTTTCTTACTTCTCTCTTCCCTAGACACAGTTTCCATGGTGTACACATTCCACAATCTCTTTATAAGAAACTAAAACATGGTAAAGACTTACTGGCCTTCTACTGTGTCTTCCTATAGGAGGCAGCTGAACATATGTGGTGCCAATTTTTGGCTGTCACAGTGCGCCAGATTTGGTATTGAATTTAGCAGACCTGGGTCCACGAATGCCAGATATCTTGCAGTGTATCAAATGATCTCCAATGATGGTCATTTTTCACACTTTAAATATCAGTAACACTGCTGTTGGGAAAATATAGGTTGACCTGAGTTTGAGGTAGATACCAGCAACCTCAGCTCATAGAGAACTTTAGCTGTGCCTTGAGAGCTAAATGCTAAAATCTCCTCCAGAGTCTCTAGAATGACACCTTCCTGGAAAACAGTAGGCCTCTAATCAAACTATGTTGTGTTTTGAATTAAATTGCTCATTTATAGTCTAGTCAACTCTATTCGATAAGTCCTATGTAAGTTACTATCAGGAATAGAAAAAAAATTGAGATATATTTGCCAATATCAGGATTCTAACAGTATCATAAGGGGGACGCACATAAATAAAATGATTATATTGAAAAACACTCAAAATGCTGTTGGAAAAAGGAAAAGTGAGAGTTTACTTTTGAGCAGGGTTGTTGGAAGAACTCCCTGTAGAAACCATGAGGAGTAGATAGGACTTCAGTAGGCGTTTTAGAAGATGATCTCTGAAATCAAAGGTACATTATATGTAAGAACTGGGGAGAAGAGACAGAAAATTATAGGAATATTGCTACTGTAAAGGAGAGTATATAGCAGTACATAAGAGTAAAAAAGTAGGTTAGGACAGAGGATAGAGAGTTTTTAAATTTCTTGTTAGGGAGTCCACTGCAGGGTATGGGTTTATGCATGAGTTTAGTCATTGGGGAAAGTGTCAGACATGCTTCCTCGTGGTTTATACTTGGCCTCAGTGTCCTTTTTCATTGAGTTCGTGCTGTAACCCCCTTCAGTTATCAGCTGCTTAAACTTGCCTTCCTGATTTTCAAGGTCTTCTCTCAAGATCCCTTTTCAGTTTATTAATTTAAACAGCAGCAATTTTCCTAGAGGTGAATCACATAATGATTTTTCCAATCTCTTTTATGTGAGATATCACTGCAAAAAGTATGATTAGATTTAATCCAGTTGTCTTGCACAAAAATAATATGTAGAAAATACCAACCAAGGTGACTCTCTATGTGCTTAATAGCCTAAAGATTTAGGTTAAGGATATAACAGAGAGCTGTTCTGCTCAAAGAATAGAAAGGTGTTGCACAAATTATCTTAAAGAGCCAAAAACAGCATCCAGTTCTTACTTAAAACAATTTGTTCTTGGAATATTGTCAGCTAAAATTGTGGTCAACTTTTGCAAATTGTATGAATTTGCACTGCATACTTTATTTAGTGTTTAGCAAAATTCCAATATGGCTCTGCATAACTTACACAATACACCATGGAAATGACTTTAGAAACTCCCACAGAAGTTGACAAATTGGGCATCTAATGCTTTTAAGCTAATTGCCTGCTTAGTGATTTAAGATTTGACTTGTTAAAAATGAAGATCAGAGTTTCATGAAGATAATGCTCTGCCTATTGTCACACTGAATTCAACCTAACTCCGTATCGGAAATATTACAGAAGCATAAAGATGAAGATAATTCTCTGCCTATTGTCACACTGAATACAACCTAACTCCGTATCGGAAATATTACAGAAGCATAAAGATGAAAATAATGTGAGCTTTAATCACCATTCTACTTAGTCTTAAGTGAAATGCTCATGAATCATATATAATATAGCAGTTTTGAAACCTGTTCTTGAATTTCAAGCTGTTATTTTCAGGAAATTTAGAAAGCAAATTGCTAAGTGATAAAGATTAATTGATACCATTGCTTATGTCGTTTTTTCTTCTTTGCAGGCTGGAAAAAAAGAAAGGAGTAATACCCTGAATATTGCTTTAGACAACATGTGTAAGAAGACAAGAGACCTTCGCAGACAGGTGAGGGAAGAGAGAGATATGGAGTCAGAAACATAGGGGCTAAATGAAACTGTTATTCATTGCAGGCATATTTATTTCTTGTTTTGTTCCTTTCAAATTAATTTAGAACAGGAAAAAGAAGAGTAAATATATACTTTCCACATTTATATATTCATACCTCAAATGTTTTTTGTGGCAAACACAAAGCAGAGAAAGAATGTGTGCCTTATCAGACAGAATTACATTCAAATTCTGGTTCTGTTCTCATCAGTTGTGAGATCTTGGGCACATATTTCAGCTCTCTGAGCTTCTTTGAACCTATACAATGAAATTAATAATATGCAATAGGGCTGTGAGGAATCAATAAAATGCATGTAAGTGCCTGACCCATAGCAAGTTTTTAGGGAATGTTGATCAATTGATTGTATTACATCAGAGTTCGTCATCCAAATGCTTAAATCCAAATGCTTAACTAGTAAGTAATTCAGAGACCCTACCCATTCCTCCTTCCATTTTTTTTCATGATACTTCAAAAATTAGTTTTTGTAAAAGTTAAGCCTTCTTTTTAACCTTAAGTCATCAGGAACATGGGATTAGAAAGAATTTCATTAAACAATTTATAAGTCTAGTATGATGCCACAAGTTAAACATTTTTCCAGAAATAGGAAGACTTAGCTATTTTCAAAGACATTTGCTCTTCATTCCTTTCCTCTGTTCAATAAGCAGAGTTCTTTCTCATGCAGAGCTTTCACTTGGTCATCATTAACTCATCAAAAGGGAGAAAAAGCTTTTCAACTATGAACTTTTAATGCAATATATTATAGTAGTTTAATGGCAAGATTTAGTAAAATGGCTAAGCAATCTTTTAATTTGGACGTAGATTTGGAAATGGAATAAATAGAGATCTCCAGCCAGTTAATAATAGCTGCATAAAAACATAATGTTGAAGTCTGTGAAAATCTCAGTTTCTCAACTTTATGCCCTTAATGTGAATTCTGTTTCTACCAGTAACACTTGTAATCATGGAATGTAAGAGTCAGAAAGAACTTAGCACAACCTGTCTTATGATGCAAATGAGAAAGCAGGCCAGTGTGGTGAGGTGACCTGCCTAAGAGGATGGGGCACCGAGTCAGAACCTGTACCAGCACTCAGAAATTTATATCCTCAGAGCCATCCTCCCCTTTCGTGGAATGATCCCTATTCTCCATTGTCTTCAGGATTTCTACCCCATCTGCTTCACCTAGGACTCAAAAAAGTTGTCTCTATGAGCTCTCAATGATTGTGTCTCTCGTTCGTGTCTTTTCCCTCTATATTGCCTTCAACAACATTATGCATAAAGAGCTAATCTACGTTTATACTTCTAAAGGTTTTAGGATTATTATTTTTCTAAATAAAGTCAAGAAAATGCAATTACTTGTGTGTGGAATTACCAGATTTAGCAAATAAAAGCACAAGGCACCCAGTTAAATTTGAATTTCAGATGAACAACAAACATGGTTTAGTATAATTATGTCCCAAATATTGTATGGTACATACTTATATTTAAAAAGTTGTTCATCTGAAATTTAAATGTAACTGAGCATCTTGTATTTTATATTGCAATCCTACTTGTATTTCCACCTCACTACCATCAGTGAGATATAGAAATAGCATTGGGGATTACTAATACTATTCTTCATAGTAAGAAGATACTCCCATCTTGTAGAAAACTGCTGTGCTCTGAAGGTATTAACATTCTGTATGGTTTCACAGGTTAACATCTCCATTGTTTCAATTTTCGATCAGTGTTTAACAAACCACCACAAACAATAGCAACCATATTTGCATCTCACGATGTCTTGGGTTGGCGGGGTGTCAGCGGGGCCATTTTCTGTACCGTTTTCACTTGTGGTTTTCCACATAGTGGCAGTCAAATGGCAACTGTGGCTAGATTTGGGACTTGATGTTTGGAACCTCAGTGCTTCTTCCTGTTCCCTCTCTCGATACGGTGCCTAATGTTTTAGGGCCTCTCCATGTGGCTTCAATCTCTAGCAGGGTAGCCTAGATCTCTTTCATGCTGTTTCAAGTTGCCAAGAAAAGGGAGACGGAAGCTGACAAGCATTCTTAGTGCCTTAGCTCCAAAGTCAGAGAATGCTATTTCGTCTATAATCTGTAAGTAAAAAACAGTCAAAAACCCTGTCCTAGTTCAATAGGAGTAGGCAGAAGTTCTATCTGTTGTAGGAGAAGTGGTATGTGTGTACAGGAATGGATGGAATTGTTAGAAGCTGTCTTTGAACACCTCCATGATCTTCCGTTTTGATGAAGTTAGTTGCTATGATTCTTTCTCATTATCCTCACTTACCCTCCCTCTAGTACTTTATTTTTCATCGTGATGTTTACATTTTTGGTAGAAGTCACAGTTAATTAAAACAGCAATATAAGTTATCTCTACTTCTTATTCTTAAGAAGTTTATCAAACAGTTGTTGTAAGCATCTCACATATAGTTCTTCTCACAGGAAAGAGAAAGCACTGCCCTTAAAATGTTTTTCTTTGGAGTATTTAATGTTCATTGTTTGCTTTAGAACTGGTTTTATCTTTTAAAACTTTTTTTAGTAAAAAATAAGCAGAGCCCATCTTCCTGCCCATTCATCCTTATCCCCTTTCTTAACCATGGCCTTTCTATCAGTAATGCAGAAACATTTCAGCTTCAGTTCAGAGGGTGATTGGATTTCTTCCAAGAGGAATGACAGAGATTGCTTAGAAATATCTGAGGAGAAGCAAATTATAGATTTGAGGACATCAAGATGGAATGTTCTAGGAGGCGAGAGTATTTATTTGTTTCAGTCTTCTTCCTCTGTGACTTTGTTGCCTGTTTTACTAGAGAACAAAGACAAATGTTCTTGGCATGGTGTTCTAGGTTCTCTGTGATTTGGCCCTGACTTAATCCCCATTATTCTTAATGTTCCTTTTCCTTCAGCTCTCCTTCTCAGTGTTGTGTCCTCCTCATCACACCAACACATTAACCTGTTTTCTTTTCTGTCTCTCTCTCTTTTTTTTTTTTTCTGTTTGAGACAGAGTCTCACTGTACCGCCCAGGCTGGAGTGCAGTGGTGTGATCTCAGCTCATTGCAACCTCCGCCTCCCAGGTTCAGGCGATTCTCCTGCCTCAGCCTCCTGAGTAGCTGGGATTACAGATGCATGCCACCACACCCTGCTACTTTTTTGTATTTTTAGTAGGGACGGGGTTTCACCATGTTGGCCAGGCTGGTCTCGAACTCCTGACCTTGTGATCTGCCCACCTCGGCCTCCCAAAGTGCTGGGATTACAGGTGTGAGCCAACAGGCCTGGCCCACATTAACCTGTTTTCTGATGAAAGAATCTACTTGTTATTTACCAGAATTTGCATCACCTCCCGCTCAAATACACTTGCATCTTTGTACATATGACTTGTACAGCTGAATGCCTTCCCCACTCACTCTCCTTACACACAACCCCAACTCATAAGCAACTAAATTCCAGACTAGTGTAAATGCTATTGCTTCCATGAAACCTTTGCTGTTTTCACCAGCTGGAATGGACCTTTTTCTTCCTGGAACACTTACAGCATGTGCACTTCTATTACAGCAATGATTATATTCTTCTATTTTTTTCTTTTGTAATGAGTTTTCTTCCCACTGCATTTTAAGTCCTTATAATGATAGCTATGACAACATCTCTCATTTACTAAATGCTTTGCAAAGCTCTCTACCAAGCATATTCATTACATTATTGATTTTTATTCCTAAAACAATAAATAATGTCATGGTATTGTTATCTTTGTCCCCCAGAATGAGTTAACATAGCAAACATCACCCAGCTATGTGATAGAGACACAGTTCTAGCACAGGTCCATCCAACCCCAGCCCATATGTGTAATCACCACAGCAGGGGCTAGGGATTATGGCCTATTCACTTTCAGAACCTCCCAGTGCCTAATACACTGATTTTACCATCATATATTATTTTCTTTATTATTTGTTTTAAATGCCTTTTTAAAGTTAAATTTTCTTCTTTCTTTAGCCTCTTTTTCCATCATTCATTTGAAAACTGTATACCTATTGCAACTCTCTCAGTAAAAGGAGGAAGACTTTTTAAACATTCTTTACTTTATAAAAAATTTAAGCAACAAATATATCTTATTTCTATTTTACTATACATACTAAAATATATTTGATTTCACTAAAGGCAGGCTAAAATTTGTATTTGTGTATATTAAGAAAAAATGTCTTTTATTTCATAAATATCAAAGTAAAGATGAAGTATGTCAAATGGGATTTTGGTAAAAACAGACAAAACAAAAACTTGATTAATTCTTTAGTTGCTGAGTTTCTGAATTGTTAGGTCCATCTCTCTTCCATGTTGCATAGTACCAGTTCACCACTCAGAAAAAATACGTAGGCTTTTATACCTCCTGGTCATCATCCTCATCATCAAATAACATTATGTATCCACAAGAGACAAGTTTCACTAAACTTACATAGTACATACACAGAGAAATAATTATTAGTACATTTAATTCCAAGCTTTGAAAATCACATTTTGCTATTTGATTTAAATTAAAATGGATTTTAATTTAAAATATTTATTAAAATTTAAATACTGTTAATTTATTAAAATTTAACACAATATTTTAATATAAAATATTTTAGTCTAAATGTGTTTTTCTGTTTCCCTGAAGATGATTCCTTTCTGAAACACTTTCTCCCCTTTCCATTCCCCTTCCCATCACAATTTCATTCTTTCTGTTCCTTCATTTGCTGGGAATGGTGGGGCTTTTTTAGACTTTTCACATAGGGCTTTCACTTTGGGCTTCAATTGTAGTGATATATATTATTTTGAGATCCCAAACCACTTACATCAGTAGGAAATAGAAAAATTGATGTCTCAAAGCCTTTTATTAAACTGTAGTGAGAAAAGATGAAAAGCACCTCAGTTTGGTTTTGTTCTAACATCTTTCATGCCTGGCCACAAACAGGTATTTATTGAAAGTATGTACCTGTAATTCCTATTGGCCTCCCACTAACTTCAGATTTTAGTGCTTTGGCTTCCATTTCTATATTGGCATATTGCATTCTTCTTTAAACTTTTTGTATATCACCCAACTGAAAGGAAGGCATTGTGCCACTGGGCAGGAAAATAATATGGAAATAAATAAGATAGAGGCTACTTTGCTATTATATGTAGGTATATATGACTATACAATTTAATGAAAACAATTCCATATGAATATGTCAGAACATATAACGAAAATTGCTTAGCATAACATTCTAGTCCTTCACATCTTGTCCCTACCTACATTTCTAGTCCTGTCTCATAATAATTCCTCTTTTACAGTGAGTATAATTCAGGGCATGGCAGAACAAAACCCAGTGATGTACAGAGCCAAGGTAGTAGAGTATAATTAGCAATGAGTAGTTTACATAAGACATTGGAGTCTCTTACTTGGTGCATGATCAAACAACATTAATACCAGACGAAGGTACCTGTTTAGATGGGTTTTCCTGAAAGCAGTGACTAAAACTAGGACCTTAGTGCAGGTCATTTATTTAGGAGGTGATTCCTGGAAGCAAGTGTTATAGAACATGAAAAGCGAGGCAGGGAAAGAGGAAATGATATGCTATTGAGATTGCTGCTGTAGGCAATGAGAGCTTGAGGATCTCTGAGAACTAACAGAATGTTTCCCAGAATTGTCTGACTAATGGATGGAGGCTAGGAATTTTATGCAGTAGTTCCTATCCCCATAGGTTGAGGGTTTCCCCCATTGGGGTGGATGCTGAAGAACTTCCAGGCAGTGTTTATGCTGGGTTGAGAATTTCACAGAGACTTGGAACAGGCCCTGAGACAGAATAACAAAGAGACACAAGGAAGGCACACAAGAAGCATGGAATGTCTTCAGAGGACATGGAACTGTTCCCCCCAGCAAAAGCTGAAATCAGAGATAGATCCAGAGGATGAGATATAAGGCACCAAAAGTCTATAATGTAGTTCATAATAGTGAAGGTAAAGGATCAGGAACCAGCAAGTTAGACAGGGACTGGTGAGAATATTGTGGGTTGGTTGAATTAGTTACACTTTGTTTTTTGCATGGGTTAAGATGATTTCAGTGGGAGAGATACCTCCCTGCCTCTGACCATGTGCTAGCTCCTAAAGGTTTCATTCACATCCAGCTCAAGTCACTGATTTCTGGGCATTTCCTTCTGTCATGGGACGAAAAGATGACAAAAGTTGGCACAATGTGAGACAATAGTTCTTTTTCACCTGTTATTCTTGCTTTGGCAATAAATCAATATGTATTTCCAGCAAAGCAAAGGGGAGTAATAAGACTTTTTGGCTATAGTTGCAGATGGGAAATTATAGTGAAGTCTTTATATGAAAAACAGTCACTCTTTAAACATATATCTCAGAGTAGTAAATACCAAGTCTTGCTTCTTCATGTCACAGTCAAATTATTAAAAACAGAAGTTTATACTCACTGTCTTTACTGCCTTATCTCTCATTCACTCTTCAAACCATAGCAATAGGACTCTTCAGCCCACTTTTCCACTGAAACTGCTCTTACCAAGTTTGTCAATAACCTCTTAGTATTCAAGCCCAAGGGACAAGTCTCATTCCTTTTTTTAATTTAATTTATCTTTAAAATTTGACTCTAATTTTTTTTTTGCTGTCAGTCTCTGAGTTTTTCTTTATTGTAATGTTTAATGTATTATTGTAATATTCACTCTTCTACTAGATTATAAGGGATCATGAATTTCCATCTTAACATTTCCTTCAATACCTTTCTCTTGGTAGAAAGGTGAGGAAATGGTTTCCAGAAATATTTACTGAATTGAATGAAATCATTTACACAGAAGAGAAGATTTAACAAGTCCGTGATGGGAATATTATAGTTATGTTTGGTAGGATAACTACATTTGAAGAGCATTAACACAGAGATATATTTGAAAGTTTGTCTTTTAGTTGTGGGTAATTTGTCTCTTTGTTTCTTGGCTATTATCTCAGTCTCTTTTTAGGCCCTACTCTTTAATCATGACTCCTGTAAATGGTAGTGTTTCCTAAGAGGTCCTCTGTGGGTCTCCTCACTCTATATGGTCTCATCCACACTCTCCGCTTGAGTTAGTTCCCATATGCTGGCCCTTCATGGCATATCTCTAGTGTAGATTTCATCTGAGCTTTCCTTCTACGTGTCTCAATTAGAATGAAAGAAGAAAAGAATAATCTACATGTCCTAATTATGAATGAAAGAAGAAAAGAATAAAGGGGATGATAATCATTTAAAAATGCCCCCACTCTGAGAAATTAGAAGGAATCTCTACTTTTCTCTTCAGTATCTCAAACTTACACAACCTGTAGTTCCCAGCTCAAATAAATTCGTGACCTTACGCCTGACTTCCCTGGTGTACTTCCTGTAGACAGCAAACACATTGTTCATTCAGTTAAGGTCTCCCCTTTGCCTTGTAACCCCTTAGCACTCTATACTTTGTCCTAATAAGTGCTCAGTAAATATTAGTTGCCACTAGTAATTTGCCTTTCTGCATACTAAGCAGAATCCTTCCTTGGGGATCTTCCTGAAGCCTTTCTTAAATTGTTAATAGTCAGAAAATTTCACAATGCTTCTGAGCAAGCTCACTATTTTGGGCAGAGATATTTTTCTTCCAGAAATCTGTAATTATTATGGATTTATTATTCTATGATCATTATAGAAGACAGTACTTTCTATGTAGCTCTATCATGCAGCTCTCCCAAAATGTATTACTATTCATTCCCAAGTAATCTAAAACTGAACTAAGTGTCTATTGGTTTAAAAAAATACTCTAAAATATAACTTTGACAGAAAAATTACATTTTTCTGTCTGATAGCTATTTATCTTTTTGTTTTATTGTAAAGAGGTTATTAAACTATATGAAGGGGTTGACTCAAAAACCTTTGGGCCCATTTATAGTCGTTGACATTGTTAATGAAACATTTCAGGATATTATGATTTTTTTTTTTTGTCGGGGGGAGTGGATGGAGTCTCACTCTGTCACCTGGGCTAGAATACAGTGGTGTGATCTCAGCTCACTGCAACCTCCTCCTCCTAGGTTCAAGTGATTTTCCTGCCTCAGCCACCCAAGTAGCTGGGAGTACAGGTGCCTGCCACTATGCCCAGCTAATTTTTTTATTTTTAGTAGAGACGGGGTTTTACCATGTTGGCCAGGCTGTTCTCGAACTCCTGACCTCGTGATTCGCCTGCCTTGGCCTCCCAAAGTGCTGGGATTACAGGCATGAGCCACCGTGCCCGGCCCAATATTATGATCTTTAAATACTCAATATTATATAAACACAATGAATTAATTTTTCAGTGCAGTTTTAAATCTCAGAAAATATCTGCTGACTAGAGTAATTGCCTAATTGTCATTAATAAGCTTACATGTAATCTAATTGAAAAGAACTAATTGTAGCAGAATGTTATAGTTGTTTAATAATTTAAAGTGTGAGGGCAAGAACAATGAATGCAAATGGGGAAAATTGGACATCAAACTCATTTATTATTCTTCTTGCTCTATTAATCTGTTATCAACTGGCATAATCGGTGATCTAACTTGGCTGAATTACTATGAAGTCTACAATTTAGCTAATCAAAATTTATCATCAGTTCCTCCAACAAGGTAGAAAACATTCTATAATTTGTAATTATGAAAATACAAGATGTACAATATTATTTGTACACACTCATAAATATTCTAATAACACAATTTCTTTGAGCAAAAAAGAAAGTATTACCATTTTTAATCTGACTTCCAGGTTAAATACAACTTAAGAAAAATTACTTTTGAGAGGAAAGGAAATATTGCTAGATGATTTTTTCTTTTTGCCTGGATATTTTGTTTTTTAGTTTCTTAAGGGACATTCTTATATATCCTTAAGTATTGTGATTTTAGGAATTGTGCAAAAATGAAAAATGAGTTGTGTAACTACTGAGATTGTAAGAAAAGGAAACACAGTGAAATATTTCCTGGAAAAAAAAAAAAACTGAATTTTTCATTTCTTCTCAGCTCCGCAAGGCTATTATAGATCATGTGTCAGACTCTTTCCTGGATACGACAGTCCCTCTTTTGGTTCTCATTGAAGCTGCTAAGAATGGCCGGGAAAAGGAAATAAAAGAATATGCTGCGATATTTCATGAACACACCAGCAGGCTTGTAGAGGTAAGCATGCTAGAACTGTAACTCACTAAAGTCCAGGAGAATGAGGCTCCCATTCTCCATTTATGGTTGAATTGTACCCAAATAAAAACTTTTGACACCATGTTACAAATACAGCAGAGTCTGGCCAAAGTAATATGAAGGTGTATATGTCCAATTGTATAGATCACTCCACATTGGCTTGTCTTATTTTTTTTAATGCATATTTTATTAGAGCTTCACAAAGGAACTGGCTAAATGCAGAATACTTTGATTTATCCTTACAAATATTTTCTTCCCATTCTGACTTAAAAGTATCAAATACTCTATCACATATTATTTTATTATTTCTCTGCCATCTTTTTGTAGCTGCATTACTCTGTCAGCCTTTCAAGTCATATTTAACTATGTAGCATGACTACAGAACAAGAATATAGGAATATACAGGGTAGAGATATCCAGGAATAAGTAAGTAGGGGTAGTGAACTGGCTCATGTCCCCACAGGGGCAAAAGAAGACCATAAAACTATTATTCCCTCTGCTTGGAAACTAGAGACATGGGAATGCACCATGATTTTTGGAACAGGATAGCATATTGCTGAAGGAGCTGTGAAGTGCTGATAGCTTCCCAGGAGAGAGATAATAGAACTTACTGTATTATGGATATCAATAACACAAGTATATTTAAGAGACAGCCTGAATGGAGGAATTTCTAATACAAATAAGATAACAGTATTCACAAGGCCACAAACCAGTGGCAAAAAGTGGGAAATGTTATCTACTAGATCCATAGAGCTCAGATGATATTCAGTATGGCTCATACTCATCAGCATGGCCCAGTTGTTCATGGCTGGTGTCTACTCTGGTTGTCAGTGGCCATGCCATATAGGTTATTAAATGTTTTGACTGCCACACCTTCCTATACCAGTCATGAATTCTGTGGTGAAATATGTTTTTACGGCCCAAATGCTTGTAAATCGTCTGTCTAATAATCAGCACGTGAATTAGAATCACACCATTCAATATAACATCTACTGAAAAAGAGAACTTTCCTAACATCTTTAACGTGGATCCACGGGGAGGAGGTTTCCAATGCAGCTAGCATTTGCGCTATAAACTCTCTTTCCGGATCTCAATCTCCAGAACTAGAAGATGAAAGGAGTGGATGAATACATGATTACTACAATTTTTGTAGCCCAAAACCGTTCTACCTCCAACTTTGAAATCTTCTTTGAATTTTCCAAGAACTCTGTTAGATATGGCAAGTGTTACAATTTCAATTGGCCTTAGATGTAAATAAAGATATAAAACCCAAACCAAGCTAATTAGAGTTGGAGCTAATTTCCAGGTTATTAAACTAAATGAGGGGTTGACTCAAAAACCTTTGGGCCTCTTCATAGTCATTGACATTGTTAATGAAACATTTCAGGATAATTTTTAATTAATTGAATTATTTATTATTTATCTGCTTTTATTTATTCCTTCGTCTACACATTCCAGAAAGATTTATTAACTGTAGACACAAAAGAATGTTAAAAGTAAGGGGGGAAGGAAATGGGAACAGGTTGTAAAAGACATAACTAAGCACAGTCCCTGACAGTCATAAAAGTGTTATCTAAAAATGTGTTCTCTAAGCTGAAGACACACCAAATTATGAAAACAACTTCTTTTTATGAAATCCTCTGAAAGCAAAACTTGGTTTATGCTGACAAAATTGAATTCCTCTTCCTATTTCTCAGTTTAGTTTTTTGATGAAGAAGGGTGCCTTGGTCGAACAATTCTAGGAAAATAAGTACTATCTATAGCTCCTCTTGGAAAATTTACATTCTTGAAAAATCCTGAAGCAAAGAGACCTCTTTAATTTAATTTAAACAAATTAAATCAGCTTATCTCTCTTTCTTTCATGGCACATTACTAAGACACTACCTTCGAGGAACACTTGGGAATGCTACCTTATACCAAATGATGGTTTACTGTTATGTAGACAGAGCTCTAAGAATTTGTTTTAAAGTTCAAGAATTTTGGAAATTCTGCATTCCATGTGAATTTTGAAAGAATAAAATCTTTTGGAATTATGAACTATTGGGAGACTGAAACTGGATCTCATTTAACTCGACATGTTTCCTTAACACATTATAATGAGATTATACGAGGTTTGGGGTGATATTTGAGTTGTGGTTTTCACTCTGGTAATGCTTAGAAGTTTTGGTCTAAGTCACTTTCATTTCTGATGAGCTTTTACTATATAACAAACCATCCTGAAATTTAAAGCAACTATTTGTTATCTCTCACTAATCTATGGGTTGACTGGGAAGAGCTAGGCAATTTTTGCTTAAGGTTTCTCGTGTGATTGCTGTCACATACTGGCAGGGAATGGAGCCTGCCAAAGGTTGGCCTAGTCCAGACATGCTAAATGGCATATTCACATGACTGGAGTGCGTTAACTGTCAGCTGGGGGCTTAGCTGTGGTTGTCGACTGGTGCATCAATACATGGCTTCTTCATGTAGCTTCAGCTTTTCACAGCATGGTGGTTGGGTTCTGAGATGAGAAGTCCCAAATGCGAGCAAGAATTAGGAAGTTGCAGTTGTCATTTGTATTCTATTGGTCAAACCAATTACAGAGCCTGCCCAGACACAGGAAAAGGGAGCAGTGAGACTACATTTCTCAATAGAAGGAATAGCAAAGTATTTGTGGTCACTACTCTTCTCAGGGTTTCATTTGCTTTATCTATAAAGTGAAAGTTAGACAGGATAATATCTAAGGTCATTCCAAGTTTCTTAAATTCTATGATGTAACAATTTTTTTTTCAACTGAGAGAGTTACAGACTTATAGATTCCTATAACAGGAGAAAATAAAAATGATTTTTAGGCATACTGCTTGCACACTAGGTTGTTTCTCTCTCTTTCTCTCTTTCTCTCTCTCTCCCTCTCTCTGTGTGTGTGTGTGTGTGTGTGTGTGTTTATCTCACGAAGAAGAAAAAGTACTGCATTTATCTCCTAGAAAAATCTGTTTTTGAAAGGATCTTCCTAACCAAAGCAACAGAGAAAATCATCACTAATTTACTGCAAACATTGAGACAGAAGTGTCTATGATAGACTCCTGGAAAATAGGAGAGCCTAAATATATCAGTTTTAGAGGACAATATGAGTTCTCCTTGTATAGACTATTTACCAATCCCGTACTTCCTTGCTCCCTACCACCCCACCCCACAGACATGCACATACACTCATCTTATTCCCAAGTTGGGCAATTTGATATAGCACGGCAGAAAGTCTTACATTCTAAATGACTTTGAGAAAAAGCTATTATCAACATGTCTGTGTTTTGATACCTCAACCACGTTTGTCAGAGAAATCTAAAATCAGTGAACATGTTGAAGTAAGACTTAAATGAGAAAAAAGCCCATATTTAAAGATTTCTATCAAGTCTTTGAAGAAAACCTCCACACTGTCAAAGGAACTCTTTAAATAATGGTTAACGTGTAACTTTTACAAAAATATAGTAAAAAGTAGGACTAAACACAAAGCAGAAAATGAAATATTTAAAAAGTATGTGGGTAATAATTTGAAAAACAAGAAGTTCTGGGGAATTCGAAAAAACAAACGGGAATGAGGAGGACAGTGGCCGATGAATTTGGTCTGAACATGCCTGTTCCTTGGTGGTGACACATCTGAGGTGTCCCGCTATACGAATAATACAGGAGGAGACCTCAGATGTGTCACCACATCTATTATTGTAGTTTACTATAAAATGATCATGGGTAATGATGGTTATAAAACCCTGGATAGTGCCAGTAACTGGAGAATCTAGATCTTTGTGGCTAATTTTATCTTAGTTATGCTGAGCTGAGTACCTATTATGCAAACTTTTCCTACTTTGAGCATCCAGTTACTCTGTGTTCTTGGATCCACAGAACCACAGTGGGGAAGGATAAGAAGTAGTCAGGAGTATTTTAAAAGTCATCTTCACATAGTGATTAGCAATGAATGACAAATGTGTTCAATTAATGACAAATGTGTTCATATTCTCCCCAGTACTTTGATCTCACCTTGTTGGTGATTTAGGGCACCATTATCTCTACTGGCTTCCGCCAATAAAATCTATTGAACAGGAAGATAAAAATATGAAATTTAGCTTAAAAATAAAAATATTCATTAGTTCTAGAGAGGATTATTGCTTTGAGGCTCCTCTGATAGCAAAGTCTATACAGCTCATGCCCAATAAATCCACATTGAATGAAGGAAAACATTCATAGTACCAATTAATTTTAATTTCTTTTTCTTTCTAAAATATTGACTTTGTGAATGCTAGGAACTGGACTTGAAATATATGTCTGAGCTCAGTTATAAAGCAGAGAAGCTCCCTACTCTACTGCATATAAGTACTTAAAATTAATTCTTCACAGTGATTTTAGTAAATGCCATTACCATTAATTATCAAAAGCAGACTCTATAGACTCTGTTCCAGAGCTCCCTCATAAAAAGTTTCTGACAATTCAATAACATCTTTCAAGCCCTTTGCTATCTCAGAGATATAGTTTCTAACCTTAAAGTGGTACTATAACTATTATTCGGAAGAATAATACATTCTTACATTCAATTACATTCAACAAATGCATTATTTATTATTAAAAAGGCTATTATGATTAAATGGCTATCACTTAATATTTCTCTAAAATCAATTTTGAAAAATTTCACTCTTTTTTTGAATTAGATTTGTTTTCTGCAAGTCAATTCATGCTGAGCACTACAATCACTACCAAAGAAAACAGTGAAATCTCCAGTTACTCTATGGATTTTATCGTATTAGTTATTAAATATGACAGTATTAATGATCTAGGCCTGAAATTTTTCTATAAATTAAAGAATTTTCTCTATGTGGAAAGCCAGGTTTGTCGGTGCTTTGACTTACTCATCAAAAATTCATCTATCTTTATGCACCTTATTTTACTAAGTTTCATGGGAGCCTTTCATCAGAAAGGAAAAAGTGGGTGGACATTTAATTATAATACTTCCCTACCACCTACAAAGCTGATTGTTCCCACTCGCAAAATGGTGAGCCCAATTTAGCAAAGCCCCAGTGCCAAGACAGAAGGCTTTAGAGGGGACTCTTGCTGTTTGCAAGAAGTGCTGATTGCTATGAGCTCCACTAATTTCTTTGCTTTTTGACAGAATGCTGTTCAAGTTTCACACATTGCTTTAATTGGTCATCTGTTATCAAATAAGGATATGTTTGATTATAAATAAATACAGCTTTTCCAGTCCCCTCCCATTCTTCCTTCTTCTTTCCCTCAAAAAAATATAAAAGAAAAAGAACAAACCCATACTTAACACTTGTACACAAACCAACAACTGTTCTAAGTGAGCATCTTGGCAGCTCTCCTGTTTTGGTAGGGAAGGGATGCTATAGGCGGGAATGCTTTACTTATGTAGAACACAGCACACCGGTGTGACTGCCCACTCCCTTGGTTATAAACTGCTCAGCATCTTAGTCCTTTTACTGTTAAAAAGATGTGGCTGAACATGACCCTTAAAAGCCTAACCAAATGCACGGTGAGTTCCTTTCCATGTTGTAGTGATTTCTTTATAAATTTTCCACTTACAGTCTCTGGAATATAAGAAAAGGGTAATGATTCATTTATAGAAAAGTAAGAGCCTTCCCACAATCAAGTATAGATATTTTCAAATGGAATGTTAGTGTCTTAGAATTCGGAGAAAAGAGAAAATTATATGGGATTATAGCAGTTTGGGAATTTGGCAAGAAGTAAACAATAAGCTGAACCTTGAAAACTAGGCAGGCATTGGAATTGAAAAACAAACAAACAAACAAACAAACAAACAAACAAACAAACAAAAAACTCCAAGTAGAGATAACAGCATGAATAAAGGTATAGTGCTCATTCCTGTGTTCCAGGAATACTGTAGAAAGGAAATCTAGATAGCTAAGTTGGCAGGAGCATGAGATGGGATAGAGGCAGTTGAACAGCCTTAAATATTTGATTATCAGGCTGCACAGGTTAGACTTCCTCTTGTATAGCTGGCAGTAATATATCTGGAGAACTGTGGTAGCTTCTCACCAGGAAAGGGACTAAAGGGAAGTCATATTTTAGTAGAGCCTGCGTGTGGACTATTTTGCATCTGAATACAAAAATTTCTAACCTTTAACAATTGATTCTAATCTCACAAACATAGATTGCATTTAAAATAAACTGCATTTAAACCTAACTTATTATCATACATAAAAGAGAGAGAATAGAACTAGTTTTAATAATGAACTTGAAACAGAAAAGCAAGTGCCCCAGGACTTAACAGCACTAGGTTAAGGCTGGCCAATAGGAATTGAAAGAAATTACATGTATAGTTTTAAATTTTCTAGGATCCACACTAAAAAGAGTAAAAAACTAAACAGGTAAACTGATTTTAATATGTTTCATTTAATTCAATATACCCCAAACACTATAATTTCAATATAATCAATATAAAAGCCATTAATGAGATATTTTATATTTCTTTTTATGCTAAGACTTAAAATCTGGGATGTATTTTATATTTGAAGCCCATCTTAATCTACCCTGGCCACATTTTAAGTGCTCAATAGCCACATGGCTGGTGGCCAGATATCAGACAGTGCAGTTCTAGGTAGATAATGAGCAAGTTGAGAGCAGAAGTGTCTTTATTCATTAATTTAATACATATGTCTTTAAAGCCTATTGTGACCATATACTGTGTTGGACCCTGGACATACTGTCTAGAACCTTTGTTTTTGTTTCTTAGTCTGACATTTAGTAAGTGCAGTGTTCAATAAATGTTGAATGAATTATTGAATAAACGAACATCTATTAACCCCATAGAAAATCGTGAAATGTGGACAACAACGTGATTTATTGAGTAAAGTATGAAATATGGAGACAGACTTGGGTTTGAATCCTGGCTAGGTGTTCTTAGGAAAAACACTTAATATCTCTTATATCTGCCTTGTAAAAGAAGTGTTCCACTGCAACATGAAGAAAGTAGGATCCAATGAATACCAACGCATTAAAGTACCAAATGCCACACAGTGTGGACATCATCGTTCAGGAAACATTTGTCTTCCCTTTCTTCTCTAAATTTTTTTTTCAAAAATCTTGCCTGAAAAGAGATCACCTGAATCTTCAGATAGCTCTGACAAGCGGTGACATTTTCCTTTTGAAAATTTCACTTCATAAGGTAATTTTCAAATGTATATGTTGTTGGACCCTTGTATCCAACTTTCAATTTCAGATAGAATTGTTTTTCAGCAACATTAACAGGTCAAAAGTTGTCATGTGCAAAATTCTCTGCTAAAATTATGTACCCAAAGTTCTTTTGTTGTCGTTTGTTTGTTTGCTTGAGACAAGTCTCACCCTCTGTCACACAGGCTGGAGTGCAATGACGTGATCTAGGCTCACGGCAACCTCTGCCTCCTGGATTCAAGAGATTTTCCTGCCTCAGTCTCCCAAGTAGCTGGGATTACAGGTGCCCGCCACCACGCATGGCTAATTTTTGTATTTTTAGTAGAGATGAGGTTTCACTATGTTGGCCAGGCTGGTGTCAAACTCCTGACTTCAGGTGATCTGCCTGCCTCAACTTCCCAAAGTGCTGAGATTACCGGCGTGAGCCACCGCGCCCGGCCCAAAGTTTTGATATACAATTAATTGGTGGGTGAAACTTCTCTGAACTTGAAAACTTCCCCAAATTGACCTCCAACATGGTATTTGGTCAAGAGGTAACAAGCAAACATGCTAACTGACAACTAGCTGAAGAATAATCCCAGTCTTGAAACAAAACTTTGTTTTAATCATCAGCCTGATCATGCACTTTGGGGATGATCTGTCCTTTTTAATCAATTCACTATTCCACTCAATTAAACACAAGCGTAATGAGTCCCTACGACGTGCTCTTTAGGGCTTATATATACTGAACCCTGCTGGTTAAAGCCTCATTCCATTTTTGTCTTTTGTGTTTTAAAATGAATGAGTTCTACTCCCATGCTGAAGTGCTTTTAACAAATCACTAAACTTTGGAATTCAGTTTCATTATCTATAAATGGAAGATGTGAGATTAAAATAATTTTCTCCATTCCTGGCATTGAAGGTTCTAAAAACCAGAGGGGAGAGTTCTTTTATTTGTTTGATACATGTAGGTAATTTGATGGTGAATGGAAGAGGCTGGTTAACCAGACATACTGCAGGAGTGGTTATTTTATGGCTTTTATAGGACGAAAATAACTTTAAAAATAATAAAAAGAAAAGAAAAGGGAAGAAAATAAAGGAAAATAAAATATTTAGTAATCTGTGCCAAAATCATGCAAAATACTTTACACTCATAACCTCATTATATCAATGCTCACAATGACGGAGATAAATACCATTATTACCATTTTGCTGATAAGGAAACCCTAGCTGAGAGAAATTAAGCAACTCACTTAAGATCACACAGCTAATATATGGAAAAGTAGATATCAGCTCAGTTCTATCAATGCCAGAGATTAAAGGGATAAAGGTAGCATAATAAATTTAAAAGTAGAAAGTTAGCCCAAGTTTTATATGTTTAATTATTTAAATGAAGAGAAGAGAAACCTTTCTGAACGCTTTTGGACAAGAGACCTGCTATTGAGTACATCAGGCTGCAAAAATTCCGAGTTGATTAGATTTCTTCTTATTCCACCTTCCTTAATTAGAGAAGCAGAGAGCTGGGAAGCCCACACTTCTGCCTGTAAAGTCTGCATGCAGTCATTCATTCTAACTCTTAAGTAACTGCTTAGCTATTGCTTAGAGATTAGCCCAGGACACAAGACCTAAGAAAATCAGTCATCTTCTTCTAATGAGAAAGTACAAGTAGTCCATTTGTAAGTTGATTGGAACCATTTTGTCTTTTAACCAGTGCTATGTATACTAGTTAGCTTCCTTACTTAATCCTCAATAGGCTATTGAGTTCCTAATAGAAGTATAGACTCGAAGGGCATTTTGTTATGAATATTCTTCCTAATCTAAAATGCATTTAGAGTTGCCACTCCCTATCACTCAGCCCCCTCTCAGCCCTAAGGTGGAGACAGAAAATTCAAATGCTTACAGTAGGTTACCAAGAAGCAATGAGTGAAAGAAAGGGCTCAGTAGCATGAGGCTGTGCTGAAATAATGAGTATACACTCAGTCTAAAGGGGTTGGCCTCTACTCATCCCCAGTCAATTATTGCTGTGCATGAATGCAGGCCTAGTGTTGACAGACATTCACATTTCTCAAAAGAACTAAGAAATACGGATTTCAATGTAAAAGCCTGTTTGTTTTGAAATGTAGAAAGCTGAATCAATTTAAAGCAAAATTAAAGCAAAAACACAATCCCATCACTTATGACAATACATAATGCCAAGAATCACAAGTTTTGCAATTTCTGCTCTAGGGTCAAGTTTTGAAAAGACAAGGCTCAACAAGGTGGATTTTTGTTAAAGATGTCTATAAGATCTAGAGGACGTTATTTTGGTGAGAATCAGGTATTGCAACTATCTAGTAAAATACAGGAAGGGAACTTGATTTAGGGAAGTGGGTTCCTCCCAGCTTTCTTTCCTGTAGTGATTTATCTTGAATTAGGAGGTGAATTGAAGTGGATTAGAGAAACACAGAGGAGATCAGCTGTTTCCCCTTATCTCCTCTGCTGCTTGCAAGCAATGTTAGGGTAGGGGTCAGGAGAGAGGAAGGGGGACCTTGCCAAAGGATTATTCATGTGTATGTTAGACCTAGTTAAATCTGTAGCTGTGTATACCCAGAAAGTGCCTTTCATGAGAAAATTAACTAGGCTTGGTGATTTCTGCAAGATGGAAATGTTAGATTTGATGCTTTTTAAGAAATGCTCCCATCACTAAAAAACAAAGTCGAATTTACTCTGAATTGCATTGATCGTTTTGTCTTAAGTATAAGCAACTTGAAGAGATTTGAGTTTTCAAAGTCACTTTGACATTTTTATGAAATTATATATGGCGTTCCAATATAAAAGTGAAACATCCTTAGAGAGTTTCACTTTGGTGCTTTGAATCAGCCTAGTGACTGTGTACTGCAAATGATCTCTCTTCCTCTCCTCCTCTTTTTTCACTCTAATGTCTTCCTCTCATTATTTTATTCCAGCTATTGGTCTAGTCAGATCATTGTGTCAAAGGAGAATTATCTATGTTGCTTTAAATTTTTGTTAGCTAGCAATATGATGTTTAAAGTTTGCATTATGCTTGCAAAAGGCCAAATGTTCTTCAAATAAATTTAAAAATAAAACAGAAGCACTGCTGGTGCTAGAGATTCAATCACAATCAGAAGAAATATACTCTACCTCTTTGAATCCTAGCATTTAGGAGGAGCTAAATAAAAGTAAATGGCAATTGTGTATGGTTGTAATAACTGATGAACTACTGGGTCCTATGGGAACTTACATGCAGATTGAATTAGTTTAGGATTAAACATTCCAATTTTGAGAAGTAGGCTTCTAAACTATGAACTAAAGAGAATTTGGGGGTTAAAAGTTGAATTAGGAAAAGGAGATGAGAATAGAGGGAAAGTTTAGAGACAGAAGGACTGGCAACGTTTAGACTGAGGAATGAGTATAGATTTCTATCTGTAAATAAATATTTGTTTCTCTTGTGGACACCCAGAAGCGGATTTACTGAGTCATATGGCACATGCATTCCCACTAACAATGTATAAGAATTCTAGTTGCTCCACACCCTTGCCAATATTTCATATTGATAATTTTTGTGTGTGTTCTGTTTTCCATTTTTAATATGTATGTAATATTATCTCATAATGCTTCAACTTGCATTTCCCTAATTACAAATGATATCAATGATCTTTTTTGAGATATCTATTATCGAGATATAAGTCATGTACTATACAATTCATTCATTTCGATTGTTTCCAATATTCCACAGAGTTGTGCAACTATCACTACAATCAATTTTAAAACATTTTTTCTATCTCCCTCAAACTAGGTAACTATTAGTCTACTATTAATCTATCAAACTATTAATCTACTTTCAAGCCCTACTTTCTATCTCTACACATTTTCTTATTCTGGACATTAAATATAAAGGAACCATACAATATGTGGTCTTTATGACTTGTTTTTCACTTCGCATAATGTTTTCAAGGTTCACCTATGTGTAGCATGCATCAGTACTTCATTCCTGCTTATGCCCAGTTCTGATGTATACTGTTGTGTACTGCATTTCATTCTCTGTTCATATGTTGGTGAACATCTGGGTCATTTCCGCTTTTTTGGGTGTTATGAATAATTCTGATGAACATGTATATGCAAGTTTGTGTGTAGATATACTATTTCATTTCTCTTGGGTATATATGTAGGAGTGGCATTTCTGTGTTTCGGTCATATGATAACTCTATGTTTAACAGTTTGAGAAACCATTAAACTGTTTTTCAGTGGTGCCAGACTCTACCATTTTACATTCTCATCTGCAGTGTATGAAGGCTTCAATTCTCTACATGCCAACAGTTGTTACTATTTGCCTTTGATTATAGCCATCATCGTGGGGGTGAAGTGGCTTTTCTCTATATTTTCCTGTTGGCTAATGATGTTGAATAGCTTGTCATGTGCTTATTGTTCATCTGTATACCTTTTTAATAGAAATATCTGTTTGGATCCTTTGCCCATTTTTATGAATTCTAGATGTAACCCCCTTATCAGATATAGATTCGCAAAATTTTTCTTCCATGCTGTGGGTTCTCTTTTCCCTTCTTTGATGGTATTCTCTGAAGCATGAAGGTTTTATATTTTGATTAAATGCAGCTTATCTATTTTTTTCTTTTGTCATTTGTGCATTTGGTTTCATATCTAAGAAGTCATTGCCTAATCCAAGTTCATAAAGATTTATTTTTATATTTTCTTCCATGAGTTTTATACTTTTAGCTCTCACACTTAGGTGTTTGATCTATTTTCAGTTATTTTTTGTACATGGTGTTAGGTAAGAGTCCAATTTCATTCTTTTGCATGTAGATTCCCATTTATTCCAGCTTATTTCTTGAAAAGACAATTATTTTTCAATTACATTGCTATAAATAAATCAACTATAAATGTGAGGGTTTATTTCAAGATTCAATTCTATTCCGTTGATCTATATGTCAACTTTTATGCCAGTACCACTCTATCTTGATTACTTTATCTTTGTAGTAAGATTTAAAAACAGAAAGTATGAATCCTCCAATATCGTTCTTCTTTCCATTAAGGTTGTTTGGCTTTTATAGGTCCCTTGTATTTCTATATGAATCTTAGGATAAACTTGTAATTTATTCAATGACAATTTGAAATTTTGATAGGGATTGCATTGAATCTGTAGATCAGTTTGGGAGTATTTCCATCTTAACAATATTATGTCTTCTGATCACGGGATGTCTTTCTACTTATTTAGATCTCCTTTAATTTTTTTCAACAATGTTTTGTAGTTTTCAGTCTGCACTTATTTCATTAAATTTATTCAGTAAATTTTATTATCAATAAATTTTATTCTATTTGATGCTATTGTAAATGGAATTGTTTCTTAATTTCATTTTCAGATTTTTTTATTGCAGTGTATTGAAATATAATTTGTTATTTGTGTGTGTGTGTATATATATATATTTTTTTCTTTTTTTTTTTGAGATGGAGTTTCATTCTTTTTGCCGAGGCTAGAGTGCAATGGTACAATCTCGGCTCACTGAAACTTCTGCCTCCCAGGTTCAAGCGATTCTCCTGCCTCAGCCTCCCGAGTAGCTGGGATTACGGGTGCCCACCACCACGCCTGGCTAATTTTGTGTTTTTAGTAGAGACAGGGTTTCACCATGTTGGCCAGACTGGTCTTGAACTCCTGACCTCAGGTGACCTGCCCACTTCAGCCTCCCAAAGTGCTGGGATTACAGGTATGAGTCACCGTGCCTGGCCTGTTATTTGTATATTAATTTTGAATCTTGCAACCTCGCTGAACTTTTTAGCTCTAATTGTTGCTGTGTGAATGTGTGTTCCATGAAAGGGCTGTATATACAAAGCATCCTCCAAAGGCTAACAGTGAAGAAAGCAAAGAGTGAGGCAGACAAATCTAGATTATAGGAAAATAGAGATTTATTGGGAGAACTTAGAAATGGAAGCATGTCTTACGCAGCTGCAAGATAGGTAGATCTCTGCACCACAACCCCCTTAGTCCCAGGCTTGAATTGGGGAAAAAGTATATGTGCTCCAGAAGGAATGAGTAGGTAGCTATGGGCCTCATAGCCTATGATGTATGCAACACCATCAAGGGTTGTTTTGGAGGAAAGGGAAAACTTACAGTGAACAGGTATTTCTATATAAAAAGTAATACATCAGCTAGACATCTTGGAGGCATTCCTAGACTTAGGGTTAGTCAGGAGTCACATGGCAGATTAGCATTTAAATAGAGTCACTCTTGTTCATACAGTGTGTGTGTGTGTGTGTGTGTGTGTCTTCCTTAGGATTTTCTATATACAAGATCATGTCATCTGAGAATATAGCTATACTTCTTCCTTTCTGAAGTGGATATCTTTTATTTTATTTTCAAGCCCTATTTTCTTATTTTGTGTTGTTTAAAAGTTGTTTATGTATTTAGAATGCAAGTTTTTTATTATTTATGGGATTTATAAATATGTTCTCTATTTCTATGGCTTGTTTTTCTAATCTCTTCAGAGTATCTTGTCCATGGCAGAACATTTAATTTCAATGAAATCAAATTTATTAAATTTACTATATATGGATTATGCTTTTATGATTTAGATAAGAAACTTTTGCCTAATCCAGAATTACGAAGACTTTCTTCTATGTTTCTCTGGAAGTCTGATAATTTTAGGGTTTGCATTAATTATTGTATATTAGTTAATTAGTGGTATGAAATAAAGGGTCAAAGTTTACTTATTTATTACATATGGATGTCTAATTGTTTCAGCGTTATTTGCTGAAAAGATTATCATTTGTCTATTAAATCATGTTTGTACCTTTGTGAAATATCTATTGGCCTATATGTGTGGGTATGCCTCTGGTCTCTGTGTTCTGTTTCATTGATCTATGTGTCTACCGTTTATTCAAGATTGTCTTTAAAACTGTAACTTTATAGTAAGTTATGAAATCAGGTGTTGTCAGTCCTCTAACTTTCTTTTTCTTTAAGAAAATTGTTTTGGCTACTCTATTTCTTTAGTTTTTCCATGTAAATTTTAGTAAAAGCCTATCAGTACCTACACAACTATTGTTAAGATTAAGATAGAAATCATATTGAATCGTTATATTAGTTGAAAAAGGATTGAGATCTTAACAGTATTGAGTTCTCCAATCCACAAACATGGTATATCTCTCCAATTATTCAGGCCTCCTTTGATTTTTTAAATCAATGTTTTGCAGTTTTTAGCATTCAAACATTTTTGATTGCTAAAAAATTTGCCACCTATTTTTATACTACATAAATCCATTGTAAGCTTTTTAACTTATTTTGTTAGTTTATGTGTTTTTCTTTTTTGTGTGTAGTACACTTAAAAGAAATTTTAGGAAAGTTGCCCATTAAATTAACTGATTTGATGTATAAACTAATTTAAGTAAGAAATGTGATGCTGCTTTTAAAATCAAAACTTGTTAGAACTTTGGAAGGCAGTATAGTCTAATGTAGTAGGAAAGAGCATAGAGTGAAACAAATACTGATTTCAATACCATGTGAATCTGAGCAACTTAGCCCATCATTCTCTCATTAGGAAGATGAAGACAATGTCTATGGACAGCACACCTATTCATTTATTGGGACAATCCAATGAGGTAGTACAAATAATATTACAATAAATATAAACCTAAAAAGTCCTAGGTTGGGAAAAAGAAATAAAACTGTCTTCGTTTGTAGATGACATGATTGTCTATGTCAAAAACCCAAAGCATTGACTAAAAAACTCTTTCTGGAACTAATAAATGATTGTAGAAAGGTTGCAGAATATATGATTAATATACAAAAGTCAATTGCTTTCCTATATACTAGCAACAAACAAGTGGACAAGTGGAATTTTTTTTTTTTTCAAGATAGTCTCACTCTGTCACCCAGGTTGCAGTGCAGTGGCACAATCTAGGCTCACTGCAACCTCTGCCTCCCGGGTTCAAGTGATTCTTCTGCCTCAGCCTCCTGAGTAGGTGGGATTACAGGCATGCACCACCATGCCCGGATAATTTTTGTATTTTTAGCAGAGACGGGGTTTCACCATATTGCCCAGGCTGGTCTTGAACTCCTGACCTTGTGATCTGCCTGCCTTGACCTCCCAAAGTGTTGGAATTATAGACATGAGCCACCACGCCCAGCCTGGAATTTTAAATTAAAAACATATTATCATTTATACCTTAACACCCTCAAAAATGAAATACTTAGGTATAAATTTAAATTGAGGAAAACTACAAACCTCTGATGAAAGATATTTTAAAAGTCTAAATAAATGGAGATACTCCATATTTGTGGACAGGAAAACTCAGTATTGTCAAACATGTCACTTCTTCACAACTTTATAGATTCAATGCAATCTCAATACAAATCCTAGCAAGTTATTTTGTGGACATTGACAAATTACTTCTAAAGTTTATATGAACAGGTAAAAGACACAGAATAGCCAACTCAATATTGAAAGAGAAGTACAACATTGGAGGACTGACCTTACCTGCCTTCAGGCCTTATTGTAAAGCTATAATGATTGAACCAGTATGGTATTTAAACAAAAAATGTAAATAGATAAATAGTATAGAATAGAGAGCATAGAAATAGACCCACATAAAGACAGTCAACCAACATTTGACAAAGGAGCAAAAGCGTTACAATGGAGAAAAGATAGTTTTTCAGAAATGATGCTGAAATAACTGGACATCCAAATGTGGAAAAATGAATCTTTACACATCCCCAACACCCTGCTCAAAAATTAACTCAAAATGGGTCATAGACTTAAATGTAAACTGCAAAACCATAAAACTTTTAGAAGATAACATAGGAGAAAATCTAGATGATTTTGAGAATGGCAACAACTTTTTAGATACAACATCAAAGTCATGATCAATGAAGGAAACAATTGATATGCTGGATTTCATTAAAATAATAACAATCTGTTCTGCAAAAGATAATATGAAGAGAATAAGAAAACAAAGCCACACACATGAATAATATTTTTGAAATACATAGATTTGATAAAAGACTATTATCATCCAAAATGTACAAAGTACTCTTAAAACTCAACAATAAGAAAACAACCAAACTGAAAAATGAACTAAAGGCCTGAACAAATCTCTAACCAAAGAAGATATACAGATGTCCAATAAGCATATGAAAAGATGTTCAACATCATATATCACTGGGGAATTGCCAACTAAAACAACAAGATACTATTACACATCTAATAAAGTGGCCAAAATCCAAGATACTGGCAATACCAAGTGTTGGTGAGGATGCCGAGCAAGAAGCATTGTCATTCATTGCTGGTGGGAATGCAATTGCTGGTGGTACAGCCACTTTGGAAGACAGTTTGGCAGTTTCTTACAAAACTAAACATACTGTTACCATAAGACCCAGCAATCACACTCCTTGATATTTAACAAGGGATTTGAAAACTTATGTCCACACTAGAACCTCCACATGGATGTTCATAGAAGCTTTATTAATAATTGCCAAAACATGAAAGCAATCAAGATGTCCTTCAGTAGGTGAATGAATAAATAAACCGGGGTATATCCAGACAATGGGAATATTACTCAACACAAAATAATGAGCTACCAAGCCATGAAAAGACATGGAAGAAACTGAACTGCGTAGTTACTAAATGAAAAAAGCCAATCTGAAAGGATACATCCTATCTGATTCCACAATATGACATTTGGAAAAGGCAAAGCTGTGTGGACAGTAAAAGATTAGTGGTTGCCAGTGGATAGTGAAGAGGGAGAGATGAGGAGGTACAGCACAGAAGATTTTTAGGGCAGTGAAACTGTTTTGTAGGATACTGCAACAGTGGATACATGTTATTATTGTCAATCCGCATGCAATGTACAACACCAGGAGAATATCTTTCTTTCTTTCTTTTCTTTTCTTTCTTTTTTTTTTTTTTTGAGATGGAGTTTCCCTGTGTTGCCCAGGCTGGAGTGCAGTGGCACAATCTCGGCTCACTGCAACCTCTGCCTCCCGGGTTCAAGTGATTCTCCTGTCTCAGCCTCCCAAGTAGCTGGGACTACAGGTGACAGCGGGGACTACATGGTGACTACCTGCCAACATGGCTGGCTAATTTTGTATTTTTTTTTTTTTTTGAAGAGATGGGGTTTCACTATGTTGGCCAGGTAGTCTTGAACTCCTGACCTCAGGTGATCCTCCCGCCTTGGCCTCCCAAAGTGCTGGGATTACAGGTGTGAGCCACCGTGCCCAACCTAGGAGAAAATCTTTATGTAAACTACGGACTTTGGGTGATAATGAAGTGTCAGTGTTCATCGATTGTAACAAATGCACCGCTGTGGTGCAGGATATAGACAGAGGGGTATATTGTCTGTGTGTGAGGACAGGGGTGTATGGGAACTCTCTGTACTTTCTGCTTAATTTTTGAGCACCTAAAATTGCTCTAAAAATAAACTGAATTAATTAATTATTTTATTAATTATTAATTGGTTTATTCATTTAACAAATCTCAGGTAAAATGAACATCTGGTGGGATAAAAGAAATGCTGAGACAATGTCCCATTTAAAAATGTCTTTTATTCATGAAAATTTTAATTTATCTCTGATCAACAGTTAAATAATATGATTTAAGCATTTTTGTTTAAACATAGAAACTCCAAGATATTAATTATATAGGAGCTGCAATACATCTGTCAGCTAGCAGCATGTCAGCTATAAAATATACCTAGGAAAGCAGCCACAAGAGGACATTCACACTCAAATTAGCAGATTTATCTGATTTCAAAAATGGAACAATTTTTAACTACATTGGCAATGAGCAGAACAGAAACATGAAAGCAGTAGTATCATTTTTAAAAAAGGTAACCTTGAAGTCAGTGAAAATGTCTGCGGAATTGCTTTTTCAACACAGAGACACACAAATGGATCTCACATTTTTGTTTTCAGAACTTTGAAGGTTATTAATCTCTAGATTCGAACGTTTTTTGTAATCAAACTTTTTCAATTTCCAAAGCCTCTTTGCAGTTAGATTCCCTCGTATAGGTTTGGCATGAGATGGTGCTGATACCTTTGATGCCAGAGTCGATGAGCTCTGTGGTAAGGACTGACAGCAGGAAGCACAGACACCAGCTTTCTTTAAGAAATGGACTGTCACTGTCAATTCTGCTGTGTAGAAGTCTGGACTCTTGTCAGTATGAATCTCCCATTTGAACTATGAGTTGGTGCCAGTGGAGAAAAAAATCCCCTCACTGTGGACGTAATTGTATCATTTTTATGATTGTTATAAACCTTTTTTAGAAAGGAAGAGGAAGATAAATGAGGAAAAGCATAGGGATCACCCAGGATTTATCTATTTCTTTGCTTGTTTCTAGGATACCTTCCTTCCTAAGAACTGGAGCAGAACAGCCCACACCAGAGTAGTTATTCATCACAGGCCCAGGTGTCTCTGCTTTTGGAGTCCTGTTTTCTAAATCCCCCAGTATATGAAAACCACATTTCCATGACCAACCCACATGTAATTTCTGGAATTTGTGGTCAGTCTTAGACATTTTCTGCAGGGAGCTAATAAAGATTAGATCTGAGTTATGACTGGAAGGTAGCTAAGTGATGTGCATAGGTCAGTTTTCCATAATTCAATTTATGTTCAGAAAATTCACAGCTATAAAGCTACCTGCTGCATTAAAACAGGATTGTAGTGATGCAGTGAGAGTGTGACCTGCAGGCAGTTTTACCGGAGCTAGAGAGGTCTCAAGATTTCCATGGTGTGATCATTATTTAAAGGCAGACTTCCTACTCACAAGTGTGACTGCTATTAACCGTTTAGTCTTGAAGAATTTCAAATTTATTTATTATTTTCCTAAGAGTAGGAAGGAGTTATTTTGACCTTGTTAACAGACTGAGTGCCTTTTCTATCCAAGATATGAACACACAGTAAAAAATTAAAAAGCATTAAGGCCCGAGACAATATATACTTTCTAAGCTTGTAAGCAACATTTAAGTGAAATAAAGTCAAAACATTTGAATTAGGTTCTATTCCTGGCTCTGTCACTTGACTTTGGCTATTATGCCTTTGTATAAAATACATTTCACCAGCATTTTATTTCTGTTATGCTTTTAATCTCCATTATGTTGATGAAAAGACTTTTTTTTTCTCTTGGAATACATCTTGAGATTATTGACTAAAAATGTATAAAGTATGCCATGAATAATCCCTACTAATTACTAATCACAGTTCCATGACACTGCATTCCTTTGCGCACATGTGTGTGCACGCACACACACACACTCACACTGCATCCATTTTTGGCAACATATAAAAGGAATATTTTTAAAGTTGTGGGTGTAGACTTTTTAGGATTGACTCTTATTGGGAGAAAAATAGTTGTGCAAAATTTGATACTTATGGGGAGTCAAGGGACTCTCACCTTCATCTCTCTCTCTCTCTACCACAATTTTTGTGTAGAGAGACATAGAAGGTATCCACTTATAGTTACCTACTGTAGTGAGTGAACCTCTTTGTGATTCCATTTCCTCAAATGCAGAATGGGGACAATACCACTTTACAGAGTAGTTGTGAAGATAAAATGACATAGCTAATGTGTGAGGACTTAGAAAAGGAAAAAAAATGCTATGCAAATAATACTTGTAGTAATATTAATAGCTATCCTGTGTAAATGCTTTTGCATGCCAGACTATGTTACAGGCTTTATCTCAGTTAGATATTATTTGCCAAATTTTATAGAATGTTAAGAATGGTGAATCAGCTTTTTGACATCACACTGTTAGAAGATAGTAGAGCTAGAATTTGTACCTAGGTCTAAATGGATTCAAAGTCCATAATCTTTTGTTTTCTATTATACCTTTCATAAAATATTTGTCTTTGTCTTCACTAATAATTTTTACCTTGAAATTTGTTTTCCTAATATTATCTAGTATTATTTGTTAGCATTTGCTCCCAATGGCAAAACCAACTTTGTTACGTCTGATTGGACCGAAGACAGTCAGAGAGATGGAAAAGCTTAACAGACCTTCTAGCTTGCATTTTTTTTTCATTTGGCAAACAAGAAAATTAAGGAACATGCCAATGGCATATAGTTAGTTGGTGGAAGGTTAACTGACTACCAGATATCTCAATTGTAAATACCATTAATATGACTCATTATCTAATGCCTTATCATGGATAATATTGTGTGTCTTTTCTTCCCAGCTATGTTATCAGCACTTAAAATAATGGCTGTCTGTGGGCCGGGCGCTGTGGCTCACGCCTGTAATCCCAGCACTTTGGGAGGCCAAGGCGGGCGGATCACGAGGTCAGGAGATCGAGACCATCCTGGCTAACACAGTGAAACTCCATCTCTACTAAAAATACAAAAAAAAAAAAAAAAAAATAGCCAGGTGTGGTGATGTGCGCCTGTAGTCCCAGCTACTCAGGAGGCTGAGGCAGGAGAATGGTGTAAACCCAGGAGGTGGAGCTTGCAGTGAGCCAAGATCACGCCACTGCACTCCAGCCTGGGCAACACAGTGAGACTCTGTCTCAAAAAAAAAAAAAAAAATGGCTGTCTGCATTATATACCATCAGATCCTCCATGTATGGGACATATAGTAGCCATTCTACAATTAATTAAATGATTTAATAAATGCAGACACTTATGGAGCACATCCTTTGTCAGCAGGCCTGGCTTTTAAGGGATGGTGAGCAGAAACTTTAGTCCTTTAGATATTCTGCACACCTTGATAATGTATTTTTAAATGGTAGAGTTAATACCAGCAGATAAGCTTGTTCTTTGGTGTGATTTTTACCAAGTTTACTGTTTGACCTTGGCCAATCACAGAATAACTAAATATGAGGTAATCTGGACTTTTTACATCAAGTTTTAAAATATTTAGAACCTATGTGGTTACTTCTGCATATGCCAAACTTGAACAGGCATTACACTTGAAGCTAACAAATAAGATGTTAACATGATGCAGTGTAAAGAGAGCTCCAGACCTTGTTTGACTGAAAACTAAGAATGTGATGACAGCATGGTGGATGAGAGCTGAGAAGCGCTGGGGGTGGAGCTGGCTGTGAACAGGTGACTGAGTTTGTGCCAATCCATATAAAATAATGAACCCACGGTCTTGAATTGTGACTCTTAACTTTTAAAGAGCTTTTGTGTTAGTGTAGTTAAAACAATTTATCACTTTGAAATCAAGTAAGATATTTCAAAAGTCATTAAACAATCATTTTTGGGTGCTGACTTCTGAAATATTTTATTACAATTTATTCCTCAACATAAAAACCCTAGAACTCCTAAAGATATAGTATTATACCTCAGATTCAGGAGTTTCATTTATTCATACACAAAAGAGACTTAATTACACTGATTATTTTTCTCTATGCCATTTGGTAAGCATTTTATTTTAGGGGTAAGGATTAGACAATAATCCTTATAAAACAGTATTTGAGATTTTAAACTAAGCAAATTAGCCAATTGTATAATAACATTATCCTGAAATAAAGTCAAATATTTAAAATATAAATGCAAGGCAAACAACTTTTCTCCACTAACCTCTAAGAAGCCAGTGATCATTAGATAATATCTAGAAATAGGTGATATGGAACAGTGGAAATAGAGTTGTCCTGAATCACAAGACAAATATCCTGTCCTAACCCCAATGCTCTCATTAACTAGTTGAGTGATCTTGACAAAATGTTAACCTTTTCATTAAAAATATGGAAGTTGATGATCTATAAGGTGCTTCTAACACTAAAACAAAAACAAAACTTAATTCTTTGATCCAAATTAGAATGTCATGTGCAAAAGACATAGAGTCCTTAATTATTTGAAGAAACAGTATTTTTGGCCAATTCAAAGGAATAAAAACTATACTAAGAAGAGCTAAATAGACAAACAAACCTTAACAAATTGGTCATATCAGTTCTTGGTGCGTGAAGATTATTTGTAAAACCTAATAAGTGATCCAAAGTTTCCTTTTTCAGCATGGATTCGGATCATTTTAGAAGCTCATAGGTCTGAGAGCGTGCATTTGCTCTGTCATAGTAGTCAGTTTCTTGCAGACTAAAGCCCTGCCACCTGCAGTTTACATTCATCCTTCCCTCTTTCTGCTTTTCCTCCTCTTCCTCCTTCTTTCCTTTTTTTTTTTTTTTTTTTTTTTTTTTTGAGATGGAGTCTCACTCTGTCACCAGGCTGGAGTGCAGTGGCACTATCTCAGCTCACTGCAACCTCTGATTCCCTGGTTCAAGTGATTCTCCTGCCTGAGCCTCCCAAGTAGCTGGGACCACAGGCACACACCACTGTGCCCAGCTAACTTTTGTATTTTTGGCAGAGACGGGATTTCACCATGTTGACCAGGATGGTCTCCATCTCTTGACCTAGTGATCCACCCGCCTTGGCCTTCCAAAGTGCTGGGATTACAGGCATGAGCCACCACACCCGACCTCCTCCTCCTTCTTTCTATGGATCTCATTTCTACTCTTTCAGAATGCATTCTTCCTATACAGTTTTCTCCTTTATGAATAACTAGAAGTACCTCACACCAGACATGTTACAATCCAATTAGGTGGATTATAGTTTTCCTTAAAGCAGAAATAGGCAAGTCAGGTCTGTTCAAGAATATAGTATCTCCCCAAAATGGCTTTAGAGTATCAATCTCAGATAAACCCAGATAAAGTCTCATATTTTCAGAAAATATTTGCAATATCTCATATTAAGGGTTAATTTACTTATAAGCAAATGTCTGTATCTAGGTAAAAAGTCATATGCTGATGACTTTATTAATTTTATTTGCAGAGGGTAAATTTGTATGATCTTTTCCTCTAATTCTAAGGGTTTTTCCTCTTTAGAGATTAGGTACTATTCTGTATCTACATGGATACAATGATGCCTATTCACCTTTTAGATGTCTGAAAGAATATTACAAGTTTATCCCTGTAAAATACATGTATCTTACATTGTCTATTATAATCAGCCAGTGGGGAGGTGTTTGGGGTCAGCCAGGCATGTTGGTGCTCCTGTGATCATACCAAGAAGGTAAATGCATTCTCGGTTTGTGTGTTGGAAAATCTTGGATCTTATGTCCAATACATAATTTAAATGTATACCACTTTACTCCATATCAATGAAAATAAGTTAGAGCTTCGGTCTTTCAGGTTGTTATTAAAAAAAAATCATGTGTAAATGGTAGAAAACCAGGGGCAGAGGAAATGATGTAAAATATAAACCTACTAACTGAGCAGTATAGTTAAAAGGTAAGATGTTTACATATTAAAATATTCCATCACTAGAGATACTGACTCATGAGCAGGTAAAAATGTCAAACAAATAAACAGAAATTGAGAACACCAGAAGAGGACGCTTTGTCTTGATAATTAGATATCTTCCTAATGCATGAGAGAATCCTGGTGTATCGGGTGAAATTCACCCCTGATATTTCACATAAGTTCTTTTCTATTTTCCCTAACTGTCAGCCGGTCTGAGAAATAAAGGGACAGAGTACAAAAGAGAGAAATTTTAAAGCTGGGTGTCCGGGGGAGACATCATGTCGTCAGGTTCTGTGATGCCCCCTGAGCCGTAAAACCAGCAAGTTTTTATTAGTGTTTTTCAAAAGGGGAGGGAGTGTATGAATAGGGTATGGGTCACAGAGATCACATGCTTCACAAGGTAATAAGATATCACAAGGCAAATGGAGGCAGGACGAGATCACAGGACCACAGGACCTGTGCGAAGTTAAAATTGCTAATGAAGTTTCGGGCATGCATTGTCATTGATAACATCTTATCAGGAGACAGGGTTTGAGAGCAGACAACTGGTCTGACCAAAATTTATTAGGCGGGAATTTCCTGATCCTAATAAGCCTGGGAGCGCTATGGGAGACCGGGGCTTATTTCATCCCACAGCTACGACCATAAAAGACAGCCGTCCCCAAAGCGGCCATTTCAGAGGCTTCCCCTCAGGGACACATTGTCTTTCTCAGGGATGTTCCTTGCTGAGAAAAAGAATTCAGCGATATTTCTCCCATTTGCTTTTGAAAGAGGAGAAATATGGCTCTGTTCCGCCTGGCTCACCGGCAGTCAGAGTTTAAGGTTCTCTCTCTTGTTCCCTGAACATTGCTGTTATCCTGTTCTTTTTTCAAGGTGCCCAGATTTCATATTGTTCAAACACACATGCTCTACAAACAATTTGTGCAGTTAACACAATCATCACAGGGTCCTGAGGCGACATACATCCTCCTCAGCTTATGAAGATGACAGGATTAAGAGACTAAAGTAAAGACAGGCATAGGAAATCACAAGGGTATTGATTGGGGAAGTGATAAGCGTCCATGAAATCTTCACAATTTATGTTCAGAGATTGCAGTAAGGACAGGTGTAAGAAATTATAAAAGTATTAATTTAGGGAACTAATAAATGTCCATGAAATCTTCACAATTTATGTTCTTCTGCCATGGCTTCAGCCAGTCCCTCCATTCGGGGTCCCTGACTTCCCGCAATGCTAGTGAACGTGCAGTAGAACCCAGCAAAGGCCAAACACTCATCCAACGTGTTGTAGAGGAGGAATCCATGCATTGTGTAGTGAATTGTATTAGTTTTTCCTGAAGGTCTCTTCAGCTCTGAAAATCTGAATTTGTGTTTTCCCAGCCGTCAGTTTACATGACTTGTAAATTGAAATTACCCATCTTGGCCCAGCCTTATATAAATTGTTCTGTGAGGCCTCCCCTCACTCTTGCTGGTATCAGACGTTTTCTTCCATGGTACTCACAAAGTACTTTGGTAATGTCTTTAGACTTTGTATTTTGACTTACCTGCCCCCTATGCAATGATACATCTGTGTTTTCCTGGCCTTGGGAATTTGCTTGTATCATCTCTTCCCTTCCATCTAGCCATTGATCCACTATCATAACCCAGAAAAAGCCTTCTTTACTTTCAGTTCAAGTGCCAGAAGCCTTCCTTTATCTGCACCAGAAGGCATTGCTTTCACTTCTGAAATCTACTAAGATATCATTTAAAAAATCTAATCATAATTTATCTTTGATTATAGCAGTAGCCTCCAAACCTAATATGCATAAGAATCACCTAAAGGATTTTATAAAATAGTGTATTTGGAATAGTTGTTTAAACAAAAATTCTGTTTCACTAGGTGATTCCATGAATCTGCATTTCCAACAAATCCACAAGTGATACCTATGATGTTCATGGACCACGCTTTGAGAACAATGGCACAGTCTAGATTGTAAGCTTTTCAAAGTTCAAGGCAAGATTGCTTTTCCTCTCCATATTATGTATCAGCTTCAAAGAGATATTTCAGCTTCAAAATCCCTTGCTCTAGGAAGTGTTCTATGAATGAAGGGTTAAACAAGGTCAAGTGGAATTTAATCATACTTATCTTCTAACTCATGAAACTACCATAGTGATAATTTTGTAATGGCAAAAAGAGAGGCAAGTCAATTGCAAAAGGAGCTTCTGTTTCTGTCTGTGAGAATAATAATACATTTGAAAAAGAAACAGCATTTTCACACAGAGAAAAGAAAACTGTAGAAAGCAAAAGAGAAATGAACAGAGCTTATTTTATTCCACTTAAATGGAACTGCCATGTGCTGGAAAATCTAAATTTGTTAACTCCAAAGAGAATTAGGAAAAAGGGACTAATTCCCTTTTTCTTTCTATGAAAGAAAAATAATTTGACAAAATTGAATATTACAGTGTAATCACATAAAGGTAGTCTGAAAATGCCTGTCTGTGGAGTTGAAACATAAAATTTTCTAAACCTAGGGAGCATAAACCCCAGAGCCTCACAGATGCTGTGCCAGTGTGGGACTTCTGTGTTTATTATATTTTGCATCGTCATTCAGAAACTGTTCTTACAATAGCCCCAGTCTAATTTCTTTCATTATTAAAGTACATGGTGGTATTCTTGCTGATTGAGTAAAGTCTCACCATGTCTGGCCACTCTTAGGGAAACAACTTTCAAGATATTAACAGGACTAAAACATTAATACCATTTTCTTTTTAATAAAGTCCCCCGCTCTTGTTTAATAACCCAAAGCAACAAAGAGAAAGAGAAACACAGTGACCCACAATTCTTCTCTCAAGACATGATTCCCCAAATGATCTGAATCTGGCCAGCCAGGAACAAACACCTTTCCTACTCCATTCCCACGTTATCCGCACGTGCTTAATGTTGTCTCAGGAGGGCTTTGTTCTTCATGTTTTAATACACACAGCCAGAAATTAGAATTTTTCTTTGTATAAACTTTAGCAAGTCTCTCAGATATATATGTATACACATATGTATATATTTTATGTATATGCTTGTGTCTACACACACACACACAAACACACAAATGTACTTTCCCCAATCAGACTTAGTTAAATTTTTGTATTAGGAAATTTTTATTTAATCCCCCACTAAAAACAAGTTTATTCCAGATATAGTGGCCAGTACGTTACAAATTAGTCTTAACCATGTACTTTTAATGGTTCTATTAGACAATGAAACACATTTCATTTCCAACTAGCTTTTAAATAGCTGTCTATATATAAGATAATCTTAAAAAGAAATCTAATAGTAAAATGCATAAATAATGTAAATAAATATATATAAACATAACATATTTTAACTAAATCACTAGCTGTGGATGCTTAATTCACCTTTCCTTACATGCTCGTGGGATATCTGTGAAAATACACACTGATACAAAGTTAAAAAATATTTCAATCTGTGATTGAGCTCCCTTGGAAGAATTGCTGTAAATTAGGGATTCTGAAATTTGGTGCCCAGAGCAGCAGCATCAGCATCACCTGGGACTTGTTGGAAATGCAAATTATCAGGATCCACCACAGTCCTATTAAATTAGACGGTCTGGGAGTGTAACAGCAATCTGTTTTGTTTTGTTTTTACAAGTCCTCCAGGTGATTCTGATGGACACTAAAGTTTGAGAACCATTGCTCTAAATACAGTAGAGATGGAATGGATCCAGAAGTGATGAGAATGGGTGGGAGATGTCTTTCATTCATCCCCACTCTGGATCTTTTGTTCAGAGATTTATAATCTCTGTGTATATCTAGAGAATTTAGTGATAATCCCAGGTCTATGGGTGACTGAGATGACTGAAATTTATTTTGTATCCTCCTCCACATCCCCCTCACACATCACTATCTTTCTTCCTCTATTCTGGAGATTGCAACTTCCATATAGCATGTTCAGAGGTGAAAAGGGTTGGGAAAACCACACAACACATTTATAAAGCAAATTATAAGTAGAACCATAAAATACCAGTAGTGTGGGAAATAGAAGAAAATAATTTCACGCTGCTTAAAATTATCCAGAAATAAATACACCTACTTTACTGCAAGGATTAGGGAAACAGGAGATGATACAATCTCACTTAATCTGGGTTTCATTGACAAGATCAGAAAAGGAATATCTGGATGTACACAGGGAAATAGTGATGGAGATTAAAATGAATACATACACTTATTTACATGAAATGTGTATATGGGTAAAGATCCCCTTGTTCGAATCGATGAAGACCAAACTCTTTCTACAGAAAGAGCTAATAACATAAGAAAAATTTGATGTCCTAACATTGCAAACAGAAGTAATTATTTTAGAAACATATTTTTTCTAGAATGTATATTTGCTTTTTCAATAAAGAACCAGAAAAGACAAATTCACTAAAGAAGAGATTAAAGATGATACAAAGTTGTCATTTGCAGAGATACAGCTTGTGAGCATAAAAAATCTGGGATGAGAAGGAAAATTAGAAAGAATACATTAAACTGATAAAAGTATTCATTGGAGGTGGTAAAAACAGAATCAGCTAACTATGAAATCCAGTCAGTGACTTAAAGAACAACTTTGAAAAGTACATTAAGAATGCAGATCAATCAAAAACATAATAGATATCAAGGAAAGAAAACAAAGATGCAATTTGTAGATAGCTGACAATCCTTGGGAATTAAGCCAAAACAAACTGACCAAAAAGAATAATCAAAGTCATAATAAAACAGCTATTATAGAACTAATAAGATTTTGGCTTTGTAAGTTTAAAAGGATCACTATGTTTCATGGAAAGCTGGTGAAAAAGACCTATGCCTAGAATATACTGTTAGATTTTTAAAATGTCAATAACAAAGTCATATCCTTCAGTGCAGGGAAGAGAAGGATGTTACTTAAAAGCACAAATTTTGGCTGGGCGCGGTGGCTCATGCCTGTAATCCCAGCACTTTGGGAGGCCAAGGCGGGCGGATCACAAGGTCACGAGATCGAGACTATCCTGGCCAACATGGTGAAACCCCATGTCTACTAAAAATACAAAAATTAGCTAGGTGTGGTGGCACATGCCTGTAATCCCAGCTACTCAGGAGTTGAGGCAGGAGAATCACTTGAACCAGGCAGTCAGAGGTTGCGGTGAGCCATGATCACACCAGTGCACTCGAGCCTGGCGACAGAGCGAGACTCCATCTCAAAAAAAAAAAAAAAAAAGTACAACTTTTAAGTTAGATTCAAAGTTTGCACCATAATAAATGCTAGAAGAAGTCACTTATATGGAGTCTCACAGGGAAAAAAATTGCATTTTAATATTTATAAATGTAGCCATGTTGTCATTTCTATGTGAAGACATTCTTGAAATTGTAAAGGATTCAAAACATATATCATTGATGAATCATTTTTGAATAATCCTACTTGAAAATATGCTCCAATAAAATGAAAAATGAGAATGTGGCAACTAAGAACTAGAGAATTAAATAACATATATACAGTGGTGTGGGCATGATTCCAGTTCAACATAAAGATTTTAAAAATCTTTTGCAACACTAGTCACGGAATATATTGCAAATGTTAAAAAAATTCCCAGAGAATAAATATATGAAAAGTTTGGCCATTAAACAGTCATAATCAACAACTGTATCCTCAAAATATCTTGTCAAATACTGAAAATTTAAGTGAACTAGAAATAAAAAATTATTTTACACTAGTGTGTGTTGGGGGATGAAACATGCACAGGCCAATGTTTTTGTATTTTTCATAAATTTGTTAATCAGAGGAAATGGTTTAAGAATGCGCTTAAAAATTTAGGAGGATATGAATGTTTTGGTTTTGTATCACTGAAGAAAATTAAAGCACACAGTGCAGAGATAAAGTGAATCTTACCAGTCATCATAATCAAGGCACATAGATTTATATCCCAAATTAAATTCAAATATTCAGATTAAGTTTAAAACATTTAAAGTGTTATTAAAAATCAAATGTTTTTCAACTATTTACCAAAACAGTAATGTGATTTTAAAATATCACATTGTAAGCCATAAAAGCAACCTAAATCTGTTTGAAAACTCAAAAATTGTAAGACCACATCTCTCTGAAAACACTGCAAGAATGCTGTAAACGAATAATATGGATTAAATGATAAAAGCACACAGATAGAAATTTTAAAATATATATTGTAAATATATATTAGGTCAAATAGGAAATAATAACTATAATTTCATACTTTTTAGAACATTTTAACATAAAATTATTAAATTTTTGGCCCATTTACAAAGCTGTACACAGTGGCATAATTTTAGCCTTATTATTAATAAACAGGTAAGATGGAGCATAAAGAAGGGGTTCAATTTATTATGATAGAAAGAATAATGTAAAATTGTATTAGTTGCCTGGGCATGGCGGATCACTCCTGTAATCCCAGCACATTGGGAGGCCGAGGCAGGCAGATTGCCTGAGCTCAGGAGTTCGAGACCAGCCTGGGCAACATGGTGAAACCCAGTCTCCACTAAAATTAAAAAAAAAAAAAAATTAGCCGGGTGTGGTGGCATGCGCCTGTAGTCCCAGCTACTCGGGAGGCTGAGGCAGGAGAATTGCTTGAACCCGGGAGGTGGGAGTTGCAGTGAGTCAAGATGGCACCACTGCACTCCAGCCTGGGCGACAGGGCGAGACTCAGTCTAAAAAAAAAAAAATGTATTTGTCACTTTTCACTAGGTCTTTCTCCATGACAGTACAGAATCTCAATGGCTGTAATAAATGTTTGTTTCCCAGCACGTTGAATAAGAGAGGCTGGGTCGTTGTTGGGCGCTGTGGCTCAAGTGCACTCTGCAGGTTGGTCTGATGTCTGCTTTATGCATTTTTCTATTTCTGGGATGCTGACTGAAGGATCAGCCGCCAAATGGGAAGCATGTTCCCAAGGCAAGGGTAAGAACACAAGACACATGGAGAGGGACACATGGAATGCTCCATAAAGCCCCTATTTGGATGTGACACAACTTCTTTTCTACCTAAATGTTATTAAAGCAACTCTCATGGTCAGGCCTAGGTCAGTGGAGCCAAGGAATTTACTCTGCCCACAGTGAACCATGGCAAGAGTGAGAGCTAAGGAAGAATTGTGAAGAAATAACAATTTCTTCTATAATATCCTCTTCAATTAAAAAAGTAGAAGAAAATGGAGGAAAGACAATGATGGAGATAAAAGCAAGAATTTATTTATTAGAAGAAAGGTATCAGAAGAGTTGATAAGTTAATCAACTCTGGTTATTTCAAACAAAACAAGACTGACCCATAGTGAATCAAATAGTAAGAGTAAATATATATAAAGTTATAAATGTTATAAATTAAAATGGAAATATATTAAGAATAACTTTTTAAAATAAGGAAATACTATGTAAAATTAAATCTTAGTATGTTTGAAGGTCTCAGAAGCCATTTTTCTGAGAAAATATACATTACCTAAATTGAGCCAGAAAATAAAAACATTCTTAATGTACCATTAGTCGTGAGTAGTATCAAAATGTTAGTTACCTCTAAATAAGAATTTGGTCCCAAAGTATTTAGGGTTTTTAAAAGAATTATTCCTATGCTATAGAATTTGTTGTAAGACATGCAAAAGTATGGAAAGCTACCAATTGATTTATTTTCCCCCAAAATTCTATAATTATTACCTTATAAAAAGCCTGACAAAGATAACAAAAAGGTAATAATTATAGAATTTTTTATTATAGATAGCAAAATTCAATATTAAGGTGAATCAAGAAACCATTTAGAAAACTTTCACTGTTGCCTAGTCTGTTATACAGAATAACTTACTTTAATAATATATAATAAAAAATATTGTTTTATCAATAAAAGATAAAAAAGATATTTAATCAAAAAATGCTGACAATATTGAACATCTTATCTAAAAACAAATTCATAAGAACTTTTTGCAAAGCTAGCCACTGAATATATTGCAAATGCCTTAAAAAAGATTCCGTAATGTAATAAAATTTCTTTTTTTTTTTTTTTTTTTTGAAACAGTCTTCCTTTTTTTGAGACAGTGTTGCCCAGGCTGGAGTGCAGTGGCACAGTCTCAGCTCACTGAAACCTCCACCTCTCGAGTTCAAGAGATTCTCCTGCCTCAGCCTCCTGAGTAGCTGGAATTACAGGCGCCTGCCACCACGCCCGGCTAATTTTTTGTATTTTTAGTAGAGACAGAGTTTCACCATGTTGGACAGGCTGGTCTTGAACTCCTGACCTTGTGATCCACCCGCCTTGGCCTCCCAGAGCACTGGGATTACAGGTGTGAGCCACCATGCCTGGCTGTAATAAAATTCATAATGTAATGCACTTTTTTACATTTAAAGTCAGAGTTTTATATAACTAATCATTTCTGGCTTTAAATGTAAAAATAGTTCTCCACCAGCACCACCAACAAAATACTTTTGAGAAATTTAGAAATAAAAAGGTATTTTCTTAACATGCTGAAAAATATCAATATTATATTAACAACTAATAGTTCAGATTCCCATTATTATTATTATTTTATATAGTTCTGGAAGTTTGGCTTCTGTGATAAGAGTGGAAATAAGGAAGATAATTACTGGAGAAGAAAAACAACTTAAAAGGTGTTTTTTAGATTATATGTTTAGAGAGAGAGAAGAAAAGAGAGAGAAGAAAATTAACCATTTTTGGAATGAGTAATAAAATTCAATAAGTAAAAGAGTTTCTTTAAAAAGTCAATAGTTTTTTTTAAGGAATGATGAGAAATATGTGGAGCTTTGAGACAAATACCATAGAAATTTATCAGAAGTGAAAAATAAGAATTGAATAAAAAATATTGGTTAACATCTTGATATAAGAAATACATCACAATTAGTTATATAAAACTTGTACTTTTTGGTAAAACATGTCATAAATAAAATTAAAACTAATTATATCTGGGAAAATATTTGCAATAAATGTGGCCAATATAAAGTTCATATTTTTAATATGTACAGCACTGTTAGAAATTGTTTTTTAAAGATTACCTAATAGTTTTATCATGGTTTATTTTACACACAATAAGCCATTGAAAAGAAACCTCAAAGATAGGCAAAAAAATTTAACAACATCTTAATAGAAAATAGATGTAAAGAAGCTTTTCACAAATCACCATACTTTAGTTACAAATACAGAGAAAATCTTAGGCATGTAATCATTTTCCTAACTCATTAGAAAATTATATATACATCTGAGTAAGCTGTGGATTATGTATATACCTGAGTGAGGTTAAGTAAGCATTTTTTTTAGATGGAGTATAATTTGTTTCAATCTTTTGGAAAAGCCCTTTAACAATACAAATTAAACAAATAAAAAATATATACATATATATTTGTGTGTGTTCGTGTATACATATATACTTTAAAATAAAAACATACATATTTATTCTTTGACTCAACATTTCTCCTAGGAAAGTGTTATCTGAAAAGTTGATCATCTTAATTATAATCTGCAATGAAGAAAACAATAAGAAAAATCATAATATGTTATAAATTAAGGAATATGCTTCCACTAAATGTTTTATGAAAAGTTTGCATTAACACTTAGCACAAATTTAAAAAACAATATAATTACAACTTTTTTTTCTACTACACACAAGAGAGATAAAGAGATAAAATTCGAAAGAAAATTTTAAAAATGTTAGCAGTTTTTGCTTTGGCAAAGAAAGAAGATATTTGTTTTTTCTTCTTTTTTTTTCTAAATTTTCTTTAAAGAACATATCTTACTTGAATATAATAAAGAAGAATATATTTTAAAAAGGTATGACTTGACCAGGTGTGGTGGCTGACACTTGTAATCCCAGCACTTTGGGAGGCTGAGGCAGGAGGGTCACTTGAGATCAGGAATTCAAGACCAGCCTGTTCAACATGGTGAAACCTCGTCTCTACTAAAAATCCAAAAATCAGCTGGGCGCAGTGGCTGGTGCCTGTAATCCCAGCTACTCAGGAGGCTGAGGCATAAGAATCACTTGAACCTGGGAGGTGGAGGTTGCGGTGAGCTGAGATCATGTTGCTGCACTCCAGCCTGGGTAACAGAATGAGAATCTGTTTAAAAAAAAAAAAAAAAAAAAAGGTATGACTTTGTTTAGGGGATAATGTTTGGCTGTGTCCCCACCCAAATCCCATCTTGAATTGTATTTTCCATAATCCCCATGGGCCATGGGAGGGACCCAGTGGGAGTTAATTGAATCATGAGGGCAGTTACCCCCATGCTCCTGTTCTCATAATAGTGACTGAATTCTCACGAGATCTGATGGTTTTATAAAGAGCTTTTCCCTCTTTGCTTGGTACTTCTCCTTCCTGCCACCACGTGAAGAAGGACCTGTTTGCTTCTCCTTCCACCATCATTGTAAGTTTTCTAGGCCTCCTCAGCCATGCTGAACTGTGAGTCGATTAAACCTCTTTTCTTTATAAATGAACCAGTCTCGAGTATGTCGTTATTACCAGTGTGAGAACAGACTAATCAGGGTACAAAGCCAAGTGGATGGCTTTTCCAAGGAGAACACTCTGTAGTGCTAAATTAGAAGGAAATTGTTCCTCCTTTGCTAAAACTATCTTTATGTCAATTTACAGAGAGAGAGAGGTCTAGATTTTTCTCTGTTTTGTTTGCCCACCTCCAAGCTCACAGTAGGCTGCTCAGTGTATTTCCTGAATAAATGAATAAACACCTAGTCTAGCTGACTCAAATCTGTAGGATATGTTGCATGGGCAACCTCTCCAAGCCCTCTACTGGCATAGCAAAGGAAGAGAATAACCTGGGCAAATTGAGTCAATTATTTCCCCTGAAGTTAAATCTAGATGTTACAAACAGCTGTTATGAACTTTATTTAAATTTAATCTGGTAGCAGTGTTTTTGTTACTATTAGTTTGAGCATAAGAGCTAATTTTCTGAACTTTTCAAATCACTTTGAAGGGAAGATTTTCTCTTTTTTACCAAAAACTGTTGCATTTAAAGTCATGTCCTGTGAATCCTAGCCAGGCAGGAAAGCTCAGAGCTCAGGAGCTATTCATTAGTATTCTTTAGTTTGGAATGTCATCCGGAAACTCCACTTTCCTAATATAAATTAACCTCAATAAACCATTGTTGGTAGCAAAGTGTTAAATATGTTCACTTTTCCCCCTTTCCCATAGCAAAAGCATGTGCAATACACCATGATAAAGTGATTGGATAATTATTGTTTTAGCTAGGGAAAGTGAAATTTATGTTTTACTCTGCTTCAGAAAGCTATGTTAAAAATTTCTCATCAAAATGTTTTCTCAATATTCATATAAATTTGAAGAGTTTTGCAAAACAAAAATGTGGTTGTAGGTCCCTAGCTATTAACAGCTTTGCAGCAGTTTACAGATAAAATGGAAATGAGAGACTTACATGCCAGAGTTATGCTTAAATTTCCGAGGAAAGAAGGAAGTAGGGAAGACACAAAAAGAAGGAAGGGAGGGAGGGAAGGAGGGAATAAAGAAAAAGCATACCACTGGGAAAGTCATCCATATTGGCTGAAGTTTGCTTTGACTTAAATGTGCTAATTGAACTAAGCCGAAATGTCTTGTCTCCCAATTCATTAGCAATATTGTAATTAAAAGAGCACCTCCAGTTCTAGAGGGTAATGACCTTTTTAATTGAACTTGGGGATTCAGATTGCTGTTGAATAGTAGTGAATTTAAATGCTCAATTCAAACGCCAAATTTTCTTCTGGTAAATGTACAATTAGGAATCAAATGTGAATTCCCCTAGCAATTTGCTCCTGTTTTTATATATGGCCTTCCTTGGATTTCAGAGGAAGACTGAATCTATTGAACAATTTATTGTGTATTTGGCCCTTGACTGATCCACAATAATTATCCAAAAGAAATGTTGTCACATAATTGGAAAATACTTAAATTTTATAAAATATTACCTTAAAACAATCACTTTGTACTTTCCTAGGGCTTCTTGTTATCTCTATGATTAGATAAACATGCATTTTTGCATAGTTTTAATCAGAGTAGTTTTTAGGGTCAAATGCTAAACTACTGAAACAAATAAAGTAAGATTCAATAGCTCAGACAAGATAGAAGTGTATTTTTCTCACATAACAGTTGCAAATGAGTATTCTGGGTTAGCAGTGCCTTCCTTCCACATAGTCACTCAAGGTCTTATTCTGGTAGTGCCTCTGCCTTATTCACCATGTGATATAAAAGATCACTCTGGTTTTTATTATTCCAGCTCATAGGAAGAGATCAGGGGAATGTGAAAAGACAGGACTGGACTTTTTTTAAATTTTGAGTTCAGGGGTACATGTGCAAAATGTATAGGTTTGTTACATAGATAAACATGTGTCATGGTAGTTTGCTGCACAGATCATCTCATCATCTAGGTAGTAAGCCCAGAATCCATTAACTGTTCTTCTTGATGCACTCCCTGTCCCCACCCCATGCCGACAGGCTCCAGTGTGTGTTGTTCCCTCCAACTATGTGTCCATGTGTTCTCATCATTCAGCTCCCACTTATAAGTGAGAACACGCAGTGTTTAGTTTTCTATTCCTTCGTTAGTTTGCTGAGCATAATGGCTTTCAACTCCATCCATGTCCCTGCAAATGACATGATCTCATTCCTTTTTATGGCTGCGTAGTATTCCATGGTGTATATGTATCACATTTTCTTTATCCAGTCTATCATTAACAGGCATTTAGGTTGATTCCATGTCTTTGTTATTGTGACTCATGCTGCAATGAATATATGAATACATGTATCTGTATAATAGAATGATTTTTTTTTTTTTCAGACAGAGTCTCGCTCTGTCGCCCAGGCTGGAGTGCAGTGGTGCAATCTCGGCTCACTGCAAGCTCTGCCTCCTGGGTTCACGCCATTCACCTCCCTCAGCCTCCCCAGTAGCTGGGACTACAGGCACCCGCCACCACGCCTGGCTAATTTTTTTGTATTTTTAGTAGAGACAGGGTTTCACCGCGTTAGCCAGGATGGTCTCGATCTCCTGACCTCGTGATCCACCCACCTCAGCCTCCCAAAGTGCTGGGATTACAGGCATGAGCCACCATGCCTGGCCTATAATAGAATGATTTTTAAATTTTTTAAATTTCCTTAGGTTTTGGGGGAACACGTGGTGTTTGGTTACATGAGTAAGTTCTTTTGTGGTGTTTTTGTGAGATGTTGGTGCACTCATCACCCAAGCAATATACACTGTATCCAATCTGTAGTCTTTTATCCCTCGCCCCCTTCCACCCTTTCCCCTGAGTCCCCAAAGTTCACTGTATCATTCTTATGCCTTTGCATCCTCATAGCTTAGCTCCCACTTATAAGTGAGAACATACAATGTTTGGTTTTCCATTCCTGAGTTACTTCACTTAGAATAATGATCTCCAATTCCATCCACATTGCTGTGAACATAATAGAATAATTTATATTTCTTTGGGTATATACCCAGTAATGGGATTGCTGGGTCAAATGGTATTTCTGCCTCTAGATCTTTGAGGAATTGCCACACTGTCTTCCGCAATTGTTGAACTAATTTGCACTCTCACCTGCAGTGTAAAAATATTCCTTTTTCTCCGTAACCTCGCCAGCATCTGTTGTTTTTTGACTTTTTAATAGCTATTCTGACTGGCATGAGATGGTATTTCTTTGTGGTTTTGATTTGCATTTCTGTAATGATCAGTGATGTTGAGCTGTTTTTCATATGTTTGTTGGCTCCATGTATGTCTTCTTTTGACAAATGTCTGTTCATGTCCACTTTTTGTAGTACTGGTACAAGAACAGACATGTAAACCAATGGAACAGAGTAGATAACTCAGAAATAAGACCACACACTTACAACCATCTAATCTTAGACAAACTTGACAAAAACAAGTAATGGGGAAAGGACTCTTTATTTAATAAATCATGCTGAGAGTGCTGACTAGTCATATGCAGAAAATTGAAGCTGGACACCTTCCTTATACCATATACAAAAATTAACTCAAGATCTATTAAAAACTTAAATAAGGCTGGATGCCATGGCTCATGCCTGTAATCTCAGCACTTTGGGAGGCCCAGGTGGGCAGATCACTTGAGGTCAGGAGTTCGAGATCAGCCTGGCAAACATGGTGAAACCCTGTCTCTACTAAAAATACAAAAATTAGCCGGGCATGGTTGCGCACACCTATAATTCCAGCTATTCGAGAGCCAGAGGCACGAGAATCACTTAACGCGGGAAACAGAAGTTGCAATGACAGAGGTTGCACCACTGCACTCCAGCCTGGGTGACGGAGTGAGACTCTGCCAAAAACATAAATAAATAAATAAATAAGGACTTAAATGAAAAACCCAAAACTGTAATATAAAAATGCTAGAAGAAAATTAGGCAATACCATTCAGGACATAGGCACGGGGCAAAGATTTCATGATGAAAACACCCAAAGCAATTGCAACAAAAGCAAAAATTGACAAATGAGATCTAAGTAAACTGAAGAGCTTCTACACAGCAAAATAAACTATCATCAGAGTAAACAGATAACCTATAGAATGGGAGAAAGTTTTTACAATCTATCCATCTGACAAAGGTCTAATATCCAGAGTGTACAGGGAACTTAAATGTACAAGAAAAATACAGGGCTGGTCTTAAGGGTATCACTGTCACACATTATTTCTGCTTACCTTCTCCTGAAATTAGCCACATGATTCCTTCCAACTACAAGCTAGACTGGGAAATGTAGTGTTTCTGGTAGCCACTTGCAAAAGCTACACATCTGTTACTAGTAATGAAGGAAAAACTATATTTTATGGATAGCTAATGACTTTGTCAATATGTATATGCAATATTGTCTTCTTTCTCATGTAACATTATTTCATAAACAATACGCCCTTCATTTAGTGAGGGATATGATGTAAGCGTCCTACTACTTTTAATTCCAAAATTTCATCACATTAATAAAGTTTTAAATTAAAAATGTGGCTTTTTATACCCTAAATAAATCCACAAACATCTCCTTTATCACATTTGAATTAAAACCTTTACATTTGTGTATAAAACCTTACACCATAATCTACTAAATTTTATAAAAAATATTCCCTATTACTTGATGTGCATTTGTTCGTAGACAACTGGGCTATTGGTTTCACAAATTATTTTCTAACGTACTGTAAATTTTTCTGATATACAGTGGATGAGTTCACAACATTAGTTAAAGCTACTGCTGAATTCAACATTCCACTCATTAATTTACTAAAACTTCTGTTTTTAGCTATGTGCTACTTCTCTATTAGATTTATCCTACCAGTTGAATTTTTAAAGGATTAACTTCTCGAAAAGAAATATTTCTTTAATTATTAATATCAAAGAATGGGACAACTGGGTTATTGTATATGATCATTATCATAGTATCCTCTGAAAGTGTATAACTAACCTATACATCTAGCAAAGAGAGATGTTCTTGTTTAATGAAATATGATCTGCATTGAGTTTTACCAATATTATTTATTTTCCCCTTGACTAGTTTAAAAGAGTAATAAACTATATACTTTAATAGGGAGCTAGACTAATTTTTCAAATATTAGTCAATTTTTACCTACTCTTGTAGATATAACTGTTGCTATTCTTGATATTTTTTCCTAGGCAAACTTTTTTTTAATGTTTGTATCACAAGATCTTCAGATTTAGAGTTGAAAGGAATCCTGAAAGTAATCTAATTTTAATTCTGAAGCTTGACTGTCCTCTTTTGTATTCTTCCAAGTGGTTATTTAGCCTTTACATAAACAATTTCTAGGATAGGAAAATTATTGTCTCCCATAACACTCAATTCTATCTTTGAACATCTTTGACATATGACTGTTAGAATTAGTTCTTGTTACACATCTATGAAATTTAAAGCATTATGCTAGTGCTTTTAAACATGTTCTCTTAGGTAATCCTTGTATCAGCCTTATTGTTGACATGATTTATAGTTTGGAAAAATAAGCTCAAAGAGGTTTTATATTTAGGGTCACATTGCTACTTGATTGAAGGTGAAATTTTCTGCTGGATTTATCAGATCTTATGTCCATGCTTTTTTCAATAAGAAGAATTGTCTTTACTTACATATGAAAAAAATCTGTCTTCCCAACAGGCTACTGGGATACTGGTTTTCAAACATACAGTGGATGAGTTCACGGCATGAGTTAAACATCAGTTACTCTATGTTTAAAGTTCTTCCTGGCAACAACTCTTGAAATATTTGAAGTCAGCCCTCATGTATTCCATATGCTCCCTCTTCTCTGAGGTGAATTTTATAGTCCCTTCAAATGGTTACTTTTAGCTCTTACCTCGTCTGAGCCATCCTTGTCTAAATGCTTTCCAGTTTATTTTTTGGTAATACCACTCCAAGTGATGTTCAAAATAGAATGTAGTATTCTTGGATTGGCCAGACTAGCAAACTGTAACACGAGATTACCATCTCAATTGTTATAGGAACTTTATTAATGTAGTCCTATTGAATTAGCTTAGCAAACCACGTTGTAGCATTCATTTCTGTTAAGTTTAAGATTGGCATATAATTTTATATATTAATAAGTTGGTGAGATATTGGCTTTACATTTTGAATTATATCATACTTATTCTTTCTAATTTCCTGTTTTATCCTTTGAAAAGAACCCATGAAATTCTTTGGCCACTCTGATTTTTGTGTCCTGAAATTTCCATGTCATTGCAATGAAAAAGAATCAAAGTATGGCTGCACTAAAAGGAGAGTATTTCTAAAATATAAAGCACTTTGCAAAAGCACTCAACATACATTATTTCTAGCTCTTATAACTACATTATAATGTGGGTATTAACATACATATTTTACTCATTACAATTTAGTAATTTGTTCAAGACCATAAAGAAGTTTAGAGGAGATGAATCCACCCATATCGCTTTTGTTTTTCCTGCAATGTCATAATGATATTGATAAGTATCTGTTATCCTAAAGGACTAACTAATCAGAAATAGATTATAGAAAAGACTTAGTGATATCTCTAGTATTAGGTCAACTTCCAAGGGTCTTATGCAACACTTGTGCTAAAAGTGAGAGGGGTGAAAATCATTGTGTTACAATATCTGAAACAAATATGCCTGTGATTTGTGAAACAAGTGAGGTTTCCTTTCCATATCCAAGTTTGGACCATTGCTTCATGCATCCAAAACCAGATAGATCAACATTACATCATCATGTACTTCGTATAGCTCAAACATATTTGAATCTTCATATCTGCCACGGTGACCAACTGTCCGTCTGGGAAGATTTCAAAGGTGGAGTAATTGGGCAATGTTGTTATACCAGTGTAGAATTGCTAGTGGATATTTACTCTTGATTCTAAGTTGACAGAGGGCATTAAAGCTCTACTTTACAGCACTTTAGCAATGATACATGGGTTTATTGTGTTCACCAACTTCATTTACTGGAAAATCAGATACCTGGTCTTAACCTCCTTGACTCTGCTTAAAGGTAAACCCCTTAATTTTTTCTTCCCCACATCAGCAATCCAGGTCTATAGGAGATGGTTTGTAAATGAGTTGTAGTCTCTACAAACAAGGCAAAGATCACCTAAAGCATATTAGTGCTAGATCTCTTAATATTTCTTTCTCCAGATTTTTAGATCTTAAGATAGAAAATAGCCTACAGTTGGCCCTTAGTATCTGTGGGTTCCATATCCATGTATTTAACCAACTACAGATGAAAAATGTGGTTAGGCCTATAGTAGTTGTGTGTGTACTGAACATGTACAAACTTTTCCTTTCTTGTCATTATTCCCTATACAATGCAAAGTACAATAACAACTATTTTGCATAGCATATACATTGAGTTATAAATTATAAGTAATCTAGATATGATTTAAAGTGAATAGGAGGATGTGCATAGGTTTTATGCATATACTACATCATTTTATATCAGAGACTTCAGCATCCATGAATTTTGGTGTCCATGGGGGTCCTGGAACCAGTCCCCACATTGAAACAGAGTAATGACTGTATATTTCTTCAAATCCCTTTACAATACTGAGAACAGTGCTCAGGATATAGTAGGTTACATATGCACATATTTGTTGATTACAGGTTTAACTTTCTAATTTATTGGTCTCAGAAGTAGTGAGATAAAATATTGAAACAATGATGATGCAAATTAGCCAAAAGGTGATAGCGATTTTCACACATAATTTTAACTTCTCTTTCCAAAGTATGTTGAGAGTTTTTGTCCTAAATGTATATAGTGTCAACACATACATATATACACAAATTATTCAATGAAGCTTTTAAATTTCGAGATGATATCCCCTTATCACTTAACACATTTCTTCTCACTGTCAACTGGTGTGTGCTAAGGGAATGCAAATTAACTGTATTATTAATTTAAGTAAGACATAATTAGTAAGGTAAATCTTCTGCCAAAAACCACATAACACATTCCAGGGCCAAATATAAATGAGCTATGATTAGCCTGCTGTTCCTCTTTATTAGTTCAGATTAATGGCGTATTCCCTGTGGGCATAAAGATGCACAACCATGTGTTTTCTAAGGGTCTTAGGACCGTTTGTTAACTGCAATGGGAACTTCACATCTCACTATCTTGTGAGGACTTCCTGGTATTTAATCAATGTGAGAAAGGAGGACAAGTATCAATTGATTAAAAAGCATGAATAGGGTTTTTAAGCAGAACATTTAATGAGCTAACTAAATTTCTCTACCACTCAATAGCAAACATGGGCTCCCTTCATGCAAGTACTTCATCGTTTCTTCTCCTGCCTGGTACCATTATCCAGACTGTGAATAGCATTGTTGTCAGAGAGCACTTTCAGAAACATTCTTGACTAGAGGAAACACAGGGAGTAGCAATCCATTAATGAAGCAGATTTACATCGATTAATTACATTCCACTTCCTCTGTTCAGGCCTGTAGCACAGCTCCAGGAGGGGAAAAAATATGATGAAAGAAAGAGAAAAGCTCTCAAATTAAATTTTCAAGTCTGATTTATGAGACTCCTCTGAAAATCTAGTTTTTTCTAATTTCAATTATTTGTTTCTCTGCTTCCCTGACAAGGCTGTTCTAACACTGCCTGGATTTTGGCTTGTTGCCTGCCTCATTCCTTTCTTGTCTTGTTCTCATTACAGCACTTTTGCCTGGTAGGAGTGAAGACCCTTGAAACTGGGAATCCAGACTATATAGAGCAAAACCTATTGCTGGCAATGGGCAGTTAAGAGACAACACAGGCTATTAACTGATGCTGTTGTTTTCTGGTAGCCATTGAGGGGCACTGCATGTGTGCCATTATTCACAATCAGGGTCACCATTCTAGTCCCTGCTGGGATTCATTTTTATCAAGAACAAGTAAGTAAGATGACTATAGAATGTGCTGTGCAGTGAACTGGCATTTAGGATTTTTTTTGATGACCTTAGTCCTTCCTAATTGTGTTTTGTGGCTATAAGGCCAAGTGATTTAGGCCTGTATGTGTGCACAAGGGTACAATTTGGAGTGTTAACTGTAGTGCTATTGCTTCCATTGGTAGAGGATTGTAGGATTTAGAAAAATGGGCCCTTGGGTAGGATGGTAGCAGCATCCTCCATTAATAGCCATAAAAGTTAGGAATACTTGAACAACATTTCAAAAGATAAAAATGAGAAAACATATGTTACTAGAAACAACTATCATGTATCTCATAACCTGCATAAAGAGAGAGACATTACCAGCTAATTTTATATTCAAATAATTATAAAGTTGTGGTCTGCAGAGTCAGCTCCTTTCTCTCCCCTCCTCTCCCTTTTCTTTATTCTTTCTTGCTAGGCAGGAGCAGGGTAAAAAGAAAATCCATAAAAACCAACAAGGTGGCTAAGAAGCTAGAATGATAGAGCAGAAAAGACTTCTTTCCTGAATGATAGAGCAGAAAAGACTTCATTTCTGAATGATAGAGCAGAAAAGGCCAGAATCACCTGGCCTCACACTGTGATTGGACAGAAGGGACACTGACTTTCCCAGAATCACTTGAGTCCCAATCCTAAACAAGGACTGTCATGCCAAGTCTCTGTCTACTCAAGAGCCACACTTCCCCCGCCCACCCCCGCCACAACCCCAGGACAGATCTGATTCTTATTACTCTACAGTTGCTTGAAACTTCTTATAAGTTTACAGTTGTGCCTATGAGCAAAGACTTAAAATGAAGACAGTCCTAGAGAAGTACCCTCAGGAATACACTGTTGATGTCAGAGCTTTAGAACCACAAATTTGGTTGGAGGGTCAATGGAAAAAGTGAACACAGATGCAGAGTGTAAAAGCAAGTATTAAAAGTGTGTTTCTGTGTGTGGTGGGGTGCGGGGAGGGAGTTGATAAACCTGACTTCGTATGGAAGAAATCACATTTGGCCTGAGTCTCCCAGTGGATGTCACTTCTTTTAACTTGTAGGTTTACTTACACTCAGGAAAATCTAGTCTCTCAAATTGCCTGGGAAGTTAGCACCAATTCTCTGTTTATGAAAACATCAACCACAGTTTAGCATTTTTTTTTTTTTTTGAGACAGGGTCTCGCTCTGTCGTCCAGGCTGGAGTGCAGTGGCGCAATCTAGGCTCACTGCAAGCTCCGCCTCCCAGGTTCACATCCTTCTCCTGCCTCAGCCTCCTCAGTAGCTGGGACTACAGGCACCTGCCACCACGCCCGGCTAATTTTTTGTATTTTTAGTAGAGACGGGGTGTCACCATGTTAGCCACGATGGTCTTGATCTCCTGACCTCGTGATCCACCCGCCTCAGCCTCCCAAAGTGCTGGGATTACAGGCATGAGCCACCGCACCCGGCCTTTAGCATTTTAATTGAAAGAAAAGACAGCTGATAAATACAACCTGGTTATATTATAATACCCTCTAAGTGCCATAATATGCTTCTTCTCTCAGTTTCCTAATGTCACTCATGATCCATGCTCTTGAAACTGCATGACATAATGTCAGGAACATTGAGTTTGGAGTAGAATATCTGTGTTGCACCACTTATGGTTTTTAAAGGTTTTTTACCTACTAATCTGTAAAATGGGTATGACAGCATGACGATTAACAGTGATGCCCAAAAAGTGCCTATCACAGTGCTTGACCTTACTGGGGATTCAATAAGTAAGAGCAGGTATTACATTTGTTGCTATTGTTTTGTTATTAACAGTAGCGATGAAGAGCCCTCTCGTTGCTCCCACCTTCTGTTTTTATGGTCTCCCAAACATTCCCCAGCAGGGCAGCCTCTCTTGCTCCCTTCTGGCTGATGTATTTTCTTAGCTACCCAGAATATTCATCATTCTTACCAGGCAACTGGATGAAGTTCCTCTCTGGTTTGCCTGGTTATCACAGCTTTCTCAGCTGAGCCTTCAGTGAGGAATCATGGTCCTTCTTTAGAACACTAGTTTCCAAATTTTAGAATTATTTATGCCCATTAGTAAAATGATGTTGAGGCTATACTCCTAATAAATGTTTCTTTATTTATAAATAATACATATGCACTACTATACTAATAAGTAAAACAAAGAAATTTTATAAAAATTAGAATGGAAATGTTACATTCAGTTGTTTTCTTATATGTTGTCATGGCTCATCTTGCACACCTTCTGGGGTGCACAGCTTGAAAAGCTTGCTCGAGAGGTTTATCATGTTTTTGTAAATTAGACTGTCTTGCCCATAACCAAGTACCTCAGTCATCTTCCAGAAAATGCCTTCCACACCCTTGGGTCTCTTTCCGTGAGGAAATCCCATAGCCTCTCCCTGCAGTATCTGAACTCTCACTCTAGCCCTCATGCTGGCCCTCTAACCCAGTGCTTCTGAATTTTGTCTGTACGTGTGATTCACCTGGGGACCAGTCCAAAAAGTCTGTGGCCCCATCTCAAACCAATTAAATAAAAATATTTGTGGGTCTGCCCCGAGGCTGTGAAGGGCCCCTTTTGTTTAGCCCAGTGAGCTGTTGGACTGGAGTAGGAAACATTTACCATAGGTCCTGATCAACACTCCCATTCTGGGAAGTTGGGGCCTCAGAGGCTACTGGAGAGCAGGTCTTTTTGTTTTCTTTTCTTTTCTTTTCTTTTTTTGAGACAGAGTCTCTCTCTGTCACCCAGGCTGGAGTGCAGTGGCGCGATCTCGGCTCACTGCAACCTCTGCCTCCGAGTTCAAGCAATTCTCCTGCCTCAGCCTCCCAAGTAGCTCAGATTACAGGTGCCCACCATCACACCCAGCTATTTTTTTGTATTTTTAGTAGAGATGGGGGTTCACCATGTTGGCCAGGCTGATCTCGAACTCCTGACCTCAGGTGATCCACCCGCCTGAGTCTCCCAAAGTGCTTGAATTATAGGCATGAGCCACTGTGCCTGGCCTAGAGCAGATCTCCTTTGCCTGCCTACCTTCTGTTTTCCTCAGTCACATTCGAGAGAAGGGTCTTCCTCTAAATCCCATTCTGGAGAAGGCGGTTTTGTCCAGGACCAGCCAAACCTGCACGGCAATGGCCCTATCAACTTGTTGCAAATGAAAGGATGAGCTGACCTTAGCTTTCTAAAGTTGAAGTTTTGCTTTGCTCTCCAGCTGTTTATAAAGCAAGCTTGGGAGTCAACCAAATAGAGTGGATGATTGGCAGGAGGAAGGGAGGAAGGCATAAAAGGTGACTGCCTTCACCTTCTTACCTTCAAATAGCCCTTCACCTTCTTACCTTCAGAATAGCCCTTCTATTTATCTCTTTTCTCCCTTCTTCTCTCTTTCATTTTTTTTAACTGAAGGTGAGATAACGAGAGAGAAGGTCTTTCCAATATTTTCCTTAGCATCGTGAGACATCTCAAATCAGAGTGAAATAAACATTTAATTACCTGGAGTGCGTGCGATAGGGTATTCTTCTTTAAGCTAGTATTTATATTTGTATGTATGCATTCATACATGTAAGTCAGGAACTGCTTAACCATCAGGAAAAAGTTTTCCTTCCACTTTACCCTTTTCTTTCACTTGCTACTTTGTCCCCCATTGTGAAAAAGCTTTCTAAAAGCCTGAGTCCATATTCCCGCCTGAGAGGTGAGTTGAAATGCAGGCATCTAGATTAATATCAAATTATACTGGTGCTTAGCTGCTACCATTGAGGCCAAAAAACATATCTCCCCTCTCCCACAGCAAAGTCCCTCTCTGCCATCTCAAGAAGATCTCTGGGAGGCATATATTTGCATAGGAACAAAGTGACTCAAATATGTTTCTCTGACTTCCTCACAATGGTCTCTTGCCCACAAACCATATAAGGCCACTGCAGGCATGCTGCTGCAGGTATATTCTGAGATGATCGTGCTTCTGGTTACCCTGGTCTCTGCAATACTTCTGGTCATAGCAGTTTTTCTGGGGTGGTACCCTTGATGCCCCATGTGCAGAAGCTGCTACACAGTGGATACTGTGTACTGGATTCTGGATACTGGATCAAAGAGTATTTACTGCAGGCTGATACTAAAATTGTTTGCTCATTAGTTTGTTGAAATAATTAAGTATATCTTTTGCTCCTAAAATGTAGAACACATGTTATCAGATGTTAACTTAGGGTCAGAAAGTTCAAGTGTAACATATGTGGTCATAATGGCACAGACAGACAAATAAACACTTAATATAAATCAGATACTCTGTATGTGTCTATTGATACACCGACATTGTACTAGAGACACTATTAAAAACACTATTAAGACATAGATTTTATAATCAAGAGTCTTAGAATCTGATCAAGAAGGCAGACCCACAAGAAAACGATAAAAATGCAATGAAATAAACATTGAAAATAGAGGAAAAACAAAGTTCGTAAGATCACAGGACACTTAAATTGGCTTGAGGAGTCAAAGTGCAAAGATCTTTGCACAGCATATTTGGAGAACATTGAGTGATTTGATACACTGAAGTCAAAGTATAAGTGCAGAACGGATAGCGCAGATCATGGAAGATGGTAGTACCTAGAAAGCAATGTAAATTAATGACTTTCCACCACACACAGACTTTCTATGTTACTTTAGTGGTAAATGTGTTGCACAAAAAGGGAAAATAAAGTTATTTGAAATGATTTTAACAAACAATTGTCAGCGACATAACAATCGTCAAATCAATTGTTAAAATGGTGTTAATCAATTGTTATGTGATTTTCATTTAACAAGTATTCATTGATCACCTGCTATGACAAGCACTGTTTTTGGCCTTTGGGGTACATCGGTGAACAAAATGAATGAAAATCACTGTCCTCGCAAAGCTTACATTCTCTTTATTATAAGTTTATTTTATTATATTATTAATGATATTTACATTATATTATTATATTTAATTATATTATAATATTACAGTTTTATTATAAATTTATTTACCATAAATTACTACATATACAAACATGTATTGCTGCACAGTTTCATATATAATGGGGAGCATACTGTATTTTTTGGACAATTTAAGAAATATTCAGTGTTAATTTTGAGTAAAATAGCTCTTTTGCCTCTTTTTCCTTAAAATTTAATTCTAAGATTTGACTCCACTGTAGTCAATTAACAATGGAGAACTATTAAGAAATTACATGCAAATGAAATAATATTTGCATTTTGGGAAGAGGACGCAAGCAGTGGAGTTGTTTGATAGGTGATGCCTGAGACTAACGCCGGGGGAACTCATAGGCTGCCATTGTGTAAAAAATAATGCAGTAAAATAGGACAATAAGGCAATTGCAACATTTAGGATTATTGAGACAGAGAGAAAGAGTTTAGAATCATTCCTAGGATTCTGCGTTAGATAATGCTATGATAAGTAACAGAAAAAAAAAAGGTTAATACAGGTGAAAGTACTTTTATATCCCTTCATTTCACATTCACAGAAACTATAAAAGTTTGGTGCCAATGTAGCTGTACAACTTGTTGGCTTTTGTTTTTCTTCATAACTTTAAAAGACCTTTTGGTTCTGTCTGTAATATATAATCATGCCTTAAAGCTGATTACAATTTTCACTGTTAAAAGGATTCACACTTTGGCTACCTTTTCATTTATTACTCACAACCACACACTGGGTTCATAAGGGCAGAGGTAGAAGCCATGGCTGAGTAGCCAGAGAATCTAGAGCTGCTGTCAGCAAATTGAATCGTCAGCATTCTCAAGGAAATCACCTGCTGGCTTATTAAAGTTAATTGCTTGCAGGTATCAAGTTCCTTAGCCAGAGCTATCAAAGTCGCTGTGAGAGAGGTGATTAAAACTGTGCTGGGAGCTTGGCAAAGCTGGATGAGTACCATCTCATGGGGTGTCTTAGCTTCAGGGAGACTGCTTCCTACGTCCACATTGTTTGATTCTTCCTCCTTGCTCTTCCACCATCCCCTACTCCTGTCCCCACCGCATGCCAACTTATCCAGGTAATGTGTTAATTTTGATTCTCCAACCTTTGACAGACATGTATTGAACGTTTATTTCCAGCCTCAAAAAGCGCTGTGATAACACAGCCTCTGCACACAAGGAACTTCCAGTCTAGAATAGGAGACAGACTTTGAAACCTATGATTATAATACTATGCCATAAATTCTAGAAACCGTGGTTTGTCCAACGTGCTATCAGAAGGTATAAAGATAAGGTATATAGTACATATATATGTTTACATTTTCTTTATCTGCCTTTGGGGACTGGGATAAAAGAAGATGGAATTATTTACCTGTATCAGTCGGGGTCCTCCAAAAGGAATTGGCTTACATGGCGGGGGCTGGCAGGTCTGAAATCTATAGCGTAGGTTTTATATAAACTCAGGCAAGAGTTGATGTTGCAATATTAGATCTGAAATTTGTAGGGCAGGTTGGCAGGCTGGAAACTCAGGCAGGATTTCTATGTTAGTCTTAAGGCAGAATCCCTTCTTATGGGGGATACCTCAGTTTTCTGTTTTTTTTTTTCTCTGTTTTTATCTTTTGCTTTTATGGCTTCCAACTTACTGGGTGAAGCCCACCTACATTATCAAGGGTAAACTCTTTAATTAAAGTCAATTGATTAAGAAATGCTCACCACATCTGTAAAATACCTTCACAGAAACATTTAGATAAATATTTGACCAGACAGCTAGGCACCAAAGCCTGACCAAGTTTTTTTGCTTTGATAGACCAAAGTCAGGTGACGCACTGCAAATGTATACAAGTTCCAACTCCAAGATATATTGAAATTATTCCCTAGGATAGCAACTTAAAACTCAACCTTACTCCTAGGGTAAAGCCATCAAACACCTAGGTAGTGCCATGCTTAGATCCAGGAAAGAAAGGTCTTTGTCCTGGGCCCCATGCATTAGAGGGCCCCACATATGACAAAAACACAAACATAAATGCCTCTGTTGCCTCACTTCTGGCCTACAGCACTGGCTCAGTGCAATCTGTAACTCTAAACATTCACTCTCATGGTTAATATTACTTGGGCTACCGGAAAATTCTTCTCCACAATTTTTCTTACATCCTAGTAGCAAAAAGATAACAAAGCTCAAATGCCACGAACATTTGCAGTTTGAACTGCTGTCAACATGAGAGATGAACATCTTATTTTGCAGCAGGTGGGTGGTGTGGGCTAGGATTTGAGCACTATAGAGAAAATATACATAAATTATTTTCAAATTCTTCCTTGTGGAATGAACACACCAAATCATTGCAGAATCGAGGATTGTTTTCCTGGGTAGAGCTGAACATCCATTTTCTTGTATCTGTTCATGTTTCATTGGTAGATTTGAAAGTCCGGACAAATTAGCATAACATTTGTACATGATAAGTATATTTTGGATTATTAAATAAATCATAGTACTCCTACATTTGTCTATATGTAGGGTTAGAGAAAATAAGTATGAAGTGTGCTACCAATTCTTCATATTGGCAAGCAAATGGATAGTGGATGCTCAATGTTAAATGAGACAAAATTAAATGAGAAAATGTCAGCTTTAATGAAATATTCTGAAGTTAAAATGTGATATTCCTTATATGCATTTCAGTTTTTGACTTAATAGATAATTTGAATATTTAAGAATTATGAAAACAATAATAATTTTATTTTTGTTTTTATATTTAATTTTTAATGAAATATATTTGAATTTTCTAACTTCAATACAATTTCATTTTATTTTAAATCCTTTGGCTCATCACTGTCAAGAAATTAAAAATCTTGACCATAGCAATATAATTTTGATGAAATAAAGAGGAGAAATATACATTTTATGGAATACATGTGTGATTATGAATTAAGCTGGTTTCATTTTATTACTTACCTAAACATTGCTATCTCATCAAGAGAATGCCCAGGTTGCTATCAAATATTGCACTGAATATCTTTGATATTTTGCCAGCTTTTAGTTATCTAAAAACTATTGCCTTACATAATACTTTTCATTTGTCATTAAAAATTATATATTTAAGGCAGCACAATGATAGAACATATTTTATTAAAGTTTCTTAGTTTTTAAATAACTTTTAAATATTTAAATGTGGTTTGTAGGCCTCCCTTTCTACTGTTGCTTTGGGTCCTGCATATCTAGGAGTGGGCTCACCAATAAACAATTGAGACAACATCTAGGAGGGGACATTAACATCCTTAAGGAGCCATAACTATTCCAAGAGATGGATGACAATCTTTAACTTGTGAACTAGGGGTGGGAGGATGTGAGGTGGGATAAGCAGTGCCCTTTCTATTTTTTCCTATGCCTCCTTGCCCAGTAAACAGACTTTCTTTCTTTTTAAAGAGCTGGAGGTATAAAAATTTAATTTGGGAAAATTATGTAGGTGGACCTGGAAGAAGTGGAATAGGCTGTAAGTAAGTTATTGAAATTAGCTCTCAGAAATAATTCTGAAAAAGGGGACATTTGAGCTTGATCTGGAAAGGTGAATAGAACCCCTCCAGGTGGATGAATTGTGTGTGGGAAGAGGTGCACTAGGAAAAGGCAAAAAGGCAGAAAAAGCAGGTTGCTTCACAATATTTCAAAACATTCATATGACTAAAACACTGGGCGGGAAGGAGGAAATGGAAAGAGAAGGGCTGAAATATGAGAACAGAAAGGGTATTACATGTCTTCCCAAGAACTTGGCTTTTATCCTTCAGAAGAGACTCATTAAAGAAGTTTTAAGCAAGCAAATGACATGATTGGATTTGCCTTTTAAAAATATGACTTTAGAACCTTGGTTTTCAAATTTTAAAATGCATGATAATCACTTGGAGGGCTTGTTGAAACACAGATGGCTGGGCCCCACCTCCAGAGCTTCTGACTCAGTAGTTCTGGGGTGGAACCCAAGAGTTTGCATTTCTAACAACTCCTGAGTGATGTGATGCTGCTGATACGGGAACCATACTTTAAGAAGCACTGCTCAAAAAAGCAGAGGTGGATGGTGAATGGTTTAGAAAGATGAATCTACAGAAAGTAGACAAGATAGGGGATTACTGCAACAAAGCAGGGAAAAATAAAGGGAATTTTATGGAAGCAGTGATGAAGGGTCTAAATAAGAGTTTTGAGAAACAGTACCTAACTGAATTTGCAAGGTCTGGATAAGGAAGACACAGTGTTGAGGATAACTGTGTATCTGGCTTGCTTGTTTTTGAATGTATGAAAGAGCCCAGGTCTGTAATCTAGAGAAAGAGAGAAAGAGAATGGATTTCCATTTTAATTGTAGTCATTGGCGTAAAGGTGCAATTTAATTGAATATCATGCAACAACTGGATTACTGAACTTTGGGTGTGCTGAACCAAAGAAGAGGGAAAGTTATTTACTTACAGAATATACTAGCTCCATTAGGAAAAGTTTGAGGTAAATATAGTTAATATGCTAATGTTATTTATCAATAACAGTCAATACACCATCACGATTCGATCATTTTGGGTGTGGTCTCCTCTTTGGAGAGTGCCTCAAGCCTTTAACTTAATTACTCTCTTACAAGGTAGATCTGTCAGAATGGGTATTTTTACTTCATTATATTCTATCATGTGATTTTCTCTGTAGTATGTCCTTATACTTTAAAATATTATTTTAGGCTTAGTAAAATTAATATTACTCTCTTTAACAGGCAGCAGGATGCATGTTCACCCTTAATGTTTGAATGAACCAGGGCAAGAGTATAAATGAAGGTGTCTCCTTCCATATGTTGAAATATGTAAATATACGAAAGTTATAAGCCAAGCCAAAAATTAAATGGGATATTACTGGAGGGTTTTATTGGGAGGAGTGACTTGAGTTTTAAATGCTGATTCAGATATGATTCGAGAATAGAATATAGGTGGACAAGGCTTGTATGAGGAAGATTCTGGGTTACTCTGAGTTTAGTCCAGACATAACAGCGAGAATGAGACTCTGTGGTGGACCTGGAAGATGCCAGAACAGTTTTTATTGCTGTACTGTGACGGTGTTGCCAGGATATAATCTATTAGTAGGGAACCAGCAACCCAACACTGTGAATTGACCTTCCAACTCTAGGTGACATTTTCATTAATTTATTTAATTAAGATCTTTATTGCTCACAGTGTGGACAAAAACCAAACAACAAAAAAAGGCCTGCCAGGAACCACACTCTAAAACACTTAAAATACCAATCTGCTAAATACTGTCATATAAACGAGATCCCTGGTTAGAGTTACTTTGGGAACCAAAAGTGAAAAGGAATGAAGCCACAGTGATTAGGAGAGATGGGAAGTGAGGCAATTGCAGGAACCAAGGTGAGGGCCCTGCTATTGAATATTGCCAGAGGAAGAAATGATTTGAAAAGATTTTGGAACTCATTTCTGTCTGTTGAGAAGGAGAATAAGATATGGGCGGGCACAGGCATTAGAGAGACCCAGATCATAGCAGCCTGCTAGCTTTGTGGTTCTCGAGCCTCCTGTGTGGAACTAAAGCTCTGTTACCTTGAGGGTTTCAGAGAGAGGTTAGAGAAGTCCCTAGAGCATAAGGAGGACCCCTTACTTAAGGTCTTAGTATACTAGTAACACAGAAGCACCCAGCTTTCCCAGAACTACCAGAGACACTACCTTGAGAGTGGTTCCCAGATGTTAAGTAAAGACATAGGAAATAAGTATAGGCATATGAATAATTCTATGCTCACCACAGTTGTTACTGTCATGTAGACACATTATAAAGGTATGAGCTTATTTGTGGCGTAGTCTAGCATAGGTAGCTGAATGTGAGACATCTTTTCTATTTGTATCAGAGGAAATGTAAAACAAAATCATTCAGCATGAAAAAGTGTTGCTCAATTTTCAGCAAGGTTTCCTTATGCTACTATAGAGCTCCAAAGGAAAGAAACACACTCTGGTGTGCCATAGCATTAGTAAGCCAATGAAAGTTGATGGTATATTCAAATGTCTCTTGCTGTGTGTGTGTGTGTGTGTGTGTGTGTGTGTGTGTGAGAGAGAGAGAGAGAGCGATTAAAAGAGAGACTGATTTGACATTTATTAATAACTTCTCCATATTTTATATTCAGAAAAAACTGCTAATCAGTTTCAGCTAAAGTTAAACCATTCCTAAAATGGTGACTAACTACCTTCTTGAATAATATCGAAATATCAGAACCAGCTGATTTGGGATAACAGCTCTTTGGGACAATAAATTCTTACTCAATATGCAGGCTGCATGTTTGCCTATCATTTAATTCCTCCCTCTTTACTCATCAAGAATTTTAAAATCCTGTATTCTAAACTGCCTAGGGGAAATAACTGATATAATTTTGAAGTACATATTTTTGGATATTCCCTGTCTTTATTGTGAATCTCAGCTTGTATCACATGTTTATTATTTAGCATTTGAGCATCTGCAGAGAACTTAGCACCATCCTTCCCTTTCTAAGATTTGCAGCACATATGTGGCTAATAAATACGAAGCTGGATGATATAAACAACTCCATTGGCTCTGTTTCAGCTCTACCACTGTTGGACCTTGACAAGAGAGCATTAGGAAAATTTGTTTTTGGTGTAAAGGAGGTTCTTGCTAGGTTTTGCCTAGCAAAAATTGGAGCAGTTAGAAAAGATGGCTGGGGCCTAGGCTTGGGGAAGGCAAAAAGAAAAAGTAAAAACTTCAGCCAAATATTCTAAATAGTAAAAACACAAGAAAGGTAAGAACTTTTGAAAGTAAGGTTTGGGTATAGTGGCTCACTTCTGTAATCCCAGCACTTTGAGAGGCCGAGACGAGCAGATCACCAAGGTCAGGAGTTCGAGACCATCCTGGTGAGACCAGGATTTCGAGACCAGACATGGTGAAACCCTGTCTCTACTAAAATTTACAAAAAATTAGCCAAGTGTGGTGGCACACGCCTATAATCCCAGCTACTCAGGAGGCTGAGACAGGAGAATCACTTGAACCCGGGAGGTGAAGTTTGCAGTGAGCCAAGATCACGCCATTGCACTCCAGCCTGGATGACAGAGTGAGACTCTGTCTCAAGAAAACAAAAAAAGAAAAAAGAAAAGCCCACCAAGTTATCCTAACTTATGTTGTTGAATGGGTAAAGAAGCAACACAGAGAAGCACAAGGAAGACAAAAGCAGACTGAATAATGGGACATATGAATGAGGGACACCTAGGAAGATACATTATTAGAGAGTTCAAGTACTTAAATTCATATATTTCATGATATATACCTGTTTTTTAATGTTTCAATTAAAATTTCTGAAATTTCTGAAGCTAAAGGTCATGATGAGTTTATGTTCTTTATCTTGCTGAAGTTTCTTACTTTTTTTGTTTGTTTGTTTGTTTGTTTCTTGTTCACGGTGAAAGGCTGAAAAAGTTTCTTGAAGAGACTAATTGTGTATTCCAGGTCCTGTATTGCTTGACTATTGCAGAATACATGTTCTAACAAATCAGTTTGAGATTTGTGTCAATTGGTAGAAAATAGGATTATGTTCACTCACCAAAAATGTATTTGAGAGTAGGTTTCCACACTGCCTACCTCAGGTGGCTAACTCTGAATCTTTTGATCTATAACTAGAAGAAAAAACTGCATAAACTGCTAACACATTTTTAAAGATTCTACAGCAAGGCATGGATGAAATTAGTATATTTAAAAGATGTTTTATAGATAGAAAGTGCTAAATGAATAAAGAGGTGGTATTATTTGCAACATACCTGATGCAAACAGAATTACAAAACTGTAATTGTAACAAGCGCATGACAAAGTTTAAAGATTTGTTTCAATGTTGAATTATAAATATCTCAGAGTTTAATTCTTTCCTCAAACTATATTTAAAATTACTACTTTTAATATATCTTAAAATATATTTGAATATATGTCTAGAATATATATTATCACAGAGATAACTTTAGGAAAAAAATTATTAAAGAGATTTATATATAATTATGAATGCTTTAGGAGCCACATATAAATTTTTCTAAATTCAGCTAAGCTTATCATTGTGAAAAAATCTTTATTTCTTCATTATCACAAAGATAGGCTAATTCTTCATTATCACAAAGATAATGAAATTATCTTCATTAAAGATAATTTCGTGTACTCTAAACAATCTAGGCCATTCCATCATTCTAGCAGTGGAGCATATCATTAATGATAGGTAAAAGTTGAGAAACCAAATGTTCTATCAGTTAGAAAAATATTTTCTCAAAAGGGAAAAGCCCAACTTTTGGGTTAGCTAGTGTCTTGACTCTTTTAAATTTCATTCATGATTATAAATAGTTTTAAATATTTTAAATAAGCATCAACCATGTGATTGCCCTTATAGAAGAGTAAGGAAACCTTGAAGAAATGATTCTGCTGTGACCTTGAGATGCCTGCAGAAAAAGAAGTGGAATGTGTGAAGACACCATCTTCCACACTGGATGTGCCAGTGACTGCTGTTGCCCTCAACACATCTTTTCATGTTTCTGGATCTCAATTCTCACATCTGTTTATGAGAGTGTTTGCCAGATGGCTTCTAAGAACCCTTTCAGTTTCAACATTCTATGTCGCTACAATTGGCCTTGATCTCAAAGGATGGACACATTGACACATCCAATTTATTTTTATGAGTATTTTATTAGGGGCAAAAGCGACGTATAGTGTTATTAGCTTCTTTCTTAATTTCTAATAGTTAGCATTTCAAATATCATAATTGTATATTTCTTACTACAACAGTGAAATTTACACATTAGGGTTCTGATTTGGTTAAAGAATGTTTGGGAGGCTCATAATCAGCCATGTTTGTTGGTATTGTACATATTCACACCTCTTAATATGTATTTCATGTTTTACAAGCCCAAGGGGTCTTAAAGAGTGGGCATTGAAATGACCGTGTGTCACCTACATGTAAGAACATATATACTAGTTGATCTCATTTCAATTCTTGTTTGTAATAAACAACACCAACTTTTAATATAATTTATACTGTTGTAATCAATATAAGTGAGTGAAGAAGTAATAAGGAATAAGTATTTTTGTTTAATGGTAGTCATAAACCCAGGTATTCAAAAAATAGAGGTTTTTTCTCGAAATAATTTCTGTTTTGAGACAGAATGGCAAAAACTAAACCTTAGCCATTTGGCAGCTCTCTAATTTATGGGGCTTTCCATATTGCCAAGGGATGATGACCTTTATGCTTCCATTTCATCTGACATTTGCTGAGACTCATTATCCTTTCTAGTCATTCACCCATGCAAGTTGCTACTGAATCAATACTTGTTCCTATCTACAAGTCCTATCTCAGCTATGTCAAGGCCCCTTTTGGAAGATGGGATTCATTTTCCTGTGCCACATCCAAGCACAGGAAATTCCATGGGCTGTTTTAGGTCCATCTAAGGAGACACAGAGCCCTGAAACAGACACAGAGCAAGCCATTCTACCCTGAAATCTTGTTTCCCTATATTTTAGGTTTTCTCAAGTTTATATAAGGTTGTGTATAAGGTTCTGCTGCTGTGTTTATGAATTTGGTCTAGAGGAATTCAGGCCTTGGAGAGTGCAAATGCCAGATCCTTCCTGGTCTTTACGGGGCCTAGACGTTTTCACACTAAAAGCTTCTAGTGTATATCACTTGGTGAGGTGATAAGTATAGAATAAAAGCTCATGGGAGTTGATGAAAAGAGAAAATACAAGATAGAAAAATGGAAAAGAAAAAACGGTTGATATTTCAAAATTATTATCCCACCACACAATGATTAACTCTCTATAAATGGCATCTATTTCCATGGTAGTGGTGAATTCCCTGGAGGAAGCAGAGGCTGAGACTAGTCAGTGAAACCTTACAACCTTACGAGGGATTTCAGCATTGCCTAGGTGGTGAGACATGATCAACTTTGAGGTCTCTTTTGGCTCTAAATTCAGTGATACTCAGTCAAAATATTATTTGAGAGAGCTATGTCTTTCCTGAAATTTCATGACAGCTCTCTGGCCTCTTGTTATGGGCTGAATTGTATGTCTTCCTTCCTCATCCTCATTCATATGTTGAAGCCCTAACTCCTAGCACCTTCCTTGGAATGAGAGTGCATTTGGAGATAGGGTCCTACAAGGGGTAATTGAGACAAAATGAGACTTCTAGGACGGGACTTTACCTAACATGACTAGTGTCCTTGTAAGAAGAGAATATTTGGGCACACAGAGATTCCAGGAATGTGTGTTAGTTCAGAGGAAAGAACATGCGAAGACAGAGCAAGAATGCCGCCACCCGCAAGCAAAGACAAGAGGTCTCAGAAGAAAGTAGACCTGCCAACACCTTGATTTTGGACTTTTAGCCACTAGAACTAGGAGAAAATAAATTTATGTTGTTTAAGCTACATCCAGTCAGTGGTGTTTTTTTTTTTTTGGCAGCATTGGCAAGCCAAAAAAGCTCTGTATGATAGTCACATCTAGACCTTGTACACTATGCTCCCCAGGAAAGGCTCTTGCCAGAGTTGATGTGTTTTATAGTTAGTGGCAAGAATTATTTTTAATAAATGCTTGGGATTTTCCCATTTCTATAAAGTTTATTTGTACGTTTTATAGTTCTTCAGAAAAGAGAAATCAGCTAAGACCCTAGATTGAGTGACTTTAACATTATGACAAATGAAACAATTGATTGATATTTCCTACCAATTATGACTGAATGCACCAGAACACTTTGTCCTAAGTAAATCTATAATACATTTTGAAAAGGTTTAAGTGGATTTCAAAACTGCTTGATAATAGCTTTTTTCTAAGGAGATACGATATGAAGACTTGGAAAGTGTTGTCTGTAGTTATTGTTTACATCCATAGTAGTTGCCTGGTTAGTTAACACCAGCTGACACATGAAATATGGTTTTGAAATAGGTAGCTTGCTTTTCTACCACCTTGTCACTTATTATCAATGTATTTCCACCCAAGAAATTGGTACTCTGAGTTAGTTTCTTTTCTATTAATATTAAATGAAGTGTTTCTATTAAATCTCTAGTCCAAGGATGTAATCTTAAGGATACTTGGCACTCCCAACATGTTAGAATCAATAGGAAAGACATTTATGGATTCCTACAATTAAGATGAGCAGCCAGGGAATAATTCAGGAAATCTTATTTAATTTCTACCTTGCTAGATACTATATATGATACACAGAGTGTAAGAGGGAGCCCTGCCCTCAAAGATTTTATGATCCAGTTGCTAAGACAAAAAAAAAATTAAAATGTAATTATTACAAAAGACTGTAAAAGTGGCCATACCTAAAATGCACTGTGGCCATCGTTGCCTAGATAATAATTTTATAAGCTGTTGTTTCTCTATACATTGTGCACAAAGTGGGTGTAGGCTAAATCAATATGAATGTAGCTTTTATAGATATTAATAAGATTATCTAATAGTAAATTTTTCTAACTGAAGTTTGTTTTACTGATTGAAAAATACCTTCCCAATATTTTTATCTGGGAACTCTAAAATAAAGAAGGAATTTTTAAAGGGTGGCTTATTTTTTATTTAAACATCATTAAATGCTTAAATTGGACACATTAGTATTCTTACTATTTTAAACATTCTCTTCTGTCTTTCTAGTATTGATATCTTTCATAATCTTCTTGTGTGTCTCTTATATTCTCTGCTAATTCTGTTAACTGTACACATTATAGTATTTTGCAATGTCTCTTTCCTAATAATGTTTTTGTATTTTCAGTCTTGGTTCTCCTTCCTACAAATTTCACACTTTATTCTACCGAAACACTCTCTCATTACTGTGGCTTCAAATATTTTTTTCCTTATGGTGTAGACATTTACAGACAAACTGAAACTTCTCTTTTATTTAAGCTGTTGTGACCCCCTCCCCCTTTTCATGTGGACTGCATGGCAGGAAGAACTATGTATGCATTTATTCCTCATAATTCAGTATTAATTTTTAGGGTAAAGGATTATCTTTCTACCAGTGTTATCAGGAAGACAATAGCCTAAAAAGCAAGCTGACATTTTCCTTCCTGTTTCCATCAGTTTAAACAACAGATTATTTTTAACCATTCTTATTTAACTGATTGAGGCAGTAATGGCTTCTGTATGTTTTTTTAATCCACTGCTGTTTGGTGTGTTTATGTACACAGTCAATAATATGCTCAGAAATGAGAGAAATCGCTGTCTTTGGAGACAGAAAATGTTCATTCAGAAGATGGGCTAAAAGTGGGCCTTGCAAGACTTGCATAGGAAGAGTAGTTGGGCCATATGGTCCAATTAAAAAAAAATAAGATAAGCTATCTTTTGACAACAATGAGTAGATTAATTGCATGAAAGCTGCATTTAAGACCGAGTATAAATATTTGTTGAATGGAAGGAAAGAAGAAAAGGAAGAATGAATGGATGAAGGATGGAAGGAGACAGAGTGATGCCAAGGGAGGACAACTGGTTTATTTGGATAGACTGAAGAATTTCGATTGTTTTTTGTAGGCAGTAGTAAACCTGGGGATGTTCTTGTTTCTATTGCACACTGATGATGTATGAAATACTGTTCTAGAGGCTGAAGAGGTTTACCACAATAATTTAAAATGTCATAACATGAAGTACGGTCAGGGACTGATAACAGAGGGAGGATAATACACTACTTGAGTAAAGATTTAACTGAGAAGATGTATTTGCTATAAAGTGATGTCAAAGATGACTGGCTTGAAAATACTTGTGTCTAGGAGAATTGTGTTGCTTAGGATTAGAAGGGATGCCTGCTTTATGGAGAAAAATGAATATTTCTGTTTCAAACAAGAGGTAGGAAGATATAGTTGGGCTAGAAATAAATAAAGGCTAAGACAAAACTCAGTGTACCATGGGTACCATTTAGTACAACCAGTATTCTTAAAAGGATCAAAAAAGAACATGATAAAAAGTAAAAGTGAAAATAGAATAAAAGAAGATAATTTGTTAAAGGAAGGGATATTATGCTTCCAAAAAAAGATGGAGTAATAAACAAATACACAATTATATTTAGAGATGTCAACACCTCAATCTCAATAATTGATAGAACATTCAAACCAAAATATTAGTTAAGGATGTAGATGACTTAAATGGCATCATTATCAATTTAATCCGGCTAACATTTATATCTTCCCACAAAGAAAATTCGAAGCCCAGATGGCTTCACTGATGAATTCTGCCAAACATTTAAGTAAGAAATAGTACCTATTACCAATTATATACAATTATTTTTCAAAAAATTGAGCAGAGAAACTACTTCCCAACTCGTTCTCTGAGGCTAACACTATCCTGATGCTAAAACCAAAGACATTATAAAAAATTAGTAAATATATGGATCGATATGAATATAGATACAAAAATTTATTTTTAAAATGTGGGCAAATCTAATTCAACATATCTAAAAGCTTAACATATCCTAATGAAATATGATTTATCCTAAGAATACTAGGTTAGTTAACATTAAAACAAATCAATGTAAGGTTACCATAGTAACAAATTAAAAAAGAAAACCATATGATTATCCCAACAGACAAAAATATGACCAAATTCAACTAAAGTAAAAACTAGGAATGGAAAGAAACTTCTTCAACTTGATAAGAGGGGTCTATAAAATGCAAACATCATTAGAGCAGAAAGACTGGATACTTTAAGATCAAGAATAAGACAAGGATATTCACTCTTACCACTTCTGTTCAGCATTATACCAGATGGTCCAGCCAGTGCACTAAGGAAAGCAATAAATGAATGAATGAATGAATGAACAAATGACATCCAGATTGGAAAGGAAGAAGTAAAACTTTACAGATGACATGAGATCATTTATGTAGAAAATATGATGGAATCTACTAGCACAGGTTGAGCATCGCTAATCTGAAAATCCAAGATGCTTTTTGGAACACCTACATAATACCACAAGTGGAAAATTCTATACATGACTTCATGTGACAGGTGTAGTCAAAAAACAGGCTCCGAGCACACAGTTTATTCAGCATCCCTAAGGGGAAAAAGACCCTCCCAGACCCCTTCAGCTATGAAATATATCTTTCTTAAGTACCCAGATTCCTCCACCCCCACTATGCAAGCACACTCATAAAGGGTAATAAAATGGCATGTATGCAGGCCAAACACACCAATGGAAGGTTTCCAATAATGTGTCACATGGGGCCAAGACCTACGTGCATTACTGTGTTTTTATTTTCTTATTCTCTGCTCTATGGTGTAAAGATTATTAAAAATATTAAAAACTCCTGCAGTTCCCTCTGTGATATCAGTATTGGGTAACAATGATAAGAAAAAGAAGCATTTATGTTTCTCTACAGCACAGAAAGTCAAACTGTTGAAGAAGAAGAAACTGGACAGTGGTGGAAGTTGAAATGTTCTATGGAAGAGTATAGTGTTGACTACCATATATGACCTGAAGAAACAGAAGGATAAACTGTTGAAGTTTTATACTGAAAGTGATGAATAGAAGTCAATGAAAAATAGAAAAACACTGTATACAGCTAACAATAAAAATATTGATTGTGTATTTAAATAGTGGATCCATTACCATTGCAGTGAACACTTGTCACTTAATGGAATACGAATCGGGAGACAAGCAAAGATCTATAATGATGAAATGAATATTGAAGGGAACCATGAGTATTCAACAGGCTGGCTGCAGAAAATTAAGAAAAACTATGATATTACATTTTTAAAGATTTGTAGTGATAAAGCATCTTCTGGTCATGTAGTAGTCGAAAAATTCATTGACAAATTTGCCAGAGTCATTGCTGATAAAAATCTGATGCCAGAACTAGTCTATAATGCTAATAAAACATCGCTGTTTTGTACTGTTGCCCCAGAAAGACACTGACAAAAGCTAATGAGGTAGCCCCTACAAAAATTAAGGATTCCAAGGACAATAAATGTGCTGGCATGTGCTAATGCAGCAGGCATACAAAAGTATAAACTTGTTCTGAAAGGCAAAAGCTTGCATCCTCACTGTTTTCAAGGAGTGAATTTCTCAACAGTCCACTATTATGTTAACAAAAATGTATGGATCACCAGGGACATGTTTTCTGATTGGTTTCACAAACATTTTATACCAGAGGCTCAAGGTTACTGCAAGGAAGCTGGATTGGATGACAACTGTTAGATTTTTGTTATTCCTTGACAACAGTTCTGCTCATCCTTCAGCTGAAATTTTCATCAAAAATAATGCTTATGCCATATACTTTTCCCCAAATGTGACTTCATTATTTCAGTCATGTGACCAAGGTATCCTTAGATTGATGAAGAGTAAATATAAAAACACTTTCTTGAACATCATGCCAGCACCGGTGAAGAGAGGTGTGGGTGTGGAAGGTTTCTAGAAGGAGTTTAGCATGAAGGGTGCTGTTTATGCCATTGCTAACACTTGGAACTCAGTGACTAAAGACACAGTAGTACACTCCTGGCACAACCTCTTGCCTGTGACTATATTAAGTGATCTTGATGAACAAGGTAGTGACTTTGAAGAATTCTGTGGGCCAACTGAGAAAAAAAGATGGTGTCTGACCTTCTTACATACACAAAAAATATAATTTCAGAGTCTTTCCCTAGGCTAGCAGAAGTAAATATCAAAGAACTTGATTATTTTTAACATCAATAATGAGATTCCAATTCTTCATTGACCGATGGGGAAATAGTCCAGATGGTTTTGAATCAAGTTGATTGTGATAATAGTGATGATTAAAATGACATTGTTAACACTGAAGAAAAAGTTCCTATGGATAAGGTAAAAATGTGTGACGGGCTTATTGAAGGACTACAGCACTGTACATTTATAACAGCACAAGAAATCATGTCAGTTTATAAAGCCAAAGAGAGACGACGACAACGACGACGACGATGGCTACTACTACTACTACTACTTATTCTTTTTTTTTTTTTTTTTTTTTTTGAGGTGGAATTTCACTCTTGTTGCCCAGGCTAGAGTGCCAGTGGCATGATCTCGGCTCACTGCAACCACCACCTCCCAAGTTCAAGTGATTCTCCTGCCTCAGCCTCCTCAGTAGCTGGGATTACAGGCACCCACCACCATGCCCGGCTAATTTTTTGTATTTTTAGTAGAGATGGGGTTTCACCATGTTGGCCAGGCTAGTCTCGAACTCCTGACCTCAGGTGATCCACCCATGCTTATGCCTGTAATCCCAAAGGGAGACTTCTAAGACAAAAACCATTGTTAATGAGGCAAAATGACTCTGAAGGAAACATTTTTAAAAGCCATCCACAAAATGCCTCTTCATCCCTAGAGGACTCACTTCCTGGTCCTTCAACTGTTTTGATTTTTTTTTTCTCTCACCTAAAAAAAAATCAGCACACAGTAACCTATTAATCAAAACACAGCATCATAGGTGGAGACTGAAAGCCTGCCATTGTTGGTTGTTGCTGATGTTCAACAGCTGATACGGGAATTCTGGTGATGCTGCTGTGCTGCTTAGTTACCCTGGACACATTTGTTTTTTTTTTACTGTGTAAATGGCATGCCATATTTTTTACAGATAAGTACTTATGGGTAAATAAGTTAAGAAAATTGTTGCTTATCAGTAGCTTATAAGTTCAAAATCAAGAATGATTGTGATGCCAAACAACCACAGATGGCTCATATGGGTGGCTGAGATGTTGACACTTGCTTTCTGATGATTTAAAATATACAATTTTTTCATTAACAAAATTATTAAAATATTATATAATGTTGCCTTCAGTCTAGGTGTATAAGGTGCATATAAAACATAAATGAATTTTGTATTTAGACGTGGGCCCCATCTCCAAGATATCTCATTATGTATATGCAAACATTCCAAAATTAAAAAACAAAATCAGAAACACTTCTGATTCCAAGTGTATTGGATAGGGTTATTCAACCTCTACTACTTACTAGAACTCAAAACTTAGCTTTGCAAGGTTTCAGGATATAAGATCCGTATACAAACATCAGTAGTATTTACATGTATCATTAAGAATAATTGAAATTAGTTGAAATAGTAAAACCTTTTACAATAATATCAATAATATGAAATATAAGTCTATAAAAAATTAACAAGACTTGTACACAAAATGTATAAAACAGTGCCAAGAGAAATTAAGGAAGACCTAAATAAATGCAGATTATGATGTTAAACTGTACAGTGTTGAAACTGTAACAGTGTTAAAGTGGTCTTCTCTTCTCCTCAATTGATCTGTAGATTTAATGGAGTCCAGATCAAAATCCCAACATTCATTTGGCTAGTAATTGAAAAACTGTTTCTGAAACTTATATGCAAAGGACCTAGAATAGTCAAAACAACTTTGATAAAAGGCAAAATTTGGGGACTAAGACTGCCTGATTTCAAAACTCATTATAAAACTATGGTTATCAAGATAGTGTAGTGTTAAAGGAAACTCAGAAAAATAGATCAATAGAAATGACTAGAGTCCATAAAGATCTACATGGATGTAGACAATTGATACTCAACCAAAGTTCAAAGGCAATTCAGTGGGCAAAGGATAATCATTTCAACAAATGGTGCTGGAACAACTGGTTATTAATATAAAAAATTCAATCAATAACCTCCTACCAAAAATTTATCAAATTGTACACTCACTTGAAATGTGGGATGTTTATTTTATGTCAATTTTAACTCAATAAAGCTGTTAAAAATAGTAGGAAAGTATGAGAGAGAAAGGAAAAAAGGGACGAAATGTAAAGTGCTATTTATTGGCTACACCATGTGCTATATAAGCAGATTATATTACTTTCTTCCGATGTGAGAATATACAGCTCCTGCTATAGAATAAAATTATGTATTCTAGATCACAGGAACAAATTAGCAAAATACTGTTCCTAATTTTTAATGCTCATTTTGCAAGATGCAAAACTGCAAGGCACATCTTACAAAATGAACAATTTAGGGCATCACTTCACTCTTATAATTAATTTAGAATGATGGACATACTTAAATAGCATTTTTCACAAAAATGGAAAAATTCTAAAATTAATGTGGAATTACAAAGACCATGAATAGCCAAAACAATCTTGAGAAATAAAAATAAAGTTAGAGGTATGACATTCCATAATGTCAAGTTATACTAGAAAGTAATAGTAACCAAACACTATGTTACTGGCATAAAAACAGATGCATGGACCAATGGAACAGAATAAAAAGCCCAGAAATAAACCCAAGTTTATAAAGTCAACCAATTTTCAGCAAGGCTACCAAGAAGACACGATGGAGAGAGGGTAGTATCTTCAATAACTGGTGTTGCGAAAACTGGATATCCACAGGCAAAGAGTGAAACTGGACCCTTATCTACACCATATATAAAAATTAAGTCAAAATGAATTAAATACCTAACCATAAGAATTGAAACTCTAAAACTACTGGAAGAAAACAAGGGAAAAACTTCTTGATATTGTCCTTCATAATGATATTTTGGACATCACACCAAAAGCACAGGCACTGAAAGCAAAATTAAACAAGTGGGACTATAAAAAGCTTTTGTATAACAAAACAATCATCAGAATAAAAAGACAAACTATAGGTTGGAAAAAATGTTTGCAAACTATCTGACAAGGAGTTAATAATCTCTAAAATATATAAGAAACTCACACAATAGCAAAAAACAAAACAAAAAAAACCCAAGTAGCTTGATTTAAAAAAAATGACCAAAGTGGGCAAGCTGTGGTGGCTCACACCTGTAATCCCAGCACTTTGGGAGGCCAAGGCAGGCGGATCACCTGAGGTCGGGAGTTCGAGACCAGCCTGACCAACATGGAGAAACCCCATCTCTACTAAAAATACAAAATTAGCCAGCGTGGTGGCACATGCCTGTAATCCCAGCTACTCGGGGGGCTGAGGCAGGAGAATCGCTTGAACCTAGGAGGCAAAGGTTGTGAGCTGAGATCATGACTTTGCATTCCAGCCTAGGCAACAAGAGCAAAACTCCATCTCAAAAAAAAAAAAAGGTAAATATCATTGAGTACTCATAGTTATTAAAATATGCATATGTATGTGCATACCCATGTATATGTGCACATGTACATATGTGTATGTATTTATAAAAAAAATGACCAAAGTACTTGAATAGACATTTTTCTAAACAAGACATAAAAATAGCCAACGGGTATATGAAAAGGTGCTCAACGTCACTAATGAGAGAAATGCAAATCAAACCAAAATGAGATATCACCTCACACCTATTAAGATGGCTGTTATTTAAAAAAAAGAAAAAAAGAAAAACACCAAGAGATAACAAGTGTTGGTGAGAGTGTGAAGAAAAGGGAACCCTGGTACAATGTTGCTGATAATGGAAATTGGTACAGTTATGAAAAAATGTATGGAGCTTCCTCAAAAAATTAAAAATAGAACTACCATATGATCCAACAATCCCTTTTCTGGGTATATATCCAGAGGAAATGAAATCAGCACCTTGAAAATATATCTGCACTCCTACATTCATTGCAACCTTAGCCACAATATGCAAGATATGGAATCAACCTAAATGTCTGTTCCAGTGTATGGAGAAGGTTGAAATACAGATATGAAATACAGATGTGATTGTTTATGTGTATCTGTGTGTATGTGTAAAGGTACATATATATAGACATACACAAATATAAAGTATGAAATGTATATTCTGCTACTCAGGCCAGTCTTGTTACTTTTTATTTGATTTCAGAACAAAAGGAATTTTTTAAATGATCCGGTAGAATAATAATACTTTTGTTGGTGTCCTCATATCTTGATATTCTCAGATATTAGGACATTGCTTGAAGCATAAATCTTGATGAGTTTCTTGGATGCTTTGTTTCATCTCTTGTGCTTTTTCTTTTTAGCTAATGTAATCATAGATTTAATGTAATAGCCCTATCTCTAAGTTGCTGTCCCCCACGTTTTATCTCTCAGTAATATAGGCTTTAGGGCCTGATGTCAGTACAGAGCTATTTATTAGTTCAGGATTTCATTTTGTCATAAGATTTTGCATCTTACATGAACTATTTTTTGCATTTCTGGACGATTTCTTCTATTACTTCAATATTATCTTGTGAGTGTGATACACTTGTGTTACTGATGAGGATTATGAATCTTAAGCAGGAGTCTGCCCACTCCACAACCATATGAAATACCACTTAACATTTTTTTTGTAATCAGTGCCACAGGCCCTTTAAAGCTCATTTCTGATACCACCTGCAGTTATTTTGGGTAAGTGATAGATGGAAGGAATAAGCGCACACACATTGTAAGATTGAATTCAGCTCCTGCCTACATTTTCCAAGAATGTAGTCTCATCAGAAGTGGAATGTCCATGTGAAGAGGAGCAGATGCATGATTTCTCAGAATAACTGCTTGTGGCACACACTAAGAAAAATGCTTCACCAGATATGGAAAGCTCAATTCTTGCTAGGTCACTTTGCTTTCTTGCATGAAACTTACATCTGGAAGATTTTATATTAAGAACATATGTGCATCTGTTTAAGGGAATGTTTACATTTACTGAGTTCTGGTTCTTGAAGCAAACTCTCAGCAAGACCCATTATGGCATGGGTAAAAAGGCAGAGCTTGTTTCCATACATCTCTGAAAGGAAATATTCCGTTTACAGATTTTTTTCGTGTTCAGAAGGCCTGTTTCCTTGGAATGGCAGTCAGAATAGTCACCTGAAACCCAACAATGAGTTATGTTCTAAAAGAATAAATGGTTCAGGGAGATGAAAACATTGTTTTGAGACCACCATTGGCCTGAGTCAGTGTAGCAATGCTTATGAGGCGATTGGAACCAAAGATAATATGCTAGCACAGTTTATACACTATATCTCTCTTATGCAGCTTTAGTTTATTGCTCACGATACTCATTCACGAATCCTTGAAAATTGCTTCAAAGAGGTAGTCTTAGGACAATGTTTTTTCATGTACTGGGAATGCAACTTAAAAAAAGTGTAATAAGTTTTAATTTATACCCATTTTGAAATTCATAGACAAGCTCATTGAGCATTTTTAAAGCTTGTGATCATCTGAAGTATTGCAATTCCAAACTGTCAACTCTGTAAGGTACTATTTTTTGCCATTTGTCCTGAAACTACTCCTTTGGTGTAGTTTATGATGTAGTTTTTCAGTGATTGGTGAATAAACCTATATTTTAATATATATACACACATATACATACATATATAATCCATATATTTTGTGTATCAGTGTTTGTGTATATAAATTTTTTTCCCAAGGTTTATTGGAGGTTTGTATGTGTGCGTGTATATACTGTGTGTTTGCTTTTCCTAGCATTTATTCTTCTAGACTCCAATACAATTTCCCCAAATCTCCATTTGTCTAAGGAAGGTAAGTTTTGCTTTCTGATAGATATCTATATATCCATATATATCAGCTATATATATATATCTGATATATATACACACATAAATACACGTATGTATATATACATATATATTTCTATAATAAAAGTAATAAAAGTGGTAAAAGATTAAATTTCTTCTAAGAGGAAGATTTTGTTGTTTCCTTTTTTAAAAGCAGTGAATGAAATCTGAGATTCTCCAGGTATATTTTGTGGATGGGCAGTTGCTTCCCAACAATTCCACCTAGGCATCTTGGGAGAGAGAGCGTTCAAAAATCACTGAGAAATTTGTAGTTTAATTGACCTAAGCAGAGAGAAATCTGGCCCATAGAGAACATTTTATTTTATTTTATTTATGTATTTCTTTCTTTCTTCAGAGACAGTATCTCACTCTGTGGCATAATTAGAGCTCACTGCTGCCTCAACCTCCTGGGATCATGTGATCCTCTTGCCTCAGCCTCCTGAGTAGCTGGGACTACAGGCGCACACCACCATGCTTGGATAATTCTTTAATTTTTTTTTTTTTTTATAGAGACAGAGTTTCACTTTATTGCCCAGGCTGATCTTGAACTCCTGACCTCAAATGATCCTCCTGCCTGGGCCTCCCAAAGTGTTGGGATTACAGGCATGAGCCACTGCATCTGCCCCAGAAATATTTTAGATGATTAAGAGGCTTTCGTATTTCAACTGGAATTAGCAATATTTTTTCCTCATAACTATTTCCTTTGCCTAGAGGAATATGCCTAAAATTTCACTTGGTGATGGGATCATAGCAGGGAATAAACTAACAGTTGGGAGAATAAGTTAGTTCACTTTAAAGGCATTCTCATATTTATTACATTATTATGTACCAAGAGGTGTTTATGACATATTATTTAAATACATATGGCCAGCTTGAAGGTTTAAATCGTGGATAGTCTATAATGAGATAATGTTTTCAGTTTTGTATCTCCTCATGTGAGTATACGCCTATCAGGAAGGCTGGAAAATGATGAAGTAAATAGCATCTCTTCATTTTAAAATGAAAGAAACCAGTTTCTGAAACACTGATGACATCTAAAACACGGTTAGAAAATTCACAAAATATTACTCTTTGCACTTAAAAATGATGTTAAATTCATATAACTATTGGTTTTTCTGCTAAAAGTGTGATTTACATTTTGCTTTGCTGTACCTGACATTTCAAATATGTTGCATACCTGTTAGTAATCCTCAGGTCATTGTTCAGAGGTGCCCATACTTTATGTAAGTGAGAATGCCATACCAACTCCTTAATGACTTGAACTTCTGGCAAAGATGCTGTTCTATTTTGGAATATGGATACCTGAAAACTAGTTAGAAAAATACATTTTTATTGCTCCTCCATCACGTCTCTTTCACCCAATTTTTAGATGGGCTAAGTTGTCTCCATTAGTTTTGGATCACACAAAAAGACCCCAGGATTTTCAATGCAGTGGGTCTCTTGAGAATTGGAAACTTCTGCTGTTTCATGCTAAAAATTAGTCATGATTTTTTAAGCAGGAATCTAGCTTCTAAGATCAGATGGCCCAATAACAATATTAAAGAAATATTTTTGTTTTTGTCTTCTTGTATCTTCCTGTCTCAACAAACCTGTAACAGGATCACTTCTTTCCTTGCAACAACTTCTGGGAATGACTTTTATTGTGAATATAGAACAATTTTCAACCAACTACTAGGCTGCTGGGAGAAGCTGTGTCTATTTCTATGTGTATCACAGAGGGTATTCAAGGATAATAATAGATTCTACACATTGTGCTAGCAATGTGAATATTACATATACTTTCTCATTTCATTTAAGTTTAAACCTCTCATTTTCCCTGGGAAGTAGAAATTTCTATTTCCATTTTAGAAGTGAGGGAGCTAAGGTCCAAGTTTCAGTGGAGAGAAAACTAAGGCTCCATGTTGCCCAAAGAAACAAATACTTCCTATCAAGCAGAGCCCAGATTTGGCTGACTCCAAAGATTCCCAGCCTTGCTTGTTTTATTTCCCAGCCATGGTGTCTGGGAGTCAGGAGGCAAACATGCTTGTACCTGCATTTCCCTTTTGGGGAGGACTAAATGATGTATCAGCTTTACATAGCAATCTATTTAATGTGCGTCTTTGAAAAGGAAAAGAAATCCCTTGAAATATCTCTGGCATTATTTCAATGACATTGAAGTGTCAGAACATTTTGGGATAACAAAGTGGTCAATTCCTTTAGGTGCCATCGAGCTTTCAGCAGTTGTATATTTTATAGTTAGTAAATAGCCAAATGTATTTCTTTGCCTCTGTTCAAAATGAAATCACCTTAATGAAGAAATCTTATACTGAAGCAATCTGGGCACATTAATAATAAATGAATTCTGAAAGAAATTTAGTATAATTTCTGAGGAGGCACAAGAGGAAATACCAAATTTAAAAATGGCATTTTCCATTTGTGTAAGTGGAATAAGTAATAACAGTAATAAAAATGTATTCTTCTGCTATTGTTCTCAGCTGCCATTGTGCTTTTCTGTTTGTGATCCCTTGGAATTCACAGATGTAGATTATGGTATGCTATTCTTTGATGGCAGAGGCAAATTATGGCCTGCGAGCACCTAATCTACCTGTTTTTGTATATCCTGCAACCTATGAATAATTTTTACATATTTTTAAAAGTTAGAAAAAAATGAAAATGACTTAGGGAGGATTCCCTCTTTTTCTATTGATTGAAATAGTTTCAGAAGGAATGGTACCAGTTCCTCCTTGTACCTCTGGTAGAATTCGGCTGTGAATCCATCTGGTCCTGGACTCTTTTTGGTTGGTAAGCTATTGATTATTGCCATAATTTCAGAGCCTGTTATTGGTCTATTCAGAGATTCAACTTCTTCTTGGTTTAGTCTTGGGAGGGCGTATGTGTCGAGGAATTTATCCATTTCTTCTAGATTTTCTAGTTTATTTGCATAGAGGTGTTTGTAGTATTCTCTGATGGTAGTTTGTATTTCTGTGGGATCGGTGGTGATATCCCCTTTATCATTTTTTATGCGTCTGTTTGATTCTTCTATCTTTTCTTCTTTGTTAGTCTTGCTAGCGGTCTATCAATTTTGTTGATCCTTTCAAAAAACCAGCTCCTGGATTCATTAATTTTTTGAAGGGTATTTTGTGTCTCTATTTCCTTCAGTTCTGCTCTGATTTTAGTTATTTCTTGCCTTCTGCTAGCTTTTGAATGTGTTTGCTCTTGCTTTTCTAGTTCTGTTAATTGTGATGTTAGGGTATCAGTTTTGGATGTTTCCTGCTTTCTCTTGTGGGCATTTAGTGCTATAAATTTCCCTCTACACACTGCTTTGAATGTGTCCTAGAGATTCTGGTATGTTGTGTCTTTGTTCTCGTTGGTTTCAAAGAACATCTTTATTTCTGTCTTCATTTTGTTATGTACCCAGTAGTCATTCAGGAGCAGGTTGTTCAGTTTCCATGTAGTTGAGTGGTTTTGCGTGAGTTTCTTAATCCTGAGTTCTAGTTTGATTGCACTGTGGTCTGAGAGACAGTTTGTTATAATTTCTGTTCTTTTACATTTGCTGAGGAAATCTTTACTTCCAACTATATGGTCAATTTTGGAATAGGTGTGGTGTGGTGCTGAAAAAAATGTATATTCTGTTGATTTGGGGTGGAGAGTTCTGTAGATGTCTATTAGGTCCACTTGGTGCAGAGCTGAGTTCAATTCCTGGGTATCCTTGTTAACTTTCTGTCTCATTGATCTGTCTAATGTTGACAGTGGGGTGTTAAAGTCTCCCATTATTATTGTGTGGGAGTCTAAGTCTCTTTGTAGGTCTCTAAGGACTTGCTTTATGAATCTGGGTGCTCCTGTGTTGGGTGCATATATATTTAGGGTAGTTAGCTCTTCTTGTTGAATTGATTCCTTTACCATTATGTAATGGCCTTCTTTGTCTCTTTTGATCTTTGTTGGTTTAAAGTCTGTTTTATCAGAGACTAGGATTGCAACCCTTGCCTTTTTTTGTTTTCCATTTGCTTGGTAGATCTTCCTCCATCCTTTTATTTTGAGCCTATGTGTGTCTCTGCAGGTGAGATGGGTTTCCTGAATACAGCACACTGATGGGTCTTGACTTTATCTAATTTGCCAGTCTGTGTTTTTTAATTGGAACATCTAGTCCATTTACATTTGAAGTTAATATTGTTATGTGTGAATTTGATCCTGTCATTATGATGTTAGCTGGTTATTTTGCTCTTTAGTTGATGCAATTTCTTCCTAGCCTCGATGGTCTTTAAAATTTGGCATGCTTTTGCAGTGGCTGGTACCGGTTGTTCCTTTCCACATTTAGTGCTTCCTTCAGGAGCTCTTTTAGGGCAGGCCTGTTGGTGACAAAATCTCTCAGCATTTGCTTGTCTGTAAAGTATTTTACTTCTCCTTCACTTGTGAAGCGTAGTTTGGCTGGATATGAAATTCTGGGTTGAAAATTCTTTTCTTTAAGAATGTTGAATATTGGCCCCCACTCTCTTCTGGCTTGTAGAGTTTCTGCCAAGAGATCCACTGTTAGTCTGATGGTCTTCCCTTTGTGGGTAACCCGACCTTTCTCTCTGGCTGCCCTTAACATTTTTTCCTTCATTTCAACTTTGGTGAATCTGACAATTATGTGTCTTGGAGTTGCTCTTCTCGAGAAGTGTCTTTGTGGCATCCTCTGTATTTCCTGAATCTGAATGTTGGCCTGCCTTGCTAGATTGGGGAAGTTCTCCTGGATAATATCCTGCAGAGTGTTTTCCAACTTGGTTCCATTCTCCCTGTCACTTTCAGGTACACCAATCAGACGTAGATTTGGTCTTTTCACATAGTCCCATATTTCTTGGAGGCTTTATTCGTTTCTTTTTATTCTTTTTTCTCTAAACTTCCCTTCTTGCTTCATTTCATTCATTTCATCTTCCATCACTGATACCCTTTCTTCCAGTTGATCGTATTGGCTCTGAGGCTTCTGCATTCTTCATGTAGTTCTCAAGCCTTGGCTTTCAGCTCCATCAGCTCCTTTAAGCACTTCTCTGTATTGGTTATTCTAGTTATACATTCTTCTAAATTTTTTTCAAAGTTTTCAACTTCTTTGCCTTTGGTTTGAATTTCCTCCTGTAGCTCGGAGTAGTTTGATCGTCTGAAGCCTTCTTCTCTCAACTCGTCAAAGTCATTCTCCGTCCAGCTTTGTTCCATTGCTGGTGAGGAACTGCGTTCCTTTGGAGGAAGAGAGGCGCTCTGCTTTTTAGAGTTTCCGGTTTTTCTGCTCTGTTTTTTCCCCATCTTTGTGGTTTTATCTACTTTTGGTCTTTGATGATGGTGATGTACAGATGGGTTTTTGGTGTGGCTGTCCTTTCTGTTTGTTAGTTTTCCTTCTAACAGACAGGACCCTCAGCTGCAGGTCTGTTGGAGTTTGCTAGAGGTCCACTCCAGACCCTGTTTGCCTGGGTATCAGCAGCGGTGGCTGCAGAACAGCGGATTTTTGTGAACCGCGAATGCTGCTGTCTGATTGTTCCTCTGGAAGTTTTGTCTCAGAGGAGTACCCGGCCGTGTGAGGTGTCAGTGTGCCCCTACTGGGGGGTGCCTCCCACTTAGGCTGCTCAGGGGTCAGGGTCAGGGACCCACTCGAGGAGGCAGTCTGCCTTTTCTCAGATCTCCAGCTGCGTGCTGGGAGAACCTCTGCTCTCTTCAAAGCTGTCAGACAGGGACATTTAAGTCTGCAGAGGTTACTGCTGTCTTTTTCTTTGTCTGTGCCCTGCCCCCAGAGGTGGAGCCTACAGAGGCAGGCAGGCCTCCTTGATCTGTGGTGGGCTCCACCTACTTCGAGCTTCCCAGATGCTTTGTTTACCTAAGCAAGCCTGGGCAATGGCGGGTGCCCCTCCTCCAGCCTCGCTGCCGCCTTGCAGTTTGATCTCAGTCTGCTGTGCTAGCAATCAGTGAGACTCCGTGGGCGTACGACCCTCCGAGCCATGTTCGGGATATAATCTCCTGGTGTGCCGTTTTTTAAGCCCGTCGGAAAACCACAGTATTTGGGTGGGAGTGACCCGATTTTCCAGGTGCCGTCTGTCACCCCTTTCTTTGACTAGGAAAGGGAACTCCCTGACCCCTTGTGCTTCCTGAGTGAGGCAATGCCTTGCCCTGCTTTGGCTTGCGCACGGTGCACTGCACCCACTGTCCTGCGCCCACTGTCTGGCACTCCCTAGTGAGATGAACACAGTACCTCAGATGGAAATGCAGAAATCACCCGTCTTCTGCATCGATCATGCTGGGAGTTGTAGACCGGAGCTGTTCCTATTCAGCCATCTTGGCTGGAGAGGATGTGGAGAAATAGGAACACTTTTACGCTGTTGGTGGGACTGTAAACTAGTTCCACCATTGTGGAAGTCAGTGTGGCGATTCCTCAGGGATCTAGAACTAGAAATACCATTTGACCCAGCCATCCCATTACTGGGTATATACCCAAAGGACTATAAATCATGCTGCTATAAAGACACATGCACACGTATGTTTATTGCGGCACTACTCATAATAGCAAAGACTTGGAACCAACCCAAATGTCCAACAATGATAGACTGGATTAAGAAAATGTGGCACATATACACCATGGAATACTATGCAGCCATAAAAAATGATGAGTTCATGTCCTTTGTAGGGACATGTATGAAATTGGAAATCATTCTCTGTAAACTATCGCAAGGACAAAAAACCAAACACCGCATGTTCTCACTCACAGGTGGGAATTGAATGATGAGAACACATGGACACAGAAAGGGGAACATCACACTCTGGGGACTGTTGTGGGGTGGGGGGAGGGGGGAGGGATAGCATTAGGAGATATACCTAATGCTAAATGACGAGTTAATGGGTGCAGCACACCAGCATGGCACATGTATACATCTGTAACTAACCTGCATATTGTGCAGATTTACCCTAAAACTTAAAGTGTAATAATAATAAAAAAAAGAAAAAAATTAAAAGATGTGACATATAAAAATAATGTAAAATTCAAATTTAAGTGTCCATAAATAAAATTATATTAGAATTCAGTCTGCACCCAAGTCTTTCCCATGATCTATTTCTAGAGCCACCATTGATGAACCTTCATTCAACATATACCCAAATACACACATATACATGCATACTCCCAGTTACACACCTCTTATTCTTTATTTTTGAGGGATAGTTTATTAAGCTTTAAGACTCCTTTGTCTAATTTCCCTTTTCCAAATTTCCCTGGGCCTGATACTCATCAGCTTTGTCCTTTTGTTCTCTGCAGTTTCATTGCTATCTTCTTTGTTCTATTTTCAGAAATTTCCCAAAATATTAAAACAAGCATGGAGAAAGCTGATCTATAGGATTTTGCCTTCTCTGTGTCTTTTCTGTCTTGTTTGTGGGACTAGATCACAAGTATTAGGAATACTGTGAAATCCCAGCTGTACTGAGTTATTTTCTTCTCATTTTGCCCCTCTCTCCCTTGTAGTCTTACTGTATTCTCCTTTATTGGTCTTCTTATTACTTTTCAATATCAGCAGTTATTGTCTTGTTATTTTATTGAATCCACTTGTTATTGATGATTTAGAAGATTATTGGACTCCTCATTAAGGAGTGAGGCAACATTCAATATTATTAATATGTCAAAGAGCTTTGAGATATCAAAATTGTCTATTTAAATGTCTCCACGGAGTCTTGGGCTACTAGAAAACTTACCATAATATTTTAATATGATATAATTAATATCACCTCTTTAAATTTTCTTTTGTTCATGTTAATAGCAAGTGACTCTTAACAGATAATTGGGATTGTTCCAAAAGTGTATTTAAGTCACACTTGCATAAATATGATTATGACATGGTAAAATATTTGAAATAAAGGCAATATAAGGCAATTTCTCATGAATTAATACTTTTCTTTGATTACCTAATTTTGGAGAGAGCTTTATGGGACAGCTGTCTAGGCCAACAAACTCATTAAAAGGACCTAGGCCATTTGTTGAAAGTCTTGATACCCAGTTCTGCTTCAATTCAGTATGTTTCAAAAAAATTTTTATACCACTGCTTACTCTGCCTATTTCAGAAGCAGCTCTAACCTTCATTCCCTCTCTGCCCTAAGTGTCTCAGGCTTGCCCCAAGTTCTCCTAATTTTGGATGATTAATGGATTCATTGATTCATTGATTCATGGATACACACACGTGCACACATACACACACAGGAGATTTCAATAATAATTGATTCACTGCTGTATGTCAAGTATTCTTCTAGGTATTTGGGGGTATTAAAATAGGCATTTGGTCCCTGCTCTTTTTTTTTTTTTTTTTTTTGAGATGGAGTCTTGCTCTGTGGCCCAGGCTGGCGCAATCTTGGCTCACTGCAAGCTCCGCCTCCTAGGTTCACACCATTCTCCTGCCTCAGCCTCCTCAGTAGCTGGGATTACAGGCGCCCGCCACCACGCCTGGCTAATTTTTTTTTGTATTTTTTAGTAGAGACGGGGTTTCACCGTGTTAGCCAGGATGGTCTCGATCTCCTGACCTCGTGATCCACCTGCCTCAACCTCTCAAAGTGCTGGGATTACAGGCGTGAGCCGCCGCACCCAGCTGGTCCCTGCTCTTATGGGCTTTAATTTTAGAAAATAAAGTTAGTAAAGTCAAACAATAAATGAACAAAAAATCTTCTGCTGAGGTGAAGAAAATAAAGCAGTCTAGTTGATAGAAAGTAACTGGTGAATTGGCTACTGTAGATAGTGTCAGAGAAGATGTCACTCTGAGGAAGTGACATCATTCGTTCTTCGACCTAACTGAGGAGAAGGACTAGCTACGGGAATGTTGGGGGCTGAGGGTGGCAGAACATTCCAGGAAAGAGGAACAACCCATGCAAAAATCCGGTGGGATGAAAACAAGCATGGCGACTTTGAGGTCTGCAAGAAGGCTGGTGTGACTAGAAAATCATGAGGGCAAATGGGTAATAATAAAGGACATAGGCAGGGGAAACATTTGGATTTTATTCTAAAACCTAAGGGAAGTTCTTGATTGCTTTTGAGCAGAAGGGTTATGTGATTTTATGACACAGTGGACATGATCTTTTTTTTCTTCACGGAAATACTTGAGTCATCTTTTATACTCTCCTGCCATGTAAATCCCGTTTCCTTCTAGCCTTGTCTACCAGGGAAGAAGTCAAAATGCAAGGGTAGGAATCTTCTTTTAGATTTTATATATTTTTACATTAATTCTACCATATATTTTTTCTTTCTAGGATCTTTTACCCTCAAAACAGCTTCTCATTTGGTGTTTGACACAATCTCTCTTCCTTTCTTCTTCCAAGCTCAGCAAATCTAAAAACTTCAACACAATTAAGTAAGTTATCCTACAAACTCTATAGTATAATTGACCTCAATATCATTTTTTCCAACAACCACTAAATTATGGAATATATGAAATGCCTCCCAAAAGAAAATATTATCTTTCATTAGAATATAGAGTCTAGAAGATAATCACCATCTTCCATATGTTCTGAATCCTGAAATCTGACTTAAGTGGTGTGTGTGTGTGTGTGTGTGTGTGTGTATGAATCAATACAGGTGATAAGGACCAGAGTTTTTAAGGTGAGAAAAAAAGGTAGAAGAAAGAATTTAGAACAGTTCATATCCTGCTTGGCCCTCTCCTCAGTCCTCTTCATTTTATCACCTGTTTGTAATTCATCCTACAATTATTTTACTATGTCTTGTTTATTTATTCTAGGGATTTACTTAGTAGTATAAGGTATATATTAGTAAACAAAACAAAGATTTCTAAAGTTATGGAGCTTATATTCTAATGGAAAAGGGGAAAATATTATTTACAGGTATTTCTTAAAATGCTCTTATCATATTAGGATGGGTATGTACCGATGAAATTCGCTGAGAAGAAATGGGAGGCATCAAGAAGATAAAGAAGAAGCCTTCAATATCAAGGTCTTTTGTAATTTTCTTGGTGAAGGACAACATATATGTCTTGAGTGTTTCCACTTTGAAATTTATCACCTTTTTTGCCTCCTTCCTGCATCATTTATGTATATATTTTTCCATTCTTTTTGCCATATTATTATATAGATAGGAAATGAATGTACCCTTTTTCCCTTCTTCTTAGTTGGTACATATTCATTTGGTACATACATATTTCTTTTAATTCTATATTCATTACATTGTACCAAACAATACATGTTTATTGGGAACCTATTAAGTATAAAGTATGTCATTTATATCAAAGATATCATCAAGTTCTTTGAGCTTAAATTTTTTTATTGATTTTAATATAGGATATAATACTCTGTAATTTAAAAAATTATCTTTAATTCAGTTGGTACTAATTATGTTGTGACAAAAAAACCAAAAAACAACAACAACTCAAACTAAAGCAAATCACAGAGATTTATTGGTTTGTTCTTCATGAAATTTCAGTCTTCATACAGGTATTTTTTCAGGGATTCAAATGATATTGTCCTTCATTTGGTTTCTCTCTCTCAGCTCTGCTTTTTACTATATTGGTTTAATACTCAAAATATTTATTGTATTTTCCTGTTGCTTCAAGAACATTCTTTCCATTTATCTCATCTCTGGTCCCAGGAGAAGACATGTCATTCATGCAACTTAAATCTGTGTATCCTATTTCTATGTCTGCAATCATTGGTTCAAAGAGAGGCCTATAGCCTGATCAAAGCAAACTAGAAAGAAGCAGACTTTTGCTAGGACAGTAGAGAGAAGAAAAGAAAAACAGTTTCTTATTTATTTATTGCTGAAATTTGAAAATGGGAAAAAATATATATTTTTTGAGACAGGGTCTCACTCTGTCACCCAGGCAGAGGTGCAGTAGTGCAATCACAGCTCACTGCAGCCTCAACCTGCAAGACTCAATTGATCCTCCTACCTCAGCCTCCCAAGGAGCTGGGCTGACAGGTGTGTCATTAGGCTCAGCTAGTTTTCATATTTTTTGTAGAGATGGGGTTTTGCCATGTTGCCCAGGCTGCTGAAGAGTATTCTTGGGGCAATAGGGAATTAATACATATACCTTGAGAATTAAATAAACATAGCATGAGGCAGAGCTGAGATATATAGAAAAAACAAATACTGAGGATGCTATTTGAGTCCCTGGAGCAGGATCTGCATGCTGACTGAATTTGTGTGGAAGAGAAGCCAATCAATTCCCGTATTGGTGTAAGCTAGTTTGAGTTGGTTCTTGTCATAACATAAACTATGCATATGGAATAAAGATACAAAAATTATGAGTGTTATATAAGTAGATCAAAAGATTTTAAACTCAAAGTCTTATAAAACTATGAAAATTTAGAGTTGGGAGGGATTTTGTGCATCTCTATATCTAATCCCCTCTATTTATTATCAAGAAAATGAAGAATCAGTGAAGTTGAATAATTTAACATCTCAGGAAGTGCCAAGATGAGGAGACAAACCTAAGTGTCGTGGCTTCTAGCTCTCTGCTTCTTCCAGGACCCCACACTTTAATTCTGGTAAAGAGAGAAGCCTACAGATATATAAAAATTGTTCATGGTCATTTTTAATATCTTGTTTACAGTGGCAAACTTTTTTTAAAAAATATAGTTCTTGGCCTGGCGCGGTGGCTCACGCCTGTAATCCCAGCACTTTGGGAGGCCAAGGCGGGCGGATCACGAGGTCAGGAGATCGAGACCATCCTGGCTAACATGGTGAAACCCTGTCTCTACTAAAAATACAAAAAGTTAGCCAGGCATGGTGGCGGGTGCCTGTAGTCCCAGCTACTCGGGAGGCTGAGGCAGGAGAATGGCAAGAACCCGGGAGGCGGAGCTTACAGTGAACCGAGATAGTGCCACTGCACTCTGGCCTGGGCAAAACAGTGAAACTCTGTCTCAAAAAAAAAAAAAAAAAAAATATATATATATATATATATATATATTTCTTCTAAGAATGCCTTGTAGCTTGCTTTGGTTTTCATCTGAATATTTTCTATTATTCATTTTCTTTTAGAAACCTTCCATTTTTATATGTAGCAAATGCAATAATTCAAACCAATAGCTTGCAAAATTTGAACTATTAGCCATGATAGAAGATCTATGAATTGCATATTGGTTATAGTTTTTTTTCACTTATTTTTAAAATAAATGCCAACAAAGACAATAAGATAATTTTTTTAGAATCATCATGTTTATTCCTACATAATTACTAATAAATAGGAGTTCATCTTCATCGACATGTATAGTAAGGACTTCTCTGGTGCCAACATTCTATTTTCAGCATCAATAGCATATGTAGCCTCCAGAATCATGCACGTGTTTTTAATTTTATCTTGGACTTCCAAGAAATGTTTATAAGTAACATTCCTGAGAGAGAAAGACCTCCTAAATCTATGTCCTACAAATACTTTATCAGAAAAATTTAATATACTCACAGAGTTTTATCACTTCTCCTGAGAAGTTTAAGGAGATGGCTTGTTTTTTTGGCCTTCATTATAAGAAAGCAGTTAAATGTTAATTAATTGAAGAAAAAGACTGCTGAAAAAGAAAGCACTAAGCCTATTATAGAAATGAATCTTATTTTTCTGCCAAGTGCTTTATAATTAAAAGGAAACTCAGTAGAAAAGAAGCTTAAGCAATAACAGTAATATTAATAAAATATTGATTTTTAGAAAATTGCTTTTATGCTAAGAATGATTAGGTCCCTTTTTACCCCATAATATACTTCTCAGATGATTTTAGTTTAGCACATGTATTCTCAAGCTTGGTATTATTGAATCTCGGCTAGATAATTCTCTGTTGTGGAGGGCTGCCCTGTGCATTATAGGATATGTAGCAGTATCCTTGGACTCCACTTTCTAGATGCCAGTAGCTCCACACTTCCCCTGTGATGACAAGCCAGATAACCCCAATATCCCTGACAAAATTTATCCTCCTTCCCCTCCCCAACTGAGAACTGCTGGTTTAGAAATTGAAAAAGTGGGACAGAATTACAGAGAGGTCAACTTATTGTAAATTAGATAATTAGTCATTGACACACCTACTTTTAGGAGCCATGTCTCACACCTCCAGCCCCTGAAATAAACTTTACCATCGACCAAAATCCCATCTTTTTTGTATACATCAGGTCATTGTGTAGCTTCAATTTCAAAGCATTGATGCCTTTTCTTGTCTATCCTACCTTTGCAATTTTGCTGGAGGTTTTGTCTGATTATCGTGGCCTTTCGGGGTATCCTACATCCCCCTGCCTACCTCACACTTCCTATCTTTCTTCAAACCAGCCCAAAATACAAAATGATTGCTTTTGTTTAGATCGGCTGTCATTCAAGATTTTGCCAAGTGTGACAATTTAGCAGTTCCCTCAAACTTGAATGAGTTGTACTTGAAAGGGAAAATATGCTCTCATAGTGTGATGCTTATTAAACAGTATTAAAGCTTTGATTGAGCATTCCCATGGTGATGACTTGCATAGCACATTACTGCATTAGTGTAAGTACTTTTGCCTGTCAAACATTAAATATGGATAAGATCTGCAGTGTCATTTGGTTCACTTCGCTACTACTGAAGCATTGCTTCTCCATAATACATGCTGGCCCACTGTTCCCAGTCCAATTTAAACTATAAGTAATGATAGTGTATTTCTACTTCCTTTGGGAAAGCATTATGAAGTTTAATTTACTGTTTCCTAACAACTTGTAATAGTATCAGTAGTTAATGTTCTAGAATTTTGATAGTGAAACTTTCTGCTAGTCTACTTTCTTCCTCAGAGGTGAATATTTTAATATCATAAGAAGGTTTTTCATACATCCCAGCTTTATTCCCAAAGACTATAGAATACTTCTAAAGTTTGGCTATTTTTAGTCCACCACAATCTTTTCCCCCACACAGTTGTTTGAATATATTTGACAGTCTAATACTTGATAGCACCTACTACTTCAAAGCACACACTGGTATCACCTTACTTGATTTTTATAAGATCATTTTGGGGATAGGCAGGCCGGTATCCAAGCTTTATTTGACAGGTGGATATATGAAAGCTCATAGGGGTTAAATAATTGTCCTCAGTCACTAACATTTATGTACAACTTTAAGATCTGGCAATGATTGATCATACTCATTGCATTTGCTCCACAACCTGTGAAATGAGGAGGGCAGGTATAAGTATTATCATGACCTCCATTTTCCAGAAAAGAAAACTGAGGCACAGAAAAGTGAAGTGACAGAGCAAATGCTTGTTGGCCCTCAATTTAGGTCTTTTGACTCACATTTAAATGTATTCTTTAATGTTGCTTTTCTTTGTTTTGTTTGCATAATTATTTACCTCTTCCTTTTGTTATTGAAAGGGCTTCACCATGAAATATACCCAGATAACAAACCTGTACATGTACCCCCTGAATCTAAAATAAAACCTGAAAAAGAAAAAAGAAAGAAAAAAAATAAGTTTTAGCAGAAATAAAAAAAAAGAAAGCCTCCACCTAGAAAATGAGGATTTTACTGGAATTCACAGATAATAAAATACAGTGATTGAGAGAATCTCCTGAGAAAATAATTTGCTCAATTTGATTTGTTGTTTGTGTACCAAACATGTAGTATTAGATTAATTCTTGCTCTCTATGTCTGTCTTTTTTCTCAGTCGTCCTTCCATCCGTATTTTAATCTGTAGCCATCCAGGTCAGTTTTGAGGAGATGGCCTCTATGTTTGTGTTGCATTAATTCTTATACAACAAGATTTCTTTATTTTCTTTTAATTTTTACCTTTAATTCTTATTATTGTGCATTGTATAACCCCCAAATGAAAAGATTAATTGGTTTGGGGAAAGCTCAAGAAATACTAGTCTTGACAGAGTCTGAGGTCATTCCAAAGCTCTCCCAACACAGAAAATGAGACAGACCCTCTTAGATTTTACACATTTCACGAAGTCTTATATCACAAATGGGAAAATAGATAATTCTGGAGGAATTTGTATCAAAGCTGAAAAGCTGACATATTATTTGAAACTTAATAGGATCAAACCTCCTTCCAGCACAGTTAGGGACTGGGCTCTTGCAGGTGCTACTGACACTCACTACAAAGGACCTGACACGCCCACAGGTTGCTAGCTGCAGTGGCCTTGTACTAGTATGCTGCTATGCTACTGTGGAGAAAATTGCCATTTTGACTGTGATCAGAACACAATCCTTTTGGCTATCAAACATCCAGCAATAAATTTCCATTAAAATCCAAGCTCTGTAGAGCCTTCTTCAGGGGAAATAAAAACAACCCCCCCCAAAAGATATCTTGTATACATGAAAAGAAAAAATCAGTTTTAGGTTAAAATCAGTCTTAGAGGAATAGGAAAAGAGGAAATTTTTAAAGAAACCCCTGAGGTTCCTCTTCCAAATATTGGCAAACATTCAATCTTATTTAGAATGTTGCGTTGCCTAGCAAAATGAAGGATATAGTACATCATATCCTTATTAAATCTTGTAGCAGCTAATATGGTAAAAGTCCTTTTGCTACAAGAGCCTAAGGTGATTGAAGAGGGAGGTAGTAACCAACCACTTTATTTAGGCCAGGACTCCGATATTGTTTTGTTTTGTTTTTTAATATGGTTTGCTGGATAAATTCATTTTCAGACCACCTATTCCAATCTCATTTTTTAAGAGCCAGTAAAGGTATGCTAGATTTTATTTTCTAAAATATACCCTCCTATTCTGAATCTAATGAGCTGTTTCCAGTTTGGATCCGCCAGGTATATTCTGTGAGGTTGTTGGAATTTTGAGCTGCCAAACTTAGGACCAAGTGAGTTGAAGCAGTTGTTGAATGGTGACTCCAGCACATTGATGGCAGAGTGAGTCAGGGTAATATGCAGTCGCTCCCCAAAGTCCTATTCTAGAGGACCAGAAACAATTTCTCTCTTACATAATGAACAAATGGGTAATTCTTCTAGAAAGCACTCTTATGACATATTTCAAACATCACATCACATCTGATACATCAGTCAATAAATGTGCATCCAGATGCTTTTCTCCAGCCATGGCACAAACTGTTTCATCAGTGAAATTGCACAAAGTTTATGTAGACACTGGAGATCACCTCTGTGCCATATACACAGCTTATGCTACATTTAAGGCTACATATGATCTCAGTCCCCAAGAGTTGTATTTGCCAAGAGTAAAGAAAAAATTCCTTCAGTGCTCTCCTGTCTATCTTTTTAGCTTCCTCTCTCATCATTCTCTCTGCCTTATTATTATCATTGTTGCCATGCTACATTGCTTATATTTCTTTGCATACCAAGCTCATTCTTGGTAGCTTTGTTAATGCTACGTATCCATCTGTTTGGAAGTGTTTCTATTCCTACCCTGTCTCCCATCTTGTCTGAATCATTCCTAAGTATCCTTTAAGACTCAGTCCTCCATGACTTTAGTTCAGAAAGTTATTGACTATTGAAGGAACAAATGAATGCATCTTGAAGAAAGTTGTGGACATTAAATAGTGGAAAGGCAGATGTGGACACACCAGTCTAGTTTGGGAGATAAAATACATCCCATATCCCAAGTATTATAGATGAATACCTGAAGGAAATGTCGCTGTTCATTCATACATACCAATCCACATGGGCTGTCCACATAAATGACAGAATTTTGCCATTCTTCTTCCTTTGAATTGCCTTTCCTCTACTCTTCTTTGTTATTATACTATCACTTTACATTGATGGATATAATAATTGTGTAAGTATTATTTTTTATTCACTATGGGGATGTGTTTAAGAATAAGGCTCACTGGCCAGGTGTGGTGGCTGATGTCTGTAATCCCAGCACCTTGGGAGGCTGAGGTGGGAGGATCACGAGGTCAGGAGATTGAGACCATCCTGGCTAACACAGTGAAACCCCATCTGTACTAAAACAAACAAACAAACAAACAAAAAACAACAACAACAAAAAACATTAGTCGGGCATGGTGGCATGTGCCTGTAGTCCCAGCTACTCAGGAGGCTAGGCTAAGGCAGGACAGTCGCTTGAACCCGGGAAGTGGAGGTCGCAGTGAGCCGAGATCAAGCCACTGCACTCCAGCCTGGTGACAGAGAATCCGTGTCAAAAAAAAGATACTGCTCACCATTAATATGGTGAATGCTCTTCTTATGAGGCCCTTCGGGAGAAATTTTTCTCAGCTCACAGTAACATAAGTAATTCTGTTTTGGAGAAATTGGTTTATTGTATGAGTATTAAATATGTAACTTGCAATTTTGTCACCCTTTGCATTGCTGCTTGAAAGTGTAGTGTCAGAGTGTGATCCAGAGATCAGTAAATGGTATCAAGTAGTTTGCATGTTGTGTGTAAGTCACAGTCCAACTTTATCTTCATTGCTGTACCTCATTGGCCCTTTAGCTTATTTTTCCCACTTATGTTTTTATTTAGTAAAAAAGAGTATATTTTTATACAATGCCTATTAAGGAAAACATACAGGTGATAAAAATGAAGAATACTTCTGGGGTAAAATCAAATCTATTGGGGTGGAATGAAGTTCCTCAGGCAAGGCATGCTGAAGTAATCACACCCATCTCAAGCCTTCAGTTACTGTTGATCAACTTATTTTCTCTAATCCAGACCCAACTTCTAACTACAGACTCCTGTTTCTACCTCCCAACAGACTTCTCCATATAAACATTCTGCAGACACCTTGAATTTAACTTATTTAAATCTGAATTCTTGTTTGTTACACTCTCATCTTGTATTTACACTAGTGTTTTTCTCTTTCAGGGAATGAAATCACCAATCTCCCAATTGCTGAAGCTAGTATCCTCAAAATCATTCATCATTCATTCATTCATTTGTCCATGATTCATAGCCAGTAATTCTGCCTTCTTGGTGTGCTTCAAATCTGTCTCAGATTGAAATGGCTTTGCATTCGTGTCTGCTACTGACTTAGTCTAGGATTTCATGATTTCTCATTTGAATTATTAGATGAACACCTTGGCACTACCAGATCCACCCTGCTCACCACCTAGATATCCTACATCATGCTGCTAGAGTGATCTTTTAAAAACAAAACGTTGACCATATTACACCCTTACTTAAAACCTTTTAATGAGTCACCAGTGTGCTCAGGATGAATCCAGAATCCTTAGGGAAATATACAAGAAGCTTCATGACCTGGTGGTCCCTCCTTCTCCAGCCTTTAAACATTACTTTACATGCACTGCTCTCCCAGATTCTTTGCCTTTCTCCCACCAAACACATAAAACTGACACACTTGCGTGCACACACGCACACACTCTCATACACACGTTTTTCCCCCCTTAGTTAATTAGAACACTCTTGATGAAAGAGGAGTCGACTCTTTGGAAAGAATGTACTTCTAGACCAAACATGTAGCAATAAAGGAAGTGAAGAACTGCAAGTAATAGTTCAGTGAGCTGACTAAGCCTCTTTAATATTACAGCCAGATCACCAGATAGTCATGACTCAAGAAATAGCCCCAAAAGAGTTCTTCTAAGAAGTTTTATGTGACCCTTCCTGTCTAACTTTGACTTTTGTCATTGCCCCTTCTGCATTCCCCTGTTGTGATTCTTCATATAACATACTTATAAACATTGAATTGCTCTAGACAACTTAAGGGCAGGGACCATATATGTATATATGTGTATGCATGTGTGCATGTGTGTGTGTATGTGACAGGGACCAAATAATTATAATTTTATCCTCTTCTATTTGTAAGTGCTTAATAGATAAGCTTTGAGTACCCAATAAATGCAGTAAGGATCTTGAAAAGACTGCAGATAGGGAATAGGGGAAAGGCTAGTAAAGGCTTTCTGAGTCAGGATAATTGTGAGAGCACAAAAGCATAGATGAGGGAACTAGTAGGTCAGGGAGCAGATGGCCTAGGTTCTAGTGGTAAGTAGTCCTACAGGCTTTCTCTCCTTTTTATCCTTGTTGTTCAGGGAACATAAATAATCACAAGTGACAAGGGAAAGCATATTTTGTTGTCATTGTCATTATGATTTACAATCTTTCATTGCATTTCGAGGAAGATGGACCTTTAGATTGAGTTCCGTTTATAGTGCTGAATGCAATGGCAAGTGAGATTGTATGGTTTTGGCAGGAGGAGTTGAGGCAGAATGGACATAGGGATATCTGTTTTTTACATAGAAAGTTTTAAGATTATAGCTAGAAGGAACCTTAGAATAGTTGTTACTCAAAGTTTGACCTATGGTCCAGTTCTGGTCAGTCCATTACAATGACCCAAGTTGATAGGAAGATTTTAAAATCTTTTGTATTAGTCTATTCTCACACTGCTAATAAAGACATACCAGAGACCGGGTAATTTATAAAGGAAGAAGTTTAATGGACCTTATAAAGGAAAGAGGTTCCACATGGCTGGGGAGGCTTATAATCATGGCAGAAGGGAAATGAGAAGCAAAAGCACATCTTACTTGGCAGCAGGTAAGAGAGCTTGTGTAGGGGAACTCCCCTTTATAAAACCATCAAATCTCATGAGACTTATTCACTATCATGAAAACAGCATGGGAAAGCTCCGCCCACATGATTCAATTACCTCCCATTGGGTCCTTCCCATGACATGTGGGAATTATGGGTGCTACAATTCAAGATGAGATTTGGGTGGGGACACAGCCATACTATATCATCTTTATAGCAACTTGAAGGAGTATTTTTATATCTATTGAGTCTGATAAAAAAAAGTGGGCTTCTATTTTGTATACATTTATTTTTTATTTCATTTTTGTATGATTTTTAAAAGGAGGTGGTTCATAGCAGATTGGAAATTACAAAGTGCTAGTTCTTCACTACAGATAGTTAGAGAAGCACTCCTTTAGTGTGTATGTTTTTTTAGTAACACTTAAATAATCTGCTGAACAGTTTCTCCTATAATTTGAGTTTCCTGCCAGATCCTCTGAAGCTCCTATGTCACCCCAGAATAAGGGTTCCTGATCTGGCTCAAACCAGTCATTTACAAACAGGAAACAAATGCTAGAGAAGTCAAGTAATCTATCCACAATACCATAGTAAAGTAGAACCCAACTTAGTTTCCTTCCATTCCACTAAATTAATGTATTTCTTCCTACTTCCAAATACCCCATTTCCGACCACTCAGTACCACCAGAATGTGGCTTGGGTTTCTGCTTATCAAGATTTGGAACATACTAGACTGTGCCGTGAGACTTTGAGGGAGATTCACCTGCTCTGCCCACTTGTTTAAGATGACATGCAACACATTTATGACATTGTAGAAAAATGAAGGCATGTGGGCCAGCCTGTGCTGCCAGAATGTTTATTAACTATTGACTCTAAACTCCATTCTTGCTGTAGCTTGCTTTTTTGAATAAATCATCTCTTGACTGAATATTTTATTTGTATAAATTGCCTTTAATTTCAAATAGATCCTGGTGGTAGTACATGGAAAATATGGCATTACTAACAAATGTGTTTTATTTTGTTTTCATCCTCCTGAGTCCTAGGACCATAGCTGGTTGTGAGAGGGAGAAAGAGAGAGAGGCAGGCTATGAGAAATGGTTTCTCTGAAGTTTGAAGTCTGATGTAGGAGAAAATCTGCAGTCACAAATGAAAGTATCCCAGGCAGAGAGAGGGTACCTTTGGCTTTCCTGTCATGCGTGATTGATGCTTTCCCTTTATCACTCTAGCTCATGTATCCTAGAATTTTTTTCTCTCCTGCTGCCACAGTCATAATTAATGATTAAGGTACAGTAACTAGCATTACATCAGGAGGAGTCTGTACAGCTTCCTTCATTGCATAAAGTTGAATACCTTTTCCTATCCCAGCAGCCATTTTGACAGCCTGCCTACACAGAACAAGCCAGTCTAACCTCTTTCTCTGTCACCGTTTTTTTTTTTTCCCCAGTCCATTTCACAACATGGAAGGAATAAGATAAATTGCAGTTGTGTGTGTGTGTGTGTGTGTGTGTGTTTTAAAGGTTTTAACTCTAACATGTATAAATTCCCATTATTTATGTTAACATAAAATAAATCCTCCATTGTACAAAAGCTTTCTTCCAATGATTTAGACATGACTGGTTTTATGTAAACAGTAGCTCTGAGACCTTGCACCTCTCTTTGGTCCTTTTGATTTTATATAGTCAGGTTGCGACTTCTATGTTTCCAGATTCAAATTCCTGGGTGGCATAGCCTTTGCTTTCTCCAGATAGTATCTCCCAAATATTCTATCATAAGCACAGGGATTGAAATCTTATTTTCATGTATTAGGCTGAAGATAATATAATTAGGAAGGCAAATAGTAACCCAAACAGTCACATAATGGTATCTGTGCCAAGAAAAATGATTCAGGCTGGATGTCTCTTTTGAGTTGTTCACATAACCACTCTTGACCATAAGCACAGAAATTTTGAGATGAACTAAAAGTAAATCTTACTAATTAAGTGGCCAGAGGTTGGAGAAAGTAGGAAAATAACACAGTTCTCAATTTAATTAAATTCAGATTGCAAGTAATTTTAATCATGTTGACAGCTATTTACTTTGCATCATTTTAGCTAAATAAGCAACTTAACATGACATTACATAGAATCTGTTCCTCGACTAACTCAACTGCCATAAAAATAATGAATATTTTGGTTACTTTCAAGATCCAAAATATAATTTCCAGCTTTAGGATGGGAAGTTAAACCAACTCATTTTTTTTCTTCCCTTCATATCTTAACCCCATGAAAATGACTAAAGAAGCACAAAATGAGCAAAAAGGTATGTAGCAATACTAGAAAATAGGAAGGGTAACATCAAGCAGGCATACTCTTTCAGTAATTTATTTAAAAAGAAAAAAAAAGAAAAGAAGCAGCAGATGGATCGGGTTTACTCAAGGAGCTGACAATGGCTTTTGTTTTGCTCAATATAAACCAGGTAAGGAAGCCCTGAGAGGCAAGTAGACAGTCTCTCCAGCAGAAAACTGTGGGAATCGTATGCTTGGGAAGCTGTCGCATTATTTAACCCCCATTTGAAAGAGTGGGAATGTCAGAGAGAATCACACAATAGGCCCTCTAGGATTTATTAGAGCTCTGCAGAGAGAAGATGGCTAAAATATTTGCCCTGGTGCTTCTTCCACTTGGTGTCATCGGCATTCTAAATGCAGTTGGAGCTTTTCCTACCCACTTTAACTTTGCTTTTTCTCTTTGAAACAGATATATCAGGTTCATTTCCAGCATATGCACCTGGGAATAAATCAACCTTTCTGTTCCTCTTTATGCCCTGAACACAGCAATTTCATGACATAAAGGTGGCCTAAGCAGAGGGAGCCCGTATCAACTACTAGGATGGGCAATCTAACGCTGAACGCATACATATGAACAGATAATAAAGTATTACCCGTCATTGGAGAGAATAGGGAGAAAGCTGGGAATTAGAACAAATGAAATATAGATATTACAGGTAGACAAAAGATAATGATTTAGAATTCTAATTGGTGTCCTCATTGATATTTGGGAGGTTTTTTTTTTTCTTCACTCTGTAAAAGAGCAAACACACTGCTATGCAAAGGAGCAATAGGGTAATATTACTGAAGATTATTGCACATTATGTCTATGTGGTGAGAAAACTGAGGCATAGTTAATATACCTTGCCCAAGGTAAAGTAGCTAGGAAAGTGCTAACCCAAGGCTCTAGAAAGACCTACATCCAGTGCCGTTAACCTTAATTACACTATACACTGAATACCAAGGACTTAGAAACTGAAAAGAAGATGACCATTGTTTTGAAGAAATAATAAAAGAACAACAACAAAAAAACCCAAAAGCAAATAAAAACCCTTACTAGGACAAGAAAAGAGCACAACAGCTATCAATAAAAATCAGAAGCAAACCCAAGGAGTTATCCCATACGTCAGATTTTAAAAGAAGAAGTTAGAAAATCTCGGCAAATATTAGAGAATCTTGGCACTAACACCCAATACATAAATCTTATAAGAATAGATGGAATTGATTGAGGAGAAACAATAGTCACAGGAGAAGTTACTCTCTTGAGCTAAAGACTTGAGGCTTCAGACCAAAAAAAAAAAAAAAAAAGTGCTGAGTTAGTATAGTGATAATGAAAGAAGGCTCACATCTAGATATTATTGTGAGATTTCTAAATTTCACTAATAAAAAGAAAAACCTATACACTTCCTGGTAGAATGTAAAACTGTTTACAAAGGCAAGAATCAAATTGGCATTGAACTTCTAATCTGACACTCTAAATTTGCCAGTGTGCTCAGAAAGTTCTTGATACAAACAAAGATAAGAATAAAAATAAAAACTCCTGTTTATTTTATTCAGATGTCTTTTGATGTTTCTTTGAAATGATGAATATAATAAGGTCCATATCTAATCTTCATTGCCTTTATGTAGTATATCCTTTGACGATGTGGCTGTATTTGGTATATCTAATCATAGGAATTTAATTATTCATAAATTGGAAGCTTAAATATATCATTTTCCACCAGTAAAGATATTCTTAATAAACAAGTGTCTAGGAGTTTTGTATCTTAAACTAAAAAAAAAATTTCAGTATTGGAGCAAGCCTGGTGTATTAAAGTGTTATTTTATTTGTGGTCATTACTTTTACAATGTTGTAATGTAGACGATTTGTTTGTTTGGAAACGTAACATAGAACCACTTACAATTTAGCAACACTTAATGAATCTTTTATTCTTTTCCCAATATTTTTTAGCTACATAAACTTCAAAGTCAAGTTTATAATTTCATTAATGTATGTAATATGTCTATATGGTGATTTAACGAACAAAAATCTTTAACAAAGAGATAAGCATGATGGAATACATAAACAAAGGTGGTATGCAATCTGACTAAAGTGGTGCTAAATGATGATAAATTCTGTTTTCAAATATTTTTCATGCTATTTGTTATCAGCTGTGGACATTTAATGCCTCATTAGCAATAGATTGAATCAGTACTTTAGAATCTATCCTTGGCAGTAGTAAATGCCCATTCTATTCAATTATAATACATGCTGATGTGGAAAGAAGTTGAAATAGAAATGGAATTTAAGGTCCAGATCTGGATTTGCAACTAACATCCATATGGCTTTGAGAAAATTATTCAAATATTTAGAAGAATAAAATAATTTTATTATATATTAAAATTTTCTTCTAAGCCTAAAATTCTGAGACCCTCAGAATATAGACTGCATGAAAGAAGGCTGATCAATCTTAAGAGCTTTTTGGATCTAAACTGCTACTCCTCAAGGAGCTCTTCTAAACTTTCTTGAGCTTAAATTGAAAATAGTTTAACTCAGTTGATTATACAGCACTTGGTATTAAGATAGTGGGTGTTGCTCAGGTGGGAGGAGAAAAGCAGATGTGATGGAGGGTCTCTGTGGGTATGTGGAAGTAAAGAGGTAATTTACGTCTCCTCTCCCACCATAACCAAATACCTTGTAGGAACCAGAGACACTGTGTTATTTTTCCATAGCTTTCCTTTGAGTGTCTGTTTTAATAAAACTGTGAGTGACAATGTCGTAAAAAAGAGTCTTGAGGAAATTTTGATACATATCCCCCAAAGCATTGATAGCACCTCAACTTCGACATCTCATGATACCATTTTCATCTTTTTTCCCTAATTTGTATTACTTTCAATAGGAAAGTGGCTTTCTTGTTTAATTTAAATCAGTGAGTCAAAAGGAAGGATGGCTTGGGGTTGCTAGTGTTTGTTTGCAAGACTGTGAACTCCCTAAGAGCGGAAAATTTTATAATTTTAAAATTCAACTCTTTATATCTTCTTCACACAGAGCCTATAACTTTGTTAGGTACTCACTATTTTTTTTTTTTTTGATAAAAAATGAATGACCAAGGTGAATGGCCAGGATGAGGGATAGCATCTTTGTAGCGGTGAAAACATAGCTAGCCAGTAGGAGTACAGAGCTGGAGTTCTGTAGGGACTCTTCAGCCCCTTCCTCCATTCTCTCTGTTGATCAGCTGACTTGACTACAGGTCAGTTCTACTGAGGCCAAGGCTGTTTGCCTCTATATCCTAATGCTGACAGGTTTGAAGAGTTGAGGTCTCTGTTTGTCAGTCTAGGGCCTAACATTGGACATCACTTCAAGAATAATAACCAGTATTTATTTAGTCCATACCAACTATGAAACATTTACATGACTTTACATGTATTTACTTGTATGTATTATCCTATTTTATCCTCACAGCAACCCTGGGAGTGATGTGTACTACTCTTATCCCCGTTTTACAGAAGGAAGCTGAGGCATAGAGAGGCTGAATAATTTGCCTCAAGCCATTCAGATAAAGTGACAAATGGGATTGAAATCTAGGTAGTCTGACTTCAGAGTCCTGTGATCTTAATCATTTCCTTTTACTACCTGGTTTATCAGCTGAATATATGTAACTGTGTGAAACTCATGTTGCCACTCATGTGGAGGTCAGTGACTAAAAACATTTTCATTACAATTATTATAACTATTTAGGGTTTAACAAGAAAAGTAACAGAAAATTCAAAAGTACTTTAAAATCGGCCATTTTCATTCTTTCAAATATGTTCTGATTCCACAATAAGCAAATTCACAGCAAGAATTTGGAGCATTAGAATTATTTTTTAATTTAACTGAGTATCTTCATTTAATTAGTATTTTTAAAAATTGGTTTTCTCTTTCTTGGGTAATGCATAAATCTTCAAAGGAGTAACCTAATGCACTCCAATTCAAATATTAAAAAAATGATTTCAATAAATGGTTTTCAGCAATTGTACAAATTAATATGGATCAAATAGCTTTTGTGATATTGTTATTGCATCATATTTTAACTATAAAAATGCAATTAATGCTCTTATAGCATATTTTATGGGGTTAATTTCCAGAAGAATTACAGTTAAACTAATGTTTCTCTAGTAAATACTTAGGAATAATTGAATTTGCAATTTGGTTCTTAATTTATACTGATAATTGCTTCCTACAAAAAGACATCTCTAATTGTAATCAAAGAATATCCTCTCTCCTTTGTTTAAACAGCTTCTCCCAAGAAATCCAAGTCCTGTTTTAAAACACAAAACAACTCAAACAAAAGCATTCTTAATGGAAACTTCTAATAGAAAAGCTTTATCATTAGCCATGAAGTTATCCACTTGAGTAATCAAATAATATTTAAGAATGCTTCATTTAGAGAAATTTTATGTTTCATAGATTGAGAAATATAAATCAAACTGCCAATTTCTGGTTGGCAGGTCTCTTTGAATCTGGTGGGCACACCCTGTGGTAGACAGAATTCAGATGTCTCTGCAAGATTCCCATTCCTGGTTATAATCAAATGCTAACCTAGGTAATGTTGTGAAGGAATTTTGAATATGAAACTAATATTACTAATCATTGACGTTTAAAGAAAAAGGAGATTAGCCTAGATTATCCAGGTGAGATCAATGTAATCACATGAGCCCTTTAAGGGCAGAATCGGAGAACAGAAAAATCAGTCGATGAGGGGAGCCTAGAAGAGAAGAGGTAGAAGGGGAGGTTAGAAGGATTTAAAATGTGAGAAGGACACAGCCTATTGTTGCTGCCTTTAAGATGGAGGAAGGGGACCCTGAACCAAGGAAAGTGACTGATCTCTGGAAGTTAAGAACCATCCCTGGAGAAGAGCCCCAAGGAAATTGGGATGTCAGTTCTATGGTAGCATGGAATTGAATTCAGCCACTGACCTTGGCGTGGAAGTACATTCTTTGCTCAGACCTTCAAATAAGAGCCCAGGCTGGCCAGCAACTTGATTTGGACCTTTTAGACCCCAGGAATCAGCTGAACCCAGCCAGATTTCTGACGTATAGAACTGAGAACAAATACATTTATGTTGTGGTAGGCTGTTGGGTTTGTGGTAATTTGTTATGGCAACAGTAGTGAACTAATGCATATCCCCCCCATGGTGGACATATTACTCTCATAATATGTTGCCATAACTGTCAGAAATAATTGAAAGAAGACCTTAAAGAATGTTTAGGGAAAGGGAGATTTCTATACCATGAATCTCAAATGTTCCTTGTTTAATTTTTTTTTTCAATTCTCCATATTGGATCAGCTTTGATTTAGAAGAAATCTCAAAATTTATTCTATTTTTCATGCGGTTGTTTTTAACCCCCCTTCCTCTCCTCACCCTCACTGCCTCACTGTGTTGCTGGCAGCATTTATGAACCTCAGCATTCTGTACCTCTCAGGGCTGTAAGATTGCAGCAGAATAAACTCTATTTAATTAACTATACATTGACAATATTTTAAAGATGAATCCTCTCTTTACCTCCTCAATAGATTTTATCAAAGCTTGGAAAATTCATGCTCAAGGGGACTGCTATATGCAGAGCCCTCTGTGAAAGGAGTGTTCCTGTCCCATCCTCCACCCAGTGTTCCCTTTCCTTAACTGAAAACAGCTACCAGAAAAGAGGAGCTGTGGGTAAACATGGCAGTTGAATGGCGAAATGGAAACTTTAGATTATTTTTTAAGTTTAGATTTCTTTTTCTTTTTTTCTTTTTTTTTTTGACAAAAGTCTCGCTCTGTCACCCAGGCTGGAGTACAGTGGTGTGATCTCGGCTCACTGCAAACTCCACCTCCCGGTTCAAGTGATTCTCGTGCCTCAGCCTCCAGAGTAGCTGGGACTACAGGCACATGCCACCATGCCTGGCTAATTTTGTATTTTTAGTAGAGATGGGGGTTCACCATGTTGGCCAGGATGGTCTTGAACTCCTGACCTCAAGTGATCCATCAGCCTCGGCCTCCCAAAGTTCTGGGATTACAAACGTGAGCCACCACGCTCAGCCAACTTCAGATTTCTTTTAACATGATCTGCTATGACACACAACTTATTATAATATGAAATATTTTAGCTATACAAAAAGGCCTTGAGAATAATGAATGAACACCTGTGTTAACACCAAGCATACAACATATTATAAAAATAACTGAGGCTTAATTTGTTCTCCGCCCTCTCTCAGATTATTTAATATGTTATTTCAAGTAATTGAATTATATTAGAGATTTAGAATATTGGAACATATATATTCAGTATATGGATAATATCCAAGATATAAAAATATACCACCATCAAATAGCACACAAATGGCTCATTTAGATAATCTGGTAATCCAGTTTTTATCCAAGTAGTCATTGTGTTTTTAATGTAGTCAAAATGTCTAATTTGGGAACTTTGCACAATGAGATATATATACATAGAATATATATATGAGATATTTTATTATTTATTTATTTTTGAGACAGGGTCTGACTCTGTCGCCCAGGCTGGAGTGCAGTGGTGCAATCTCAGCTCACTGCAACCTCCACCGCCCAGGTTTAAGCGATTCTCATGCCTCAGCCTCCCAAATAGCTGGGATTACAGACGTGCACCACCACACCCGGTTAATTTTTGTGTTATTAGTAGAGGCGGGTTTTGCCATGTTGGCCAGGCTGGTCTCAAACTTCTGGCCTCAAGTGATCCGCCCACCTCGGCCTCCCAAAGTGCTGGGATTATAGACATGAACCACTGCACCCGGCCAATATATTTTATATATAAGATTATATATCTTTGAATATATATGTGTATGTATGTATATATGTGGATGTGTATCACACACACACACACACACACACACACACACATATATGAGAGTTGAGAAAAAAGTTTTAGGAACCCATCCTGATAAGTATATGTGCTTTCAAATGATTTTAATTTGTGAAAATGGAAACAGGCTCCTCATTCTAAAGAAACATGACCTTGTAATCCTACTTTTTGCAGACATATTTCCCTTTTATGTTTCCTATTATATTCCCCTATATAGTTTCCTTTTCCATCATCAGTTCTTAATTTCCTTATTACTTAGCAAAAACGCTATTTCTTAGTGATAAATTAGTAAATTGAGTGTGGGAAAGAAACTCTTTTAATATACCCTTATTAGAAGAAAGCATTTAACTCTTTTAATACACCCTTATTAGAAGCAAGCATTTAAAACAATCTGTAAACCTGGGCTAGGGTGTGAGTGAATGATTCATGATCCTTTCATCAATCTGATTTGATAGTGAGTAGTTTGTTATTAGTAAATCAAACAATTTATTTTTATCATCTTCTGTGATACTTTAATGGGCAGCTGTGGGCACTATAAGAGTATATGCTTCAACCCTGGGAGTTTATAATCTTTTTTGAAAAGTTAAGGCATATGCCCATGAAAACAAACAGAGCAAGAGCCAACTAGATGTAACTGACAAATACTGTTATAGGGAGAAATGCAGTCAATAGAATATTTAAGCTGTGCTGGGAAGAGATGTCTGTACAGACTACTAAAAAGAGCCTCTTAAGTATAGATAAATTGAAGAAGTAATGAGAGTGAGCCAGCACAGAATAATTAAAGAAAAACAAAAGACTAAATCTTGCTTCTTTGTTCACTTGGCTTACTAGGCTGTTAGAAAGTATATTAGAGCCAGGCAATCTGGATTTCTGTGAGACACTTGACATTCTTTCTCAGAGTGTACAAATAAAAAAAAATAGAGAACTATGGATTTTATGTAAGGAAATGTACAGTTAGTAACATTAATACTTCGATGAAGAAATGTTAGTCAAAACATACTGCTGATACTTTAACACAAAATGGAAAAGGTGTGTGCGGGACAATATTCTCAGCCCTGTTCTCTTAACGTTGTTTCTGCAAATTACTGGCATGAGCAATCAAGATGATAGGAGATAAAATTTTCAAATAATCAGAGCTTCAGAAAATAATGAATGTATTACATTCCAAAATATCTGGACAGGGGGGAATAGATAAAACCTAACAAGGGCAATTTTATCAGAAATAAATTTAACTTTGTGCTCTTATAGTAACAAAATTAGGCAAAAAAAAAAAAATTACTACTCTTCAAAAACAAAAACAAACCAATCATCTAACCAACCAAACACACTGGAAACCTCGCGGTAGTGAAAATACCTTTCAACAGTTGTACAAGTAGGTTAGATAGATAGTTTTAAGGATTGTGCTTGACTATAACCTCAATAGGGGTTAATAGTGTGATTCTCTGATAAAATAGTTAATGTGCTAGTGTGATCTTAGGCTATATCACTGTTTCACAGCCTTTTTAAAAAAAAACTATTATCCCTTTAAGGAATCCCTAAAAATGTTTTTTTCTGATCACTTCCCCAATGAAATTTGAATACCACAGATATTTAAGTACATAACACATCTGTTAATATACTTTATGTACATTATGTGTGCTTTATACATTTTAAAAAGTAAGTTTTTTTCCCCCAAGAACCAGTGTTCAGCCTCTTGGGGGTGATATCACTCCTGTTGAGAATTTATGGGCTTTATTTAATAGAGAATATTCTAGAAAGAAGAAAGAAAAATTCTGTTCTTAGCAGTCCTTACAATAATGTGTTTAATTGTGAATACCACATTTTAAGACATATTTCAAAACCTAATGGCATATAAAGGAGAGCAATTAGGATGGCACAACATGAAGAAATTTTAAAGGCAAGCAATGGTTATTCTGGGGAAAATGCAAAAAAGGTGTCCTTATACCTATGTTCAAGTATATAAGAGACTCTTATATGACAAAAGTGATCAATTTTTTAACAGTTGCTTTAGGAAAACATTTTAGCTAAATATTATAAGTTATTTAATCCAAAGTATCCAAAGATGGAACAGGCTGCTTCATTAGGAGTTTTGATACTAAAGTACTTGACCCTGTGGTGGGGACCATGGTAGAAAAAGTCAAACCCTGAATGGACAGGATGATTTTAGCATCTCTTTCATTCCTGAAATTCTGTAATACCAGGCAGCAAATGAATTGAATCTTGAAGGAGAAGACAGAGTTAGATGTGCTCAGAGGATCTCATACTCCAAAGTAGACAGTCTGGCTTAGGAAAATACATGGGAGTCAGGGCAAACGAACTTGGCTTCTACTGTCTGCTCTGTCCAGAATTCCCTGTTTGGCCCCAACTGGTTACCAACATCGAGGGGCCTGTTTTCTCACCTGCAATGTGTTGGACTTATATTAGATTGTGTTTATCTTTTCTAGTTCTAGAAATCTAAGATTCTGTGACTCAATGATTTATAGTAGGAAAACATCGTTCCTATTGTCTAATCTTCCCCACCAGCTCAAGCAATTCACAAAGTACTTATAAATCATAAACCAGCTGTTTTGGCCCTTGAGTTGTAATATGTGACAAAAATATCATTTTTTGGAAAGTGTAATCTCTGAGAATAGTTTAGAAAGGTGAAGGGAAAAAATTTATAAAACAAAAGAGGTGTTTTATGATTAAAAAGAAGTTATGATCATATAAAAATATTGCTAGTCAGGAATTTCTGACACTGTCATCTCTCCACAGCTGAGGATCTTTCAGACTTTTAGAACATCAGGCCTTTAAATCCTCAATGGACAAATGTGGCCTTACTGGCCTATGCTGGCATTGAAATAGATGGGTCGGGGAAGTTAGACAATGTTTATAAGAATCCATCAATTGACTTTTTCAGACTCATGATTGGGTAAAGATTCTCAGATATTTATGTTGTTTAAATCTAAGCCTATACAAAGAATGTCTGAAATAAAAAAGAATACAAAGACAGAGATAAAATTGTGTGACTTTTGCATTTGCAGGAATCATTATTGAAATTACAGCATGCAAAGGGCTTTACTATGTAAAATACCAAAAAGAGTTGTTGCTTTTGTTGTTATTATTATGTGTTGACTTGATTTCTTTGACTGATTCACATCCTGAAGGGTCTGGCAGAAATCCAATGCTTTTTATCCTCCATGAACCAATTCTTACACCCATTTTAGTCCAATTTTGTTCATGTTTTTCTCCTCTGAGCTGAAATAAGCTTCACTAACTGAAAAGGCGGAAAATTTATATGAAATAGTAGAAATTGGGGAAGCTGGGAGAGGGCACCATGATATGATGGCAAGAGAAGACCTTGTGTTGGCAGTGTGACCTTGGATAAGTCACTTAACCGGTCTGACCTGTTTTCTTACTTGTTATTCAGAGTAACTACATTGGCCCAGCCAATCTTTTTTACATAATTTTTTATCCGCTCTGTGTATTTGTATTAAATCACTGGGAGAGTCCTTACAAAACAGAGATGTCTGGGTCCTATCCAGTTTGTAGGAAGGTCTGGATCTCTGCTTTGGTTTTTTTTTTTAATTTTTTCAGCTGACTCATATTCAGCCAGGGTGGATGAGCAAAGCTTTATAATATTGTCGTAAGGACAAAATTGAATAATATTATCAAAGGATCCTGAAAGGCATTATTTCAATGAGCATTTCCCAGTGAGAAATATCAGTGAGAGAGATTTTTTTTCCATGGGATTTTTCTTCCTAGCAACATCAGCTTCTGGGCTGAATGCTATGTTCTGCTCCCTACCAGGAAGAGTAGGAGAGACGGAACATACCTAGATGATTCCAGTCAGTTAATAGTCATGTTTCTAGATTTCAGGCTTGTCGTCGTCATGGCACCAAAGATAATGAGCCTGTATCTGTCATTTCCCAAAGGGCCTGACAAGGCTCACAACTACTAGGCTAGCTTCATCCAACCCCACAACTAGATCAGAGGCCAAGATCTTCTCTTCTCTGCATGGAGATGGGACCAATATTCATGAAGGTCTCTGCCAGTAACTTACATACAGAGCTCCAAACGTTTCCTAAAATTATTCCTTTTATGGTTGGTAAATTTAGGGTCTTCAAGCTGTGCTCAATTATGTGACTTAGTTAGTGCTATAAATCTGATTGACACTTTTTAAAAAAACTATTTGAGATGTGACAGGGCAAGAGTATCAGGAGCTTTCATTTTATTATTCAATGTCAACTCTATAAATATTCATATAAAAGTGTCTGGGGGAGATTAAACTTCTGATAAGTATTCAGCAGGACACAGAATAAAGATTAACCTTTTGTATAAAAGATTAACCTTTTGTATATGATAAAAAATTAATATAAAATATAAAATTAGTACAGAAGACATTTGGCAGGAGAGATATAGGCTGAATTTGTATGTTGAAATGGCTACAGAGGTTCTAATCTTATATTAAGGGAAACAAAAGAATAACTGGCAAAAAATTTTACTTTTTAAGGTGACAAAGGAGAGAAAATATAAGTAATGGCAGTCTTTGTCCAACTAGAAAAAATTCTTTGGAGACTAATGCTAATTTAAAAAGGAGAAAACTATGTTTAATTCACAGTGTAACAATTTTATAAGATTTTATAAGTATGCATAGGTTTCTGCATTCTTTTTTTTTTTTTTTTTTTAACATATAGTATCACAGCTATTTTTTCTTTTTTTCTTTTTTTTTTTTTTTTACTTTTTTTTTATTATACTTTAAGTTTTAGGGTACATGTGCACATTGTGCAGGTTAGTTACATATGTATACATGTGCCATGCTGGTGTGCTGCACCCACTAACTCGTCATCTAGCATTAGGTATATCTCCCAATGCTATCCCTCCCCCCCCCCCCCCACCAGGGTTTCTGCATTCTAAAGGACAATCTTTTCTTAATTTTGCTCTAGGTATTCACTGGTTACAAGACTTTAACTTGGTGTACAGAACTGAACTCTGATTAACTTTTTAGAGTTATGTTCTGATTGATTCAGTGATTCTTTCAACACTAGCAATAGAAAACAAGAGATAAAAATCTCAGTCTTCTTAGAAGTTAGTTTCCAGTAGAGTGGGAGAGAAAGGCAACAAACTGGAGAGATACAAAATAACTGCTTTTATTCATTTGTAATGTGTCAGGTGTTCTTAAGCCTAGGTGAAAAGCAAAGTGGGAAAGGCATAATTGGGTTACTGGTGAGGATTTTTTTTTTTTTTTTTTTTTGTAAAAGGCAAAAACCTTTTTAAGTGGACATTTTTGCATAGAAGTAAGAAACTAAGTGAGAAAGTCATGAAAATATCCTGGACAAATTTGGAGGAGGATGGTCCCAAAGAGTGGGAAGAGTAAATTCTGAGGTATGTGAAAGGGACATAAGGGGAACGGTGCATTGGTTTGGGTGTTGATGGTCATGACTGGGGAGGGGCCAGCTTTTAGGCCATTGTAAGGACATTGTTAATTATTCTGAAAAAAGGGGGAATCATTAGAGGTTTTAGATGGAGAAGTAACATGATCTGACCTTTTAACAGATCATTCTGGCTGTTGTGTAGAGAATAGATTATAGTAAGATAAGACTGGTACTTTATTATAATAGCCCTAGGAAACTCATACAGCAATTAAGGTGAGGACGAAGAATGTGCCATTGGATTCAGCTCCCAGAGGTCAGTGGTAAATTAGACAGAAGCAATTTCAGTGAAGAAGGGTCAAAATCTTTATTTTATTTTATTTTATTTTATTTATTTTTTTTATTATTATACTTTAAGTTTTAGGGTACATGTGCACATTGTGCAGGTTAGTTACATATGTATACATGTGCCATGCTGGTGCGCTGCACCCACTAACTCATCATCTAGCATTAGGTATATCTCCCAATGCTATCCCTCCCTCCTCCCCCCACCCCACCACAGTCCCCAGAGTGTGATATTCCCCTTCCTGTGTCCATGTGATCTCATTGTTCAATTCCCACCTATGAGTGAGAATATGCAGTGTTTGGTTTTTTGTTCTTGCGATAGTTTACTGAGAATGATGATTTCCAATTTCATCCATGTCCCTACAAAGGACACGAACTCATCATTTTTTACGGCTGCATAGTATTCCATGGTGTATATGTGCCACAAGGGAGGAAAGACCATAGAATGAATTGAAAGTAGTAAGTAGGTAAACATTTTAAGCAGGATTTATGTGAAGGAGGAAACAAATAAATGAAATTATACTTGAAGGTAGATATGAGACCAAAGGAGGCATTTTTCTCCTTCCTTTCCTTTCCCTGTTTTTTCCCTCCTCCCCTCCTTCTCTCTCTCTCTCTCAGATGAAAATATTGCTACATGATTGAATGCTGATGGAAATAATCTATTAGAGAAGATAAAGTTGAGGATCTTGAAGGAGGGAAGCAGACAACAATTGTAGTAGAAATACCCCTAAGAGGCAAAAGGAGATGGGATCTGGTGCTTAAGAGGAAGGATTGGCCTTAGGACTGAGACAGAAAGGACAGAGGAAGGAAGGCCATGGGCATAGACTGAGAGAGTGAATAGATGTTGAGAAAGTAAGGAGAAGAGCTCTTCCAGTTGCTTCTATTTGTTAATGAAAGGGGAAGAAAGTGTAGCTGCAAAAACAAAAGAAAATGGTAGGGTTGTTGCATATTTAAGAGGTGAAGAAAAGTTAGGAGATGGTCATCTAGGACAGTGGGGAAGTTCCAGCAAAATGTAGTAGGATTGCAGGTGTATGCTAAACGCCCTCTTAAAGTTAGTGATTATGAATTCAGAGAGACCAGTAAGCAAATTGTATATGTTTTGTCATTGCAAGAATGTATGTCTTAATTAATTGATTAATGTTGTTAAGGATACCAATGTCTCCATTGTTTTAAGAAAAGTTAATTTAGCAGCAGAATTTTAGTAGAATGTATTTTCCCCATGAATTAGACTTGCCAGATAAAATAGAGAAGACTCTGTTAGATTTGAATTTTAGATAAACAACAATTCGTTTTTAAGCATATGTTTTCTAGTTTCTAAAGTTCTTGGATTTAACAACTGCAAATGTAGAGGTCACTTGCGGCATCCAGAACTTTTTAATTTTATAATGTGTATGGATGGTGAGCAGTGCACCAGTTTTTGAACCAGACTTTTTGAAGCTGCATGAAATTTTTACAAACTAACTGTGAGCTGAATTGTAATTCCACCATACGTTGATTCGACTGTTTAACATTTTCACTAAAAATTAATAAGAAATGTTGAGGCACTTAAATCTCTTACCTTGCTGCTTTTGCCATCTCTCTGGGAACATTTACCCTGTTGGCAGACTCTCAGCAATTTTACATTAATCTCTTCAGTGATAAAGCCTTCATTAACAACCTTCAGGCTAATAAAAGTTAGCCCTCCAGCAATAGTGGCCAAGGTGTACATTGTACATAGTTGTTGGTTTTTTATTTTGTTTTTGTTTTGTTTTGTTTTGGTGCACTTAAAACCCTGGAGACCAAGAGGGGATATGAGAGTAGAGATCAATGCTTTATACCTCAAGACTTACTTCTTCTGCCTTATGAAGTTATTTTTAACTAATATAAATGTTTTAAGAGGATTAAAAAGAAAATGACATTTGATATGGGTTGGCTGTGTCCTCACCAAAATCTCAACTTGAATTGTATCTCCCAGAATCCCCACGTGTTGTGGGAGGGATTTGAATCATAGGGGGCGGTCTTTCCCATGCTATTCTCATGATAGCGAATAAGTCTCACAAGAACCGATGGGTTTATCAGGGGTTTGTCTCTTGCCACCACCATTTAAGAAGTGCCTTTTGCCTCCTGCCATGATTCTGAGGCCTCCCAGCCATGTGGAACTATAAATCCAATTAAACTTCTTTTTCTTCCCAGTCTCAGACATGTTTTTATCAGCAGTATGAAAATGGACTAATATAATATTAGATTCTAAAATTAGCAGAATTGAAAATAGTGATATGAATGGTCTAACATGACTGATCTAATTGTTTAGTATCAAAAATATATATTTCAGTTGGTTTATGAATAATAGTTATAGCTATAATTTATTCAGTATTTACTATGTACGAGGCACTGTACTGAGCACTTAATATACCAAACTCTAACAAAAACACACTAAGAACTCATTAATTCACTTAACCAATATTAGTTGCCGTAGGCCTTGGGAAAATATTGAATAAAAGATACAGAAATCCCTGATCCCATGGAGCTCACATTTCAATAGGCAAAAGTCAATAAATAAGGAATAAATATATTAGATGGTGATAAGTGCTTTGGAGAGAAAATAAAGCAGGAAATGGGGATATGGGATAATGAGAGTAGAGATCAATTTTAAATAGGAAGGTGAAGGAAGACTTCTCTGAGTTTGAGCAAAAACCTGAAAAGAATTAAAGAAGTGATACATATTATCAGCTGAGGAGAAATCATTCTAGGGAGAAGAAATAACAAGTTAAAATTCCTGGGCAAAAAGCATACCTTCTATGTTGAAGGAATTTATGATAAATTTTGTATGCATTCATACTTTCTTATCAGGGACCTTTTGTAACCAACCACATATTTATGAGATGACAAGTTGGTCACTGATTTTTGCAAGGCTCAATCCCATAACTTTGTCTCTCTAGCACAACTCTAAGAACTACAGCAGTATGAAGGTTGTCCCTAAAGAAATATGGATGTCCCACCTAACCTTAGAGTTATCACAAGTTAAGAGGTTGGAGGCATATCACAAATTAGGCTATCTTATCTGCCTCATGGATCAAAAACCAGTGAGTTAAAAGACTATCAAGTAATATTTTAGTGATCTCACAGAAGAACCACACTGGCATCTTGAGGTACACAAGTAGAAATAGAGCAAAGCCCCTTTCTCCATTCTTTTAGTCAATGAGCAGTCACCAGTTGTATGAGCAAATGGGCAGGGAAGATCTTGGAACCCATGTGCATAGGTTAATTCCCTATTCTCTCTTAGAATGAGGAATAGGCTGGGCACAGTGGCTCATGCTTGTAATACCGGCAATTTGGGAGACTAAGGCAGAAGGATATTTTAAGACCAGGAGTTTGAGACCATCCTGAGCAACTTAGTGAGACCCTGTCACTATGAAAAAGAAAAAAAACCCAGGAATATTGTCAATATTGTCATAATGATATTTTGACTCCTAGATCCTAGAAGTACTCTATTTTCATTAAATCTCCTAGGGTCTTAGTCTATTTGGGCTGCTATAAAACAATACCATAAAGTGGGTAGCTTATAAACAGCGGAAGTTTATTTCTTACAGTTCTGGAGGTTGGGAAGTCTAAGATCAAAGCTCGGGCAGATTTGATGTCTGGTGAGGGCCCACTTTCTGGTTCATAGATAATACTTTCTAACTGTGTCCTCACATGGCAGAAGAGATAAACATGCTCCCTTGGGACCTCTTCATAAAGCCACTAATCCCATTCATGAGGGCTCTGCTCTCATTAACCATCCACCTCCCAAAGGTCCCATCTCCTAATACCATCACCTTGGAGGTTAGGATTGAAACATATGAATATTTGTAAAAAAACAAACATTCAGACCATAGCAGCTCCACTTTCGGCATTTAAATATTCCTTGTAAGTACACAATAGGTCTTTCTAAGTCTTTTCTCACAACAACCTGTTAGAAAATATAATAGAAGCAAAGATCTCAGTTACAAAACTCAGCTCCTTCTAAATAAAACTTTAGCTCCTTCTAAAAATCTTTGTATGGTTCTCTTCCTCACTTATACAGGTCTCTACTCAAAGTTACCTCCTCAGAGAGACCTTCTCTCTCCATCTAAATACCTAGTCAGTTTCTATCTTATTATAGTGCTTCATTTTTTATTTGAGCATTGTATATCTGAAGTTAAATTGAACTCTATATGTGTGTGTGTGTGTGTGTGTGTGTGTGTGTGTGTTTTCTTAATTATTTTTTGTCTCCCTAACTAAAATGTAAAGTTCATAAGGTATGGAAAATTTTCTTGTTCAATGATATAGTCCCAGTTCTTAGAAGAGTTTCAGGTATATCATAAGCATTTAATAAATATTCATTCAGTGAATACATGTTGAATGAGTGAATAAATGAATGAATATGACTGAGAAGAAAAAAACTGCTGGGTATGGTGGCTCACACCTGTAATCCCAACATTTTGGGAGGCTGAAGCAGGGGGATCCCTTGAGGAGTTCGAGACCAGCCTGGCCAACATGACAAAACCCTGTCTCTACTAAAATTACAAAAATTAGCCAGGTGTGGTGGTGGGTGCCTGTAGTCCCAGCTACTCAGGTGGGTGAGGCGTGAGGATCGCTTGAACCCATGAGGCACAGGTTGCAGTCAACTGAGATCAGGCCACTGCACTCCAACCTGGGCAACAGAGTGAGACCCTGTCTCCAAAAATTATTTTAGAAAAGACAGAGAAGGCCAGGCTGCAGGCAGATGATCAGGCTACCTTCCATTTGTCACACCTCTTCTTTTTTCCGCTTTTTACTTCTTTTGTGTTTGCATGCAAACTCTCCAATGCTGGCACTTGATGGTAGCCTCACTCATTGGCTTTGTCAAAAATATGTGATAACACAGAACATTGACCTCCTCTCTTGTATTTTCACTGAGGCAGAATAATTCCCCCACTGAGTTGTTCAGGAATTTTAAAAGGTAATTTATTCTCTCATATCTTTTTAGTTACATAATCTTGATTATCACATCACTTAAATTTTTATTTATTTATTTGTTTCTTAATTGCTCATTCCAGAAATAGTGTCTCATAAAAACAAGATTTTAGAGCTGGAAAGGATTTTAGAGAGTATCCAATCTAGCTCTTGATTTTCAAATGAAGAAATGAATGCAGAGAGAGAGAGGGAGGGGGAGAGAGAGAGAGAGAAAGAGAGAGAGAATTTTCTAGTCATTGACAAGTGATGGAAATCAGACTCAAGCCCAGGTCTCCCAGACAAGTTACTAGAGTACTAGAGTTAGGTGAAAGTTGTGAAAACAATAACAACCAAAACAATAAAGTAGCAATGTTTCTCTCCCTGTTCATCAGACAGATTAATGTAAATTGAAAGGGACACACATCTCCATGATGATTATCCACATCTCCATCTTTGTTTTACACTATAGCTACTCACTGCCAAAATTGCTGATTGGGTTTGCTTCCAACAATCAGCAAAAAAAGTACAAGGACATAAGTGTAAATATTTCAGCTGTGATATTTCCATGTTCGATTTCCCTCTCAAAATTCTTAATAACCAGGGTTTAATTGCATGACTGACTTCCCATACGATAGCTTTGTAATAATTTGAAGCAAAAAGTAAAACTATCTGATTTTCAGGTAAGAAAATTGCAGATTTATTTTAAACAATATTTAGTGACTAAGATTGCTATATGTTATTGAAAAATGGGTGGAAATCTATTCTCAATTAATAAAATAAAAATTATAAAGCAGCAGACATGCAGTAGTTTACAGAGATGAAAGTGTGCAAGTACATTGCTCAGTAATATAGGGTCTGATTTGGGAGAAATTGCAAAGATGACAGCTGTTGAAGAAGACAAATCAAGGACAGAAGTGCCTGAAATAAAGAGTCAGGAATTTGTCATTTGCTTCAGATTGGATGGTGTAAGCTTTACCGTACATATTAGTGGCTACATGTGATGCCTATGGATCATAATGGATTGGGATGTGTGTTGTTTTTAACTGTGGCATCCTAACATTCTACACAAACAGGTAAACAAACAATATCACATTGAAGAACAGGAGCAAGAACACAGTAAGGTTGCTATAAGATTGAAGAATGAGATCTGCTTTATAAAGAAAGGCTCTCTAAGGCAAGTCAGGATCAAAATTTAAAATTTGCTATCTAAAACCTGTAGAGAATATTAACCTTTTCAATAAATTGGGCAGCCAAATCAAGGTTACAATGTCAAATAAAATATGGTATGAACCTTCTTTTGGCATCAGGTCCAAGCAGAGACCATCTTAACTTCTTTTTTTTTCTTCTTTTATTATTATTATTATTATACTTTAAGTTTTAGGGTACATGTGCACAATGTGCAGGTTAGTTACATATGTATACATGTGTCATGCTGGTGCGCTGCACCCACTAACTAGTCATCTAGCATTAGGTATATCTCCCAATGCTATCCCTCCCTCCTCCCCCCAACCCACAACAGTCCCCAGAGTGTGATGTTCCCCTTCCTGTGTCCATGTGGTCTCATCTTAACTTTTTAACATGTAGCTTCCTCGTGCCATTCTCTTAAGAGAGAGAGAAAATGAAATCTTCTCATTAAAACTGGCACTACATCAGAAACACTGACCTCTACTCAGAGAAAAACTTCAAATTTTCTTATTTGAGCTCTTTGCATGAAAGTGCAAGAGTATGAAGTGTGGGGACATATGGATTATGCTTTAAAAGCTTTAACAATGACAATTTTGGCAGGAAACAGCTTTACAATTGTCAGAAGAATATTTTTTCTTACTCTTGGGAAGGGGCTACATTGCAAAAAACAAAAACAAAAAACAACAACAAAAGGCACTCTCTCCTTTCCTCTCTCTTCCCCCAACATCTGAATTTATTATAGCCCTGGAAGCAATTGAAAGCCCAGGTCTAGCAGTCCTGGCAAAGCATTATGTCTTATCTGTTATATCCAAATATTGTCATGACATGGATCCAAGTGCTTCATGTATCTGCCAACATGCTTACTCTGGGGAGAAAATAAAAAAGTAAATGTTTATTGGGGTTAATAAAATGCACACTAGAGGCAGACTTTCAGTGTTAGAATGAGTGTTGAACTTTACATAAAATAGCAAGTCCTCTCTCACCTATGTATAAAGTCCTTCCTAACATCCCTTTCTGGGCTCAAACTCCTTGGTCACTGGAACTTCACTTTCTGAAGCTGCTCCTTCTACTTCACCTGTATTTCTCATGGCTACAAAAATCATTCTTTCCAGATGAAATCTACTTCATTGCAGCTTCTGCATATTAGTTTTAGTTTTGCTCCCTGAAGAAACATAATATAAAACTCTAATTCCTTTTCCATATAGCAACTACTTAAGTATTGAAGCAATCGTTATTTGCTGCTGCCTGTCTTATTTAGGCAAAATATCCTCAATTATCTAATTCTTCCTTATATTGCAGAGATCCTTTGCTGTCCTGCTCACTTTTCTCTGGACATGCATTGGATTCACTGTTTAAAACTCTGCACTTTGTAGCTGGTTGACCTTGGGAAAATTACTCAACTTCTTTGTGCTGTGGTTTTCTCATTAGAACACTGAAAATAATAACACTATTTACTGGCCATGTACTAAAATTTATGTAAAACATTTAAACAGAAGATTCAGTAAGTACTCAATAAACGTTTACTACTACTTCTTCTATTATTCCTATGACAGATATGAGCCACGTCTTCCATATTGAATCTGCTTTTCTGTAAGTCCCAACATTTCGGTGGATGGAATTGAGCCTGAAGTTACTTAATACTTGTATATACTTTCTGCCATTTACCTATCACTGCTCCTAAAATTGTGTACTTATCCAACTTAAGATGAGTTTTGAGGCTTCAATGCTCTTTGGCAATTCTTCTGTAATTCCTAGTTATCTCCCTCAGTGTCTCTGCAGTGCTTTCACCCGCTTCACCCTCTCAAACCTAAAATCCTGCCATTCCTTCCTTACTATCAGAATTGTCCTCCTACTTTGCTGAGAAAATTGAAGCCACTAGACTAGAGATGCATCCTTATCCTATCACCAGACTTTTAATCATACTGCATTCATTCCATGTTTTCTTCCTTTCTGCCCATTATACTGGAATATTCCCTCCTGGCAGGGCAAAGCATGAGTGAATCTTTCCACCTGTCTTGCTTCTATCCCAGATACCTTGTTGTATTTTAATAATTATAATTTCTCATTTGTTTAGCATCACCATCTTTCTCTCTTATAGATTCTCTTCATCAGAAGTAAAATGTTCACATTTCTGTCTTCTTAAAAAATAACTATCTGTTAAGGTTTAGTACTAGATTGTATATATGTTACTTTTCAAAAAAGAAAAGTGAAAAATCTTTTTAATTGTGCAAATATCTTTAAAGAGGTAACTATTCTAATTTCTACTTTCTAAACCTTAAGTAATTTTTTAAATGACAAATAAAATTGTGTTTATTTATCATGTACCACATGATGTTTTAAAATATGTATACATTGTGGAAAGGCTGAATCCAGATAATTAATATGCATTGCTTCACATACTTAACATTTTTTTGTGGTAAGAACACAAAATACTTTCTAAGCAATTTTCAGGAATACAGTTCTATTAACTCCACTCACCGGGTTGTACAATAGATCTCTTGAACATGTTCATCTTATCCAGCTGCAATGTTGTATCCTTTGACCATTATCTCCCCAACTCCACCCCATCCCACAGCCCTTGTTAACCACTGTTCCACTCTTTGCTTCTATGATTTCAACCTTTTTAGATTTCACATGTAAGTTAGATCATGTGGTAAAGCCTGTCTTATTTCACTTACTAATGTCCCTCAGGTGGATCCATGTCATCTCAAATGACAGGATTTCCTTCTTATTTAAGACCAAATGGTATTTTATCGTGTGTATATGCCATATTTTCTTTAGCCATTCATATGTTGACAAACATTTAGTTTGATTCCATATTTTGGCTATTGTGAATAATGCTGTGAGGAACATGGGAATGCAGGCAATCTCTTTGACATACTAATTTCATACCATTTGGACATATAACCAGAAGTGAGATTACAAGATCATATTGTAGTGGTATTTTCAAAATTTTCTGAAAAACCTCTATATTATTTTCCATATGGCTGTACTAATTTCCATTCCCACCAGGAGTGTACAAGAGTTCCCTTTCCTCCACATCCTCTCCAATACTTATCTTTGGTCCTTTTGATAATAGCCATTGTAACAGGTATAAGGTGATATAGCTCATTGCAGTTTTAATTTACATTTCCTTAATGGTTAGTGAAGTTGAACAGTTTTTCATATACATGTTGGCCACCGTGCATGACTTCTTTGGAGAAATGTTTATTCAGATATTTTGCCTATTTTTTTAATTGGGTTATTTGGGTTTTTTTCTATTGAGGAGTTTCACATACATTTTCGGTATTAACTCCTTATCAGATATATGGTTTACAATATTTTCTTCCATTCCATAGGTTGTCTCTTCACTCTGTTAATTATTTCCTTGGCTGTGAAGAAACTTTTTAGCATAATGTAATCCCATTTGTCTATTTTCACTTTTGTTGCCTTTTCTTTTGAGATCATATCCAAAAAATCATTGCCCAGACTTATGTCATGGAGATTTTCCTCTATGTTTTCTTCTAGCAGTTTTACAGTTTCAGGTATTGCTTGATTTACATCTTTAATCCATTTTGAGTTGATTTTTACATATGGTGTGTGAAAAGGGTCTAATTTCATCCTCTGCATGTAGATATCCAGTTTCCCCAACAAAATTTATTGAAGAGACTATCTTTTCCACATTTTCTATTCTTGGCACCCTCATCAGAGATTAGTTGATCATATATACATGGGTTCATTTTTGGACTGTCTATTCTATTCTATTGGTCTTTGTGTACGTTTTTATGCCAGTACCACACTGTTTTGATTACTATAGCTTTGTAGTATATTTTGAAATCGGAGAATGTGATACCTCTGATTGTGTTATTTTGGCTCAGGATTGCTTTGGCTATTCAGCATCTTTTGTGCTTGCATATGAATTTTAGGATTTTTTTCTATTGCTATGAAAAGTGACATTGGCATTTTAATACAGATTACACTGAATATGTAGATTGCTTGGAATAATACAGACATTTTAAACAATATAAACTCTTTTAATCATTGAACATGGGATAACTCTACTTGTGTCTTCTTCAATTTCTTTTATCAATGTATCAGAGTTTTCAATCCACAGGTCTTTTACCTCCTTGTTTAAATTTATTTCTGTGTATTTTATTGCTTTTGTAGCTATTATAAATGGGATAGTTTTCTTGATTTCTTTTTTGGAGAGTTTGTTGTTAGTCTGTAGAAATACTACGATTTTTGTATGTTGATGTTGTATCCTGCAACTTTCTGAATGTATCAGTTTTAAGAGTAGTTTAGTGAGGTCACTAATTTTTTCTATTTATAAGATCATGTAATCTGCAAAGAGGGGCAATTTGACTTCCTCTTTTCCAATCTGGATGCCATTTATTTTTCTTTTGCCTAATTGCTCTGGCTGGGACTTACAGCACTTTAGTTAGACAGAACTGAAAAGAACGGGAATCCTTGTCTTATTCCTAATCTTAGAGGCATCCAGTATGATATTAGCCATGGATTTGTCATATATGGAATTTACTGTGTTAAGGTATGTTCCTTGTATATCTAATTTTTTGATAATTTTTATTGCAAAAGGATATTGAATTTTGTTAAATGCTTTTTTCATCTATGGAGATGATCATATTTTTCTGTCCTTTATTCTGTTAATGTGGTGTATCACATTTCTAGATTAGCTTATATTCAACCATACCTGCATCTCTGGAATAAATCCTACTTGATCATGATAAATGTTCCTTTAAATATACTGATGAATTTGGTTTGCTAGTATTTTGTTGAGGATATTTGTATCTATGTTCACCAGGAATATTGGCATGTAATTTTATTTTTTTGTAGTGTCCTTTTATGGATTTGGTATGGTGGTAATGCTAACCTCATGAAATTAGTTTGGAAGTATTTCTTCTTCAATGTTTTTCAGAAGAGTTTGAGAAGGATTGGAATTAATTTTTCTTTAAATGTTTGATAAAATTAAGCAGTGAAGCCATCTGGTCCTGGGTTTTCTTTGATTGGAGACTTTTTATTACTGATTTAATCTTCGTACTCATTATGAGTTTGTTTGGATTTTCTCTTTCTTTTGATTCAATCTGGGTGGGTGATATCTCTAGAAATTTACCCATTTCTTCTAGGTTATTCAATTATTGAAATATAATTATTCATAATAGTGTCTTATACTCTTTTGCATTACTGTGCTATCAGTTGTAATGTCCCCTCCTTCATTCATAATGTTATTTGAGTCTTTCTCTTTTTTATTAGTCTACTTAAAGATTTGTCCATTTTGATTAACTTCCAAAAAGCCACTTTTGTTGATTTTTTTTATCATTTTCTCAGTCACTATTTCATTTATTTCTGCTCTGATTTTTATTATTTCCTTTCTTCTGCTAACTTTGGGCTTCGTTTTTTTTTTTTTTTTTTTAGTTCCTTGAGGTGTAACATTTGTTTATTTGGGATCTTCCTTTTTATTATGGGTGTCTATTGCTATAAACTTCTATCTTAGAACTGCTTTTGCTGCATCTCATTGAGAGGTGACAACGTGCTAGCAGCCCTTGCTCGCTCTCGGTGCCTCCTTGGCCTTGGCATCTACTCTGGCCACCATTTGAGGAGCCTTTTAGCCATTGCACTGTGGGAGCCCCTCTCTGGGCTGGCCGAGGCAGGAGCCGGCTGCCTTTCCTTGTGGGGAGGTGTAGAGGGAGAGGCACGGGTGGGAACCGCCGCTGCTGTGTGCCGCGATCAAGGGCCAATGCGGGTTCCGGGTGGGCGTGGGCTTGGCTGGCCCCACACTCGGAGCCGCAGGCCAGCACAGCAGGCCCCGGGCAGTGAGGGGCTTAGCACCCGGGCCAGCAGGTGCGGAGGGTGCGCCGGGTCCCCCAGCAGTGCCGGCCGGCGGGCACTGCGCTGGAATTCTCTCAGGGCCTCAGCCGTCTCCCAGCAGGGCAGGGCTTGGGACCCTTAGCCTGCCATGCAGGAGCACCGCCCCCCAACCCCCCTCCCCACGCAAGGCCCGAGCCTCCCCGATGGGCGCCGCCCCCTTCTCTGCGGCACCCAGTCCCATTGACCCCCCAAGGGCTGAGGAGTGTGGGCTCTTGGTGTGGGACTGGCAGGCAGCTCAGCCCAGGGATCCTGCACGTGATCCACTAGAGGAAGCCAGCTGGGCTCCTGAGTCAGGTGGGGACTTGGAGAACTTTTTTGTCTAGCTGGAGGATTGTATATGCACCCAATCAGCACTCTGCTTCTAGCTCAGGGTTTGTGGATGCACCAATCAGCACTCCATATCTAGCTAATCTGGTGGGGACTTGGAGAACTTTTATGTCTAGCTAGAGGATTTTAAATGCACCAATCAGCACTCTGTGTCTAGCTAAAGGATTGTAAACACACTGATCAGCACTCTGTGTCTAGCTCAAGGTTTGTAAATGTACCAATCAGTGCTCTGTGTCTAGCTAATCTAGTGGGGACTTCCAGAACTTTTGTGTCTAGCTAAAGGATTGTAAATGCACCAATCAGCACCCTGTGAAAACAGACCAATCAGCTCTCTGTAAAATGGGCCAATCAACAGGATGTGGGTGGGGTCAGATAAGGGAATAAAAGCAGGCTGCCGGAGCCAGCGGTGGCAACGTGTTGGGGTCTCCTTCCACGCTGTGGAAGCCTTGTTCTCTGTGGAAGCTTTGGGTCTGTTTTGGGTCTGCACTGCCTTTATGAGCTGTAACACTCACTGTGAAGGTCTGCAGCTTCACTCCTGAAGCCAGCGAGACCACAAACCCACCAGGAGGGATGAACAACTCTGGACGGGAGGAAGGAACAACTCCAGATGCGCCGCCTTTAAGAGCTGTGACACTCACCAGGAAGGTCTGCAGCTTCATTCCTGAAGCCAGCGAGACCACGAACCCACCAGAAGGAAGAAACTCTGGACACATCTGAACATCTGAAGGAACGAACTCCGGACACACCATCTTTAAAAACCGTAACATTCATCGTGAGGGTCCGCGGCTTCATTCTTGAAGTCAGCGAGACCAAGAACCCACCAATTCCGGACACATCATGAGTTTTGCTGTTTTGTGTCTCTCTTTTCACTTATCTCAAAATAGTTTTTAATTTCTCTTTTACTTTCTTTTTTGATTCGTTGGTTGTTAAATAGCATATTGTTTAAGTTTCATATATTTGTGAAGTTTTTGAAATTTTTCCAGTTAACTGATTTCTAATTTCTTACCATTATGATCAGAAAAAATACTTAATATGATTACCTCTTTTCAAATTTGTTAAGACTTGTTTTGCCAATATTTCTGTGCTACACCCAGGTTCTGTAATCTCCCACATGGGTTCTTAAGCTCTTGTGAATGACCTAACATATGATCTACCCTGAAGAATGTTCTGTGTGTGTTTGAGAAAAAAGTATATTCTGCTGCTGCTTAATGGGAATGTTCTGTATATGTCTGTTGGGTCTATTTGGTCTAAAGTGTAGTTTTAATCTGATGTTTACTTATTGATATTTTTTCTGGATAATTTTTTCATCGCTGAAAGTGGGATATTTGAGTCCCCTGCTATTGAGACCAGGAGTGCTAATCTGGTGTTGGGGCCTGAGGCCTGGGACTGCATGGGATGTTTTAGCTTCCGGCTTGTCTGAAACCTGGGGTAAGCCTGAAGCCCGAGTCTGTGGGGCTTAACCTGGAGGCTGGGTCCCAAGGTGCTGGCCTGTGTCAGGCCTGGTCCTGGGTCAGGCTTATGCCTACATCTGTGATGTCTGGTTCTGACCAAGGGCCAGGGCTGGTAGGGCTTGCCTGATACTGGGGCTGATCCCGAGCCTAGGGCTGCTGGGGTCAGCCTGGCAGTGGGGCAGGCCCAGAGATTGAGTCTATTGAGCAGGCATGGATCCCAGGGCTGTGGGAGCTATCCTAGAATCCAGGTGGGCCTGGAAGCTTAGTCTGCAGGTATCAGCCTGGAGTCTGGGGCCATGGGTGCCTGCGTGAAGTTGGGTTTTGCTGGAGCAGGCCCAGTGTTGGGTTCCACAGTAAGTTTGGTGCTCACTTTCCTTCCCGTAAGGGTTGGGTATTGCTGCTGTCTGTGTCCGTGCTGTATACAGTTTGTGAAGCGGCTTCACAGGTGATTTAAAACTGTCCTTCTTACCTTTATCAGTGTGTCTTTCTTATTTCTGTGCTCCACTCAGCTTCTGTAATCTCTCACATGGTTTCTTTAGCTCTCGTGAACTTTTGTTTGTGCATGGATATTTGTTCAAATTAATGTTTCTCTGTGGGGATAAGCACTGGAAAGTTCTCTTCCACCATCTTTATAAACCTTTTCTAATTCTTATTTCTACTTTTTATTTTACCTCCCATCTACTCCTTAATTCACTCTAATCAAACTTCAGTCCCATTCTCCACTGAAATCATTGCAATGTTTGCAAGTATTGTTCAATCACTCCTCCTTTAAACACTCTTTTCTTCTGGCACCTATTATGCCACACTCTCCTGATTTTCCTTCTACCTCTCTGGCCATTTCCTATGAATCTACTTTGTGGGTGTTTTTCTACTGCCTGTGTTAGCGTTCCTTTAAATTCTGCCCTAGGTATTCTTCTCCTAAAGAGAATTCTACACACCCTCCCAGAACAAGCTTATCTATTTCTTTGCCTTAACAACCCAGCTATATGCAGATGGATCTCAAATACACATCTCCCATCTGTAATGATTTTTCTCCTGAATTTCCAACCTGTATATAAACCACTATGTAATATATATACCTAAAAGTCAGCATATCTAAAGGAGAACTTCTGTCCTCATCTAATTCCACTGCCACGCCTGTACTTTTTTCTCCATTACCTCTCGGTGAATTGTATTTATGTTCATCTGGTTTCCCAAACAAAAGTCTGGGAATCATCTTTGATTTTTTTACAATCATTTTTTCTTGTATGTAGCTAGAATATTTCTTATAATGTGCAAATCTTAATTTGTCAATGTTCTTCAGAAAACTTTTTAGTGTCTCCCCATTACTGTTTGTATAAATTAAGGATCACTTGTCCCCGGTCTTTAGGTAGGATTCGCATATTTGACTCTTTTTTAGAGATCATGGCTACAATTCATAGCTATCTTGGGCAAATTCCTTCTGTATAATGGCATATGAATCATTAAGTCTTAAGATGGTATGGAACTCCATGACATTAATTTTTTTCTTTTTGATGTTTGTTTAATCCTCTTAAAAACACTCATTCACCATGGCGGGCCAGAGTGATTTCCCGCAGAGTGATTTTCCTAATGCCCTTTTGATGGGCATCAGCCGCTGTGGGCAACACAGGGTCCCTTACCCCAAACCAGTGGAATCAGAATCCCTGGGGAAGGGACACAAGTGGAAGGCTTTTGTAAAAGTTCTTCTGGTGATGCTAATGAGCTGTCAGGGTTTAAAACCTCTGGTTGAGAGCTGTTAGGCCAATGGAGGATACATAAAAGCAGGGTCAATGGGATGGAAACATGGAAGTTAACAGACAGGGAGGAATCATATCAAAGATAATATTCTTTCAAACTTTGTAGTGTTAGGTGCTCCAAATTTTTATAGGGGGCTTGCATCTTTGGGAATGGCTAGGGAGGGTTCAACTTAAGCTCTCCAAACAATCTATAGGCAGTTTATCTCTTTACTTTTGCTCTGAGCTCATTATCATTCCAGCACTGAATTTCTTTTTTGATAGCATATGCTTCTCTTTTCTTCTTCTTTTCAAAAACATATATAAAGAGTTCTTTTTGGCTGGGCACAGTGGCTCACGCCTGTAATCCCAGTACTTGGGGAGACCAAGGCGGGTGGATCACGAGGTCAGAAGATCGAGACCATCCTGGCTAACAAGGTGAAATGCCCTCTCTACTAAAAATACAAAAAAAAAAAAAATTTAGGTGGGCGTGGTGGCAGGTGCCTGTAGTCCCAGCTACTTGGGAGGCTGAGGCAGGAGAATGGCCTGAACCCAGGAGGTGGAGCTTGCAGTGAGCCAAGGTCACACCACTGCACTCCAGCCTAGGCGACAGAGCGAGACTCTGTCTCAAGAAAAAAAAAAAAGAGTAATTTTTATAACTCTCTATCTCTGCTATTCTTCAAAATTACTTAAATGTTAACTACATTGTGAAGACTTTTGTAGTCTTCTTTTCCCCAAATATAGTTAATTAATAACTCCAGCCTGCCTGTTCCCAAAGTATTTTAAACAATTACCTAGTCATAGTTACTTTCCTGTATTTTGATTTTTTGGTTTGCGTATCACTTTTTCACTCTGGACTATGGGACCCTGAAAGCAAGAAGCTCATAATAAATTAATGATGGAATGATTAGATGAACAGATGATATATACTTTGACTCTCCTGGCTTGTAGTGTATGAACCCTTTAGATGTTTATTTTTGGTTTTACAATGTTCATTCATTCTTTTACCAAACATGATTGAGCACAACTTGTGTGTTAAGGCCTGTGTGAGGCACTTATTTCATCTGAATTTTGTCCATTTACATATAAGCTTCTCATGGAGTCTGAGGTGCAGCCGCATTCTTTTTCTTTTTTTTTCTTTTTTGCTTAAGATCACAGAATTATTATTGATAGCTTTCAAACCCTCTCAAAGTGTCAGAATAAGAGGTCATTAATTATACCCATTTTTCTCTGAAGTTTTTGGAATGTAGCATGGCCACATATCTGGGCTACTATAAACTAAAATTTACAAGGTAATTTTGTTCAGAGTTTCCACTACTTCAGTCACAAATGCTTTTAGATTGGTTAGCACAGGATTAGAAAAGTACTCCTCTTGTGACTGCTTTTCCATCTGAACAAGACTTGCCAAGGATGCTGTATGTTGATGGGAATCCCAGTGAGTGAATGATGGAAGCTCAGGTTGCTCCTCTGTACTGCTTTGGTTCTAATTGTGGAGTCTCTATCAGGGAAGCCTCATCACTTTTCTCAATCTTGCCTGTCAATTTAGAGTATACCTTAATAACATAATGTATTTTCATCTCTCTTTCACCTTTAAAAGTATGTGGTTTTAGCAGATTACCAACAAAAGATGTATGTATTTCCATACAGACATGTCTTTATTGACAGTCTTCTACTCCCTACCCCTTCCACTTGCCCCAAAAAAGGTCAGCACTATTATAATAAAATTGACACTTCTATTGCTGTGACTGAGTTATTGTTTTGCTCCCATAACATTCTGTGATGACTACATAAAGTTAACTCTTTGTGCTATAATCTCATTTTTTGTTTCTGTCCCATCTGTTGTGCTGGAATGCTGATGCCTATCCACACGTCCGCATGTATGGTTCAAGTGGATATTCTATTTTTTCACATCAATTTTTTTCATATTGTATTAGTTTATTAGTCTTCCTCCAATGCCAGAACTTTATCTGCCTTTGCTCTGTTATCCTAGAACATTTCTGTTTCTTTCTTTAATTTCATTATAGTTCCCAAAAGGATTTATATGCAATTTCTTCAAAATCCTGGCAAGTTTTTGGAAATATAAATGCATGTGGTCTAAATTTACAATGAATAGCAAAAATAGTTAAATAATAAAAAGAGGTAAATAAAGTGGGAAAAAGTACTCTACCTGATATTAAGTTTTACACTATAGCTGCAATAATCAAAGTGGTGTGACATTGCCAGAGCATAGACACATAGATCAATGGAACAGAATAGGGCAGCGATCCCCAACCTTTTTGGGACCAGGGACCAGTTTCATGGAAGACAATTTTTCCATGGATAGTGAGTGGAGGCAGGGGTGTTTTCAAGATGAAACTGTGCCACCTCAGATCATCAGGCATTAGATTCTCATAAAGGACGTGCAACCTAGATTTCTTGCATGTGCTGTTCACAATAGGGTTGGAGCTCCTATGAGAATCTAATGCCACCGCTGATCTGACAGAAGGCAAAGATCAGGCAGTAAAGTTCACTCGCCAATCCTGCTGTGTGGCTTGGTTGCTGATAGGCCACAGACTGGTAGTTGTCTGTGGCCCAGAGGTTGGGGAGCCCTGGAATAGGGGACCCATAAATATCCCCACACAAAAATCTGTATATTCAACACATTTTTGACAAAGATGCAAAACCAATTTAATAGAAGAAAGACAGCATTTTCCACAAATGGTGTTGGAGCAATTTGACACCTATAGGCAGCAAAATGAGTTCCGAACGAAGTCTCACACTGTACACAAAAATAAACTCAAAATGGATCAGAGACAAAGGTAAAATATTAAAAAATTATAATATAAATACAAAATGTTTAGAACAAAATAGGAAAAAATATTCGGGATCTAGGGCTAGGCAGAGTTCTTGATACCACAATCATGAAGTGTGAATTTAAAAAATTGATGAATTAGACTTCATCAAAATGTAAAATGCTAACTTTGTGAAAGCCATGTGAGGAGAATAAAATTACAAGCTAAAGAATGGGAGAACATATTTGTATTGTACGTATGTACCATGGAATACTACTCAGCAATAAAAAGGAATAAACTGTTGATAAACACCTTAGGTTGAATAAATCTCCAAGAATTATGTTATGAAAAAAATCCCAAAAGATTACATACTATATAATTCCACTTATAAAACATTTTGAAATAATAAAATTTAGAAATGGGGAATAGTTAGTGGTTGTGTGGGGGCACCGAGCTAGCAGGAGGATGTGGGATTTTGAAGGAGGGAGATGGATATAGTTATAAAAAGGCAACATGAATACTCTTGTGGTGTGGGAACTGTTCAACATCTTCACTGTGGTGGTGAATCCATGAACCTACACAGGTGACAAAATTGTATAGACTTATTGCACACCCACCCATACCACACTAAGAAAAATTAATACAAGTAAAACTGGAGAAAAATAAGATCAGTGGGTTATATCAGTGTCAAGACCCTGAAAATATAGTCTTACAAAATGTTACCACAGGGGGATGATGTGGTAACATTTTGTAAGACAGGGGGATAAAGTTTGCAAGGGATGTCTCTATATTATTTCTTACAACTGCATGTGAATTTGTAATTATCTCAATAAAGAACCCAACTAAAATTTATTTCAGACATTTACATAGTGTCTAATATATTGTGTATGTGTGTATATATATATATATATAAATATATATATATACATATTTGGGGGGGATCTGGGGGTTTGGATCAAGTAAGAGACTTGGTCTCAAAATATATATATGTAAAATATAAAATATATATGTAAAATATACTATATGTAAAATATATATAATATATGTGAAGTATTATTTTTTATATATATATATAGAGAGAGAGAGACAGACAGACAGACAGACAGACAGAGAGACCAAGTCTCTTATTCCGTCACTCAGGCTAGTGTGCAGTAGCATGATCATGGCTTACTGAAGCCTCAACCTCCCAAGCTCAACCAATCCTCCCACCTTAACCCCGCCAAGTAGCTAGGACTACAGGCATGTGCCACCATACCTGGCTAATTTTTGTATTTTTTGCAGAGATGGGGGCTTGTCATATTGCCCAGGCTGGTCTCGAACTCCCAGGCTCAAGTGATCTGCCTGTCTTGGTCTCTGAAAGTGCTGGGATTATAGGCATGAGCCTCCATGCCTGGCCTATTTTGTCAGCACACCATTATATTGCTGTTTTCTTTTTGTGGCACAGCTGAAATGTTCTCTACTAGAGCTGTTACACATCTTGTACTTTCTTCTTTGTGTAAAACTTATTTGAATGAATCATGATTTGGAAATAAAATAAATATTTGGAAATAGAAAAATATACCTAACAAAGGTAGAATGAAGAGAAGGGATATGTCTTTTATAAAATGGTCAATTTTGAATTTGTGAGGACAGATACAAATACTTGTAATTGTTAATGAAGTGAATTAGTAACCTTCGGTTTGCAGCAGAGAAAGCTTAGAATAAAGTAGTTGTTGAACCCCTTTATGTGTTACAACAGATGAAAAATAGAGCAAGGGACCATGGGGAATTATCAATGAGTTATAAAAGAAGATGATTGATGTTTATGCTAGATACCTATTTCATCAGAATAGTTGGGGTTAGTAATGATATTAACTCTACTAGAAATAAGAAGATGCCCTTAAGTAGTCTTCCATTTAGAGCTTATGATGCCAATATAGCTATGCTCACAAAAATTTCAGATTCTAAAATAAATGTTGACAGGGAGTAGATTTTATTAAGGAATGAAGATTTTAAGTAGATTAATAGCATGCTTCCAGTCACAAACATGGTCTTCAGTTACCCAGCAGAGCCAAGTTGCTATTTTCATGTACAAGATACATTGAATTCAGATCAGTATACAATTAAATAAGAAAATATTTTCTACTTGGAAATAAAATTTGGTTTAAAGGATAATGTGGACTCCTGATTGCTGTTGACAAGATTTACAAGTTTAGATTGTAAATTATGTGATAATTGTTTTAAGTCACTAAACTGTGTGATGATTTGTTATTCTCTGTTAGCTAGCTGGAGCACCTACATTTAAGTTTGTTATAATCTGATCTTTGTTATCATCTGACCTCTCTGTATCTATCTCCATCATCTATCTATATATGTGTATCTATTTCAAGGCTTTCCTTTACATGGAAGATTTGAAACGGTCTTTTTAGTGGTCTGCTTAAAGAGTTGGTCTAGAAACAGGTACTTTCACAATAATCGCTAGAACTTGTCTGGAAATGCCCCTAGGATTCTAAAGCAGAGCCTTCAACAGTTAAGATGTTGACTTTTTCATGTTAAAGAAGAAATCCTGCAAGGATGTCACTGCAAAAATAATAAATTAAGTACTTAATGGTATGCTAATAAAGTTTTCTTTGCCCCTTATTCTCTAATTTATGTACACAAAAGCTTATTGGTAACTGTAGGCTTTTAAAATATTTGGAGGATGTTTATTATATATATATATATTTTTGAAAATGGCAGGCATTTATATTTAGTACCTTGTTTGGAAATATTTCTAACCAAGGGAATAGTAAAGCTCTGGTAAACACACAGGTGCTTGTATAGCAGTTATAGTACACTGAATAACAGTGATAGGTTAAACACATTGTATCAAATTGAAAAGTGGAGATATGCCAATGACAGATATCTTGGCAGCAGTTCATACTCTGCAACACTCACACAACTGGTGTGTAGGGTGAGTAATTTTCTACCTGACCTGCTGATTTTCTGTGAATATATTCAAGTACTGCTTAAATGACCTAGTCATGTTTTCTGGGTGGAGGGAATGTAAGATTTGATATCAGGTTTTGTGTGTGTGTGTGTGTGTGTGTGTGTGTGTGTGTGTGTGTGTGTATTTTAAAGAAATATCAACATTTTAATTGCAGAATTTTCTGAAGAAAATGAGAATTTCAATTATCTACTATTTCAGGCTGTGGCAGTTTAACTTTCATATGAGAAGTTAGGGATAGATGAGCCTGACCCAAAGAACATCTAGAAGTAAGCTAATTTCTCGACCTTTGTTTCGTTTTATCCACATATCATGGCATTGAATTGTGACTATCTGCTGCCTGTTTATCTATAATGGTTCTTTTGCACAGAAGAAGGCAACAGGCTCAGATAAGTTCTGTATTCTCAAACCTTACCTTAGAATTGCCATTTTTATGGTTGTATTCATAATTTCAAATGTGTTCTGCTGTAGCTTTGGGTTTTTTGTTTTGTTTTGTTTTTCATTTACAGAGTCCCTAGCAAGGAATGAGAAGCCTGCTGGCTATAAGAAATATTTTGCATACGTTTTGAAGTACTTTTAACAAGGAGACAGCAAAGCAGACCATTATTTGCTAGATGCAGTTACAACTGCTTGGACTCATGAACAATTCCAGGGCAGGGGTCCTGGATTCTAACACCTGACAAACTAATATTAAGAGATGTTTCTCTCTCAATGGAAGTTTTTTATCACAATGAAAAAGAGCAGTAAGCACATATTAAATATGTTTTAAATAAAGGAATAAACTTGTCTTCAGTTTCCAAGTTAAACTATATTTCAAAAGATCAAATAACAAAGATAACACACAGCTATTCCTGTCATCTAATGGTGCATAATAAATCATCCCAAAATGTGGTGACTTAAGACAACAATCATTTATTATCTCTTATAGTTTCTGTGGGTTAGGAGCAGTCAGAAGCCCTTACCCAGATTCAATGGAAAGAGTGTAGACCCATTTTGGGGAGACTATGTGGGTTGAGACATAATATTAGTCTGGCCATTTTTAGAAAATGCAATATGCTACAACATGGAAATTTCTTTTTCTACAAAGAAGTGTCACAAGATTGGTGGCTTCATTGGCTATATGTAGGTATATCTATGTGTGTTGGAATTTATATCTTTAAATTTAATATGGCATAAAAAGTATTTCTCAACAACTTCATTTTTCAAAGGAATTATTGCAATGACTATAATTTTCCTTCCTAAGGATAGGCCATAACTTAACACTTATATGACAGTTTCATTTTTTTGCTGTTATAAACAACACTCTACTACATATATACATATACTTCTAGATAGAGTGGTTCCTTAATTGTATCACTTGGGATTGCATTTGGCAGCAAGTAACAATCAATTTAAAAATGATTTTTGTTTTTTTCTCCCATGTCAAAAAGTTGAGGGGTTGGTGATTGCTAGCATGTGTTCATTTGCTCAATGATGTTTCCAAGGATCTTTTGGATGCTTGGTATGTTCGCTTTTATCTTTATAGTTTTAAGATTATGTCTGCCCTCTTGGTATTTTGTCTGCATCCCAGATGGGAGGAGAACAAAGGGGAAAAAGTCAAAGGAATATATTCTAGTGAATCTTGACTACTAATGGTGGGGGGAAAAAATTCTTCCCTGGGGAACCGTGCCTAATCTCATTGGCACATGGTTCAGCCTAGCAATAAAGGAGACCGAAAAAATGAGTATTCTGTTTGCTGGGTATTATGATTTTCTTAAGTTGGCTCCCCGTAAGTATGCTTTGATACGGATAGTTCTATCCTGAAGATTTACTGGGGAGCAATCTTCAGAGATAAGCCTGTAATGAAGGGAGAAAGGTAGAATTGGGTAGAAGCAGCAGCTGACTTGCAATGAATGTGGTTGCAACTGAAACCTTACCTGAACTCTTAGGGACTCTGGAGCTCAGGTGACCTTTCAGAATTGTCACATGTAGAGGCAAGGGACCTATGCCTTTGTAATCCTAACTCACTCCATCATTAATTGTGAGCTTCCCCTGGGAAGAGACATTGCCTTGGGGAAGGTAGTTTCCTACAACCTAGGACAGTTCCTAGTGAACGGCTATGCCATGAGTGGTCAATAGCAGTTATCCCCAGCAGCTGAAAGATGGATGTATCCAATATGAAGAGGAGATATGGCCAGAGCTCTGTGATATGCAATAGAGGGGAGAAAAGACACAGGAAAGAGGAGTTGAGAGTAGGCATTGGGTGAGTTTATCTGCCACACTGAAAATGTGTATTTTGTGTATTTACTCTTTTGTATTTAACAGTGTTTTCCAAAACTTTTAATTAAGCACATATTCCTTTTGAAATAATAAGACTTCTGAACACTTAAAGTAAAATATATCTGCATGTATGTAGATATACAGGCAGAGAGAGAGAGAGAGAGAGAGAGAGAGGTGCACAGTTCATCCGTAGTATAATTGTAGAAGAGAAACAAGTCTTTTTTTTAAACTTACCCAGAGATTTAAAATGACTACAGTAATGAATTAAAAGTGACATATATGAAGTAAAATCTTTGACTTGGTAAATTTATTCGTGTTATTTTAGCTTTACATGCATACTTATTTAAACATAAAAGGACACACGTATTAGAATGGTTCTTGTTACAGATTATGTCTTTTTAAGGTAGTTATGAACTCCCAAAGCACAGTGTTGCATAGTGACTTCTAAATAAATACTTCAAGTTTTATCTTTTTACTGGAGAATATGAAAGAGTGGAGAGTTAGAAGGATTTAAAGTTATATTATTGAGTCATACTCTAAAATATGTGATGTGTTTCCACTAACTGGACATATTTGAGGGGACCACAAATATGAATCCCTTTGGGTTAGTCATCTTCATGGAAGATGATTAAAATATAAGATAACAGTAAATAAAGTTCATTCTGTCTGGATTCCAATACCTATACTGCCATTTCTCCTTTTTTCAAATCATACTGCTTCATATATTCATAGCGCAACCTCTATTTCATCAGCACCTGCTAACAGAGCAAGGATAAATACGAATACTTTATTGGACCCACTAATAAAAATGGCCACTGTAACTAGGATGCAGATCTTGAAATAATAAAATGTTTTTTTCAAAACTATCTTAAATACTCACTGTAACTCATAATATTTAACTGGAGAAGCAATTATAATTGATTTCTTTTTCTATGGTTCAACTAATGTACCATAGCATTTGAGGCTTTTCCCTCATGAATTTGTGGCTCCCAAAACAGTGATTTCAGGTACACTTACTGCATTATAGCAAAATATTCTATTCAATTTACTAAACGTAGATATAAAACTAGCCCCTGGCTCACAGACTCTATTTCCAAAGCAACAGGAAATGAATTATTCACCAACAGAGAAATATATTTTTATTTCTCTGCACATAAATATATGTTTAAAGTGCAAAGATTAAAAAAAACATATTGTTTGTTATGTTTTATTTACCACAGAGACAGTGATGTGAAAAAGGCAGAATGAGAGGAAAAGTATGAGGGATTTTGTATTCTACAAGATGGGATAACTAGTGAGAAGGGAAAGAAACTATGTGACAAGAATAACGAATGGGCGGGGGAGAAAAGAGAAAAGAATGATAGTTCAGAGCCCAGAAATCAATAAAGGTAGGTCAACTGTGCTGCCTGGAGATACCAGAAAGTACCAGCTGTGATCACAGCAGTACATTGATTATGTAGAGACTGAATTCAGTTTCAGAGAAGGGAAGATGATGGTGTGGGCATTGAAAAAAGAGGATGTGGAAGATAAATGGAGGAAGACAGCAGGGACTGGCATTAGTCTATTTATGGGAAAAGAAAGAGCAACAGATTTTAGCCTATTAATTTCAAGTGACTAGATTAAGCCTATTAATATCAATTGAATATAATTGCCTGCCCCCGCCCAGAAGTCCACTTCTAGAGTTGGGGCGGCGGAGGGGTGGGCGGCGGCGGGAGGATATTATATTCAATTAAAGTCCGCTTCTAGAGGATGCAGGGAAAATACATTCATTTGAAATTAATAGGCTAAATAGAATGTGCTGGGAAAGAGGAAATCACGAATTGCACTTGAGTTGCCAGCAACCCTTAGAGATGTCTGAAAAGCAAATTTAAAAACAAGTCACTTGCAGGAACAGTTTCTAGTTCTTAATAAGATAATTCAGAATTTGAGACAAAATCATGAACAAAGATTGCAAGAGGGATTTTGCTAAGCTAAAAACCCTTGCAGAGAACGCCTAGAATGGCATTGCTTAGATTTAAGCTTTTTCTTGGAAATGTGAGAAGTGGCGCAGCTGACAGTCTTGTCTTGTTCTTCCAGTGGTGGAAGGTGATAATGAGCCATCAGGGCCCAAAGGGTAGGCTGTTAGGGAAGAGAAACATTGTGCCTGGACAAACAGCATAATCAGCCCTCAAGTAATCCAGCCATGGTTGTGGTTTTATGCAGGGATGGCAGCTGCCCATTAGTGTTAATTAACCAACAAGGTGTGGGTGTGCTTTCCAAAGACTGGCAGCCAGGGGCAGGAGGGATCCATAGTAGTCAGAGGCTGAAGGTGAGGGTAGGACTCTAACTTCTGTGATGAAAAATGAACTGGGCTTTTATTGGCATTCTCTGTTTCTGGCTACTGAGCATCCAGGACGCTTTGTACTCTGTGTCCCAAGGGGGAGGTGCTCATTAAGGTTACCATCTCATAGGTGAGAAAGCTCAGCCTCTGCCCTCAAGAGCTGGGGAAGGAAGCAACCTGTCTCCTGACTTCTGGAACAAAATGGCATACACTGAGCAAAGCCAGAATGCTGTGGGATTTCTTTCTTCAGAGGCTGAGCCTGACAACGGTTTGAAAGGCTCCAGGTGCAGTGCAAGCAAGCCAGCCTTCTGAAACAGGGTCAAAAACTGGACTAGTTGATGGCAAATGCCCTCCAACTCCTGTGACTCAGACTCAGAGCCTTTGAGCAATGCTGGTGAGAATCCAGGCCTGGCTGGTGCAACCATGTAGTGCCATGTGGCTGATGTGCATGGAGCTACCTTGAATGCAGCATTGCTTTCTTGAATTTTGATTTAAGTTTCATGTTACTTGACATAAGAATTGAAAACAACTAAATACATAGGAAGTATTGTAATAAGGATAGAAATAAAATAACATGCAATGTAACTTTCAGTATTTGCAATAATAGTTTTCATTAGACCATTCACTATTTCTTAAAGAGAATTTGTATTTAAACGAAACATTTCTGATTTATCCAAAAATCTTCTGTTACTGGGATTTATTAATATTAAAATTTCTATGTTTTCTATCAACACATTTTTATACGACAGTCTTATTTTTAGAGTTTTATAAAACAATTCAATTGATATATAGAAACTGTCTTTCTTTAAGACTTTTTAAAACTATCCAGCTAACATTTTTTAAAGCTTCACTGCGTTATCTCCTTATTATGAAGCCCATCAGCATTTAGTGTTTTACTTGTTTAGCATAGTGTACACTGTCATTTAAATGTTTTCATTATTAATAGCTCTAAATGTTTTGTGTACTTACATCTAAATCTCTCATTTATTGAAGCATGGCAACTACTTTTTCTCCATCTTCTCTTCTTTTTCTTTCAGTGCCTGGAACATGCCTGATAGATAATAAATATTTGTGGATTTTGTTGTTGTCTTTAGGCCTCTGTAAAGAGATCAATCATAAATAAGTATAGAGAAGACAACGTGAAAAATATTTTATTTGCAATGTTGGGTTAAATGTATTCAACAGAAGCTTTAAGAATCCACTGCTTGCAATATCTTAGAACCAAAAAGAGGAGTAAGATGGTTTCTGTCTTCAAGGATTTCACAATTTAACCTTGTGCAAATAGAATTAATATGTTGGTTTGCTCTAATTATGGAAGGTTAGTATACAAGATCCCTTCTTACTCCTCCCTCTTCCCTTCTAGAGCTACTAGGAACCATAAATAATATATATTTAAAAAAATTACTAAGATTACACTGCAAGTGTCTTATCCTATCCTCTAGTAATGGCCACTACTCACAGTATGTGTCCAGTATTTCAGTGTGCTGTAGAGGTACAGGGGTAGTTAAGATTAAACCTGTAATAGTTTATGCCCCTGCTAACGTTAAAGGGCCTAAATCTTTTATTTTCTTTTAATTCTATATTACATAATTAGCTATACTTCATTTTTATCATATAATTAAATGCAGAACACATTCAAGGAGCCCTCATGAGATTCAGGGACCCAAGAATGAGGGGATATGAAATCATAGTATTTAATAATAGTACATGCACATATTTGTAAATTTTGCTCGGACTTCATATATACATACACAAATGTGCTTGCCTCACTTCCACTCCACACACACACACACACACACACACACACAGTGTTCTTCCAATTTGTCTTACTCATTATCGGCAATGTATACTCAGAGACAAGGGGCTTTCTCTGGGATTATAATTATGGTAAATTTCAAAGCTTCTTTGCCTATTTCCTTCAAAGTCATAATAAATAGATGCCTACAGGAAAAAAATAGTTTCACAGATTATTGTTATGATGTCTTCCAAGATAGAAGTTGCCAGATGATTGATTGCCTACTGTCATTCTACTAAGAGACCCGTTCTTTTGTGAAAGTAAGGAATGAATCTGGGTGTGTATTTCGTGATTAGTTAGGGAATCAGGTGATATTGATGGTCTCATCCACATCCAGGAAGTTTACACAATTGCAATTCAATTAACTTTGTCCTGTGCAACACCTTCTGTTCCCATGATAGCATTTGAACAGTGCAATATGTACAAAACATGTTGATTCAGAAATAGACTCACTGAAAACTTTATATTGGCTTTAATATATTGTATCTCTCTTTAAGAAAATCCCTTCTCTTTCTGCCATGTGAGAAATCAGGTCACTGGTCATAAAATTGCTTTGAAATTTGACAGCAATTTCAATGATAATGAAAGCTAATTATAGCATTGTTTTGACATCTACCCTTTCCACAATGATCCTATTAATAAACACTTATTAGACCTGCATGCTTCATATTTATGCTTGACCTCAGTGACAACAAAGAATAACACTAGTTTAGGAAACAACACTTAATCCTGTCTTTAATTTATAGTTTAGATTTGTTTCATCTCTTTGGTACTTCAATATATTTTATTTGGTACTGTTTATTATATTAAATTTACTAGGCAGGTGACACATACTTTTATCCTTTGAGTGGTGATTCTGAGGTGAATAATAGCTTAATTTAGAGAGGGAGCTTGAATAAACTATCTAGCTGGTTTTACCATTATAGTTTACATCACACAGCAATATGAGGTGTGTGTGTCCATTTACAGTTATATATTGTTCCAAACTAAAAGGGAAATATATTTGGCAAAATGGGACTCTTAGAGCAGTCTACAGACTTCAATTTGAGCTATGTAACATATATTTCTCATAATTTATTGGAAGCAATAATACTGTAACAGCCAAATATGTGTGAGTTTGTGTGTATGTGTGTTTTCATCTCAATTGCTTCTTTTGTGATGGCACATTCTGACGCAGCATACTGATACCTCTTTTTCAGAACAATGTTGACATATTTCCACTTAGACAAATGAATATTTTCATCTTTAATGACTTATTTGAGAGGGACAAGAATTTCAGACACAAATTTGAATAGAATTGGAGGTGTGAGTAAGATAGGAAAAAGAAAGGAATGTAGGACCATGTTATAATTATTCAATCATAAGAATCATTACCTTATATCTGCTGCAGACACACACACACACACACACACACACACACACACACACACACCATGCACAGAGTACCTTTCCAAACATGTTGAATTTAAATTCATTATTAAGATCAATATTGGCTGGTATGATTTTGTCATTGATAAGAAGCTTTAATTGACTTGTTTTTGTGCCATTATTTGACATTAAGACAAGGTAAAACCAGTGCCTTGTTTCCCTACTGTGAATTCTCAATCATTTTTGTGAATCATCATTTTAAATATAACAGCATATGAGACCATGAAAACTATTTTCTGCTTAGCAGTATTTTTTTCTATGTAATCATTATATATGTGTATTTTCTGGAAACCTTATTTATAAATGGTTCTGTATCTTCAGGCTTTGCATTAAGTGTCATGATTAATACAATTTTCTTGATTGGTATTAAAAATTCACATACAGGTATAGATAGGTTTTATTCTCTTCAAAATGATTCATTTTTATTATAATAAGCCAAATTATAAATTATTAAGAATATAGAAAAGGAAAGTTGAAATTACCTTGATTTTCACTCCTCAGAGATCATCACAATTGCCATTTTGGGGAGGATCATTTTGGATATCACATTTCCATATGCATACACAAAACCTTACCATCTTTCATAAATGAGATTATTACACATGCTGTTTTACTTGTCATTGGTGTGTTCCATATACACCAATACATATAGGACTATTTCATCAATCACGTTTTTTTGTAAATTAGAAAACGAATTTCACTGTTAATATAGTGAAAAATATACTTGGAAAAACTTCAGTCGATATAGAAACATAGTCAAAAGGGGATACTTCTCTTCATAGCAATAGTAATCCTACCTTCTCTCCCATATATAACTCAAATTAACAGTAGGAATTATCACTGTGGACATTATACTTTGCATTTATACATAATTTTAAGTAAATAATTTTTTTTTTTTGAGACGGAGTCTTGCTCTGTTGCCCAGGCTGGAGTGCAGTGGCAGGATCTCGGCTCACTGCAAGCTCCGCCTTCTGGGTTCACGCCATTCTCCTGCCTTAGCCTCCCAAGTAGCTGAGACTACAAGTGCCCGCCACCACACCCGGCTAATTTTTTGTATTTTTAGTAGAGACGGGATTTCACCATGTTAGCCAGGATGGTCTTGATCTCCTGACCTCGTGATCTGCCCGCCTTGGCCTCCCAAAGTGCTGGGATTACAGGCGTGAGCCACTGCACCTGGTCATGTAAGTAAATAATTTTAAATAGAATCATGTTTTCCATTCTGCAGTATCTCACTTAAAATTATATACTTGAGATATTTTACAGCAGCATAACATTGTATTTTTTTTACAGAATCATAATATTACACAATTTATTCTCCACTGTTAAATATTTAGATTCATTTTCGCTTTTACAAATAAAGTTTCCACGTGGCTGTGAGTCTGTTCACATATGCAAGTATTTCTGAATGACAGATTACATTAAATTGAATTGCTACAGTTCTGAACATTTTAAATTTTCGTAGGTGAAACTAAATTGCTCTCTGAAAAGTTGGCCATTTACCTTCCAGTTGTGTCCCCATATTCTCAGCAGTATTGGATAATATCAAAAACTTTTTACATATTTCTGATCTGATGAGCAAAAAACGTGATTTTCTTGCTTAGTTGAATATCCTGCTTAGTAAGAGCTAGACTGAGAATCTTTTCATGTATTTATTAGTCATATTTCATATGTAAAGTCTCTATTTAAATATTTTGTCCATTTTTAATGGCCTTTTTTCCTTATTGATACTTAGGAGCTATTTATGCCTATGGATAATAATTTTTATTATCAAATATAAAAACAAATTTTTGCCTATCTTTTGTATTTTAACTTTATTTTCAATATTTTGACATTTAAAAATTTTTATGTAGTAATATATTCTAGCCTTTTTACATAATTGCACTTTTCTCCTGAAAGTAGATAGCAGGAAATTGGGCCATCACCAATATTTTTTACCATTACCCTGAAAAACACTAAATTTTTGTGTTTTTAATTACTGGCACATAATACTTTTCTTCATTCTTTTTTTTTTTTTTTGAGATGGAGTTTCATTCTTGTCACCCAGGCTGGAATGCAATGAAGTGATCTCGGCTCACTTCAACCTCTGCCTCCCAGGTTCAAGCGATTCTCCTGCCTCGGCCTCCCAAGTAGCTGGGATTACAGGCATGCGCCACCAAGCCCGGCTAATTTTTGTATTTTTTAGTAGAGACGGGGTTGCACCGTGTTGGCCAGGCTGGTCTCAAACTCTTGACCTCAGGAGATTCGCCCACCTCAGCCTCCCAAAGTGCCGGGATTACAGACGTGAGCCACCATACCCAGCCCATTCCCCTTTTTTATAAAACTTATTTGCCAGCCTTTCATATATTCTTCCAGATGCACATTAAAATTTACCTAAGTTCAGTATACCTCTATAAATTTAATAGACAAATTTTATGAGAGATAACATTATATTTTGCAATACTGAGTTTTTCCATCCAGGAATCTGATATTTCTCACTATTCATTCCATTCTCTTTTTATATCATTAAGTAAAATTTAATACATATATAGATATGCACGCATATCTATAATTGTGCTTATTTCAATAGATATATACTGCTATGAAATTTATATTTAGTTGCTATAATAACAAATTTTGTCATGGAAACTTTTATAATATATAGAAAAATATATTATTCATCTCACATTCATTCTGCATGAAGAAGTGTTACTGAATACTCAATAGTAATAACAGTTTTCAGATAATCTTGTTTTCCCTAGGTAGACAATTTTGAGACCTGGGAATAAATATAGTTATTTGTTAACAATATTTGCATCTATTGCTTTTTTAATTCATTTAGATTTACTAGAACCTTGAGTAAAATATTGATTAACCTCACTTATAGTGGGAATGCTTATCTTAATCTTGAATTTTGAGCATGACACTTGCTGGAAATTTCTGGATTTTGTTTGAGATTAAGAATTATTCTTCCTATTCATAGATTGCTAAGGTTTTGAGTTTGTTTTTTAGTGTAGTTTTGCTTTGCTTTAATCAGAATAGGCATAAACCTGTCATCAATGCTTTTTAAAAATCTATTGATATCCAGTTCAAAAAGGAATTTCAGTATTAGATCTCTCAGTCATGAGTCATTTGTTCATTCTGGGAATAAACAACATTGTCTTGCTTTATTATTATTTTTTATTACACAGTTGAATTAAATTGGCTAATATTTCATCTACAAATTCATGTTTAAATTAATAGGAACATTGCCTGATAGCTCTTCTCCTTTGTCTAATTTCTGTCTAATTTTGTTATCAGTTACATAAGCAGTAAAACAAAATTATTGAAATGGAAAGAGGTCTAGAAATGAAGTCAATCTGTTCCTCATCTTATAGATGGATGACCAAAGACAGAGAGGTAAAGCAAAACTAATATCAGAGACCGGATTGTGTGATTGAGGATTCATAAAATTTGGGAAGCAGCTTGAGATGCAAAGTTCAAGAGAATATGAATTTCCTAAGTAATAATTTGTCTCCATGTAACACTCTTACTACAGTCATCTCTATGAAGTTCACCTACCTCTATCTTCTTATAGTATTTGGAGACAGAGTTTTAGTTTTTGATCCTTTCACGTGTCCCTTTAAATAGATTGTGCTTGTTGGGATTCACTTTCATTGATTTTGACTTCTATCATTTCCCTGACAGTTCCCAGCCCACATAATAGGTGCATAATCAATATTTGTTAGTTGATGAAATTGTTTCCCTGAAATTTGCTATGTGCTTTTACAGCACAGTTATATTAGTTAAATATTCTACAGAACCCATAATTCATAATCATTTCTTATTACTACCAAGGGAAGCAGAGCAGCGCTGCTTCACTAGGAGAAAGAGAAGGGCTGACTTGTTAGCCAGAGGTCATTCGGTGCCAACATGGGGAGATCACAGCTCTTTCTGCAATTATCAGAAGCAGAGCATATATTACATTCTGAAATAGACAATGAAGCTCTTGGATTTGTCGATGGAAGTTACTGTGCCTCTTTCCATCTGCCACACTTGCCAACATTTGGCATCCAGCTTGGGCCCTTTAAGAGTTACTTTACTTGATTAAAAATAAATAAATTAAAAGCTAAATTGGGACCTATTCAGTAGTTCCATATTTGATATCTTAAGTGAAGGTAAAACTTGAAAGAAGCTGCCCCCCAAGCCTTGTTAAGGATGATGGCCAGACTAGAAGAAAAACAAGTACTTTTCTTGAAAGTCCAGTTGTCTAAGCCTTTGTAGAATATTGAAAATGAATTTCAAAGGAAAAATTTCATTCCTCTTTATTTCTTGTCCTGAATTTCTGCTGCTGACTCCTCCCTTAAAACCCATTTTTCTTCTATTTGTCATCTCATGTTCATCAAGAAGATGATACATTCTCAAGCATACTGATTCAGGCATTCATGCATTCATTCACTCCCCAAAGAACTATTTATAGACTGTCTACTGTGTGTCAGGTACTGGCACTGTAGGCTGAATGATGAGCAAATACAGGGGTGGTCCCTGCTTTTATAAATCTGGGGAAATGTATGCTAATCAAATAATCTCCCCAGTGAACATATAATTATAAACTGAGAATCATGCTCTGAAGGAAAAATCTGACTTAGGTGGGCAGAAGTTTCAGGTATTCTGTGTGGAGGTGGAGGACAGTGTTGGTGAAAAACTTTCCAAGGAATTACTTTTGAGCAGAGATCTGATGGATAGCAGTTAAGCAAGTATAAGTGGTGTGAAGGTGGCTGTGAAAAGGGAGGAGGAGAGCATTCCGGCCAACAGAGAACAGTATGTACAGATGTTTTCTGGCAGAAGCAAGCATTGATACATAAAAGTACATTGATATAGCTGAAGCAAAGAGAGAACAAGAACTACACATGATGACTCTTGGGCCAGACTGCAAGACGTAGTAGGGATGGGGGTATGATGTGGGGATGGAAAGGTGATGATGGGGGAACCAAATTTGCATCTGAAAAAATTTGTTGGCTGCAATGTGAACATATTGTAGAGAAAGAACATTTGCTGACAACAAAAGCTAAAACTGGAAACAAGAATAAAATAAATAAAACTGATCAAAATCTTAACTAGGGTAGAGGACAGCAAAAATATAGGTTGGTGCAAAAGTAATTGCAGTTTCTGCCATTGCAAAAACCACAATCACTTTTGCACCAACCTAATACATGATTTGAGATATTACTGAGAGGTAAAATGTTTTAAAATGGATAGATGGGAGAATGAGAGAGTGAGTATTATCCAGGCGACCTGTAGCTCTCTGCCTTGAGTCATAAGACTCATGGGGTTACTTCACCTCATACACAGTCCTCTGTTCATGTCAGACTAGTTTAACCATCATCATTTGACTTGAACACTCTAGGAATGATTAGCATGGTTGTCTCTGTGGCTGAACTGGATATTTTCAGGGATAACTTACTTGACCTCTCAGCAGTTGATACATGATATCATCCTCTTGAAACCTTTTCTTCTCCTGGTCTCCATGACATCACAGTATTGTGGGCAACCTTTCTTATCTCTGGCCACTTTTTCTAAGTCTCATTGAAGGAGTAACCTCATGTTTCTGCCTAATAAATATTAATATCTTATATACCTCCAAGAACTTTTTCTCCTCACATAATCATATCTAATTACCATCAATAAACTAGTAACTTCTTAATTAATATCTCTACTGTAGACCCCCTCTTAACTACACATCTAACTATATGTAGTTTATGTCTTCTTATGTATCTCAGTGGCAACTCAAACTCTAAGTTTCTGATTCAACTCTTGCTATCTCCTACCAACCTGAAGAACTTCTAGTGTTCCATCTATCAGTGATTTGGCTAGTGACTTTGCAGTTTTGCTACTTACTACTGTGTCCAAGGGCCATAGACACCATTTTTCCTTCTTCGTGCTTCTTCACAAGCTTTTATGAACTGCCATTTATTTCTAAATTCAGAAAGAAGCCCAAGTCTCCTTTGCCAATACAAGTTAAAAATAAATAACTCATTTCAGTTAGATTATTTCCACACCCATATTCAAAGTTTTTCTCTGTTTATTTGTATCTTTGCTACAGATTTGTCTAATCTTGATGTTTCCAATGAATATACACAGTCAGACTGAAATCCACTCGGGGCAGTTAAGTTTAATAACCTAAGGACTTCCTTTTCTCAGGTGTTTCCCCCCATAACCTAAAGCAATAATTCTTACCTTTATATTCATATGGTACAGAATTAGGAGCATTTTTATTAGGAAGGAGTGGAAGAAAGGACACAGCTTCCAATGAACAAATTAAGTTGTACACAGGACTTTAAAAAATAGAATTCACCAAATGTGTTAATTTCAGACACAATAGACAGTAATTTATATTAACAATGATTCAGTTCCAGATAGAGATAAATTATTATTTTTATTTATTTACATAGATGAAATGCTATTTTCGGGGTATTTAACTTGATGGGAAAATATTTTTAAAAGAATATATCATCGTCTTTACCCTCAAGCAGCTCACCATCTGATAGATACATAAATGAGTTTAGAGAGAAGGAGAATTTGCTATAATGCGAGAGTGTGGGAAGATAAAGATATGGATCCTGGGCATCTGAAAAGAGTTTGTGGAAGAGACAATATTTGATCCAGGCCTTGAAGTATAGGTATGATTTTCAAAGAGTATGTGAGGGGTGGTTTTCAAACAGAATGAGCAGCTTGCTGAAAGATAAACTCAAAAATGATAAATTATTTTCTTCAAGAATTAGATGTTCTCTTGTACCTGATATGTAACATGTTCTAATAGACATTGAAGAATTAGATCATCAAAGGAAGACACTTACCTCTATGTGCAGGAACTGATATGACTGTCTCCTTCCTTACATTTGTTCCTAACACTAGGACATGCAGGCTGACTAAACCCAGAGGCAGGCATTTAATAAGAAGTTGCCTTTCACAGAAATAATTATGGTTATACATTACCAGCTTTCAACTTTGTTGAAAGTATCCATCTGAGATTAGTACATTCTTAGGGTATAAGTTTCTGGCTCAGTACTTACTAAGAATCGTGGTTCTCTGGTTGTATGCAAAGGAAAATAAATTTGGCTTACTTAAAAAGAAAATAAAGACTTTATGGAAGACATAAGGTAATGCACATAAATCAGAATGAAAGAAGGCTAAGATTCGACAGAACAAAGAGTGATTCAGGGCTGTAGGTGGCACTAGTAAGTGAGGGATATGCCCAGGCTAGACCTAGGGGAGGACCAGGATCCTTGATTGACAGTCGTACCAAGACTTTACACCACTAGGTTAGAAAAAGAACTGTTCTCCGAGGGAAATCAGTGTTATTACCAAAGGGAGGAATGGATTTTGGATGGAAGGCCAGAATATCCCCTACACTTGATTTTCTTATTTTAATTTTTAACCTTTTCTCTATTTCTCAAGTAGAAGTTTAAGTCATTATTTCTTGCCTCTAATGAGTGAAGCTTTCTATTAAACTTCCTATGCTATCCCACACATGTTCAGGTCATTCTTTTTTAGACTTTCACCTCAGTACATTTATCTTCGGGAAAGACTTTCTATTCAAACACATAAAAATTAACCAAAATCCTAGTATGTATCTGTGTGTTGTCATGTGTGTATTGTTGTTGTTGTTGTTGCTGTGTGTGTGTATGTGTTGGAGATGGGGGAGGTGGTATATCAGAATCACCTGGGAGAACTTTTTAAAAATCTAATTATACAGTCCTTACACCTCTGTCTTCCATGCATATACACACTTAATATATCAGAATATCTTGACAGAAGGGAATTGGACTTTTCTTTTTAATAGCTATTTACTGGTGATTCTATTACTCTTACCGTCTCTCTTATCCCACAAGTTGAGGACTATTGATTTGGATTTTTTGTAGGCCCCATTTTATTTCCATTATTGAATATATTTGCCATTCTGTATTCTAGAACAAGTAGGAGAAATTTGTTGAGAGAAATATTTCATCTCCTTATAAAGAAGAACTTCATAACTTGTGTAACTTTGTAACTTTGGGCTGTCCTGCAATGGGACTAGACTGCCCTGGAAGACAATAAATTATCTGCCTCTGGAAGTATTTACACAAGAGTTGCATGACCAATTGCCAGATGGGAAAATGCATGAAAATGAGACAGTGACCTTTCTCCCCCATTGAGAGCTAGGAGACGTGGTGACATGATATTACAATTAACTATATGAACAATATATAAACAATGAATGTGTGACAATGAAAATCTCAGCAAACATCAAGGTTTGCTTCGTGTTCTGGAGAGATCATATTACAGGTAAATACCTGTGTGGGAACTTCTTGGTGACAGACTGAATGATATGTGATAAGCAGCTGTCCAAATAGTGTACTCATTCCTAACAATGATTTCATTTCAGTTTTCTAAGATGACTGAGAACACTACAAGTGCCCCTGAGATTTCAGACAAAACTTAATACTAGAACGTTAAAACATACCATGCTCTGATATTCAATTTATTTAAAATAGAATATCTTTACCAGATTAGAACAAAGTAATGATGAAAAGCAGACTTAACCTATAGTATGGTAGATCTTTTTTAAAGGGTCATTGAGAAAATTTTCCATCTCAAAATATCTGTTTCATTGCTGTCCCTGGCTCTACCACTGGTGACTCATTCTTTTGTTTCAAGCCTGATCATCCTCCTGACCTTGATAGAGAGTGAGGGACAGAACTAGCCTAGGTGTCAGGATTCTACAAAGCCAGGCTCCACAACAGGGAATTTCTCACCTGAAACCATGGGTTAGGGAGTGAAGGATACTATGTTCTCTGCTGAGTGAAAGAAAAGACTCAAAGTCCAGCAAATGGAAATCATGACAGAAACATACTAACTAGTATACAGAACTGGAACTAGGGGTCAGTGCCATGGCACATGGCTGTAATCCTAGCACTTTGGGAGACTGAGGCAGATGGATTGCTTGAGGTCAGGAGGTCAAAACCAGCTTAGCCAACATGGCGAAACCCCGTCTCTACAAAAAATACAAAAATTAGCCAGGTGTGGTGGTGCGCACCTGTAGTCCCAGCTACTTGAGGGGCTGTGGTGGGAGGATCGTTTGAGCCCAGGAGGTGGAGGTTGCAGTGAGCCTAGATCGAGCCACTGCACTCCAGCCTGGGCGACCTAGTGAGACTTGGTCTCTAAATAAATAAGTAAATAAAATGAACTTGAACTAGGAACCAGAAAGAAGGGAACAAACATTAACATGATTGTTCAGCTGAGGAATTGTCTGGCTAGGCGTTTTCATCTACAATGTTTTTTAGAGCCCAAATAGGGCAATAAGGCCAGCCATGTTTAAAGGGCCTAGAATATACCATACATTTTAGAGGGCAGAAGGAATGGTGGGAAGGAAAGAGCTGCAAGAGAGGGATGCTAATAAAAAACTTCACTCTCCTCTCATAACAAGACACATATCCCTGTTTGAAGACTTCTTGTTTGTTTTTAAATTATTACAATATTGATAATTATTTTAAGGATGTAATTTAATCTTTCATAAAAATGAAAGAACATTTTGTCCCAGGTTTTTCTTTTCAATAAATGTGTAAATTTAAATAACTACCTTTTGTCCCATTTATTTAAGATAATTTAGATTCTGCTTTTTGTAGACTTGGTTAAGGGTGTAGCAAAATACCAATAAAAAGTCTGGTCAATCATTTCAATGCCAGAATGCTTTTCAAGACTTTCTTCAGGGTAGCAAAAAGGACATACACATATTGCTAGTTAATAGTCGCCCTGCCATTGGTTGGTTTGAGTATGTTTCATCCCCCTGCTTAATTTTGTTTTCTTATTTATACAATATAAGATTAGAGAGTGGGGTTAAATGTCACAAAATGGTGACCTGTGAACTAAAGTAAGCCAACAGACTGTTAGTTTGGCTAAGACATTGAGTTTTTCCTTTCATTTCTCTCGTTTTAATGAGTGCCTTTCAGTAGGGCATACATAATCATTTTGTTTGGGGACCCACAACCCCAGCCTACTACTGAGTTCAATCTAGACTCAATGTTTGTATCCCATCCCCTGCATGGCTCTTGAAAGCATTTGAGTTTGTGGCTCTTGGGTCAGACATATTGTTAAATTTCTTTAGGCTCCTAAGGCTTTAATTCTACAAAACCTCTGAGAGTATGAAATTTCTTTTTTTCTTTTCTTTTTCTTTCCATTAGTTGAGAGATAGATTAAATGGAAGGCAATTCATACATGGTGAGGGCCACCAGGCTTCAGACTCTCCCCATACATTATCTCGTTTAATTAAAGCATCCCAGTGAGGTCGTCATTATCATACTCATTTTATAGGTGACAAAACAAGGTCAAATAATTTAATATCTTGCTCATGATCAGAAGCTTATTAACTGTAGGAATTGGGTTCAAACCCAAATCTGTTTGTCTCCAAAAACTCCCGGTATCCTTGTTTCCCTCAGTGAGCAGAAACATTCTACAGAGATCTTATGAATACCAACAAAGCTTTGCCCACATTTTGCGCAGATACACAAAGGATATCAAATGTCCAAATATCTAAAACTATTTTTACAGAACATCTTATTTTCAGGCTGTATTCTTTGACCAGCAGGGAATTACATTTCTACTGTTCTTGGGAACATACTTGACTAAAGAGCCATGCAGAATTTAGGAAGAATCATCATTAGAAGAAATTTGGCTTTATTCACACACTGATGTAACATTATAAAATATGTCATAAAATCATTCAAATTTGAAATGTAAAGATATTTTATTTCTAACACTATTCTGTTTTGTCACAGATATTACGTATCTTAAAATTCGACCTTGTTTGTACAAAATAACACTAAAACTGCACATGACTTGAAATATACTCTATTACCTAGAAACTTTGACAGAACAGTTCTGGTAAGGAGAAGTTCAAGTACGTGCAGGCATAGAATACATGAAGACAAAAAGAGTGTTAGTATGATGACTGAGCAGAAAACTTTGAGTAGAAAACACAACTTTCACTTGTGTTGTATTTTCATTAGAGGGTTGTATAAAATTAATTCTGCTAATATAAACACACACTATGTTTAACATAATTTCTATACTATGTCAGTCACTTAATTGGCTTTTAATAAGCCTGGTGGCCAGCAAATATCCAGAAGAAGAATGTATACTTTCAAAAGGAAAAAGAAGAAAATGAGGATACAGTAAATATAAGTAAGTAAAATAAAAGAGTATCTACATAGGGGCAGTTTTTTATAATTTCTAAGCTTTGGGTTAACCAGCATTCTTCTAATTTGACCACATTGAGCCAATGATTTTTATTTTTATTTTTATTTTTTTACTTTAAACAAACAGTGCTCAATTTTACAGGTCAGTATTTTTTGCAAATGCAGTGTGAATTAATATAATACAAATTAAAGCAATTAGACTGTCAAGTTTCACTTTTAGTGATTGGGGTTTGGGGAGTGGAAAGGGGCACAGAAACTGTTGCCCTTTTCAAACAACTCACAAATGTGCTAATTATGTGTCAGATATGAAAGTTGAGGCATTGTGACCTTCAAGCCAACAAAAGACCTTTTCAAGTAAGCCATCCCCATGTACATTAATAAAGTGAGCAATGCCCTTCCACAGTTAAATAATGTATGACTGTTATTTCATTATATGTGAATGAAAACCGAGGAGTTATTTCACTATTGGCATATTAAAAGAAATGTTATAAAAAAGCGAAGACTGTAAATCCATTTAAATAACATTTTGTGGTACTTTTAAAATAGTGATCCAAAGTCATATGTTGTTTATTTCCACTGCATGTGGCTAATGCGTGGTTTCTCCGCAACTGGATGTATTTTAGATCTTAGCAGGAAAGACTGCAATGCGTTAAAGTATAAAACAACTGACAGAGATATTTTAAAAGTTAGAAAAATTACTGTTAGATAAAGTATCTCCTTGCAATGATAAAGACAATGATATATTTTGTAGATCAGAGAAAACATTGCCTCTGTCCATAAGCCTTACTGTGTTAGTAAGAAGACTCTTGAACAAGAGTGGGGTTCAGAGGAAGGGAAAATAACCTCTCACTCTTCATCATGGCTCTTTCATGGTCTGAAGAAAGTATTTGTAAACCTTGGATTTAGGTCATGGACATAATGGTAATTAAAACAGCACTCATTTTGTTGGAAGAAAATGTAAATTTCAAAAGCAATAATATAAGAGAAATTTGGGTGTCACTAATGCTTGAATCAAATGCACTGCAGGAATGTCAAACAGTGCCCATGAAGTTGTAGTGGAAAATCCAGAGCAGGAAGAAGTTAATTATCTTGTATTTGTTCAGCTTTGTAGTATATTTGATGCAAACAAAATGTATAAAGATACAGTCATACTTAATGCAACTTAAATATGAGTAATAGACCTCTGGGAAATAATAAACCAATTACAAATTTAAAATAAATCACAATCATATGAGATTCCAAAAACCTATTAGCATTCAATCCACAGATAAACTTTTGTTTTTCCAGTCTCACAATAACTTCTTATTATGGGTTAGATGTTGATACCAAGAGACTGTATAGGGTTTACTGATTCTCTCACTAGTCCCTCCTCATTTTAAACAATTATCTAGGTCCTTTTATTGTTATTTGCTTTAATAGATTCTCTGAATTCTTTCATAAAATAGATACCAGTGATGATTTTGAGAATGTTATTTGTCATTGAGATTCTTGATGAATGTGTACATGTTCTTGTTCAGTATAAGTGTTGCTGCATTTCCTTGCTAATCTAAAATAATTTCCATTATTTTGGATTGTATTTAAGGTGGCAAATCTTGCTTGTTCCATGTCAACAAATGAAGATGGAATTAAAATTGTCAAAATTGCAGCCAATCATTTGGAAAGCTTGTGTCCACAGGTATGATAACTAAGTTCCTTTTTGTGTGTAAAATTATATATAATTCCTAATGCTTTTATGCATATGAAAATACACTATTTTTTTTTCTTTTTTTTTTTGAGACCAGGTCTCGCTCTGTTGCCCAGGCTGGAATGCAGTGGCGCAATCTCGACTGACTGCAACTTCTGCTTCCTGAGTAGCTGGGATTACAGGCATGCGCCACCATGCCTGGCTAATTTCTGTATTTTTAATAGAGATGGGGTTTCACCATGTTGGCCAGGCTGGTCTCGAACTCCTGACCTCAAGTGATCTGCCCACCTCGGCCTCCCAAACTGTTGGGATTACAGGCGTGAGCCACCGTGCCCAGCCAAAATGTTTATTTGAAGCATGGAAGACAGAATTGTCCTAAGGCGATTCTTAAAAAGAGAGTAGAGAAAAAGACTGACATTCTTTAAGTGGCCATATTGGAATCTCCTGAGGCAAAGGTGCTTTGTCCAAATGATTTGATTTATTTTTAGTAATTATTTATTTTGAAATTTCAAATCGGCTGAAAGAATTGACTCTTTTTTTCTTTTATCAAAGAAGGTATCGGTTTGAAAAAAGTTAAGAAATATTTTCTTGTCGGTAATTCAGATGTTTCTTAAAATCTGAAGAGTGACACACTTTTAGGGAATTATTTCTACATGACAAATGGTTTTGAAGCCATGAATCAAGATACACATAGAGAAATTTTAAACACTCTTATCTGAGAAGAAGCAGGATATAATACGGATACTTCCTAATAAAGACCACAAATGTTATAAGGATGAGAAATATAAGAAAGATTAGGGACTTTAAGTCTCTGGACGTCTCCTGAGATTCTCAGTCTACACAAAGTAGGGCACGTGTTAAATTCTTGATTTGCCTTGCTGACAATTTCATCTCTAAGAATATTAAGGAAACTGTGAAGGAAACTGCTTCTTTGGACTTAATGTTGATTAACAAGTAAGAACAAGCTGGAAAAGTGGGATCTAGAGGACCTGCAGCTGAGATCTCCCAACTGATGTCAATTTTCTATGAAACTCCAGAGGGAACAGAATACTGCAATGAGGTCTCTAAAGTAGTTGAATGAAATATACTCCCATCAACGCTCTTTAAGTGTTTTCATCTCTGCACATTGTGAATAATGCTCAAGGTTATCACTTTTTAAAATGCCTTTTCAATCTGAAGAGGATTAAGTATCTCTCATTGGTTTTAATGTGTAATTTTCTGATTCCTAGTGAGAACATTCTTTTTGCAAATATTTATTGACTATTTGGCTTTCTAATTCGGTGACTTGCTTATATCGTTTTCCAATTTTCTGATTTTTGTTAGGTTGTCTTTTTTGTAATTAATTTGCTTAGGTTTGTTAAAAATATCTCTGTTGCCCATGTCTTTTGAAATATTTTTTAAATAATTTTTCAGTCACAGAAGATTTGAAGAACTTTAAGGTAAACATATGATTTATCTTTTAATTATTTTAATATATAGTTATGGAGCACCTACTGTGTGTCCTGGTTTGTGGTTTTGTACCTCGTTAAGACATTCTATCAACAAATATGTCACATATTTCCCACATTATGTTGTTAAAAGAGTAAAGTATTATTATTCAACATACAGATGTTTATTCCCTCTGAAATATATTTTTATGTCTAACATGAGGTAGAGATCATTTCATTTAGTAGTGTTGACATTTGGGCCACCATCATATATTAAATAGTTGGTCCTTTCTCAATTGTTGTGACATTCTACCATTGTTTCACACACATCCCATAAGGACTTATAAATATTTCCATTGTCTAATATATATTTGTATACACATGTTCATATATACTTATAAACATAAATACACGTACACATGTACAAGTTTATATAAACATTATATTATGTTTGCACTTGGTAATTCACCAGTGTTTTTTTCGCATATGGCCATATGGACAACTTCTTTTTTTTATTTTTTACTTTTTATGTTTTTATTATTATTATACTTTAAGTTTTAGGGTACATGTGCACAATGTGCAGGTTAGTTACATATGTATACATGTGCCATGCTGGTGTGCTGCACCCATTAACTCGTCATTTAGCATTAGGTATATCTCCTAATGCTATCCCTCCCCCCTCCCCCCACCCCACAACAGTCCCCAGAGTGTGATGCTCCCCTTCCTGTGTCCATGTGTTCTCATTGTTCAATTACCATCTATGAGTGAGAACATGCGGTGTTTGGTTTTTTGTCCTTGCGATAGTTTACTGAGAATGATGATTTCCAATTTCATCCATGTCCCTACAAAGGACATGAACTCATCATTTTTTATGGCTGCATAGTATTCCATGGTGTATATGTGCCACATTTTCTTAATCCAGTCTATCATTGTTGGACATTTGGGTTGGTTCCAAGTCTTTGCTATTGTGAATAGTGCCGCAATAAACATACGTGTGCATGTGTCTTTATAGCAGCATGATTTATAGTCCTTTGGGTATATACCCAGTAATGGGATGGCTGGGTCAAATGGTATTTCTAGTTCTAGATCCCTGAGGAATCACCACACTGACTTCCACAATGGTTGAACTAGTTTACAGTCCCACCAACAGTGTAAAAGTGTTCCTATTTCTCCACATCCTCTCCAGCACCTGTTGTTTCCTGACATTTTAATGATTGCCATTCTAACTGGTGTGAGATGGTAGCTCATTGTGGTTTTGATTTGCATTTCTCTGATGGCCAGTGATGATGAGCATTTTTTCATGTGTCTGTTGGCTGCATAAATGTCTTCTTTTGGGAAGTGTCTGTTCATATCCTTTGCCCACTTTTTGATGGGGTTGTTTGTTTTTCTCTTGTTAATTTGTTTGAGTTCATTGTAGATTCTGGATATTAGCCCTTTGTCAGATGAGTAGGTTGCGAAAATTTTCTCCCATTTTGTAGGTTGCCTGTTCACTCTGATGGTAGTTTCTTTTGCTGTGCAGAAGCTCTTTAGTTTAATTAGATCCCATTTGTCAATTTTGTCTTTTGTTGCCATTGCTTTTGGTGTTTTAGACATGAAGTCCTTGCCCATGCCTATGTCCTGAATAGTATTGCCTAGGTTTTCTTCTAGGGTTTTTATGGTTTTAGGTCTAACGTTTAAGTCTTTAATCCATCTTGAATTAATTTTTGTATAAGGTGTAAGGAAGGGATCCAGTTTCAGCTTTCTACCTATGGCTAGCGTGTTTTCCCAGCACCATTTATTAAAAGGGAATCCTTTCCCCATTTCTTGTTTTTCTCAGGTTTGTCAAAGATCAGATAGTTATAGATATGCGGCGTTATTTCTGAGGGCTCTGTTCTGTTCCATTGATCTATATCTCTATTTTGGTACCAGTACCATGCTGTTTTGGTTACTGTAGCCTTGTAGTATAGTTTGAAGTCAGGTAGCGTGATGCCTCCAGCTTTGTTCTTTTGGCTTAGGATTGACTTGTTGATGTGGGCTCTTTTTTGGTTCCATATGAACTTTAAAGTAGTTTTTTCCAATTCTGTGAAGAAAGTCATTGGTAGCTTGATGGGGATGGCATTGAATCTATAAATTACCTTGGACAGTATGCCATTTTCACAATATTGATTCTTCCTATCCATGAGCATGAAATGTTCTTCCATTTGTTTGTATCCTCTTTTATTTCCTTGAGCAGTGGTTTGTAGTTCTCCTTGAAGAGGTCCTTCACGTCCCTTGTAAGTTGGATTCTTAAGTATTTTATTCTCTTTGAAGCAATTGTGAATGAGAGTTCACTCATGATTTGGCTCTCTGTTTGTCTGTTATTGGTGTATAAGAATGCTTGTGATTTTTGCACATTGATTTTGTATCCTGAGACTTTGCTGAAGTTGCTTATCAGCTTAAGGAGATTTTGGGCTGAGATGACAGTGGGGTTTTCTAGATATACAATCATGTCATCTGCAAACAGGGACAATTTGACTTCCTCTTTTCCTAACTGAATACCCTTTATTTCTTTCTCCTGCCTAATTGCCTTGGCCAGAACTTCCAACACTATGTTGAATAGGAGTGGTGAGAGAGGGCATCCCTGTCTTGTGCCAGTTTTCAAAGGGAATGCTTCCAGATTTTGCCCATTCAGTATGATATTGGCTGTGGGTTTGTCATAGATAGCTCTTATTATTTTGAGATACGTCCCATCAATACCTGATTTATTGAGAGTTTTTAGCATGAAGAGTTGTTGAATTTTGTCAAAGGCCTTTTCTGCATCTATTGAGATAATCATGTGGTTTTTGTCTTTTGTTCTGTTTATATGCTGGATTACATTTATTGATTTGCGTATATTGAACCAGCCTTGCATCCCAGGATGAAGCCCACTTGATCATGGTGGATAAGCTTTTTGATGTGCTGCTGGATTCAGTTTGGACAACTTCTTTTATGTTCAATTTACGAGGACTCAGCTTAAATATCATCTCAGAGATCAATCTCCCTTCTCCCTAAATCACTCCTCCAGCTGTGACTTATTATGTTATCATATTTATTTTAGAGTCTATATCACAACCTGAAGTTATATTTTATATTAATTTGTTACCTTTATTATATATAACACACTCACACAGAAAGTTCATGAAGTCAATGATTTGATCTCCCTTATTCACTATTAATATCCCCTGTACGTAGCAGAAATAAAATATATATTGGATGTTCAATAAATATTTGTTCAGTGTATAAATCAGTGAGAAGGTTGCTAGAATGATAAATCATTCTATATTCATAGAGGGCAGGGATGATTTTGGCAACAACTTCTTGATATTTTTCTTAATATGGTGTGTCTTATTTTTAATAAGATAAAAAAAGACAGTATAATTACTTTGAGCTGTAACTGATAGAAAAAAATCCTTTACAGTGACTATTTTATGTATAGATACTGACCAAAGATGAGATCTGAATTCATAGGCTAGATTGATTTTAGAGTGAGTCAGTTAAGTCCTGGGTCAGGAGGAGCTAATAGGGTGGCCCTGAATTTCTATTTGTTAAGTACAATTGAATTCACGTAGGTTTCAGTGAATTGAGTTGTTCTAGTTCTTACTGTGTACAAAGGACCACAACTGTAAAGCTTTGCCCAGTTATAGGTATCACCCTTCAAAAAAGATTTGTCACTTGGAGCATATTTAGCAGAGATATTTGAAATAGTGACATGAGTTGAAACTATATCATATGAACACCTCAGAAAAGCAATAGGGAATTTTTAGCTAGGAAAAGACCTGGAGGAACACAATCACTCTCATTATATCTTTAAAGGACTATGATGTGAATGACTTGTTCTGAAGGGCCCCGAGGGGCAAAATACAACCTATGAGCAGATGTTAGAAGAATGCAAATTTTATCTCAATATAGAGATGAGTTTTTTAACAGAGCTATCCTGACAGGAATTGGACTTTATTGAGAACACAGGATTTGGAGTTTCTCGACACTGCAGACATTTAACACAAGGAGAGTGACTAGTTGACCAAGGTATTTTGTGGGGGGCACAAACAAATCTTGGGTGAAAAGTGGGTCTAGAAGCCTTTTGAAACCCAATCCTGAGATCCTCTAATGGATCTGTCTGTTTTATGAAAGAGAGAAATGTGATCTGGATGATTGCTGGAGTACTACAGGTGTGTGAACAGTTATACTCAACCTGGTGGAAGGATAAAGCCATCTATAGGGCTTAATCCTTGCTCCACTTTAACAAGTGACTTGGAAGAATACTGAAAAAGTAAACATTTTATATTTGTGTAAGGCACAAAACTGAGAAAGGTAGAATGGTCTAATGTTTGAAAACTCATAAGCTGAAATTAAATAAGGGCAAATATAAAGTCAGGGCCTTAGCTTAAATACAACCTATTGCACGAGCATATAGTGAAACTATTGCACATCAAAAGCACATGGGTCATCAGGAGTTGAGAGGGACATTTGCTCTCTTGTTCAATGAATTTCAAACCTGGATCTATGAAAGCATTTTCATGGTCTATAGCAAAAGTAGCTCAGTGTAGTTAGCTTTTTTTCATATAGTGAAATTTATTCAACTTTTCATTCTCAGGTTTTATATTTACTACTTTATATTTATCAGAAATATTTGATTTATGAAATAATAAAGTAGATAATAGTTTTTTACATTTTTATTTTTGGCAAAAAATAATTTATCAATAAATAAAAAATATTTTTTTACTTTACTAATAAAAAAATAAAAATATACCCACCCTATGTCAGTTCCTTCTCCTTCCTGTGTCTCCTTCTTCCTTGAAAAATATTTGTGGCCTGAAAAGTCCAGAAAGTTAAAAGTACTAATTTAGGTGACTTAACAGTATAAGTCAGTAGTGTGATATGGGGACTGACTTACAGTGTTGAAATAATTGATCTTTTTGTAGTGTAAGTGTGATCATTGGATTTTCATGCTCATGTGTGATACGTGCCTCCTTCAAACCTTGTTATGACACTAGCACATTATTTGTATGACATGAAAAATAAAATAAAATAATTATGATACTTAGCTTGTGAAATAGAAGGAAATTTTCAATATACTTGGCACAGGAATGTCCACATCAAGAATTTCATGCTGAGTCCTGGGCCCATAGTTTAAAGGATAGGCAGAAAAAGAATAAGTTGTTTTAAGCCATAGTGAGCTGTCACCTCATTACTGGAAGTGTTTAAACAAAAGCAAAATAGGGTGTACCTTGACAAAAATATTGGAGAGAGAATTTCATTATTGAGAAGTAGAAGAATTAGATCCTCTTAAGTGTTCTTTCCATAAATAAGATTCACTAATTAACAAAAATCATGATGAAAACCTAGGGTATTTTCCCTGTGGTGAACACACATTCAATTAGGCAAACCCTCCTAAGTACTTAGATTTTCCAAAATCACAAGAGAGAAATGTGGTTCTAAAATATGTGGTTCTAAAATAAGTCAAGTTTTCCAATCACGGTCTAGTTTGAGTCACTATGTAGTATTGCTTTGTTATATCTATCTGTTGCTCTCACCAAGTAGTATCCAATAACCTGACAGAGCTAAAACAGCTTCCAGAGATACCTAATTTATTTTCAGTGATGTGGTTGGGTATAAAGAGATAATATTTTTATAAGTTGTTACTGAAAATCTGTAATTTCTAAAAGAGATATATATTGGGTGTGTTGATAAGTAGGGAAGAAAGTCAAGATTGCCCTAGAGAAGCATGTGAAATATAAAAAGAACAAAGTATTTGGGCTAGGGCATGCACCGGAGATCACTTGTATTCATATTTTAGCATGGAAAGCCATAAACTCCATGAGGATAGGAATTTTTGTTCCGCTGATATATCCTAAGAATAATGCTTGACACATAGTAGGTACTCAGTACATTTTTGCTGAGTGAATGATTATACCTCAATGACCTTTTTCAGATTATATTCATTGGCAGGTAAATGCTGGAAGCCATTACTATTCCCCTTCCTTCTTTGTTTTCTGGGAGTGTAGAAACTCCCAATTTCTAATCAAAATGATAAAAAGTCCCAGTATGACACTTTGTCTGTTGAAGTACAAGTCATGTGAAGTGACTGGCATTATCTCTCTCTGCATAGACAGGACTATTTTCTAAAAACAGCAACTTGTTCTGATTAAGTTATGATGTATTTAGCACACACTTCAGTAAGAGCATTAGACTATCTCTTTCAAATGGAAAGCTATGTGCTTATTTGTATGGGTTTTTCATTTGTTTTTCTGATAGAGAAGTTGTCATATCTGCGAACTGAAAGCACTTAATTTTCTAAGTATCAAGCTTTGGGAAGCAAATATATTCTCTTTCATCTACTGTTGATGATGATGATGGATGTTTTGTTTGCAACTAAACAATATAGGACCCAAATATTCAATGTAAAATGACCATATTCTTTAAGAATCATGTAAGAGCCATATCAGGCCTTTTATAATTTATGCCTAATTTATTTCTTTTCACTTCAGGGAATGGCACAAAATGCTCTTAAGACTTTGGAAACAAACAGTCGTGTCATAATGTAAAAAAGACTTAAATGAGGTGATTTTATTTTTAAAAAGCTTATAATAATTGAGTGGTGTATCCTCAAGAATGACTAGGGTGATTTCAAATGTAAGTTTAGTACCAGTTTCTTTCTAGTGATGGTGTGATCTATGTGGGGAGAGAGTGCGTGGGTGCAGCTATGAGCACAGCTACTAAGACTGGAAATAAATGTCTGTGCCTTTGTCCTATCACTGCTCTGTATCTTGTTCCAATTACACAGCCACTTTCTTCCACCTACTCCAAGGAACTCTTCATTCAACAAATACTTACGGACCACCTACTGGGAGCATCCATGAAGCTAGGGTGAGGCAGGGGCAGGGAGTGGGGATTTAGGGGGTACTCAATGGAGCAGTTCTAAGAAATAAGAATTTTAAGGCCTAAGTTTTATTAGAAGGAAAATCGGAGGTGGTGTGTCCTGGCAGAAGAAACAGAATTTGTGGAGGAGAAGTCATGGCCATCAAACTCAAGTGGGGAAGTGGGGTAAAAAATTAGATAATGACTTTAAAGTACATAGCCTAGAATTAGCATGGTTTCACATGCAGGCCAAGGCAAGAATCTCAGAATGAATTACAAACCAAAGTGTTTACAGCCTCATTTATAATCATGGTGTGTGCTGTGATATTAAGCACATTAACATAAAGGATCTGTGCTGGCCTGTAGAATGTTCTTCTAGTCATGGAGGAAAATAAAGATAGAGCCTTGCTGACATTAAGTTTATAATCAAAATTGAAAATTTATTATCCAGATAGAAAGGAAGTGGTGTTTGGGAGGAATCGGTGGAAATGGCATGAGAATTGGATTCATGTCAGGGGACACAGGGAGAGCCCACAGAAAAATGTCATTTTCCATGGGCCTTAAAGGAGAAGCAAGATTTGCACATTTGGGAAAATATGAAAAGGGCATTCTAGGCAACGGAGATGGAAAAACATGTAATAGAAATTGAAAAAAGTAAACAATTGAGTCTGTCTAAGCCATATTGTTTCTTTACAGGAGGCACCCTTGGATTTTGGGTGGAACAATTATTTGTTGTGTGATACAGTCACAGTGGTGGGGATCAACCTTTTCTGGGGAGGCCAGAAAGCTCAGAATCAGCACTAAGACACAACTTCCACCTACCCCAGTCCAGTCTTTCTAATAACCAAAAGTGCCTTCACACATTTCCATAAACCTCCCAGTAAAGTGATGTTGCCCCACTTAAGAACCAGTGGGAGGGCATAGTCTGTGGAAAGGTAAGTTGTAGCCCTTAGTGCCAAGTGAAGGGGTTTAGATCAGTTTCATAGATTTGGTTTAGTTACTACAGGTACTACAGGTTTTGAGTAGGAGAGTGACATCATCACAGCTGTGCTTTCGGAAGATTGATTTGAAAATTCTGTGTCAACTGAATGGGAAAAGGGAGAGGCATGACCTGCTAAAAGATAATTGAATATTACATGCAGAAGTCAGGATCTGAATAAGAGATGTAGGAATAAGAATTTTTAAGATGGGACAAATTGCAAATAGACAATATAAATTGATCAGAAACTGAAAACAAATTAGATGATTGTGATGATGGAGGTGAAAGGGAATGAATTTGAGGTTTATAGCCTAGTACCTGGGATAATAGTGGTTATATTAGAAGAAATTGGAAACAAAATTAAGAAAGGGACACTTTAGGACAGAAATGAATATATTTAAGTTACTACCAGAAGATCCAGGTTGAGATGATAGAAAATAAAACTACAAGAACTTGAGATGTCACCACTAGATTATGGTGACCATTCATATAGATGTGATGATTAGAACCATAAATGTGGGATGAGATTGCTAAAGAGCAAAATAAAAATAAAAGAATCAAAGACATAACCTTAAGAAAACACATCTGGGAGAGAAAAGGAGGAGGAACCTGAAAAAGAACAATGAGCAAAGTAAGAGGAAAGTCAGGGAAGTGTGGCTGGATGCCTAGCAAATGGGAGCATTTCAGCACAGTGATCAGCAAAGACAGATACTCCAGTGAAGTCCAGAGGGATGAGTACTGACAATTTGGAAATTAGGAAGTGAGCAGTCATCTTAACCAAAGAATAGTTTCAGCAGCATTGTGAGAAATGAGGAGAGGGCAGGGGCCAGAAGCTACATTCCTAGATTTTTCCCCCCTTAAATTGAAAAGTAAACCTAATTGTGGAAAAGAGAATCACTGGGAAGCTCCACCTTGCAGACTTTTTACCATAAAGTCCTACCATTCTTTTTACTATCAGTTTTTTTTTCTTTATTTGTGTGTTTATTAATTGGTATATCATAGTTATATATATTTTGGGGGTACATATGATATTTGGATACATAAACAATATGTAATAATCAAATCAGGGTAATTGGAATATCCAACACCTCAAATATTTATCCTTTTTTGTGTTGGAGACTCTACAATTCTTCACTTCTAGCTATTTGAAGCATATAATAAGTTATTGTCAATTACAATTTTCCTACTGTACTATCTAATACCTGAACTTACTTTTTCTATCTAACTATTTTTGTACCCATTAACCAACTTCTCTTCACTGCCCCTTATTCTCTTTCCGGCCTCTGGTAACCACCATTCTACCTCCATGAGATCCACAGTTTTAGTGAATAAGAACACGCAATATTTGTCTTTCTGTGCCTAGCTTATTTTACTTAACATAGTGACCTCCAGTTCAATCTGTATTGCTGCAAAAGACAGGATTTCATTTTTTTGTGGCTGAATAATATTCCATTTTATGTGTGCATGTATATACACACACATATGCCACATTTTTTTATTTATTCATCTGTTAATGAACACTTAGGTTCATTAACAAAATATGGATTTTGGCTATTGTGAACAGTGCTGCAATAAACATGGGAGTACAGATACCTCTTTAACATATTGATTTCCTTTCTTTGGGGCTATATACCCAGCATTGGGATTGCTGGATCATATGGTACTTCTATTTTTAGTTTTTTGAGAAACCTCCATACAGTTTTCCATATTTACTGTATGACTTTATATTCCCACCAACAATGTATGAGCATTCCCCTTTCTCCACATCCTTGCTAGTGTTATTTTTTGTCCTTTTAATAATAGCTATTCGAACTGGCCTGAGATTGTATCTCATTGGGGTTTGATTTGAATTTCCTTGATGACTAGTTATGTTGAACATTCTTATGTCTTCTTTTGAGAAATGTTTATTCAGGTCTTTGGGACTTTTTTTTCCCCAACATGTCTAAATAAACTGTTATTGAAACACAGCCACGTGAGTTCCTTTATGTATTGTCTAGGGTTGCTTTCATACAACAAGGAAAGAGACCATCCACCTAACCTAAAATAGTTATTATCTGACCTTTTTAAAAAAACTTTTAAGTTCAGGGGTACATGTGCCGGTTTGTTATATAGGGTAAGCTCATGTCACGGGGCCTGAAGCGTTTGCTCCAGGACCATAGCCCCATGGGTATTTTTACACAAAAACTGGAGGCTATTCAAAAGATACACATGAAGTCTATTCCTGGAGATTATTTTGTCACCCAGGTATTAAGCCTAGTACCCATTAGTTATTTTCCCTAATCCTCTTCCTCCTCCCATCCTCTACTCTTCAGCAGGCACCAGTGTCTATTGTTTCCCTCTATGTGTCCATCTGTGTTCCTCATTTAGCTTCCACTTATAAGTAAGAACATGAAGTATTTGGCTTTCTGTTCCATGTTAGTTTGCTAAGAATAATGGCCTCCAGCTCCATCCATGTTACTGCAAAGGACATGATCTCAATCTTTTTTATGGCTGCAGAGTATTCCATGGTGTATATGTACCACATTTTCTTTATGCAGTCTGCCAATTGATGGACATGTGGGTTGATTCCTTGTCTTTGCTATGGTGAATAGTGCTGCAATGAACATACACATACATGTGTCTTTATGATAGAATGACTTATATTCCTTTGGATATATACCCAGCACTAGGATTGCTGGGTCAAATGGTATTTCTGAATTTAGGTCTTTGAGGATTCACCATGCTGTTTTCCACATGGTTGAAATAATTTACACTCCCACCAACAGTGTCTAAGTTGTTCCTTTTTCTCTGCAACCTTGCTAGCATCTGTTATTTTTTGACTTTTTAGTAATAGCCATTCTGACTGGTGTGAGATAGCATCTGATTGTGGTTTTGATTTGTATTTCTCTAATGATAGGTGATGTTGAGCGTTTTGCATATTTTTTTGGCCACATGTATGTCTTCTTTAGAAAAGTGTTCATGTACCTTGCCCACTTTTTAATGGGGTTGCTTTTTCTTTTCTTGTAAGCTTGTATAAGTTTCTTATACATACTAGATAATAGACCTTTGGCTGGGTGCGATGGCTGACAACTGTAATCCCAGCACTTTGGGAGGCTGAGGAGGGCAGATCGCTTGAGGTCAGGAGTTCAAGATCAGCCTGGCCAAAATGGTGAAACTTCATCTCTACTAAAAATACAAAAAAAATTTAGCCTGGCATGGTGGCACATACCTGTGGTCCCAGCTTCTTGGGAGGCTGAGGTGGGAGGATCACTTGAACCTGAGAGGTGGAGGTTACAGTGAGCTGAGATCACACCACTGCAGTCCAGCCTGGGCGACACAGTGAGACTCTGTCTCAAAAAAAGAAAAAAAAAGATAATAGACCTTTGTCAGATGCATAGTTTGCAGAATTTATCTCCCATTCTGTAAGTTTTCTGTTACACTCTGTTGAATGTTTCTTCTGTTGTGCGGAAGCTCTTTAGTTTAATTATATCCCAATTGTCAATTTTTTCTTTTGTTGTAATTGCTTTTAGTGTCTTTGTCATGAAATCTTTGCCCATTCCTGTGTCCAACATGGTATTGCCTAGGTTGTCTTCCAGGGTTTTTATTGGTTAGGGTTTTACATTTAAATGTTTAATCCATTTTGAATTAATTTTTGTATATGGTGTAAGGAAGGGGTCCAGTTTCAACCTTCTGCATATGGCTAGCCAGTTATCTCAGCACCATTTATTGAACAGGGAATCATTTCCCATTGCTTGTTTTTTGTCAGTTTTTTTTTGAAGATCAGATGGTTGCAGGTGTGCAGCCTTATTTCTGGATACTCTATTCTATTCCATTGGTCTCTGTTTTTATTTTGGTGTGCTGTTTTGTTTACTGTAGTGCTGTAGCATAGTTTGAAGCTAGCAGCATGTTGCCTCCAGCTTTACTCTTTTTACATAGGATTGTCTTGGCTATTCGGGCTCTTTTTGTTCCACATGAATTTTAAAATAGTTTTTTTTATAGTTGTGTGAAGAGTGTCATTGGTAGTTTAATAGGAATAGCATTGAATCTATAAATTGCTTTTGGCAGTATGGTCATTTTAAGAATTTTGATTCTTCCTATTCATGAGCATGGGACGTTTCTCCATTTGTTTGTGTCATCTCTGATTTCTTTGAGCAGTGTTTTGTAATTCTTATTGTAGAGACCTTTCACCTCCCCGATTACCTGTATTCCCAGATATTTTATTCTTTCTGTGGCAATTGTGGATGGGATTGCATTTCTGATTTGGCTCTTGACTTGACTGTTGTTGATGTATAGGAATGGTAGTGATTTGTGTACATTAATTTTGTATCCTGAGACTTTGCTGAAGTTTTTTTATTAGCTTAAGTTTTTGAGCTGAGACTGTGGGATTTTCTAGATATAGGATCATGTCATCTGCAAACAGGAATAACTTAACTTTCCCTCTTCCTGTTTACATGCCCTTTATTTATTTCTCTTCCCTGATTGCTCTGGCCAGGACTTCCAATACTATGTTAGGTAAGGAATGGTGAGACAGAGCATCCTTATCTTGTGCTGGTTTTCAAGGAAGTGCTTCCAGCTTTTGCCCATTCAGTTTAATGTTGACTGTGTGTTTGTCATAGATGACTGTTATTATTTTGAAGTATGTTTTCTCAATACCTAGTTTATTGAGCATGTTTAACATAAAAGTGATACTGAATTTTATTGAAAGCCTTTTCTGCATCTATTGAGATAATCGTGGTTTTTGTCTTTAGTTTGCTTATATGATAAATCACATGTATTGATTTGAATCAGCCTTGCATCCCAGGCATGAAGCCTCCTTGATCATCATGCATTTGCTTTTTGATGTGCTGCTGGATTCAGTTTGCAGGTATTTTGTTGAGGATTTCTGCCTCAAAATTCATCAAAGACATTGGCCTGAAGTTTCTTTTCTTTCTTCCTTTTTTTTTTTTTTTTTTGGTTGTCTCTGCCTGGTTTTGGTTTCAGGATGATGGTAGCCTCATAGAATGAGTTAGAAGGAGTCCATTCTCTTCAATATTTTGGAATAGTTTCAGGAGGAATGATACAAGCTCTTCTTTGGACATCTGGTAAAATGAGGTCGTTAATCCATCTGATCCTGCATTTTCTTCGATTGGTGGGCTATTTATTACTGATTCAATTTCAGAGCTCATTATTAGTCTGTTCATGGATTCAGTTCCTTCGTGGCTCTGTCTTGGCAGGGTGTCTGTGTCCAGGAATTTATCCACATCTTTTATATTTGCTAATTTATGTGCATAGAGGTGGTCATAGTGTTTTCTGATGATTATTTGTATTTCTGTGGGGTCAGCAGTAATATCCCCTTTGTCATTTTTAATTGTGTTTATTTGGATGTTCTCTCCTTTCTTCTTTGACAGTCTAGCTAGAGGTCTATCTAACTTATTAATTTTTTCAAAAAACTAACTCCTGGATTCGTTGATCTTTCGAATGCTTTTTGGTGTCTCAGTCTCCTTCAATTCAGCTCTAATTTGGACTGATTTGTTTCTTTTCTTCTGCTAGCTTTATGTTTGGTTTTCTGTTGGTTCCCTACTTCTTTTAGTTGTGATGTTAGGTTGTTAACTTGAGATCTTTCTAACTTTTTGATGTGGACATTTAGTGCTATAAATTGTCCTCTTAATACTGTCTTAGCTATGTCCCAGAGATGCTGGCGTGAGGTATCTTTGTTCTCATTAGTTTCAAAGAACTTGTTGATTTCTGCCTTAATTTCATTATTTACCCAAAAGCCATTTGGGAGTAGGTTATTCATGTAATGAATTTCCATGTAATTATATGGTTTTGAGTGAATTTCTTAGGCTTGATTTCTAATTTGATTGTGATGTAGTTTGAGAGAGTGATTGTTATGATTTCAGTTACTTTGCATTTGCTGAGGAGTGTGTTATGTCTGATTGTATGATTTATTTCAGGGTATGTGCCATGTGGTGATGAGAAGAATGTATTCTCTCTTGCTTTTAGTGGAGAGTTCTGTAGATGTCTCTCAGGTCCATTTGATCCAGTGCTGAGTTCAGGTCCTGAAAATCTTTGTTAATTTTCTGCCTCAATGATCTAATACTGTCAGTGAGGTATTGAAGTCTCCCAGTATTATTGTGTGGGAGCCTAAGATTCTGAAGGTCTCAGCGAACTTGCTTTTGTGAATCTGGACGCCTCTGTGTTGGGTGCATATATATTCAGGATAGTGAGGTCTTCTTGTTGTATTTAACCCTTTACTATTATATAATGTCCTTCTTTGTCTTTTTTGATCTTTGGTTTAAAGTCTGTTTTATCTGAAATTAGGATTGCAACCTCCCTTTTTTCTGTTTTGCATTTGTTTGGTAAATTTTTCTCCATTCCTTTATTTTGAGCCTATGGGTGTCATTGCGTGTGAAATCAGTCTTGGTTCTTTATTCAGCTTGCCGCTCTGTGTTTAATTGGGGCATTTAGCCCATTTACATTTAAGGTTAGTATTGGTATGTGTGGATTCGATCCTGTCATCATGATGTTAGGTGGTTAGCATGCAAACTTGTTTGTGTGGTTGCTTTATAGTGTCTCTGGTCTGTATATTTAAGTGTGTTTTTGTAGTGGCTGGTAACAGTCTTTCCACATTTAGTGCTTCCTTCAGAAGCTCTTGTAAGGCAGATCTGGTGGCAACACATTCCATCAGTATTCGCTTGTGTGAAAAGGATCTTATTTCTACCTCAATTATGAAGCTTAGTTTGGCTGGATACGAAACTCTGGGTTGAGATTTCCTTTCTATAAGAATGTCGAATACTGGCCCCCAGTCTCTTCTGGCTTGTAGGGTTTCTGCTGAAAGGTCCACTGTTAGTCTGATGGGCTTCCCTTTGTAGGTTACCTGGCCTTTCTCTCTAGCAGCTTTAACATTTTTTCTTTCATTTTGACCTTGAGAAATCTGATGATTGTATGTCTTGGAGTGATCTTCTTGTGAAGTATCTTACTGGGGTTCTTTGCATTTCCTGAATTTGAATGTTGGCCTCTCTAGCTAGGTTGGAGAAGTTCTCATGGATGATATCCTGAAATATGTTTTCTAAGTTGCTTATACTCTTTCTGTCTCTTTCAGGGACACCAATGAGTCACAGATTTTGTTTCTTTACATAATCTCATATTTATCTTAGGTTTTATTAATTCCTTTTCATTCTTTTTTCTCTATTCTTTTCTGACTGTCTTATTTTAGAAAGCCAGTCTTCAGCCTCTGAGATTCTTTCCTCAACTTGGTCTATTCTACGATTAATGCTTGTGATGGCATTATGAAATTCTTGTAGTGTGTTTTTCAGCTCTATCATGTTGCTTACATTCTTTTCTATACTGGCTATTTTGTCTGTCCGTTTCTGTTGTTTTATTCTGATTCTTAGCTTCCTTGGATTAGGCTTCAATGTACTCCTGCATCTTAATGATCTTTGTTCCTATCCATATTCTGAATTCTACTTCTGTCATTTCCGCCATCTCAGCCCAGTTCAGAACCCCTGCTGGAGAGGTGATGCGGTCATTTTTAGGACAAAAGGCACTTTGGCTTTTTGAGTTGTTGGAGTTCTTGTGTTGGTTGTTTCTCATCTTTGTGGACTAATGTTTCTTCAATCATTGAAGTTGTTGACCTTTGGATTTTTTTTTTTTCTTTTATCCTATTTGATGACCCTGAGGGTTTGATTATGCTATGAAGTGAATTCTGCCAACTGGCTTTGTTTCTGGAAGATTTTAGAGAGTGAACACTTAGCTCTCAGCTCCTGTACTGGGTGCTGTAACTCTGGGGAAGTAGTATGGTGACCTGAGAGTGTTCTTTGGTTCTTTGAGGTTAGAAATCTGCTACACTAGGGGGCCGAGGTACTCCCAGAATGCTGGTCAGTACTCTCTGATGGGTGGTGTCAGCCAAAGCATTTCGTAGTATGGTGACAGCAGGATCTGTCTTCATTCGCGTATGTCAGCAGCAGTGGCAGCCACAGCATGGCAGGGTGCACGCTCATCGGCTGCAGCAGGGTGCTAATGGGTATCAGCATACCTGCCTCCATGCGGACATTCACCACAGCGGTGGAGGCAGCATGAGTCAGGGGAACGGGGGACCCCTGCTGGCGAATGTGCATGCAGTCACACTGGTGGTGGTGTTAGCATGGGGATTATTGCTCATTTTTTAATTGGATTTTTTGTTTTTGTTTTTGTTTTTGTTCTTTGTTTTTGCTACTGAGCTGCTTGAGTTCCTTATATGTTCTGGTTATTAATCCCTTGTTGGATGGATAGTTTTTAAATAATTTTCTGCCATTCTGTAGGTTGTCGCTTTACTTTGTTAATTGTTTTCTTTGCTATGCAGTAGCTTTTTTAACTTGATATGATCCCATTGGTCTATTTTTGCTTTTTTCACCTTTGCTTTTGAGGTCTTACCTAAAAAAATCTTTGCCCAGACCAGTGTTCTATACTGTTTTCCAAATATTGTCTTCTAGAAGCTTCATAGTTTCAGATCTTATGTTTATGTTTTTAATAGAATTTTATTTGATTTTTGTATATGGTGAAAGATGGGAATCTACTCTTATTCTTCTGCATATGAATATACAATATTCTCAGCACCATTTATTAAAGAGACTGTCTTTCCCTGATGTATGCTTTTGGCACTCTTGTCAAAAATCAGTTGGCTGTAATAGTGTGGGTTTATTTCTGTATTCTCTATTCTGTTCCATTGTTCTATATGCCTTTTTTCATGCTAGTACCATACTGTTTTAGTTACTATAGCTTTGTAGTACAATTGAAAACCATGTAGTATGATGTCGAGCTTTGCATTTTTTACTGAGGATTGCTTTAACTATTCAGTCTTTTGTGTCCATACACATTTTAGGATTTTTTTGTAATTACCTGAAGAATATCATTAATATTTGATAAGGATTCTATTGAATCTGTAGATCACTTTAGGTAGTAGACACATTTTGACAATATTAATTCTTCAAATCCATGAGCATAGAATATGTTTCCATTTTTTTGTGTCCTCTTCAATTTATTTCATCAGTGTTTTACAGTTTTCTTTGCAAAGACCTTTTACTTCTTCATTAAATTTATTCTTATGTGTGATATATATTTTTAGCTATTGTAAATGTTACTGCTTTCTTGTTTTTTATTTTCAGATTGATCACTGTTAGTTTGCAGGCACACTATTAATTTTTATGTCTTGGTTTTGTATCCTGCAGCTTTGCTAAATTTATTGATCTATTCCAAGAATTTTTTGGTATAATAGGCCTTTCTAAATATAAAATCACGCTATATACAAACGAGGATAATTAGACTTTCTTCCTTTTTAATTTGGATGCCCTTTCTTTGTTCCTTTTGCCTAGTTGCCGTGACTAGAACTTCCACTACTATGTTGGATAAAATTGGCAAAAGTGGGCATCGTAGACTTGTTCCAGGTCTTAGTGAAAAGGCTTAGAGTTTTCCCCATTCACTATGATTGCTATAGGTTTGTCACATATGGCCTTTATTGTGTTGAGGTATATTTCTTCTATGCAAAATTTGTTGAAGATTTTTATCATAAAGGGATATGGAATTTTATCAAAAGCTTTTTCAGTATCTATTGAAAGGATCATAGGGTTTTTGTCCTTGATTCTGTTGATATGCTGTATCACATTTTTTGATTTGCACATGTTAAAAGATTCTTGCATCCCTGGGATGAATCCTACTTGGTCATGGTGAATGATCTTTTTAATGTATTATTGATTTTTGTTTGCTAATATTTTGTTGAAAATTTTTGCATCTATGTGTGTCAGATATATTGGTCTGTGGTTTCCTTTTTTGTTGAGTCTGTCTGGTGTTGGTATCAGGGTAATTTTTCAATATTGCCTTTTGTCTTCAGAATCTACATAGTGCAGTAGGCTTTTAAGCAATTCTAGCAGCATTTTCTAAAGTATGTTTTTATATAGTGAACCCAAGCTTGTGGAGCTAAATATTAGTATGAGCTTTCACTGATTATTAATCAGTAAGTAAATAAGATATCCTGGACTTGTAGGTGGTTCACACTTAGATTAACCTTAAATACATAAACAGTTTTTTTAAAAAAAGCTTTAAAACTTAAGATACTTTTATGTAATTCAGAAGGTAATGTTAGTGCTGAAAAATATTTTGTTCATAACATTATTTTTAAATGTCATTTTAAATGTGAGGCTGAAATGAAATGTCATTTGTAGTAGGATGTTTAACCAAATGGAGAATGTCTATTTCTTCCCAGAACCTTATCTTGAGGGTTAATATGAAAATTACCCATGCCCATAGATCCTAAGAACTTCTATACCCAGTCATGACAAGTTTTCCAACCAAAAGACCTTATACAAATCTAAGCAATCATTCATCCTCTTCCTTGTACTACAATCAAGATTACAAATTATAGTTCTATAACTGAAAGTCTCTGCACTCTCATTTTATGTGTCATAACTGACAATGCTAGTGTCCCCTACATCCTAATTTAGATTTAGAGAGGTTTTCTGTATTTCTTTTCAAGAAGAGAGTATTCTAATTTCATATCTACACTGAACCTAAAAGTTTAGGACTGGCAGTTCACTCCAGGTTTCTTGGAGTATATAAGCTGGTTGGGGCAACGATCTGGGAAAGGTAGTGTTAAAAAGCAATGAAACAGACTTAAGCATGAATGTCACTAAGTCTATTATATGTACACCAATAGTCATTATTTTTTCATCCTATACTTTCTATTTTTTTCTGTTCTAAGGCTGCGTTTGTTAGCAATATTCTATAAAATAAGATTTGTCATTTTGGATTACCCAAGGAGAATGGGACAAGGGTAATTTAAAACAATCTAAGCAGTCCTCCCATTACAGATGGTTAGTATAACAGACAGTGTGCAGAAACTTGGTCTAGGGAGCTGAAACAGAACTACATTGAGATCCAGAAGCTATAAGGTAATTGCTCCATAGAAAGAATGAACTGGTTTTGGAGAACTTGAGAGTCAAATGTTGTTTCTAGTAATTAGCAAGCTATCAATATGATATTGCATAGTTTATTATTTTAAAAATAACTTTAATCTCTGTCATGCTTATGCAGAAATAAAATAACTGTACTTATAGCACAATAAAATTCTACTTTTTGCCTAATGGAGGGCAACATGAGTTAGATATCTTACAAAATAAACTACTTTTTTTTTCAATTTCTCAATTTCTGCTCATCGAATGCTAAATTAAAATCATGAATCTGCTTTTGAACATGTAGATACCTTCTGGGCATGCTATGGTTGTGCGTTTGGTAAGAAAGTTTATAAAGGAAAAGATGACCTCTTCTCATGCATCTGAGATCTGGCAGGTACTTTCCTAGAGCTACCATATTTAATTCTTGCAATGGTCTTGTGACATACACATTACTGGGCTCATTCTATTATAAAGAAGAAGAAATTCAGAGATTTTAGGTGACTACTCCAAAGTTAAAGAATAAAAAAAAATGCTTTAGGATTTGAACACTAATAATTTTCTTGGTTTTAGAATTATTTCATCAGAGTTTAATTTACTCATAATTGTGTAATTCTCCAAAGAACATAGACTTTTCTACTACCCCTTGCTGTAAAAGACGTGATAAAGAAAATATCCCAGGAATCTTACTTTTCAACATTTAAGTCTGCAATGCTTTTGACTGTCATATATTTAGGGCTTGCTATTTCATAATTGAAGGCCTTAGCTCCATTAGAAAGGATGCCAATATTACTTGACATTTATGTATCACTTTATTATTAAAACAGGCTTTACAATTTCTGTATCATACTTGGTAAGATTTGATACCAAGAGAGATTTTGGGGGTTCTGTAAGATTACACAGCAAAGAGGGGGAGGAAGTTAAAATACAGTTCTTGCCAAATCATTTTACATCCTTATTTACTTAACAGGAACTCCCTCAGGTAAAAAATGATGGATCAGTGTGTTATGCAATTTTGGCATAATATTTTCAAAAATCTAGTAGTCAAAGCTTTTGACTAAAAATTAAAAGGCTGATTTTTATGGGTGGTGTTTGGGTATAAAAGTGTATATTTCAAGGTATTAGAGCAATATATGGTCCCTTGAACATGCACATGAGTGATACTGGAAAAAACAATTTGACTGAATTTTAAAAATTACATTATTTCAAGGTATATGTTCTTATTTTCTTTAAAATAATATTTTGTATTAAAACTTTCTGCTTAGGATCCAGGGCAATATACCTAATTTTTAAATAATTTACTATCATGAAAAACCATTTTTCTGAATATCGGATCTTTAATCAGTTAAATAAATTATATAACTTAATGTGTTCCTCTTTAGGTTGTTATTATAGGTGAGTTCAAAATAAATTTGAGGTTCTATCTCAGCAACTGTGTTAGCCAGGTTGTTAAATATGCTTCTTTTTTCTACTTTGTTTTTTATTATTTATTTCCATATCAACAATGACTTTGTAGTATCTTAAGTCATTTTTCTAATCTGGCAAGTTATTAGCTAAAAATGAATAATTGAATAAGAAGTGAACATTTCCCAAAGACTTTAGCTCTAGGTAACATAGTGACCTAAGAGAATGTACACTTACTCTGTCTCACATATAGGTGCTATTGAATATTTTTGGTGATGATGTTGAAGATATTTGAATTATGTTGGTGGTAAGTGGAGGCCAGAGAGTTACTTAATATGTGGACTGGCATGGTGTAAGTCTGGAAGGAACTGTGGTGAACAGTTTCTTTGCTTATGGTGCAGTTTCTTTTGAAGGACTTAAAGCAAACACTGGAACTGATTTCCTAAGACACTTTGAGGTCACTCATTCCCACCCAATTAAAAAAAAAGTAGAAGAAGAAAAGAAAAACACCTGTAATGAGTTTTCAGAGGCTTATATGGTGTTACTGTATTTTTTCAGAATGTATTGTTGTGTAACAAGAAATATTTCATGGGTAATCCAAAGTATAGGAGTTCTGGGATAGAAAAGCAAACTCTAGCATGGGGGCAGCCTAGGAGAAATGGGCCAAAAATTGAAGGGAATAGTACAGCCGTGACTGCAAAACTGCCTGTCAGCATTCCAGAAATAATTCATGGTTTTTCTCTTGAGCGAATACTTAAGTTCATGGCCTGTGCCTATGAACCAAGCTTTGTGGATGCTAATAAAGAGTTGACAGCTATCTTTCCATTGAAGTCTTTGCCTCTCTGAGTGGAATATACTGTCAACTGTCAATAAATAATAATCATTATTTCAGTTTCTGCCAGATGCTGCCTAGAAATCATGGAATTCAAAGGCAAATATTTGAAAGCCTGAACAAAAGTATGATTTCAGTCATTTGTTGCAGTTCTTTGTAGCTTTCTCAAGCTTTTATAACAAATGTGTATATGCAAGGGTTTATTTCTGGGGTCTCTAATCTATTCCATTGGTCTATGTGTCTGTTTTTATGCCAGTACCATATTGTTTTGATTACTATACCTTTGTGATATAATTTCAAAATCAGGGAGTGTGATGCCTCTAGATTTGTTCTTCCTGCTGAAAATTGCTTTGGTTATTTGGTGTATTTTGTGGTTCCATATGACTTACAATTTTTTTCTATTTCTGTAAAAAATGCCACTGGGATTCTGATAAAGATTGCAGTGAATTTATAGATCACTTAGGATAGTACAAACATTTCAACAATATTAATTCTTCCAATCATTGAACACAGATATCCTTCCATTTCTTTATATCTTATTAAATTTCTTTCATCAATTTTTTCTAGTTTTTGGTATCCAGATCTTTCATCTTTCCAGTTAGATTTATTCCTAAGTATTTTGTTCTTTATGTAGCTATTGTAAATATAATTATTCTCTTGATTTGTAGTTCATCATTAGTGTATAGATATTCAACTGATTCTTCATATGTTTTGAATCCTGCAACTTTACTGAATTTGCGTATTAGTTCTAACAGTTTTTGGTGGAGTTTTTCTGGTTTTCTATATATAAGACCATGTTGTCTACAAACAAGAACAATTTGACTTCCTCATTTCCAATTTGGATGCCAATTATTTCTTTCCTTTGTCTAATTGCTCTGGGTAAGACTTCCAGTACAATGTTGGATAGAACTGATGAGAATGGGCATCCTTGTCTTATTCCTGATCTTAGAGTAAAAGCTTTCAAATTTTCATCATTGAGTGTGATGTTAGCTGTGGATTTGTCATAAATGGACTTTACTGTGTTGAGGTATATTCCTTCTATACCTAGTTTGTCGAGAGTTTTTATCAAAAAAGAATGTCAAATATTATCAAATGCTTTTTTCTTCATCTATTGAGATGTTATGTTTTTTTGTCCTTCATTTTGTAAATGCGATATATTACATTTACAGATTTATGTATTCTTGAATTCCTGGGATAAATCCCACTTCTTCATGTTGAATGTTCCTTTTAATGTGCTATTAAATTTGGTTTGCTAGTAATTTTTGAGGATTTTTGCATCTACATTTATCAGGGATATTGGCCTCTGATTTTCTTTTCTAACGGTGTCTAATAGCGGTGTAATAGTGTTTAATACTTTCATATATTTAATGTTGCTAATTAACCTTCTTTTGTTTCAAATAAAATATTAAATAACTCCCATTTCTTGTAAGGTAGGTCTAATGGTGGTGAAGTTTCTCAGATTTTGCTTTTCCGGAAAAGTCTTTATCTTTTATTTCTTGGAAGGACAGCTTTTCCAAGTAAAGTATCATTGATTGACAGATTTTTTTGTCTTTCAGTATGTGGAGTATATCATCCGCACTCTCCTGTGCCTGCAAGTTTTCTGCACAAAAACCAACTGATAATCTCATGAGGGTTCCTTTGTATGTGACAAGTTGTTTTTCTCTTTCTGTGTTCAGAGTTTCTTGTAACTGATTTTTATTATTTATTTGTTATTTTTAAAATTTTTAATAAATATATATATATATATATATGTATGAAATAAAATGCCATGTTGACCAGGCTGACCTTTAACTCCTGGGCTCAAGTGATCCTCCTGCCTCAGCCTACCAAAGTGCTGAGATTACAGACATGGGTGTCATTCAATTTTAATAATATGATTATAATGTGTCCCACTGAATAATATGATTATAATGTGTCCCAGTGAAGGCTTTTTTTATGAATCCTTTGGGCTTCATAGATCTGGTGTTCATTTTACTCCCCAGGTTGGAAAGACTTCTGTTATGATTTCTTTAAATATGCTTTCTGCCTTTTTCTCTGCTGCTTATAGGGCTCCCATAATGCAGCTATTAGTTTGCTTGATGGAATCCCATAATTCCCATAGGCTTTCTTCATTCTTTTTCCTTTATTTCTGTGACTGGAGAATTTTAAATGATCTGTCTTTGAATTCACTGGTTCTTTTTTCTGCTTGAGTCTGCTATTGAAGCTTACTATTATATTTTTTCATTTCATTAATTTTATTCTTCTGCTGAATTTGTCTTGTTCTTTTTTATTAATATGTTTCCATCTTTTTGTTGAACTTCTCATTTTGTTCATGTATTGTTTTCTTGATTTTATTTAGGTATCTGTGTTCTCTGGTGGTTCACTGTGCTTTTTTAAAACAATTATTTTGAATTCTTTGTTAGACAATTGTTAGATGTCTATTTCCTTGGGATTAGTCACTGGAACTTTATTTTGTTCCTTTGGTGGTGTTGCGTTTCTTTGACTCTTTGTGTTTCTTGAAGCTGTTTGATGGTGTCTTCACATTTGAAGAAGGAGTCATCTCCTTCAGTGTTTACTGCCTGACATTGGGAAAGAAAAACCTTGACCAGTCAGCCCCATTGGAGATTTTGGGGGTCTTTCAGACCTTTTTGTATGTAGAGGCACCCACTCTATTTCTCTTTTCTCTTCAAAGAGGTAAGTATTTAGATTTTGTATATTCTCTTGATCATGCAAAGCCAGGCTTGTTGCTAACAGACTCTCACTTATTTTCCTTAAGACAGTGTCCTGAATTGTTTAATATAGTATGACTCCTCCCAATCCAGCAGAGTCAAGCCAGCTGCTGGTATTTGCTTGCCATCTTTGGGAGGTTGCACATGCTGTCTTGCAAAGGCTCGATGTTTTGTCTGTGGGTGAGCATAGGGTACCATATGTAGTAGACAGCAGGGCTCTAACCATTTTAGTTGAGGGGCATGGAATCCTGGGAATACATATCAGTTAGTTGGGGGAGTCCACAGGGGTCGTGGGTAGAGATCCTAGTGGAGACCATCATGAACCAGCCAGTGGGATTTATGGCCAGTTGTTGAGATATTCATACAGGCTGCCACGGCCCCTACCCCCTTTCCCTGTTCCTAGTGTCCCCAAGATTATTTCATTTTGCTAATCCCCTTAGTATTCTGGGTGGGATGAGACAGAAGTGGGTCTCCTTGGAAGGAAGGAAGCTGCTCCCACTTTTCTTCATGAGAGAAATTGTAGGACGAGGGTCAGTTGAGTTATTGAGTCACCATATCTTGCTGCACTTGAAAAATGAGTCAAAAGTCAACAAGGAAGCTGGGCATGGTAGCTCTCATCTGTAATTTCAGCACTTTGGGAAGTCGAGGATGACTTGAGGAGGATGACTTGAGGCCAGGAGTTTAAGACCAGTCTGTGCAACACAGTGAAACCCGTCTCTACAGTCTCTACAAAAAAATAAATAAATAAATAAATAAATAAATAAATAAATAAATAAATAAGCTAAGTACAGTGGTGCACTCCTGTAGTCCCATCTTGTCAAGAGGCTAAGGTGGGAGGATCATTTGAGCCCAGGAGTTTGAGGCTGCAGTGAGACATGATCCTACTACTTCCCTCCGGCCTGGGCAACAGATTAAGACTGTCTCTTTAAAAAAATAAATCAACAGGCCGGGTGCGGTGGCTGACGCCTATAATCCCAGCACTTTGGGAGGCGGAGGCAGGCAGATCACCTGAGGTCAGGAGTTTGAGACCAGCCTGGCCAACATGGTGAAACCCCGTTTCTACTAAAAATACAAAAATTAGCTGGATGTGGTGGCATGCGCCTGTAATACCCAGGAGGCTGAGGCAGGAGAATTGCTGGAACCCAGGAGGTAGAGGCTGCAGTGAGCCAAGAACGCGCCACTGCACTCCAGCCTGGGTGACAGAGCAGGACTCTGTCTCAAATAATAATAATAATGATAAATAAGATCAATCAAGCAACAAGGAATATTTAACAGCAATAACTATAAAGTCTACATTCAAACTAAATGCATCTTTTATGGGTCTCTCTTGGCACTTGGTGAGATAGGTAAAGTGAAATTGTTTTTCTTGTGCTTTTTAATGCATCTATTCTTGGATTTTGGTTGTTTTTGTTGTTCCACTGTGATGCTGGAACAGTGGAATCTTAGTTGGATTCTTGAGCTCACATAAAGGTATTTTTGACCATGGGTGTTTGTTAAAATTGTTGTTTCTTCTGGGGGTTGAGGGCTGGGATCTCCAGTTCCACAATCTCACTGATATCACTCAAATGAGATAATTGTGGATAATAATTGCTAACATGCATGTAGTTCTTATATGTGCCAGATGCAGTTATAAATAATTTTTATATATTAACTCATTTAATCCTTACAATAAACTTATACGGCAGATATTATTATGTATACATTTTTAAAGATAAGGAAAGTGAAGTACAAAAGATGCTTGTAACTTGCCTAATTTAGAGAAAGAAGCTCAAGAGTTAAGATTCATACTTAGATGATCTGGCTTTATAATCCATACTGTTGCCTACCATACTACATGCTACCATATCAGGAAAATCAGATAAATTATGAAATAGAAAAGGACTGTGTGCAAAAAACAAAAATGCCTTGCTACAGATGGTGACATTTGAATTGACAGTTTTATAGCATAAAGGAAAAAACCGTGTAAAATTCTAGGAGAAGAGCTTTTCAGGCAGAAGAAACAAATGCGAAAGCATCCAGATGGGATGACTGCAACCTGTTTGAATGAAGAGATGCAGACTTGAGTAGGGAACAGGGAAGATAGGGCAAGGACCAGGTCATGTAGGGCTATGCTTTGGAAGGAGATTTCATTCTAAGGGTACTGCAGTAAAACAGGAAGAATTTAATCAAATCCATGATGGCTGTATGACAAATGGATTATAAGGGTACAAGATGGAAGTAGGAAGCTATTGAAATTGTCTGGGAAAGAATCATAGTGGACTAACCAAAGGTGGTGGTTGTGGAAACACTGAAACTTGTCACATTGAGAAAATGTTTTGGAAAGAGTGGTAATAGGAATTAGTGGATGTAGAATGTGCTAAAAGGGCAAGATGAGGTGTAGACTCTCTGGGGTTCCAGGTCAGAGCATCACGGTGGATAGTGTTGCCATTTACTGAGCTGGGAAAGATTTGAGGAGATGTCATGAGGTGCAGGGGAGAAACAAATTCTGTTTGGTCAGTATTGTTTCAGATACCCAAATGGAAGTGTCAGGTGGCAGAGATATTTCTACTTTGAAGTTCAGAGAAGAACTTTAGGCAGGAAAACTTGGAGTCGTTAACATTTTGATATTTAAAACCATTGGATGGGATAGGGATAATATAACATAGAGGGAGGATTCAGCCATCAGAAAAGGAAAGCAATGAGGCCTAGTTCAAAATTCAGCTATCAGGGAAGGAGTAATCTACAGAAAACAACTGAGAATGAATAGCCGAAGAAGGAAAAAGAGAATCACGAGATTGTGGATAGTGGAACACTAAGGAAATAGTTTCAAGAAGGATATGTTTAACCTATGGCAATTCCTGCTTGAGACCTTAAGTATGATGAGAACTTGAGACTGCTTTTTTGGATTTTGGTCACAAACAGAAGTAATAAAAACACTTTGATTCAATGTGACTTTGGCAATTATGGCTCTGTATGCTAATTAAATTTCTAAATAAGGTGGCTTAAGGGACACTTAAAGTAGTGATATTCAAAGTGTGGTCCCCAGACCAGGAGTATCAAAATCACCTGGAAACTTAGAAATGCAAATATTGAGGCCCTACCCTAGATCTAAAGAAACAGAAACTTTGGTGATGTGGTCCAACTGTGTTTTGATCATCATCCAGCTGATTCTGATGCAAACTACAGATTCACCTGGAGCCAGTGGTGTGCATGAGTGGCCTAGTAGAGAGTCTGGGGAGCAGAATGTGCACTTTTATTCACAACTCTATGTCACCAGTGACTTGAAATTGGCCATGATGGGAGTACAAAAATCAGAAAAGTCAGAAATCTTCAACGTTACAGATTAGTTCTGTTCTCACCCTGCCCTGCCATCATCACCAACACACCAGTATTGGTGAATTCAGTACGTCTAAGCAAGATCCTATGAATTGGCTTTTCTAATAAATTCTTACATAATGCTGATGCAATGGTCAAAGTCCCACACATTGAAAATTATAAAAATTAAATTTGTTTTATTCCATAATATGACTCAAATGTTCTTTCCTTTCCATCTTATAAATTTCTTAGTGGCATGATTCTGAAAATTATTGAATTTGCCTTCTTCTTCATTGTCCATAATGGGTGAATTCAGAAGTCACAACTTTTACTCGGTTATCATTACCATTATTTCAAACTAGATTTTCATTGCTTCTGGCCTCTATTATTACAGTAGCTTACCTCCTACCTCCATGAAAGTCTTCTCTAACTTATATGCCTAATATATTTACCCTGTGTAGACACTTTGGTGTCTCCCACCTCTTTCTGCCAAACCTTGACATAAAGTCATCCAGTGGCTGCTATTGCTTTCTGTATCAATTCCCATCTTCTTTTATTGTTTTAAAACCCAGCACAAATTACCATTCTTCAACCCACACTAACATATATCCATCCCTTCATCTTTTAAATTTACCAATTATATTTCTGTGTCTCAGCTTTTGCTTATAACTCTGTAGAGGACTGGCCTATGTTTATTTAATTCTATATGTTTTGACTCCCCATATACATTCTATCTGTCATATACATTCTGATACAATGATACATTTTATCAGTGTGGTCTTCAGTTATATATTTGTGACCAGGATGGAAAAGTGGAGGTTGGATGTTAGTACAATTGGGGAACATTGTAGGAGGTTGACACAAAGGGTTTCGGTAAGTAGGTAAATTTTATCCTGAAGGAGATTCTGAACTTGCTTATGTCCTTTTCAAATATTTTTTGAAGAAAGGAAAATAATCTGACATTTATGGAACTTCTGTTTCCTAAAAACTGTGATAAACACTTTTTTCATGATCTTATTTTATTTGTATTCTCACAACAATCCTATGAAAAGTATTATTGTATGGGTCTGTTGAAAAACCAGATATCTAATTTATTAAATTTGTGGTTAATGTAAATTCAGGAGGAAAAGCTAATGTTATGGATGGTTGAGTCATGAGTCACCTTTTTTTTTTTGCCAAGCTATAAGAATGATTCAGAAATCAACAAGGAATATTTAACAGCAATAACTATAAAGTCTACATTCCAATTAAATTCATCATTTATATTTGTAAGTTCTTATAAATTTGCTTGACTGCAATTCATGGGAGAGGTCCAATAAAACTTGCTAAAACTCAATATGAGCTGATAGGGTTATATATGGGCAATAAAACTAACATACTCTTATTCTGTAGCTAAAGAAATATAGTGTTCAGATCAAGAAAAAGATTTTTTTCCTGTGTATTATTAACTCACCAATGCTTATTTGGAGTATTGTATTATTTCTGAATATTATATTTAAGGGGATTTTAACAAAGTATAGAGCAAAAAAATGATGAATATCAGGATGGCATCATTATCATTGCTGACAGGATAAAGAGAGAATACTATGTGGGAATATTATTGCTGCATTAAAATTCCACCACAGGAAAGGGTTGGAAGAGCTGAGAGTTAGCTAAAGATGGGTGGATAGCTGGAGGTAAAAGAGGGGTAAGTTTCAGGTCAATGTCAAGAGCATCTCTTCTAGAGTCAGAGCAGCCAACAGATGAATGGGTTGCTTTAAGAACAGTGATCAAGTAAAGCAGTTACCATCATTAATGATTTTGAGATTTTATTATCTCTCTCATGTTGCCTTCAGGCTGCTCTTATTCAAAATGATATCTTTTCCTTCTGATATGTAATTGCACTGATAGACCATATTTAATTATGAAGGTACTTAATTGCTCTTTATTCCATGTGCGTTGATAATATTCCCAACAATCTTCCTTCCACTGAAAGTCCCCAAGGGGGGAAAAATATGTTTTATATACCACTCAGTACTATTCTGAACACATAGCTGGAGTTCAATAAACACTTGTTGACTGATTGGTAATTTTCCAACCTGCTGAGGCTGCTCTCTTTTGCAAGGGCAATTATAAACATTTCTAGGAGACAACTCAAGTTCTTAAAATGATACAGATGATGTTCTGTTCTTTCCCGCTTCAGTAGAAATCACACTACAGAAACCAGTGTCAGCAAAATGGGACAAAACTGTTGTTTTGATTTTCTTAATAAGAGAAGACAGGAAAATAATTATCATTTAAAACCACTCCCACTCAGTAAACCGTATTAAATTGTACTCTGTGTGAAAAACTAAGTCCCTGTGTTTATAGATTCCACAAACAATTTTGATGCTTTACATATATTAGCAATGCCATCTCTTTTTATATCTGCACATATATAAGCCATTTTTCTCCCTCTATTAATCAAATGCATTATCAGTTAGGAGGATATTTTATGGCCTTTATAATTATAATTTTTCTAATACTGTTTTTTCTCCTTCTTTAGAACTACTGAAAAGTATTTTTTCTCCCTCTAGAAATAAGGCAAACTATAACTAATTTTAACATTATCCTCACATGTTACATGACTGTGTTAAAATATAAATGCCATAGCAATTTTGATAAATGAAATTACCCTCACTGAATCAAATATAAGGCTGGCTTTCTGATTCATGGTCCTCATTTTTCTCATTGTTGTATATTTTCCTAATTCACTTTTTAGACTGTTTTAACTGAATCATAATCAGATTTGTATCTAGATGGATGTATGTTGCTTTAATTATACACTTTGATAAATGGTAGGATAATATGAATTTCACTTTTGTCTCAAAATGAAATATGTAACATGTATTTTGCCAGTATCCAGTTGTCTGGTATGGGTGATTTCATATTTCATGTATGTCAAACCAAGAAAGAGCAGTGGGCTTCCAGTCTGGAAATGGGTGCTCTAGTCTTCTTTCACTAATTAATGATGTGGCTTTAAGCAAGTCACTTGAACCTTAAACTCTCAGATTCTTCAGTCCCTCCTTTGTAAGTGGGTAGATTTGGACTAGATGTCTAATATTCCTTCTAGATTTAATATTCTATTTCAGGAAGCCTTCAACTTAGTTTATACCTGTAAAACATACTTTAAACACATAACAGATATTTTACATTATAATTTGATTGAAACAATACCATTGAATTAGCAGTTCACAAACTTCAATATTATCTAAACATATTTTAGGCTACCAAACTTTTTTTCAAAAAATCTTACTCCTTTCAATATTTCTTTATACTCCTTAAGAGCAAAGTAATTTATTTTTTTCTACTTTATAGTTAAAAAAATAACACAGTTAAGGCAGCGTTTATGATGGGAATCACAAAAACAATTCATATATCACAGTACACTGAGCCCACTGGCTTTTTTCCCATTGAAATGTGTGGGATGGTCCTTCCTTTTATCTGATTAACACTGTTTTTAAGTGATCTTATCTAAGGGAAAAAGCAATGGAAACAAATGATGAGTCAAAGCATGTTAAATCATATGTTTTAGAACAGATTAAACAGCTGCCATTATTTCTGTTAATATGACAACATCTTAACTTGTATGCCATTTCTTAAGACTGTATATTCCACTCTTGAAAATTGTAAAAAGGAATAGGTGCTTTTATCACTGATGAGTTAAACCCAGTCAAATATGTGCACTGGTTTTCTAACCCAAGGGAGGGGAAGCTCCTTGATGTTGATGCACAATGATATGTAGAGGAACAACCATGGGTGTTTATAGTAAAGAGAAAATGTTAATGTAGGAAACACTATTGGTTTTTCTCATGTCTATTTCACTTTCTCAGTTTCATGGGGCAGGGGCAGGTACTGATTAACCCAAACCAACTCCCTTATTGGGCATGGATATATATTGCCACAATCAAAGTGAAATAGAAGAATTTCATTAGCTAGCTAGGGAACTTCCCACCCCTTTCATCCCTCTTTCTTTTTTCTGCTTCCCCTCTCCTCTATTTATCCCCATCTTCTCCTTGATCCCCCTCTCTCTCTGGATGTGATGTGACCAAGGACCCTTATAAACCTAAGAATCACTGGAAGCCCTCTTATAACTATAAAGGAAACCAACTTCAGGACAAAGTGAAACTCAGAAAGCACAATGTAAATCAAGGGAAAAGAAAAATAAGATACATTTTAAATTACATTGTTGAGCTGTCAGATCTATCCTTACTTAAGAAACAAAACTAGAATTTTTCTATTACCTGAGTTAACAAATGTATTTAATTACTAGTCTGTTTGAGTTAAATTTTGGGTTTTTATAACCAAAGGCACTTTAACTGATGTTGGCTTCAGACAGAGACCTTCTTTTATCTCCACTGTACTCCCACTAGCAATATCTTGGCAATATCCTTATAATTAGGTTCAATTTTAATGAATTTTTGCCTTGTCCATCCTCAAAAGTCCAACTCCTACTTTGTACCTTAGATTACCCAAGATTTCATGCACCTAATATTGATGCTCAAGAAATTTCTTGTCTTTTATTCCCATCCAAATATGCTGGTATTCTTCCTTTTCTTCGTGTCTGACTTTTGGATTATGAGAGTGATGGGATAATTAGATAAATGAAATAGGGTGGATATGCTAACTAGTCTTCAAATGCATACCCTAGCCTATAAAGGAAAACCTATCAGACTAACAGCAGACTTCTCAAATAATGTAACAGACCCCCAAATGATGTCACATAGAAGCATGCTAAGTTGCAAGTGTTTTAAGAATTGTGTTAACTGAAAATCTGGCCTATGTGTTATTTAAAATGGCCCAGTGGTTTGGAGGCATTGTTAGCCTTCCTCTCCCACTTGGAAAGACAAAATAGTGTGCAGAGATTCACAATGTGCACTTCTTTCTAAGAAGCAACACAGGAACTTAACAGAAAAACTGAAAGAAACTACAGACCCTTTGAAAGAAGAAACAGCAGCCTACACTGTGAACCAGATGGAAAACTGTGAGTCTCCAGAGTGTGTGAGAGGGGGAGAGACTGCCACCGTGACACACACTCCCACCAGAGAGCCGGGCAATTCAGGCCATGGAGGGAGATCTTAACACTACCCAGTGCTGGAGCTGATTTAGCGAGTGATGGGGTGAGAAGAAGCGGTATCAGGATGCACATTGCCTGCACTTTCACACTCCAACAAGGACAGAGGGAAGCCATTCCTGATCCTACCTCACAGGGGACCTCACAGAAGTCTACCAGCTAACTCAAGCTGCAGTCACAGGTTGAGAGAAGCTCCCATCTGAGATATGAGATTATAACCTTGAGTGAGGATAAACCCTGTTGGCCAGAACTGAGGGGCAAGTAGTAAGTTTGCTATAGCCATGGGCGCAGGAGCTGGGCACTCCTGCTTCACAGGTAGACCAGAAGGGGTGCGGCCTGAAAGCTGTGGTTTCACTGGTCTCCACTGCCTGGGGCAGTTTTTAGTTCTAAGTACAGACTACCTGGAACCCAGCCTGCTGCTTTTAGCGAACATTATGAGTGGGATACATGCCTTGCCAAGTGCATGGGAGCTGAGTGGGGCTTACTGCTGCTTGCTAACCCCTGCATCCCATGCGGATTCTTCTGTGCAACAGAGGCAGCTGTGCTACTCCCTGAAATATTACCCCAGTAGCCAAGGAATTGACTTATGATCCTCACTGGGGCCACTGCTTGTGCCTGCATGTGAGGAGCCAGAGCAAGGAGTTGCCTGACCTAGCCCATACCCAGCTTTGCCCCTCCACCTGCCCTGGTAGCACAATGCAATATACAGGGATGTTTGGGAGCTCCATGGCCCTACCCATTACCTACCTGAGACACAGGAATACCTCCCCTGAGTGACATAAAGCAAGCACAAATTCTACCACTACCTCCACAGCTGGTGCTTTTCTACAAGCCATGACCTACTGGCTGGAGGCCAACCGGCACAGCCCATTAAAACATCTGCATAAACAATAACCCAGCACTCAGGAAGCCAAAAACTTTTATGCAACCTCAGCTATTGCCATTGCCAGTATTACCTTAGCTAAACAGGACGTCTTGAGTCTGTCTATGTGCCCAATACATTACTACTACAGCTGGCATTTGAGAAAACCAAAACACTAAAGCTATTTATAACCAAGAAAATCTCAGAGTCTATGTCACTTCCCACCCACCCCCATCAGAGGTAATGCTGGCACCTGGTGCTGGGAAACTAGAGGACAGTTCACATCACTGGATCCTTTGCAGACATTCTCCAGTACAGCCTGAATTGTGGCAGCCCCACTGGACAGCTAGACCTAGAGGAGCAGTAGAATTCAGAATAGCCTGGCTTTCAGAGACTACTATTTTTTGGGGAAAGAGTAGTGAACCACATTAAGGGAGCATCCCATGGTATAAAAGAAAGCAGACGATGGGCCTTGAGTCCCTTAACTTCCCACTTGTGAGAAGTTTCTTTCGGGAGAGACACAAGTGCAGTGCTGGGCTCAGTAGGAAAGTCTGCAACTCTACCCCAACAGTCAAACGGCGCTCATGAAAGGTTTGAGAAGGTGATTTCTTTTTCCTCTCACCCGACACTGCAGAGAGCTGGGGCTTCTCTCATGGGAGCTCAGCATGGATGCATCTGTAGACAGACTTTCTGGAACACTCCAAGGTAACTATCCACAGGAAGTGTGCCATCCAGGTTCAGACTTACACAAGAGGTAGAGCTACAACCCTTCTTTAGAGGGAACATCAGCATTCTTGCAGATAGAAAGAGATACCTGTTTGATCTGAAAAGCTAGAACACCAGGTCAGCAGTGTGACTGGGAGGTGGATTGCTTTCCTGCTTTGCCTGGAAGGAGAGCTGGGGTGGCTCCTTCACTTCCCCCTGAAAAGACCTCAGTGTATTTCACAGAGAGCTTTGCCAGCTGCCTCTGTCAAGGCTGGGACTTCATCCAATCGTTGGATATTGCATTTACCCACCTGCTTTAGCCACAACCTGTGTTTATCTGTGGGCACCTCCTACTGGCCTGAAGCCTGAACTACTCAACCCATTGAATAAAATGCTGGAAGAAAAACTTTTAAAAGTGCACACCACTGGGGAACAAAATAAGCTTCATGAGACCTCTGCCATTCCAGCCCCTTAGGAGACAGTGAACCTACTCACACACCCAGCCCACTGCCACTACAACGGGCATCTGAGAAAGACACTTCACAATGATTCTCTATAACCAAGAAACTCATACAGTCTTTGCCACTTGAAACCACCCAGAGCTGAAACTAAGTGTAAATAAATTATAAATGTTAAAGTCACATCTTCAAGGAGGAGAATTTTTTTAAACCCAATTGAATCAAAATCTAATTTTAAAATAATTAGAAGAAATAGCCTACACAAATGAGAAGGAACCATAAAAACAATTCTGGAAACATAAAAAACATTTGAGTTGTTCTATGACAACTCAAAAAAATCAATCACACTGACTCTCCAGCAGTGGATCCAAATCAAGATGAAATCTTTGAAATACCAGATAAAGAGTTCAAAAAGTTGATTATTATGTTAATCAAGGAGACACAAGAGAAAGTTGAAAACCAACATAAAATACCAGATAAATAATTCAGAAAAGTTGATTATTAAGTTAACATAAAGTTGAAAACCAACATAATTTTTTTAATTCAGGACATGAATGAAAACTTTTCTAAAGAGACGGATATTTTAAAGGAAAGCCAATCAGAACTTCTATGAAAGACTACACATTTCAGCAACTACAAAATGCAGTGAAAAGCTTTTAAAATAGATTAGACCAAGCAGAAGAAAGAATTTCAGAACTCAAAAACAAGGCTTTCAAATTAACCCAATCAGCACAGCAAAAGTAAACAGAAAAGAATTAAAAGAAGAAGGAAAGTCTCAAGAAATATGTGGATTATATAAAATGGCCAAACATAAGAATTGTAGATATTCCTGAGGGAGAAAAAAGTAGCAAAAATTTCAAAAGCCTATTTGAGGAAAATTTCCAGGGAGGAAAACTTCCCTGCACTTGCTAGTGACATAGACATCCAAATATAAGAAGGTCAAAGAACTCCTGAGAGACTTATCGCAAAAACAAAACATCACTAAGGCATTTACTCATCAGGCTATCTAAAGTCAACATGAAGGAAAAAATTCTAAGAGCAGTAAAATAAAAGCATCAGGTAACCTATAACAGAAAACCAATCAAACTAACTGCAGACTTCTCAGCAGAAACCTTATAAGCCAGATGGAATTGGGGTCCTATCTTTAGTCTCCTGAACAGAATGACTGTTGGTCAAGAATTTTGTGTCCAGCAAAACTCTTTCTTTTTTTTCTATTTTTCTTTTATTTTTATTATACTTTAAGTTTTAGGGTACATGTGCACATTGTGCAGGTTAGTTACATATGTATACATGTGCCATGCTGGTGCACTGCACCCACTAACTCGTCATCTAGCATTAGGTATATCTCCCAATGCTATCCCTCCCCCCTCCCCCCACCCCACCACAGTCCCCAGAGTGTGATATTCCCCTTCCTGTGTCCATGTGATCTCATTGTTCAATTCCCACTTATGAGTGAGAATATGCAGTGTTTGGTTTTTTTCTTCCTGCGATAGTTTACTGAGAATGATGATTTCCAATTTCATCCATGTCCCTACAAAGGACATGAACTCATCATTTTTTATGGCTGCATAGTATTCCATGGTGTATATGTGCCACATTTCCTTAATCCAGTCTATTGTTGTTGGACATTTGGGTTGGTTCCAAGTCTTTGCTATTGTGAATAATGCCACAATAAACATACGTGTGCATGTGTCTTTATAGCAGCATGATATATAGTCATTTGGGTATGTACCCAGTAATGGGATGGCTGGGTCAAATGGTATTTCTAGTTCTAGATCCCTGAGGAAACGCCACACTGACTTCCACAATGGTTGAACTAGTTTACAGTCCCACCAACAGTGTAAAAGTGTTCCTATTTCTCCACATCCTCTCCAGCACCTGTTGTTTCCTGACATTTTAATGATTGCCATTCTAACTGGTGTGAGATGGTAGCTCATTGTGGTTTTGATTTGCATTTCTCTGATGGCCAGTGATGATGAGCATTTTTTCATGTGTCTGTTGGCTGCATAAATGTCTTCTTTTGGGAAGTGTCTGTTCATATCCTTTGCCCACTTTTTGATGGGGTTGTTTGTTTTTCTCTTGTTAATTTGTTTGAGTTCATTGTAGATTCTGGATATTAGCCCTTTGTCAGATGAGTAGGTTGCGAAAATTTTCTCCCATTTTGTAGGTTGCCTGTTCACTCTGATGGTAGTTTCTTTTGCTGTGCAGAAGCTCTTTAGTTTAATTAGATCCCATTTGTCAATTTTGTCTTTTGTTGCCATTGCTTTTGGTGTTTTGGACATGAAGTCTTTGCCCATGCCTATGTCCTGAATGGTAATGCCTAGGTTTTCTTCTAGGGTTTTTATGGTTTTAGGTCTAACGTTTAAATCTTTAATCCATCTTGAATTGATTTTTGTATAAGGTGTAAGGAAGGGATCCAGTTTCAGCTTCCTACATATGGCTAGCCAGTTTTCCCAGCACCATTTATTAAATAGGGAATCCTTTCCCCATTGCTTGTTTTTCTCAGGTTTGTCAAAGATCAGATAGTTGTAGGTATGCGGCATTATTTCTGAGGGCTCTGTTCTGTTCCATTGATCTATATCTCTGTTTTGGTACCAGTACCATGCTGTTTTGGTTACTGTAGCCTTGTAGTATAGTTTGAAGTCAGGTAGTGTGATGCCTCCAGCTTTGTTCTTTTGGCTTAGGATTGACTTGGCAATCCGGGCTCTTTTTTGGTTCCATATGAACTTTAAAGTAGCTTTTTCCAATTCTGTGAGGAAAGTCATTGGTAGCTTGATGGGGATGGCATTGAATCTGCCAAGGTAAATTACCTTGGGCAGTATGGCCATTCTCACAATATTGATTCTTCCTACCCATGAGCATGGAATGTCTCAGCCCAAAATCTCCTTAAGCTGATAAGCAACTTCAGCAAAGTCTCAGGATACAAAATCAATGTACAAAAATCACAAGCATTCTTATACACCAACAACAGACAAACAGAGAGCCAAATCATGAGTGAACTCCCATTCACAATTGCTTCAAAGAGAATAAAATACCTAGAAATCCAACTTACAAGGGATGTGAAGGACCTCTTCAAGGAGAAGTACAAACCACTGCTCAAGGAAATAAAAGAGGATACAAACAAATGGAAGAACATTCCATGCTCATGGGTAGGAAAACTCTTTCATAGATAAAGGAGAAATAGTTTTTCTCAGACAAGTAAATGGTGAAGGAATTTGTCAATACTAAACCAGCTCTATGAGAAATGCTAAGTAGAATACTAAATCTTGAAACAAGTTGTTGTTACTCACCAGAATAAATACTCCTGAAAGCATAAAATTCACAGGGCTTATAAAACAATAACAATATGAAGAAAACAAAGTCACTAAGTAACAATCAATATGATGAATAGAACAGCACCTCACATCTCAATGTTTAATGTAAATGGTCTAAATGCTCCACTTTAAAAAGATGCACACTGACAGAAAGGATTTTAAAATTTTACAAGCCAAATAGATACCTGCTATCTTCAGAAGACGTACCTCACATGTAAGGATTCTTATAGATTCAAGCTAATTGGGTGAAAAAAGACATTTCTTGCAAATGGAATCCAAAAGCAAGCAGGAGTAGCTATTCTTAAAACAAATAAAATAGACTTTAGAGCAACAATATTAAAAAAAGACAAAGAAGGTCATTATGTAATTAAAATAGGATAAATTCAACAAGAAGATATAACATGTCTAAATTTATATGCACCGAACTCTAGAGCTCACAGATTCATAAGGCAATTCCTACCAGGTCTAAAAAAGAAAATACATAGTAACACAATAATAGTGGGAGTCATCAACACTCCTCTAACAGCACTAGAGAGATCATCAAAGCAGAAAGTCAACAAAGAAACACTAGACTTAAATTGCAGTCTAGAAAAAATGAGCCTAACAGATACTTACAGAACATTCTACCCAAGAACTGCAGAATATACATTCTTCTCATCAGCACATGGAAGATTCTCCAAGATAGATTATATGATAGGTCACCAAATAAGTTCAATAAATTTTTAAAAATCAAAATCATATTAAGTTTCTTGTCAGACCACGGTAAAATAAAACTAGGAATCAATTCCAAAAGGAACCCTCAAAACTATACAAATACACAGAAATTAAACAATCTACTCCTGAATGATTTTTGGGTTAACAATGATATTAAGGTGGAAATTTAAAAAATTTTTGAAATGAATAACAACAATGACACAAGTTATCAAAACCTCTGGGATACAGCAAAAGCAAAGCTAAGAGGAAAGTTTATAGTGCAAAATGCCAACATCAATAATTCTGAAAGATCACAAATTGACAGCCTAACAATACATCTGAAGGAACCAGAGAAATAAGAAAAAACCATACCTAAAACTAGCAGAAGAAAAGGAATAATAAAGATCAGAGCAGAAATAAATAAAATTGAAACAAAAAAAATCCAAAGGACCAATGAAACAAAAAATAGCTCCTTCGAAAAGATAAAATTGTTAGAACACTAGGTAGATTAAAACCAAGATAAGAAGAGAGAAGATCCAAATAAGACTAATTATAAATGAAAATGGAGATATTACAACTGATACTACAGATATACAAAAGATCATTTGGGACTACTGTGAAGAGCTCTATGCACACAAACTAGAAAATTTAGGGGAAATGAATGAATTCCTGGAAACATACAACCCCCGCTAGCTTGAATCAGGAAGAACTAGAAATCCTGAAGAGGCCAATAAGAAGCAGTGAGATTTAATCAGTAATTTAGAAAAACAACAACAACAACAACAACAAAAACCAAAACACTGCAAACAAACAAAAACAGTCCAAGGCCAAATGAATTCACAGCCAAATTCTAGCAGACATCCAAAGAATTGGTACTAATTCGATTGAATCTATTCCAAAAGATTGAGAAGAAGAGAATCCTCCCTAATACATTCTACAAGCCCAGTATCACCCTGGTACCAAAGCAAAGGAAAGACTTAACAAAAAAGAGAAAACTACAGACCAAATCTCTGATGAATATAGATGCAAAAATGCTCAACGAAATAGTAGCAAACCAAATCCAACAGTGCATCAAAAAAATAATCCACTATATTCACATGGGTTTCACTTTAGGGATGCAGAGATGGTTTAACAAATTCAAGGGAATAAATGTGATTCATCAGATAAACAGAATTTTTTAAAATAAATATATGATCATTTCTATAGATGCAGAAAAAGCAGTCAGTAAAATCCAGCATGACTTTATGATAAAAACCCTCAACAAACTAGACATAGAAGAAACATACCTCTAAATAATTAAAGCTGTATATTCCAAACCCATAGCCAACATCATACTGAATGAGAAAAAGTTCAAAGTATTTCCCCTATTAACTGAAATAAGACAAGGATGCTGACTTTTATCCCTTCTATTCAACATAGTACAGGAAATCCTAGCCAGAGCAATCAGACAAGAGAAATAAAGGGCATTCGATTTGTAAAACATGGAGTCAAATTATCTTTGTTTGCCAATGATATGATCTTATATCTAGAAAGCCCTAAAGACTCTTCAAAAAGACTCCTAGATCTGATAAATGAATTCAGCAAAATCTCATTACAAGACCAGTGTGCATAAATCAGTATCACTGCTATACATCAACAACAACCAAGCTGAGAATCAAATAAAAAACTCAATCCCTTTTACAGTAGCTACAAAAAGATAAAATATGCTAGAACATACTTAACCAAGGAGGTTTAGTATCTCTACAAGAAAAATAAAACACAGCTGAAAGAAATTGTAGATGACAAAAGCAAATGGAAATACATTCTTTGCTCATGGGTTAGAAGAATCAATATCATGAAAATGACCATACACTCCAAAGCAATCTACAGATTCAATGCAATTTCTATCAAATTACCAACACTATTTTTTCCAGAATTAGAAAAATCAATCCTAAAATTCACATGGAACCAAAAAATAGCCCAGATAGTCAAAGCAACCTAAACAGAACAAATCTGGAGGCATCATATTACCTAACTTGAAATTTTACTACAAGGCTAACGTAACCAAATCAGCATGGTACTGGTATAAAAGTAGATCAATGGAACATAATAGAGATCTCAGAAATAAAGCCAAATACTTAAAACCAACTGATATTTGATAAAACATACAAAAACATAAATCGGGGAAAGGACATTCTCTTCAATAACGGGTGCTAGAAAAATTGCATAGTCACATGTAGAAGAAAGACAGTGGATCTCTGTCTCTCACTAGATACAAAAATTAACTTTACCTTGACTAAAGACCTAAAGCTAAGACCTGAAACCATAAAAGATCTAGAAGAGTACCTAGGAAAAACTCTTCTGGACACCAGCATAGGCAAAGAATTTATAACTAAGACCCCTAAAAGCAAATCCAACAAAACAAAAATAATGAATAGGACTCAAACTAAAAAGCTTCTTCACAGCAAAATAAATAATCATTACAGTAAACAGACAACTTAAAAACTGAAATGTGGACAAAAGACATGAATAGATATTTCTCAAAAAATATACAAATGGTCAAAAACATATGAATAAATGCTCAACATCACTAATTGTCAAGGAAATGCAAATTAAAACCACAATGTATACCACCTTACCCGAGCCAGAATAACCATTATTAAAAAGTCAAAAAAAAATCCCCAAAAGATGCTCGGGTGGACGTGGTGAAAGAGGAACACTTATATGCTGCTGGTGGAAATACACATTAGTACAACCTCTATGGAAAAGAGTATGGAGATTTCTCAAAGCTAAAAGTAGATCTACCATTTGACCCAGGAATCCCACTACTGGGTATCTACCCAAAAGAAAAGGAATGAATATATCAAAGAGATGTCTGTGTGCATATGTTTATTGCAGCACAATTCACAATTGCAAAGATATGCAGTCAACCTAAATGTCCATTAACTGATGAGTGGATAAAGAAAATGTGATGTATGTATATCATGGAATACTACTCAGCCATAAAAAGAATGGAATAATGTATTTTGTGGCAACTTGGTTGGAACTAGAGGCCATTATTCTAAGTGAAGTAACTCAGGAATTGAAAACGAGATACTGCAGGTTCTCTCTTATAAGTGGGAGCTAAGCTATGGGTATGCAAAGGCATACCAAGTGGTGTAATAGACATCGAAGGCTTAAAAGGGGTGAGGGGGTAAAGAATGAAAAACTACCTATTGAGTACAATATGCACTATTCAGATAATGGGTGCACTAATATCCTAGACTTCACCATTATACAATTCATCCATGTAACTGAGAACCACTTTTACCCCTAAAGATTACCCTCACCAGGCGGTAATGAGGCAACCCTCTTCTTCCTCTGCCAAAGCAGTTTCAGAAAAAGCCAACTAAAGCAGAAATGTGATCCAGAATTTTAAATATGATCCATATCTTTTAACATAATAACCAAAATGTCTCCATTTCATTCAAACATCACTTGTCATATCAAGAACCAGGAAGATCTCAAACTGAATAAAAAAATACATTTAATAGATGACAGAGATGTTAGAATTATCTTACAAAGATTTCAAAGTAGCCATCATAAAAATGAATGAACAATCATAAACATCCTTGAACAAATGAAAAAATATCACCTATTTCAAAATTGGTTGAAGAGAAGATTTGGAATGTTCCCAACAAAAAGAAATGATAAATGTTTGAGATAATCGATATTCAAATTACCTAGATTTTATTATACATTGTATGCTCATATCAAGATAGCACATGTACCCCATTAATATGTACAATTATGTAGCCATAAAAATTAAAAATAAAAATAAGCAAAGGGGAAGAATGTCGCCAAACAATAATAAAAAAATAGAATGTTACAGCAAAGAAATCAAAGAAGAATGAAATAGAAATGTTAGAACTAAAAATATTAACCAATAAAATAATAATTTAAAAAGTCAACATATGGGCTCAATAGCTGAACAGAGGAGACAGAGAAAAGAACCAGTCCATTGAAAAATAATACAAATAGAAATTACACAATGTAAACAACAGGGATAAAATAGACTTTAAAGAAAACAAAAACAAAACACAACCTCAGAAATGTATGAGACTATAATGCAACCCCAAACATGATAAGCCCAAAGGAATCCACATGAAATCACACCATAGACAAACTTCTGAAAATTAAAAACAAATGTTTAAAGCAGTCAGAAATAAATATCACATTCTCTATGGAAAAAAGAACGTTCAGATGACACTGGATCTCTCATCAGAAACCAGGGAAGCCAGCAAAAATTACAATAGTTTTGAAGTGCTGAAAGAAAAAATTTTCTCAACTCAGGATCCTATATCCGGTAACAAATACTCTTCAGAAATAAAGGAGAAATCAAGAAATTCTCGGAGATGAAGGAAAAATAAAATAATTTGACACCAGCAGACCTACATTAAAAGAATGGCTATCTTGGTTGAAGTATCAACAATGCAAAAACTTGTATTATTTACTCTGTGGCCTGAAATATTATTGAAGGCTTTGCTATGGATAAAAACAAAACCAAGTGATAAAAACAATACCTCTAAGTCTGTAATATTCTGCCAAAGTAAAGATCATACTTTAGAGTTATAGTGGTAGGAGCTGAAATCTCCACTTTGATGGTCTCTTTCAAATTGGATAGATCATGGTATTTTAAAAGTCACACGTCAGTTTGCATTTATAATCCATTCATAATCTGATGGCATGTACTGCCCAAGAAAATACTACTGATTCTTCTGTAATACTTGATGTAAGAACTTCTTTTGTAATTTAACTGAGCTATAACTTGACAAATTAGGTTTGTGACTATTTAGGGAAATAAATTAATAACTAGATTAATAAAAGGAGAAGAACCAAATAAATATAATCAGAAATGAAAAATGTGACTTTACAGGTGATCTCAAAGAAATACAAAAAATCCTCAGAGACTATTATGAACAGCTGTATGCACACAAACTGTAAAAACTAAAAGAAATTGATAGATTCCTGGAAATTCACCCTCCCAAGAACTGGGAAGAAATTAAAATCCTGAACAGACCAATAATCAGTTCTGAAATTGAATCAGTAATAAAAAGCCTACCAACCAAAAATAAAGGCCTAGAGCAGATGGATTCACAGCTGAATTCTACCAGACATACAAAAAACAGCTAGTACTAATCCTACTGAAATTATTCCAAAATTTGAGAAGGGATTCTCTAGCTTATTCTTTGAAGCCAGCATCATTCTGATACCAAAACATGACAGAGACACAACAACAAAAAAAAAAAAAAAAGAAAAATATCAGGCCAATATCCCCAATGAACAGAGATGCAAAATTTTCTCAATGAAATACTAGTAAACTGAATCTAACAGCACATCAAAAAGTTAATTTACGGTGATCAAGTAGGCTTTATTCCTGGGATGCAATGTTGGTTTAACATAGGCAAATCAATACATGTGATTCACCACATAAATAGAATTACCAACAAAAACCACATCATTATCTCAATAGGCAAAGAAATAGCCTTTGATACAGTTGAACATTCCTTCGTGCTGAAAACCCTCAAGAAATTAGGCATCAATAGAACATATCTCTAAATAATAAGAGCTATTTATGACAAACCCATAGCCAACATCATAGCAATTAGGTGAAAGCTGGAAGCATTCCCCTTGAGAAGTGAAATAAGACAAGGATGCCCACACTCACCATTCCTATTCAGTATAGTAATGGAGATCCTAGCCAAAGTAATCAGGTAAGACAAAGAAATAAAAGACATCCAAATAGAGAGGAAGTCTAACTCACTCTTGGCAGACAACATGACTCTGCTTAGAAAACCCCATAGATTCTGCCAGAAGGCTTCTAGAACTGATAAATGACCTTAGTAAAGTTTCAGAGTATAAAATCTATGTGTAAAAATCAGTAGCATTTCTATACACCAATAATGTCCAAGCTCAGGACGAAATTATGAACACAGTGTCACTTACAAAAGCTACAAAAAGAATAAAATACCTAGGAATACAGCTTACTAAGGACGTTAAAGAACCTTGTAAAGAGAATTACAAAACAATGCTGAGAGAAATCAGAGACAATGCAAACACATGGAAAAATATTCTTCCTATTCCATGGATAGGAAGAATCAGAATTGTTAAAATGACCATACTGCCAAAAGCAACTTACATATTAGATGCTATTCCTATCAAAGTACCAATACATTTTTCACAGAATTAGAAAAAGTTATTCTAAAATTCATATGGAATCAAAAAGGAAACTGAATCCCCAAAGCAAGCCTAAGCAAAAAGAACAAAGCCAGAGGCATTACACTCCCTGACTTAAAACTATACTACAAGGCTGCAGTAACCAAAAGAGCATGATTCAGGTACAAAAACAGGCAGACTGATAGAACAGGTTAGAGAACCCTGAAATAAAGCCGCAAACCTACAACCTCCTGTCCTTTAGCAGAGTTGACGATAACAAGCAATGGGGAAGGGACCCTCTAGTCAATAAATGGTGCTGGGATCACTGGCTAGCCATATGCAAAAGATTGAAACTGAACCCCTTCCTTTCACCATATACCCAAATTAACTCAAGATGGATTAAAAACTTAAAAGTAAGAACTAAAACCATAAAAACCCTAGAAGAAAACTTAGGAAATACCATTCTGGACATGGGCCTTTGCAAAGAATTTATGACTAAGTTCCCAAAAGCAATTGCAACAAAAACAAAAATTGACAAGAAGGACCTAATTAACTTAAAGAGCTTTTGCACAATAAAAGAAACTATCAATAGAATAAACAGACAACCTTCCGAATGGGAGAAAATATTAGCAAACTGTGCATCTGACAAAGGTCTATTATCCAGAATCTGTAAGGAACTTAAATCAGTAAGCAAAAATGTATTAATTGCATTTAAAAGTGGGCAAAGGACAAGAAGCGACACTTCTCAAAAAAAGACATACATGTGGCCAACAAATACATGAAAAAATGTTCATTATGACTAATCACTAGGGAAATTAAATTTCAAACTATGAGATACTATCTCACATCAGTCAGAATAGCTATTATTAAAAAGTTAAGAAACAACAGATGCTGTTTAACCTGCAGAGAAAAGGGAACGCTTATACACTGCTGGTAGGAATATAAGTTAGTTCAGCCACTGTGGAAAGCAGTGTGGAGATTTCTCAAAGAACTTGAAACAGAGCTATCATTTGACCCAACAATTCCGCTATTGGATATACACCCAAAGGAAAATAAATCATTCTACCAAAAAGATGCATGCACTCATATATTCATCACAATGCTATTCTCAATAGCAAAGACATGGCATCAACCAAGATGTCCATTGACAGTGGACCAGATAAAGAAATTGTGGTACATATAGACCACGGAATACTGCACAGCCATAAAAAAGAATGAAATCATGTTCTTTGCAGCAACATGAAATGTAGCTGGAGATCATTATCCTAAGCAAACTAGTGCAGGAACAGACAACCAAATTCCACATGTTTCGCTTATAATTGGAAGCTCAACATTGAATATAAATGGACACAAAGATAGGAACAAAGACTCTGGAGACTGCTTCATTGGGGAGGGTGGTGGGGGGGCATGGATTGGAAGGCTACCTGTTATGTACTATGCTCACTACCTTGGTGATGGGCTCATTCATACATCAAGCCTTAGTGACACGCAATTTGCCCATGTAACAAGCCTGTATGTGTAACCACTAAACCTAGAATAAAGTAGAAACCAATAGTAATAATAATTAAAAAACCAGCTGGGATGTTTATAAAATTCAGGTTCCTGGGCACCACCCCAGACTTAATTGAATCAGAATCTTAGGTGAGATGACACTAAAACTGTATTCTTAGCAAGCTCCCCAGTGATTATTATCCATGCTGAAGATTGAGATTCACATCATTGGATTGTACAAGATATCTTTATTAATGCCACCATCTGTGGGCGAAGTGGGAGTGACTTCTCTCATCAATGGACACACTGCTTTGTGCTCGGTTTCCTCCCATACCTCTCTGTCTTTTCTAATGGAATTCCTTTGCATGCAGCAGCCTAGCACCTCTTACTAGACCATGTGTCCAGCTGAACTTTACTTAACAGCCAACCACACAGTTATTTTCACAACAATATTTTCAGGCTGTGTATTAAGCCTATTTCACAGCTGTGATCACAGGTATTAAAGAACAGATATATTGATTTGCGGGGCACCCATTTTTCATTGTATTTGATGTCCTTGTCCATAAGGCGGAATGGCAAGAGGCTTAGAAATCTAACCATGTACCGGTTATGTTGTATTTGCTTTGAGCCTATATCCTCATTGAAAACAGCTGCTGAACTCAGAGTTATTATGAAGACTCCTGGAGAGAAAGCAGAATGGAATAAATGGGAAGAGCACAGGCTTTGGAGTTTAGAGAGAGCTGGTGAGAATGCCATCTCTGTCTCCCACCAGCTGTAGGATATGGGGCAAGTTATTTTACCTCTCTAAGCTTCATCTTCAAAATGAGACTAATAATAGTCCCTTGACCAGCATTGTCAAGATTAATTGAAATGATCCAGATACATGGTGAGTGCTCAAAAAATTGCAATTATCATTTTCAGTTTGGGGAAAGAACTAGGCACAGTGCCAGGGATGCAAGGCATTTTTTCCTCTTATAATTTAAATCTTCTGAGCAGACTTATCAGCTGTGCAGCTGCAAAGTGAATTTTAAAGGTACACAGACATGGGAGCAATTCCTGCCCTAGTATTTCTTACCTCTGTGACTTTGGCACAAGTTGTTTAAATTTTTGAGCCTCATTTTTTGTTTGTTAAATAAAGGAAATAGTAGTTATATTTACCTCACAGAACTAGCATAAGACTCTAAAGTAGTATAGCTCACCTTTTTCTCTCCCCTCCTCCCATGCCTCTCTTCCCAAGAAAAGAGATACTGGCTAGGACGGTGCATGGGTTTACAGTCAAATTCTGGTTAATGAAGTTGCTATTCAATTTGTCATTAAATCATGATTGCATTTTTTCAAATAATATAGCTAGAAGACTCCAGTCCTCTCAACTTAGATCAAGATGTGTTATTTGTTATGTAACCAGTTTACCATTTTTTCTAGGTTCTTGAATAGACAATCACACCCATAGTTAAGTGGCTTCTTGGGACATCCAACCCATACAAGATGGCCAACATTGAAAGAATGGATGCAGTTAATATAGACTCCAGCTGAATCTGGAATGTAGACTAAGAATCCTCTTTTGAGCATAGGCTATGGCATGAGCATCCTTGCGCCCATACGGTGCATGTCTGTCTTTAGAGAGGAAAACTGTAGTAAAAAACTGTTACACTTACAGGAAGCTCAAAGTAATTATGGAAAATTATGTTTCCTAAGTGTTTTGTACTTTAATACTCAGATTACAGCTTGTTTGAGGTAGCAACATTTAAAGAGGGGGAAAAAAAACAACCTTTGTTTAGATCCCTTTTCAATATGTTTTCTTTTCAAATGAATCAGGAAATATTTTTGAATAACAGATATGTGATTTACAACTCAACCAAAAAGAAATTATTCACATGTAAAGAACGTTATTTCCTAGTTTTTTCTTATTCTAATTTCTTTTTAAATTATCTTATTTTTGCTTTTTTCATTGGTACTTTTGATTCCATTTCTCCCTAATATTTCAGTGAGCTATTATTTCTTTACAAAAACATGGTAGAACCTTTGCTCACCTTTCACATCTTCCTGGATTTTTCGGTGATAATTGAACAAAACATGGTAGTAATTATTACATTATTGCTTTCTTCTTGCCTGTGCCATTTATTGTCATTGTTTTTCCTTTTTTCTTCATTTCTTCCCTGCCTCCACTGCACCCTGGATTATCAGATTATCACCCTACTATGATGGCATTTCTGAGTTAAATTACCCTTAGTAAGACAGCAAATGGGTAGAAATTAAAATGAATATATTAATACTAATTTCATCTATGTCAACTATCTGCACAGTCTTGTAAGCAGACATGACAGCCTTTTGAGTAAATTATTGCTGTTTGAAAAGGATCACAGATAATCTTGGTAACCTCAACACACTTTCAAATTCCTGAAATGGCATTTATTTCAATTGTGTTTTAGGTGTACATTAAACATTTTTACTATTTATCTGTAAAGTACATCAGTAGTACAGCTTTTCAAAGGATGATGATATTCTCTGCATATTGCTGATAGTGATCCAATGCCCAAAGGCATGCTAAAAAAAGTAACATGAATTAGAAAATAATAGTGTTGTCCATTGCTAAAAAATTGTTTTGGTTATATAGAAGAATATAATTAATGCCTAATTCATTATAAGTAAGAAATATTCTAAGATACTAAATGACTAACCAGTTTTCTTTTAATTGAAAGCAGGGGGTATTAAATAGAAAGGGCATTTTTATTTCTGCTCATATTCATCTTGCTGAAAATTGTGGATTCTGGGAAGGCAAAAATGAATAGGCAATTCAATAGAATAAGCCATAAAGAAGAATTTCTCATATGTATTTGTTATATAATGATTTTGTTGAACTTCAGTAAAATTTTGTGAAGCACTTTGTGTGAAACACTTAGAATTTTTCCTATAATCCTGGAGTGTTACAGTTATTAATTTTAAACAGAAAATGCTATCTCTTTTCTCATTAATGGGAGGAGACAGCTGTGTTACCTGAAGCTATGGGCTGCGAGCAACGCTGGTAGTCAATCACATCATTCATAATATGTTGGGATTGTGCTTCTGGCATTTGCTTATTCAGAAATAATGCATATCATTAGAATTTTTCACTGTGATTGCATTTTTAGTTGATATATTCGGCTAGGCCTAACACTGAAATACAGTTGTCCAGAACATCAGTGGTTCTCCAAATTTTGAGAAAAATATATCACACTTTAGTGAACTAGGAGGTTTATATTTCATGTGAACCTGAGCCACAGAAAATAATTCTGTTTTCTTTAAACAATGTCAAGATATAAGCCATTTCCCCTAGATGCACTGTTTCCATTACTCTACCTAGGGATGTAGTATTAGTCCTGTGCACAGACACTTGTAATCAGAGCCCCAGCATTCCATTTGTCATTAGGGGAAGCACAAGGAAAACTGTACAATTTGGACTCTGAACATCTGATAACCAGATGGCAGGTTAGCCTCAATGTAGTGCAAATATTGTCTGTTTGCAAGACTGATATTTGCACACACGTCTTTGGCAGATGATGGTAAAGCATTGCACAGAAGAAGCATGTGTCCTGAGTCACACAGCACACAGAAGGAAACATCTTCCTCAAGTCTATTTTCTCTCCTCTCTTTGCAAAGACTGATGGATTCTTTTAAATACAAAGATATTTTGAGAAAGGTTTTGAAAGTTAAATGTGGAGATAAGTGGCCTCCAATCTGTGAAGTTTTCTTTATCTTTTTTCCTCCCCAGTTAAAATTCAAACTTAGAATTTCTCACTCATCTAGGTTATTTTGGTTTATTTCATGTTTTTTTTTTTTTTTTTTTTGAGTCCTGGCCTAAATGCAATTAGCCGCACAGAACGTGATTATCAATCATATTCAAGTCCCTCAGCATAAGGTGTATGCATAGATAGGTAGATGTAGAGATAGACATATAGTTTGTCTAGGTATGTATGCCTGTTTGTGTGTATATGTTTGCTTAGATTCATATTCAGATTTTTTTTTTTTCTTTAAGACAGAGTCTCCTCTGTCAACCAGGCTGGAGTGCAGTGGTGCGATCTTGGCTCACTGTAACGTCCGCCTCCCGGGTTTAAGCGATTCTCCTGCTTCAGCCTCCCTAGTAGATGGGATTACAGGCACGTGCCACCACACTCAGCTATTTTTTGTATTTTTAGTAGAGACGGGGTTTCACCTTGTTGGCTAGGCTGGTCTTGAACTCCTGACCTCAAGTGATCCACCTGCCTCAACCCCTCAAAGTGCTGAGATTACAGGCATAAGCCACCGCTCCTGGCCTCATATCTGGATTTTTTTCATACTCTGCTCATGGGAGACTGTGTAGCACAATGAAAAGATGTCTGTAAGTTTTGGAATCTCTGGAGGCAAATATGTATAGTGGTTAAGAACATGGACTCTAAAATCAAAATTGCCTCATAAATATGCACAACTAGTATGAATACACACTAATTAATTGTTTAATTTCTTTTAAAAAAAAGCCTCAGTGATTCTATACAAATTAATCATCTGCACTGTGCCTCGGCAGCTTCATCTGTGACGTGACGATGACATCGGGTCATTATAGATTTATCTCATTTAACTGCATAACAAGGTTGTTATGGGTCATTACAGACTTATCTCATTGTTAACAAGGTCGCTATGGGGTTAAATGAGATAAATCTATAATGACCCTATTATCTATAAAGTTCTTATGAGAGGGACTCTTGTATGATAAATACTGTATAAATGTTACTTTTCTTTTTGTTCATTAGTCTGCCATATGTATACTACCTTGAACCCAAAAGACTTAGGGTGATAATTTTAAAACACTGAATAAATACGTGTTTTCTTGAACTGGGCTTAGTTATGAGTCAGAGGTCCATAACTGCTCAGCCATGTGCCTTTGAGTAAGCCACTTAACTCTTCTAAGCCAAATTCCTCATCCATGAAATGGGGCAGTAATTGCTGCCCTGTTTTCCTCACAGGATTATTATGTAGACCAAGTGAAACAATTTATATGAAAGTATGGGTTTAGCTTGAAATGCAACACAGATCGTTGTAATGCTATTTTTTAATCTCCAAAAGGGAATGCGATAACCAATTCAGGCTTTCACTTGTTCTGGTCTAGCAGGCATGATAATACACCTACACATATGACTATATTAAAGGTAGAAACTGCTAATGCATCAGAAAGTTCCAGAACAAATGCTTCGATACAACTTAAAATATAATGAAATTGTTTCTCCTTCTAGAAATAATGGAAAGAGAATAAATACACACTAGTCAAGCCTTAGTATATGCTTTGAAGTAATTTTTAAAATTGTTAGTTATCTTGATTACTGTCTTGCTTAAATAATATGTTTCATCTGGAGCCAGATCAAATTAACTGGGAACATGTACCAAAACCTATAAGAATCTCAGCACTTTGACAGATTTTATTTCTTGGTGTATTAGGAGAACTTCAGAACATTTTTCTGAGAGCTCCTTGCTCAAAACTGTTTTCATCTTAGGAAATTAAAAATGTATGCTCACAGACATTTCACTCAAGGCATTTTGTTCAGCTAGTAAATATTGTTTTTTTCTTCTTTCTTTCAGAGGATAAAGGATATGTCTCATCAGTTTATGTGGTTTAAAAAACATTTCCATCAGATAATATAAAATTTTGTCTAGAATTCAAGTGGGATGTCTTTATTTTTTAATTTTTTTTTTTTACTTTTGCTCCATCTGAGACCTGTGTGAAATCAAGTGGTTTTTAAAAGTCAAGTTAGCTGGTTTATTCTGATGTGTTTGGTCTTTAAAAATTCATATTTTGTCGGCTGGGTGCCGTGGCTCACACCTGTAATCCCAGCACTTTGGGAGGCCGAGGTGGGCGGATCACGAGGTCAAGAGATCAAGACCGTCTTGGCCAACATGATGAAACCCCGACTCTACTAAAAATAAAAAAATTTAGCTGAGTGTGGTGGCACGTGCCTGTAATCCCATCTACTGGGAAGGCTGAAGTAGGAGAATCGCTTGAACCCGGGAGGCAGAGGTTGCAGTGAGCTGAGATTGCACCACTGCACTCCAGCCTGGGTGACAGAGCGAGACTCTGTCAAAAAAAAAAAAAAAAACCAAATCATATTTTTGAAAGGTATAAGGAAAACTAGCATCTATTGCCTTTAAGATTTTCTGTGGGATTTAGGTCTCAGGGGTAATGTGGAGAGACACTGAACCCACATAGAGCTAAAACTTCCAACCGAAGTATCCTTAAAAGGGTCCATTGGACTGCTTTGGTAACATCTCTCCTGTCTATACCAGAATGACTTCTCTTACACCTCATTTTGGAAAGGCAAGAGATGAGAGTCATTCTTAATGGCTGCACAGATATGTGTTAGACCAAAGAAAGGTGTGTGGCTCAGAGGTTGCAGACAACTTCCCTATGCTCACTCTCCTTTCATAGTATTGCCCTTCAAAAGAAAGAAAACATTTAACAAATATCTACCTATATTATTTTTATTAGTAATGGCTCTGCCATTTGGATCAACTCTTTGAATACTGTTTTATTACTGAAATGACTTTTACACCACCCACTCCTGATATTGCTGATAATATCTTACTGAGGTACTTTCAGATATCACATCAAGCATGGGTGATTTGTAGCCATAAACAATTGTCAGTGTAGATAATAGCTGACTGTACAAGCTGATATATTTGAGGTCTCAAAGCCATCATGTTTAATATCCAGAAGTGCATTCTCTGGGACCCAACAGGATGCTAATACCTACCATCAAAGTTCATGTTCTGAGAATAATAATGTCTTATTATAATTTTTGAATAAATATGTCCTGCTTATTAATTAAAATTGTTCTGTGCACAAAACATGTTAGTACTGTTTTCTTCCAGCTAATGAGTCATAGTACCGAGATGATTACTTTTGAGATTAATTATTTTTAAATATTGCAAAGTATACCTGTTGCATATTATGCTCCATCTAGAGGATTCTGTTATATTTGAGTAAATTTTAGATAAAGTCCATAAAAGAATACAATACTCTTTTTACATGGGCCATTATCTCTTATTAACCTTGATAATGTTTGTCCCAATGAAAGAAAATAGAGGAGGGTAAGGAAGACTAAATTGCAAAGCAAAAGGCTGGCGCAGCTAAGAAATATTGGCTGAATATTTTCCATTTGTCCCTCCACATCCCCTTTCTCTCCTCCTATGGTCTTAGGAGAACATCGATGGGGCAGACTCCTTTGTTCTCTGGCTTCTGGTTGGGTAAGGCTAATGAGAGGCACTAGGAGGTGATTAGAGGCCAGGAGCAAAATGATGTCTAGCTTTTATTCTCTAGCTTCTTCCTGACAAAGCCACAGTTTATCAGAGGGCATGTTCCTTTCCAAGGCCACAGCCCCTGCAGATCCTTTGCTATAGTCAGAGTACTTTCTGGATTTCAGTTACTTCTCTCTTCCTCCTCCTCATTCCTTTAGGATGTAGAGATAGGATGCAAAGGCTTTCTCTGCTGCCAGCCCTGGCAGACTTCGCTTCCCAGGTTGGTTTCCTTTGTCATTCTGCCCCATGTATGTAAATTGTCCTGTTATCAGTTTCTCTTTGTTTACTATTCCTAGTATTCCATGCGTTTCTGCTAACATCTGATTTGGTACGAGCAGAAGAGTGCAAAGAAGATACCAGAGTTGCAGCCAGCATTGCTGGATTTGAACTTTGGTTCTATTGCTCCCTAGCTTTGTGACAGCAGGCAAACCCCTTACCCTTCTTGGACTGCAGTCTCTTTAACTGTGCAATGGAAGGTGGTGAACCCAATTCTGACCTCTAAAAATGTTATGTTCTGTATGCAGCTCAGGAAGTAGAAGTGGCCACCCCCAAGATATATCCTTTATAAATTATTCAATCATTTCCAGAAGGGGGAGTGAAATAAAGACACCCTAGGGGTATTGGTATCAGAACTTAGTTAATGTCATCCATGAACTTAAGGGATATAACTCATACATTGAAATTGCCTTATTTTCATATTTCTCTAGTGTTTTCTCATTTTGGATATAAATGTTATCAAAGTAGAGATAGAATGCTTGTCAGTTCTGTTGAAGGGACACTGTCTACAATCAGGTTGGACTCTAATTGATTTTCAATGAAGCCCTCTCAGCTACTACTTCAGTTAGGTACCAGTTTGGCTATAATAGATGATTTTTTAAGGTCCTTAATAGATTTCTATTTGAAAAAAATGTCAAGCATCACTTCTTGGCTAATATCTTCTTTATGCTCTCTTTTGTCTGTTCTTCTGTTAGAAGCTACCTACTACCTGCTTTTTCTTGATTGTCTTGTTGCAAGGTGAAGGAAAACTGAGAGAAGCAAATGAAAGTAAAGGCATAGTAATTACTGTAAATGTGAAGTATACATGTTTGAACACAATCTCTATATTTTAGTGTAGTTGTTCCAATGGATGGCTCTGCAACTGTGTCAGTTATAACATTTTCAGGACCCAGAGTAGTCAGAAGAGCAAATGAAGTTTATTGTTGTAACTTGGAGAACTGCTGTGCTGGGGCACTGAGTCTCTGAGCTGGAAAAAATCATCAACCAAGATGGATGGATGCCAGCTCAGAGATGAGGAGGGTAAAGATTGAACATGGTTGAGTGGCAATGACCTGAAAGAGGGATGTGTGAAAACAATATCTTAGTACAATGGCAGGATGATAAATTTGTTTTTAGTGAAGCCCTTCGCTGTTAAGGGAAATGAAATTTTCCTCTCTCTCTCGTTTATTTTTATTTTATTTTTTCCCCGAGACAGAGACTTGCTCTGTCACGCAGGCTAGAGTGCAGAGATGCAATAATGATTCACCGCAGTCTCTACTTCCTGGGCTTAAATGATCCTCCTGCTTCAGCCTCCTGAATAGCTAGGACTACAGGCATATACCACCATGCCCAGCTAATTATCTTATTTTTCACAGAGACAGGGTCTCACTATGTTGCCCAGGCTGGTCTTAAACTCCTGGGCTCAAGCAATTCTCCTGCCTTGACCCCCAAATTGCTGGAATTACATCTGTGATCCACCTCGCCAGGCCAGGGAAATGAAGTCTCGATAGACTATTGGAGCTCTTAGTTTCTGGAGAATGTATAATATACAGAAACATCATCTCTTTCTCCATAGGCTCCCATGCCATCCTCTGTCATTGCACCCTCCACTGATTAGTCTAATCATATGATTCCTCGCCTGTGTCTGTCAACTGCCTGTGAGTTCCCTTTTCATAATATTGAGTGATAGTGATATTGAAGAATGAACTTTAGACTTCAAAAGCCACCTAAACCCCTCCCCACTCCTCCCTCCCTCCCTCCCCCTTCCCCTCCTCCTCCCTCCCTCCCTCCCTTCCTTCCTTCTTTCTCCTTCCCCTCCCATCCCTCTTTCTCCCTACCCCCTCCCCTTCCCTTTGTCCCTTTTCTCCCACTTCCTCTCTCTCCCCCTCCCCCTACCATCCTCTTCTCCCTGCTCCCTGCTTGCTCTTGCCCTCACCCTAGCCCACTCCCTCCCACCTCTCCACCTCTCTTTTTCTCTCCCTCTCTTTGTGTTTTACAAATTCAGAAAAGTAGTAAAGCTGAAATCTGTGATGTTTCTGTAGCTTAAAGTTATTTGCTAATATCCACATTCAGTGACAACTTCTAGCAGTTTATTTCAAATCTCAGCTTGGGAAAGAAATTCACCTTGGTTTCTCTTTTGACATTTTTGCATGATTAGCCAGACTCCTACTCAGGAGTCACAGGAACCTAGTAGCAGGGGTTGCCTCTTGGAGCATGAAGAGGACAAGGAGACAGCGATGGGAAGGAGATTCACATTGTACTGCATATACTTGGTTCTGTTATTATTTTTCTTACCATGTGTCAACTAGTCAAAAACATTTTCATTCAACTCAAAAATAAATACGCCCACTCAATTCATGAAAATTGCTTTTGCGTTTGATTTTGAATTGTTTGAATACTTCAGACGTGATTATTTCAATTATGTAAGCTAAGCTGCATTTCAATCTGGGCACAGACTTATCATCAAAATGTTCCTGTTGAGAAGAACCAGTTTCTCTTCTTTAAATTTCAAGCAGTTTTATATTTATTGTCATGATCTAGGACACTAGTGATAATCATCCCTGATTCCTCTCTTTGCCACTCCCCCATCAGTCACCAAATCCTGGGGATTTGAATATGTGCAACTCGTGTCTTTCTTCATTTCTCCAAGTCCTATCACTGTTCCATTTTGGGACTTCATTATCTCTTGGAGAGAATACTGAAACATTCATTTAATGCCTGCAGGCTCTACTCTTAGTTACCAGTCCTCCACATTGCAGCCAAAGCTAACTTTTAAAAACAGCCCCGATTATGTTTTCCTCCCACTGAAAGTCAGTAAATAAAATTTAGTGTTTCCCACTCTCCACAGAACAATGTCTATGAATCCCTTAGCGTTCTGGTTTCAACCTACTCGTCCTGACCTCGGGATTTCTTTCAACATTTATTTACCTCATTTCCTTTTTTTCTTTTCAGTGGCTGCTAATATGTCAGATACAGTACTAGGTGCTGGGATATAATGAAAAGCAACACCAGATAGATCTCCTTTTCTCCTAATGCTTTCTGCCCATGTGGGAAAGGGAGCAAACAATCAAATAATGAAAATGTTTATTCACAAGGAGAGATCAGTGCAATGAGAGGAAGGAGCTCAGAGCTCGGAAAGCCTATACCTGAGAGACCTGACATATTCTTGGGGCTCTGAAAAACTTTCCTGAGTTTATGTTGCTAAAACAGAGATCTGGAGAATGAATTGCAGCAACCTCAGGCGCGACTCCATGCTAGCTGCAACAGGCAACCTGCCATCCTTCAACCTGCTGTGAGTTTTCCTCACCCTCTGCCTCAGGTTTTCCCTACTTCATTTGATGTTCGGTAAAAGTCTGTTTAATTATATTTCCCCTATCCTTCCCTTTATGGAATATTAATTAAGATCCGTCTCACTTACTTCTAAGTGCAGCTTCCCTGACATTGCTAATGGCCTCTCTTCTTGAGCCCCATGGCCCTCATCTCTCAGTTCCCACATCATTTTATATAAATTAGCTATTACTTGGCATCTATCTCATTGTTACCCACACATTTTACTTATTTCTCTCTCCATCTCTTATGTATCCTTTGTATTCCCAGAACGTAAAATGGTGCTAGAACAGTAAAAACTCAGTGTCTCCATTGGATCAAGTAGTACCTAACAGCAAATTGGTGAAGTGATTGTTTTATAGGTGCTGTCAGTTTTATTGGCTTTAGATAATAAATATTTACAGATTGTGTCTTTCTTTTTTACAGTGTCATTACTCCAAGAAGCTCCTGGTATAAGGAAGTGAAATATTTCAATTATTGTGTTATGACTCAGTAATTTGAAACTTGGAATGCATTTTCCCAAAGGGAAGGAAGGTAGAATGGTATTTTTCGTTCCTGTATATGCATACGAAAGGCAGAGCTGCCCAGTGGAAATAGCCAAAGATACATAGGTTCTAATGCTATTTCTGACTTTTACTGGCTTTATGACTTGAACAAGTGCCTTAACTGAAGAGCAACTCATTTCTTTCACTTGAAAAAATAAAATACAAATAACCCTTCCCCCACTAATTTATTGTAAACGTCGAATAAGTAGCATCCATAAATTGCCTAGCTCAAATAATTCAAGCTCAGTATTATATGTTAGTTCTCTTCCTTGTCCCTTCCTCTCCTTTTATGTCCTTCAAGGAAAAGGCACTTTTGGTAACTTTGTCAGGATATGATAGCATAAGTAGGTTACTGAGAATGAAAGAGTCCCTGCTTTTCAAGTCCCCTCAAAATCAGAAAGAGAAGACCTCAGCATTCACATGTGACTCACTTGTTGACTCACTTAACAAATGATCTAGCACTCCTTATATGCCAACCAGTAGTTAAGCAATGGGGCAATCAAATCCCAATGGCATCATCACTTTCTATTTGCAGAGAGGCTTGGAGAAGCTAGGGGAAGAGAATTGTAATCTGGATGAAGCGGGCCCATGAGGTGAACAGGGAAGAGTAGCCATCTAGACCATAGCCCTGCTGAAACCTGTATGACACTGAAGCCTTTCCTGGTAGTCTGGCCATTGTACATCTGCTCATTATGGGTCCTGGCTAGAGGCAAGGTCTGTAGTATGTCACAAGCACAGCAATAAGGACTTTGCTCATCATTTAACTCTGCTTTTCAGTTCTGGAAATATGAACATAGCACCAAGTAGACAACTTTTGGCGAAGTCTTTTCCTTATTATAAGCGCATAAAACTGTATCAATTATTCCTATAAAGGAGAGTATTGTGAACCCAAAATATCTGCGACAGGTCTCAGTCAATGGAGAAAGTTTGTTTTGCCAAGGTTAAGGAGGTGCCCTTGACACAGCCTCAGGAGGTCCTGACAACATGTGCCCAAGGTGGTGGAGGTACAGTTTGGTTTAATACATTTTCGGGAGACATGAGACGTCAATCAATATATATATAAGATGTACATTGGTTTGGTCTGGAAAAGTGGGATAACTCAAAGTGGGGAGGTGGCTTCCATGTCATAGGTAGATAAGAGACATTCTTTTGAGTTTCTGATTATCCTTTCACTGAATACACAATTTATAGGAATAGTCACTTATGTCTTAGTCTGGCTTTGTGAAACAATAGGGCAAAGGAAGCAATCAGATGTGCATTTGTCTCATTTGAGCAGGGGGATGACTTAGTTCTGTCTGTCCTTTGTCCACAAGGAATTTCCTTGTGGGCAAATTGTGAGAGGGGTATGTAGACCTTTTATCTTTGTAACTATCTTATGTAGGAATAGAATGGGAGGAGGGTTTGCCCAGCATGGTTCCCAGCTTGACTTTTCTCTTTGGTTTAGTGATTTTGGGGGCCCCAAGATTTATTTTTCTTTCTCATATGAAACAACTAGCAAAGAGATTATGTAATTATATCCTTAAAAAATCTTTTTTTCTGTAATGGAACAACTTTTTCTTTTAATCTTTTTAAGTGAATTGCAAAATGACAGCATATTTTCAGCAAAGAAAACCAAATCAGGATTTGGTATGCCTGTATTCATAGAGAAAAAGAAGCCTTTGGTAAAAAGAATTACTTTTAATTCTTCTGTAATTTGCAAAATAAAGGAGAAATGGCTATTTCATTTGATTTGTTTCTCTTTTCGTAAAACAGTGCTCCAATCTGAAACAGCTGTGGTGACTAGTGTATGTATGACTGATGTTTATTAATGATAGAGATTTGAAAGAAAAAAGCAGTGGTTATTCTATACTGCATTATTTAATTATTAACTTTGCAATTACAAAGATATTACAGTCTATAGAACACTAAGGGAAGTTGAGTGCTATGTGGTCACCTGCTGTTCTTTGGCAGTGACAGTTCTACACTGACACATAAAAAGCAATAGGAATTGATGATGTATTCATGAAGCCATCCTCCCTTAAAATGTGTGGGTCAAGCTTATATTACATATTTTCAAGAAAAAATATTTTAATGTTCCTGAAATGCAATAAAAGTGATCATTAATAGGCGTTATGCTATGTTGGAGTTAGGATGAACTATAATTGGTTTTATTGAACAAATAGTGTAAAGATATTTCCAGTGAAATGCTTTAAACTTCTTAGAACAAAATATTTATATACTTAAAAGTATTATTTTATAAAATAATAAATATAGTTATTAGACTATTTTACAATCAATAAACTAAAAGAGATCCTAAAATTACCTTTGATCGGTACATATTAGCATAATCCAATGACAACCACAAAAATAAAACTGAGTATATTCTATGCTCAGACCACTAGGCAAGGCTCTTATCTACCTGACATCACTTAATGTAGTCTTAAATATTGAGTAATCGAGGATAGTAAAATTGCTTGTGCTTTTGGTGGCTTTCTTTTAAAATTTTCCTCAATGATTGTATTATAGGCTCTCAAAGAGTAAAGGATAGAGGAGGACTTAGCATTACTTAAAGGAGATAAACGTGCTGCTGGAAAAGTAAAGCTGGACTTGGGAGTTAGAAATCTCACCTGGGCTATCTGCTTAGGTGTGTGAACATCAGCCAGTTGGCTTAACCTATCTGAGCTCAGTTTCTTCTTTTTGAAATGAGGGTAATAATGTTTACATTTATATGATTAAAATAAGGATTAAAGAGAATGTAAATAAAAGAAATTTGTCAGTTACCTTATATATGAAAACAAAGTCAAGCTGTTAGCTGAAGTTTTCCTTGAACAATGAGATTTCAGTAAAATTGACCTGTTCTAGCACCAGCATTCTGTGAGATGCACAATGTCCTATGTCTTTGCTAATATGTATGCACGTGTGTATAAATTTTTACAAAACTCCAGGCCTTAGGTTTTCATAGTAATTTCTGACTCCTAGTTCTATTCATTGAACTTCTAATCATACTTAGCTGTTACCTCTCACCTGTTATCTTCTCTCTTCTCTGAGCCATCTCATATGTGGTACTCGATCCCTTATCTTTGATCTCCCCCTCACAAACCATCGTCACGATGTATATTGCCAACCTGACTAAAGGTTATTGACGATATAGAGCAATTCAAATCATGTAGGATAATGTGAAATTTAAGATCATGCAAACAACAAAAAAATGGGTGTAAAAATCCCTATTCTCATAAATCCTATGGTCACTCTCATGCTAAAGATTTCTCAAAAGTTTCCATTAGGTAAAGTTTTTAAAGCCCTGCAGCATTTTCCTTTGCTTATTTAGTCTGTTCATCCAGGTCCACAATCTCCTTGCTTCCTGTTTTGAACGTCTCCTCTCATCAGAGTCCTTTAACTTCCTCTCTTGTGATACTGAGTATCATCCAACCCTGGTCTCATCTTTGCAAACTCTAATTCTCCTTTATTCCCCTGGTTAGATCCTTCTTACCCAATCACTTTACATAGAACTTGGTTTTATTGTGTACTAGCCAAGTGATGTTGGGCAAGTTTATTAATGTATCCGATAAAAATGTGAAAAATAGTCCTGCGATATGTCTTTCCTGTGAGCATTAATTAAGACAATATATGTAAGGTACTAAGTATAGTGTCTGGCAGACGGTAAACATTTAATAATAATTGTTAGATGTAACAAATTCACAAATACAGTTTTTCCAGTATGTTTTGCCCATTGTCTTGCCCTCTCAGTACATTTGTGCATTGTATGTCAAAGGAACAAAAAGAATTTTAAAGATGAAGTACATTGATAAATTTCAGGATTCTACTCCTCTTGATTTTAGATAAAAAGATAAAATTCCTGTAAAACTCTGTTTTATAACTTGTTAATGTTTAACTTGTAGTGATGTTACTGGTATTTTCTTTTTCTTGAGTTTAAAGTTTTTATTTTTATTTTTTTAAAGAGTCACCTTGTCTTAGTTTGGGCTGTTATAACAAATTACCTTAGGCTGGCTGGCTTAAACAACAAAAATTTATTTCCCACAGTTCTACAGGCTGGGAAGTTTAAGATCAAGGTGTTGGTAGATCCAATGTCTCAAGAGGGTCCACTTACTAGTTTACAAATGGCTGTGCTCTTGCTAGTTTCTCACATGGCCGAGAACAGAGAGTCAGAGAGAGAGGGAGAGAGAGAGAGAGCAGGCAAGCTCTCTCATTTCTTTTTTTATAGACGCACGAATCCTATTTATGAGGGCTCCAACCTCATGCCCTTTCAAAGGCCCCACCTCCAAATACTATCACATTAGGGATTAGACTTCAACATATGAATTTTGGAGGACACATTCAGTTCATACCACACTCCATTATAGATCAAGACCGAGAATATAATGAAGTTTTTGGAATAATGAATTCATAAACTAATATCCATTTAGCTTTGCAAATAGGCTAGGACATAAAGCTGTAGATTCCAAAATGATAAAAGTACAAAAAAGTCATGATAAAACAATAGCAATGGTGTAGCTGTGAACTCTTGATACCTGTGTTGCAACACCTTCTGCAATAACCATACATTGCAAGATACAGAGACAAATTTTCTTACTCGTTTAGCTTTGGTATCAGTGGAATAATAGCTACTAAAGTATTTATTGTACAACTATTATGAATCAAGTGCTTTGTAGGCAATTCAATTATGACAACAGTGCCATGAGGTAGGTTACTGTTTTACAGATAAGAAAACCAAGACTCAAAAAGTTATAAAATTCGCTCACGTTTCCATCTCCAAATTCAAAAACTGAATAATCTGACTACAAAACCCAAAATCTTCCTGCTGTGTTTTGCTTAGAAGATGGAACATAAGGAGTTTTTATTATGACCAGCTTAATAAAAAGTAGAAATATTAAGGAGTAATTCTCATTGTTGAGTTTAAACTTTTAACAAAGATGAAAAGCATATTATGGCTTTTTTCTCTAACCACCATTTCTGAGAAATCCCTGTGAGTCATGCAATCCCATCCTCTCTCCATTCTTCCCACATGTCTTTATTTCGTGCCTACTGTGTGTTGAGCGCCAGATTAAGCACTAGGACACAATGATGAACAGAAATAGATTATGATGTAGAAGTGGAGACAGACACTTCCCAAATATTATTTCAGTGAAAGTAAAATTTCATAAGAGAAACACTAAAAATGAATTACTATGTAGTATTATAAGAGCTTAAAAGGGGGTGGTGTGGGATGGAGAGATGTTCATTTGGTCAAGAGGGTAGAAGAGGATCACTGAGGAATTGGTGGTTTAAATTGTGCTCTAAAAGATGAGTACATGCTAACCCAGTAAATGAGGAAAGAACATTTCAGGCCCAGAGATGAGCATGTATAAAAGTCTGTCGCGATACCCGAGTGGGGGGGTGCATGGTGGCATAAGAAACTGAAAGAAACTCATTGTTGTACGCCAAATTCTCCATGAAGCAGAATCTCAGCTGCTAATTGGAGTTGGGTGTGGGGGGTGTTCCTGTGTATTGTAGGATGTTTAGCAGCATCCCTGACCTCTGCTTACTAGATGCTAAAGGCAAATACCCAACCCAGAGTTGATACAATTTAAAAAAGCTGCAAACATTGCAAAATGTCCTCTGGAAGGAGGCAATGTTGTGCCTCATTGAGAACAAGTGAGGAAAAAAATGGTGTAGGTTAGGGTGGGAGGGGTGGGAAAAACCAGATTATGCCTGGCCTTGTAGCCATGTCAAGTCCTTTTGTCCTTATTTTTAAGAAAGGGAGCAAGAAGACCAGATTTGTGTTAAAAGTATCAGAGTGACTGCAGAATAGAAACAGAGTGGAGAAGGGTCTGATTGGCTGCAAGGAGAAGAATAGCTAGAAGGAGATGATTTGTATAGGTAATAACTAATATTTGTAGGGAGGTTCTGGTGCAAAGGAAAAATGAAAATACATATGAGAGATATTTGGGTTGGATATAAGAACCTGAAGGAAAAGGAGTTGTCACAGATGAATCCTTAGTTTTGCTCACATAGATAGATGATGATGCCATTTACTGATTTATGGAACAGATGTGAAGAGTGAAGACCATGTTGTTTTTTAGTGACTTTTCTAAAATTAGGGTGAAATATAAAAAGACATTTGGATTTGGATCAGCAGCTCCAAGAGAGACTGATAGAATTATTTAGTGAGATTTGAATAGATACTAATTAAAACTGTGAATGTGAAATTGGATGTTTTCTCTACCCTGAAAGAGGTTTTAGTCATAACCAGTAATTTCCCCCACAGCAGTTTCAACTCCTTTTCAGACTCTTGCTGACAGGTGTACCATAAACATTGATGAATTTGTCATATATTTAAAATATTTATCTATCTTATTCCAATAATGAAATAGACACAAATCAGTACACACAAACATACTTGTGCACACCCACAAGGTGCGAAAAATAATGAAGTAGAAACCATCAATATCAGGGCATTTTGGCCTTTATTTCCATGTAGGAATTTATGCAATATGTGATACCTAGTTATTATAAGACAAAAGTACTACTTAAATTTTTCATCTAGAGTGCTGCAGGCCATCAGTGAATCCCAGAAAAGTGTCAAAGATTTCCAATACCCAATATACCGCTTTAAAGAGTATAAGTTATTTTTTTCCATTTCCCCAAAAGAAAATGATAATATGAACAAAATCTTGGCAAGAGTAGGAAAGAAAGACATTTAAATTAAAACCATTATTCATATAGAAAGTAGAAGTGCTTTAGCTTTTTGTAAAAGATTGGAGTTGGCAACCGGAGAGATGGCTCTTACAAGCATAACTGAAGGCTTCATGTCTGACAGCAGGATCTGGGAGGTCAAGCCCAGAAACCTAGCTGCTTTGTCCAAATGTACCTGCAGCCTTTTCCAAATGATGGCATGTGCTTATCCATATCCCAGTTTTCCCCAGTGCTTATTCTCTCATTTTACACCTTCTATTCACAGTTCTCTGGCATTCCAGTATCACTGACCATGTCATTTTCAAGGGTAAGGAGTATGATTGTCCTTGAAGGTCATAATTATTTTAAATATATATACTGGAAATACCTCCACAGACTCAATTACTAGTGAACTGTTATATCTAATGACTATTTCTACAAGAATTTAATCACCAGAAATAAATGAAACATATAAAACCAACTCAAAATTGGTAACAGGAAAAAAGTGATGTAAAAAATATTTTTAATCAGAATCAGATAATAAGAATATTGTAAGGCTTAGTGTCTTATGAAAAAGAAAGACTAAGAACATTTCATGCATAATCAGGAAAAGGAGGAGCTCAACAATTCTGAAAACCAAGTAAGGAGATAAATATAGGAACTCCAGTTGTGGGAGTATACTTATGTGTGAGCAGCCAGAAATGACGAAGTCCTGTCTGTTACTTCACTTAGACATTGTGATCAATCAGATGGGATATTGAGAGAAACAAAAATCCTACCGTTGCAGAAAATTCCCTTGGAAATGGTAAAATTCACTCATTATTCTGTCTTTGTCATCATTTTAACAAACCCTCACTGAAGCATGCTTAATATATTCACAATGTTTTTGACCAGAGACTGAACATGGTATATACCAATTTTTGTGTTATCATATCAGAGCATGTATGGAATAGTTAATGATGACACCATTATCATCACCTTTGTGAATGATACATGGGAAATTGATAATGGTCATTTATTTATAGGAGTCATTTAGTCAACAACTCTATTGGGCCTTGTTTATGGTGTCACCTGTATTTCAGAGAACTTATAGAAAATTGATATGCTAGAAATAATGATGGATATTGTTTTTCCCCATTTTGTAGCATATGTGCCTTTTCCCAATATGCACACATAATAAGCACGTTGTTCAATTCAACAAAAAATAGAGAATGTATGTTCTTTTAGATGCTTAGTTCTGAATTGAGCAAGTCATGAAAGCAATGCTTAATAAGCACCTAGTAGCCACAAAGATATGACTATGAAAATGAAAAAAATTGCAGTTGTATTATTTTAAATGCTAACACTTTTTTACTTTTTAATAAAATTGTATATATTTAAGGTGTACAGCATGATATTTTGATATACATAATGAATTGATTACTACAGTCAAGTGAATTAACAGATCTTTCTCTTCAGATAGTTACCATTGGTTTTCCTGCTGGGAGCACCTGAAATCTATTCTCTCAGAAATTTTTGGTATAAAAGAGTATTATTAATTATAGTCATGCTGAAAGTTAGATCGCTAGACCTATTCATCTTATATAACTGCAACTTTGTACCCTTTGACCAATGTTCCTCTATTTCCCCCACCTTTCTGCCCCTGATAACCAGCTTTCTACTCTTTGGCTTCTATGTATTTGACATTTTTATATTTTACATATAAGTGGATCATGCAGTATTTTGCTTTCTGTATATGTCTTCATTCACTCAGCTTAATGTCCTCCAAGTTCATTCATGTTGTTGAAAATAGCAGAAGCTCCTTTATTAAGGCTAAATATTTCACTGTGTGTATATATATATGATATATGTACACATATATCATAATTTCCTTATATGCATTCACAGATACATAGGTTGTTTCCATATCTTGGCTGTTGTGAATAAAGTTGCAATAAACACAGGGGTACAGAAATCTCTTCGCGATACTGATTTCAATTTCTTTGGATATATACCAAAAGAGGGATTGCCGGATCATATGGTAGTTCTATTTTTAATTTTTTGATGAACTTCCATATTCTTTTCCATAATGGCTATACTGATTTCCATTCCCATTAACAGTGTGGAAGGGCTCAATTTTCTGCTCACCCTTGCCAACACTTATAATCTTTCATTTTTTGTATAATATTCATCCTTACAGGTGTGAGATATCATCTCATTGTGGTTCTGATTTGCATCTCCCTGATTATCAGTGTCGTTGAGCACCTTTCCATACACCTGGTGGCCACTTTTATGCCTTTTTGGGAAAATGTCTATTTGGTTGCTTATGCTTTTGCTTTTGTTTGTTTTTTATTTTTGCTGTGAGTTATGTGAATTCCTTGTATATTTTGGATATTAGCCCCTTATCAGATGCCTAGTTTGCAAAGATTTTTCTTTCATAGGTTGCATTTTCATTTTATTGCTCTTTTTTATTTCTGTGCAGAAGCTATTTAGTTAGATATAGTTCCACTTGTTTATTTGTGCTCTTGTTTGCTGTACTGTCCAAAAGTTATTTCCAGAGTCAGTGTCAGGGAGCTATCTTTAAGCTTCTTGATGTAATTTTTGCTATATTTGATGTTAAAGCCACCAAGAGAATGGAATATTAGCCTTTTGATTATGTTGATGGTGGACTAGGTAATTTGGACTAAACTTCTCATGAAGAGAACTAAAATAGCTGGAAAAAATATTGCTTGAAATATCACCTTAAAAGCATCAAAATGCTAACCGAACAGTGAAGCGGGCCTGGGCTAAGATCTAGGTTAAAATGGAAATCAGGAGGTAGTCCAGTCATTTTGGTCACTTTTGGCCTGAGGTACCAGATAAAATACGGAATGCACAGTTACACTTGAATTTCATGTAACAGTGATTATTTTTAAGTATTAAGTATGTCCCAAATATTGCATGAGACATTCTCATACTTACACTTATTTAAGGTTTATCTTAAGTGTAAACGTAACTGGGCATTCTGTTTTTTTAACATTTAGCAACCTTAATCTAATGGCATTTGCAGTTCTGGAAGAAGCAGTTGAGAGGATGAACAGAACTTTTGGCAACATCTCAAGAATTTGAAGCAAAAGTCTAAATAAGGAACTGCCAAAGGGAAGATCACCACAACTTTGTTTTGTTTTGTTTTTTGGCTGGGACCTTGAAGAACTACATGTAAGAATAAAAGTGAAGCAAAATGAAACCAGACTACGCTGACTAGAACCCCTTTTCAAGTCATTTGAGAAATCATGAAAATTTCCACACCCTGAACTTGGACTAAGACAGTCATGTGTTAATAACGCCCAGGACACCATGAAAATCCCTTAAATGGAATTATCATCCCAGATCTGAAATCATTTCTACAATTGTTATTTAACTAATATCCAACATATAATCAGAGAGCCAAGTATGCAGTAAAACTAAATTCATAGGAACAAAAAATAGCAGAGAAAAAATAACCAAAAAGTAGAAGAACAGGGACACCAGATATTAACAGTGTCAGTGAGAGACTGAAAAAAATGAAGAAAGGAGGAAGACAGGAAGGAAACAAGGAAGAAAGAAGGAAGAAGCCTATACTTATTCTGTTAATGAGATAAAAAGACAAAATATGGAAACGGTAATTTATAGAAAGTGATATACTACATTTACTACATTTTTTAAAAGGACCAAATAGAAATCCTAGAAGGGTAAAAATAGCTGAAAATGATAACTCAGTGAATGGGCTAAATAGAATATTATATACAGATAAACAGAGGACTGGGAAATAGGCTGCATGGTATTCTCCAGAAAAAAAATGCAAAGATACAAAGGACTGGAATGCAAAAGAAAGAGTAACAGCTATTAAAAATAGGAGAAGTTCTGGCATATTTGCCATTGGAATCTCTAGAAGGAGAAAAGAGAGAATTAGGCAAAAAGAATTATTTTTAAAAAAATTATGACTAAGATTTACCCCACACTGATAGTAGATAATAGATTTAAAGAGTCTAAAAAAATTTCAAGGTGGATAAATAAAAATGTATCCCTATTTTGACATATCACTGATATACTGTATAAAGCTAAATCAAAGATAAAAAATCTGTATTCAGGGGAAAAAAGGCAACTACTTATTAACAAAAACAATGGGAAGCTGAACTATGTTTTATAATATATTCAATCTGTTGAAAGAAAATAATTTCCAATTTATATTTACATATCTCAAGAAAATATTCTTCCAGATGGAGGACTAACAGTTTCAGAAAGAAAATAAGAAAACTCACCACCAGGAGACAAGCACAAAGGAAAATTGTGAAGTGTTTTCAGACAGAAGAAAAATGACTCTGTGTGGGAAAAAAATGAGGAGTAACAAAAAGTAGGTAAATGAGCAGTGATACAATAAAATAATAATAATGTTTTGCCAAATTTAAATTATAACTTCAATAAAATATATGACAAAAATAGCCTATAATTCAGCTTGGCAAAACATAGGATTAACTGATTGAAGGACCTTTTATTGTTCAAAAGGAGAGTAAAAGTATTATTCATCATGGCCAGGCGCAGTGGCTCACGCCTGTAATCCCAGCACTTTGGGAGGCTGAGGCAGGCGGATCACGAGGTCAGGAGATTGACACCATCCTGGCTCACAAGGTGAAACCCTGTCTCTACGAAAAATACAAAAAATTAGCCGGGTGTGGTGGCGGTCGCCTGTAGTCCCAGGTACTCGGGAGGCTGAAGCAGGAGAATGGTGTGAACCCAGGAGGCAGAGGCTGCAGCGAGCCAAGATGGGCGCCACTGCACTCCAGCCTGGGTGACAGAGCAAGACTCTGCCTCAGAAAAAAAAAAAAAAAAGAAAAGAAAAGTATTGTTCATCATTAGATCTTGGTGAATAATTCGTGTTGTCACTTCCAGGGTAATCACTGAAAAAAAAAAAAAGATATGCTTCATTTCCAAACTTACTGTGGAAAACAATGTACAACAATAACAATGATCAACAAAAAGGAAGCAAAAAATAAAATAAACATATATTTGGTAGGACAAATATAGAGTATAAAGTGTATGCCAACATGTTAAATTTGAATTCAGCCATGCCAGTAATTCCACCAAATATAAATGTATTAAAAAATGAGTCATATAGCAAAGTTTGTCAGACTCATTTTTTAAAAGATAAAAACCATACTACTTAAAAACTATATTTAAAACATGAGGATAAAGAATTTTCAAGATAAAAGGATTACAAAATATATACCATGCAAATATTAAGCATATTAAATACAGTATACTGCTAGTATAGAGAAAATAGAATTTAAGGCAGCAAAATAAATGAATAAATAACCAATATCAGAGAAAATAGACTTCATGCATAAAAACATATTAATGTCAAAGAAAATTGATTTTAGTGCAAAAAAATCACTCAGCATATTTTTAAAATACTTATCAACTATCAGAGAAAATAGATTTTTGAACAGAATTTTTTTAAACAAATATCAAAGAAAATAGGCTAAAGGGAAAAAATGAAAAATGTGGACAGAGAAGCTATATTAATATCAGAGAAGATAGACTTCAAGGAAAAAAATAATGAGGCTAGAAATAGTCACTTCATAAAGATAAAGGTTTAATTTTTCAGAGATATATAAAAAATTTTAGTGCACCTAAAGAGTCCTTTCAAAAAGAAAAATTATACTCCAACCTCTGAAATAAACATATATACAAAATCCCTAGAAAAAAATACAAAATATCGGAGTCTAGAACCATTACAAAATAGCAGTTTTACTTTTGGCATGGTGATGTAAGCTCACTAGAGACCATATGTCTCATGGATCAGAACTGAATATGCTGACAAAATGCAAAAATGACTACCTGACTTTAATTGGAAAAGCAGAAAAAGCATGTCAACTTTGGAGGAGAGTACAGACTTGGAGAAGCAATTTTACAGGGTTGATTTTCCTGTTGTGTGCATGTGTGTGTTTGAAATGCTGTCCTGTGGATTGCTCCCCAAAGTGGGCCCAGTTGTAAGGCATCATATAGATGGTGGTAATGGTCTCTTTGGCTAAAACTCCAATACAACTCTCATGTTTCTGTCTAGAGAACCAAAAAGAAAATCTCCAGAAGGCTGGAGAGTGAGGGGAAATCCCAGCATAGAGAAAGTCTGATAAGAAGATTCCCTAATCCCGGCCAAGAGTGGTGGCTCATGCCTGTAATTCCAGCACCTTGGGAGGCCAAGGCGGGTGGATCACGAGGTCAGGAGATGGAGACCGTCGTGGCTAACACGATGAAACCCCGTCTCTCCTAAAAATACAAAAAACTAGCCGGGCGTGGTGGCACATGCCTGTAATCCCAGCTGCTCGGGAGGCTGAGGCAGGAGAATCGCTTGAACCCAGGAGGTAGAGGTTGCAGTGAGCCAAGATCAGCGCCACTGCACTCCAGCCTGGGCGACAGAGCGAGACTCTGTCTCAGAAAAAAAAAAAAAAAAAAAAGGAAAAGAAAAGATTCCCTAATCCTGTGAATGAACCTGTACAATTTTCAGGATCACCATGAGCTATGCATGTACGGACAGCTCCAAAACAGTAAATCAAACCTACTGAGAACTAAACTGAAATTTAATCCCTATCATTCTCAGAAGGTAAAACAGAACTTACAAACGGAACTTGAGTTGAATGCCTACTAAAATAAAAATATCAACATTCTTCAGAGTATTACAAGATCCACATGTTACAAAGTATTTTATCAAACACACGCAAGACGTAATAACAAATTTGATAATTTATGAGACAATATCAAAAGGAATTACTAATGTAACAATACAAGAAACAAGAGAGTGACTGGAGCAGAAGTTGAGGAAATAGTGGCCTTAAATTTTTTTGAATTGATGGAAGTCTTAGGTTTATTGCATCAAGAAGCTCAGCAAACCCCAAACAGTATAACCAAAGAAAACCATAGACACATCATAAACCCCTAAAACTCTAAGATGAAGAAAAACCTTCAAAACAGCTAGAGAAAACTGATACGTATATTACTTACAGGAATGCAGTGATTTGAATAAGATTTTTCTGATGAGAATGTCTCATCAGAAAAAAATGAAGGTCAGAAGACAGGGAAACAACATTTTAAAGAATAGAACTGTCAAGCCATAATTTTATATCCACTAAAAATATCATTCAGGAAGGGATGTAAAATAAAAATTGAGAAAAATTATTACCTTCCAGATCTGCCCCGAACATTGGCTAACAAAAGGCTAAAGGAAAGGGAATGATGCCAAAGTGATATTTGGACCTTCCGTCATGTCTTGAGAACAATTGGAAAGGGTAAATATTAGAGTAATTGCAGAAAACAGTTATTTTTCTCTTTAAATTCACTTAATAAAGAAAAAATAATTATCTGGTGGGGTTTTCAATGTATATAAAAGCAATAAAGTATAACCTAAAATTCAATGGGGCAAAAGGATTTATAAAGTAGCAGCATTTCTACATTTTATATTAACTAATACAATATTAACTCTTAGTAAACCATGACAGCTTAGATATGCATATTGTAATCTCTAGAACAAACTGAAAAAAAAATCAGAGATTTATAAGCAGAAAATCAACAGATTAAAAAAAAGTCAGCCAGTAGACAGAAATTACAATGAGATAATAAAAATATTCAAATAATCAAAAAGAAAACAGAGAAGTGGGAATAGAGGAACAACAAAATAATAATAAAACGGTAGATCTAAAATTATCCACATTAGTAATTACAGTGAGTGCTAATGATGTAAACTAGTAGTTGGCAAACTTTCTCTTAGAGGGCCAAAGAGTAAATATTTTCATCTTGTAGGCCATATGGTGTCTGTCTCAGCTAATCACCTTCGCATGAAAGCAGTCATAGAAAATATGTAAATGAATGGTCACGGTTGTGTCCAGTTTAAAACGATTTTTGCTAAATTAGGTGGCTGGCCTGTGGGCCTATTTTGCATATCCCTTGGCTATGCATTCCAATTAAAGGATAGAGAATGCCAAAGTTGATAAAATAAAATAACATTTTACTATAAGCTACTTCAAGTATAAAGATACAGATCTATAAAGACAGACTGAAGGTAAGTAAAAAGAAAATGATATATCATGGAATCTGTAAACATAAGAAGGATTGAGGGGATAGTTTATCAGTTAAAGCAGACTTCAAGACAAAGTGTATAATGAGAGATTGTAAACATTTTATCATGATAAAATAGGCATTCATCAGGAAGACATAACATTTATAAAGGTATATGTGCCTAATCATAGGCCTCAATTAATGGAGCATAAATTGATAGAATTTAAGAGATAGACAATTTCATAATTGTAGTAAATTTAACACCTCTACGTCAGCAATAAATAGAACATTTAGACAAAAATCAATGAAGACATTAAAGATACGTCTTTATCTTATTAATATAATAAAGTAGTACATGCAACTGGAAAATATACATTCTTGCACATGTGCATAGTGTATAAACCAAATTAGATCCTATGCCAGGCCATAAATAAGTCTCAATAAATTAAAAAAGAATCATACAAGGTGTGCACTCTGACCACAACATAATTAAAGTAGAAATCAAAGTAGATATCTAAGAAAACACCCAATATCTATAAATTAAACAGTACACTTCTAAATAATTCATGAATTAAAACAAAATTACAAGATAATTAGAAAATGTTTTAAACTGAATGACATGGAAAATATAAAATATTACAATTTGTAGGAAAAGCTAAGGTAATGCTTAGCAGCAAATTCATAGCTTTAAATGCTTATATTAGAAAAGAAAAATCTAAAACTAAAGGCCTAAGATTTTGCCTTAACAAGGTGAAAGTAAGTTAGCAAGTAAGCAGGTAAAAGAAAACAGTGAAGACAAAAGTAGAAATCAATGAAATAGAAAACAGATGAGAAAGGGAACGGCTCACTTTGAAGAGGCCAACAAAACTGACAAAATTCTAACTATTCAGATCAATAATAAAAAGGATAATATCAGAAATAGAAAAGGGGTTATTACAAAAAATCTTATAGTGGTGATGGTTTCACTGGTTAATTCAATTAGACATTCAAAGAAGAAAGGCGGCCGGGCGTGGTGGCTCACGCCTGTAATCCCAGCACTTTGGTGGAGGCGGAGGCGGGCAGGTCACGAGGTCAGGAGATGGAGAGCATCCTGGCTAACAAGGTGAAACCCTATCTCTACTAAAAAATACAAAAAATTGGCTGGGCGTGGTGGCGGGCGCCTGTACTGTAGTCCCACCTACTTGGGAGGCTGAGGTAGGAGAATGGCGTCAACCCAGGAACCGGAGCTTGCAGTGAGCTGAAATTGCGCCACTGTGCTCCAGGCTGGGCAACACAGCAAGACTCCGTCTCAAAAAAAAAAAAAAAAAGGAAGAAAGGCAAGTCATATTTTAAGCCAGAATAATTTTAATAGCAAAACCTTTCCATTACAAAAATTACAGAGAAATATTCTTCATGAATATGAATGCAAAAAAATCCTGAATAAATATTAGCAAAAAAATCCAATAGTATATAAAAGGATAATATGTTATGACCAACTAGAAACATTTAAAAATGTATTATAAGAAAGATATATATTTTTCAGGAATGCAAAGTTGCTGTAAGACTCAAAACTCAATTGTTGTAATTGATTTTTAATTGATTTAATTAAACATATGAATTTACAAAATACTAAAATATTGGATGATCATTTGAATACATGCAGAAAAATATCTGACAAAATCAGAATTTTAGCCAATTAGGAATCAATGGAAAATGTTCACAGCTGATAAATGACATCTGACAAAAAAATCTATAACATCTAATGGAATAATGATACTTGAAAGCTTTCCTTTGGAATTGGAAATAAAATAAAGATGTTTACAATCACATTTTTCTATTGTCCTAGAGATTCTAATTGAGGATGAAATATGAGAAAAAGAACAGAAAGAGGAAGAATTGGAAATAATTTAATGTAGAGAAAATACAATGCAAAGATAAATTATAATACTTAATAAGTGAGTTAGCCAGTTTCTGGATACAGTGTCAGTATTTTAAAAAGTCAATTGCAATTCTATGTACTAGAAAAAAGATATAAGCAATGAAGTTTTATAAAATATAATATATTCAATAATATCAAAAATATCAAATACAGCCAGGCACGGTGTCTCACACCTGTAATCCCAGCACTTTGGGAGGCCGAGGTGGACGGATCACCTGAGGTTGGGAGTTTGAGACCAGCCTGACCAACATGGAGAAACCCCATCTCTACTAAAAATACAAAATGGGAGCCGGACATGGTGGCACATGCCTGTAATCCCAACTACTGGGGAGGCTGAGGCAGGAGAATCACTTGAACCTAGGAGGTGGAGGTTGTGGTGACCCAAGATTGCACCATTGCACTCCAGCCTGAGCAACAAGAGTGAAACTCCATCTTAAAAAAAAAAAAAGATCAGATACTAAGAAATGATGTAACAAAAAGTTATGCAAGACCTGTATGCAGAAAACCAAAAATCATAATTGAAAGAAACATGTGTGAAGACCGAAATCTATATCTGTATTTCTCAATCTATCTATGGTCATGTTTATGGATTGTAAGACCAAATATTTTAAAGCTTGCAAATAACCTTAGGCTGACCTATAAATTTAATGCAATACCAACCAAAATCTTTAAAATATTTATTTATGAACTTCACAAATTAATAAGAAGTTTCATATAGAAAAATCAGGCTGGGTGCAGTGGCTCATGCCTGTAATCCCAGCACTTTGGGAGGCCGAGGCGGGTGGATTACGAGGTCAGGAGATCGAGACCATCCTGGCTAACATGGTGAAACCCCGTCTCTACTAAAAATACAAAAAATTAACTGGGCGTGGTGGCGGGCGCCTGTAGTCCCAGCTACTTGGGAGGCTGAGGCAGGAGAATGGCGTCAACCCGGGAGGTGGAGCTTGCAGTGAGCCAAGAATGGGCCACTGGACTCCAGCCTGGGCAACAGAGCAGACTCTGTCTCAAAAAAAAAAAAAAAAAAAAAAAAAAAGAAAGAAAAATCAAAGGAACAAGAATAAGTTATATACTCATTTAAAAGATTAGGTTAATCATTAGTGCTGTCTATCCAATATTTTATTTTCTCCTCTTGGTTGAGGTGATGAGTGGTCGTGTGATGTGTTTTGTTAATGAAATGTGAAAGTGACATTTGTGACTCCTGGCTAGAAGATTTAAGAGCCAATAAATAATTCACCACACTCTATCTACTTCCTTCTGCTAAGGTAATTAGCAATATGTGCAAGAGAGTAGCTGTTCAATCAGTCTGGGCTCCAGAATTAGGAGAAATCAAGTATATTCTCCAGACAACCCAAAATGGACAACTAGAGAGAGCAAGAAAAACAAAACAAAAAGCTCTGTTGTTATAAGTCACTGCAATTTAAAATTCTTTGTTATTGCAGTATAATCTACTCTGACAAAAACAAAGTGTAACATGGAAGGAATTACTCCATGGGACATATCAAGTCTGATAAAAATAAAGTAATTAAGACCATGTCTATGGTTTGGCTGTGTCCCCACCCAAAATCTCATGTTGAATTGTAAAATTGTAATCCCCATGATCCCCATAATTTCCACGTGTCAAGAGTGGGACCAGGTAGAGGTAATTGTATCATGAGGGTGGCTTCCCCCATGCTGTCCTCATGATAGTGAGTGATTTCACAAGATCTGATGGTTTTATAAGCATCTGGCATTTCCCCTGCTTTCACTTACTCACATCTACCGCCTGATGCCTTGTGAAGAAGGTGCCTTGCTTCCCCTTCACCTTCCACCATATTTGTAAGTTTCTCGAGGCTTCCCCAACCATGCTAAACTGTGAGTCAATTAAGCCTCTTTCCTTTATAAATTACCCAGTCTTGGGCAGTTATTTATACCAGTATGAAAACAGACTGATAAAACCATGTTGTACTGAATCAAGGATAAACAAATGGAATAAAAATACAGAAATATACATTTATTATTATGATTATTATGATGATGATTTGATGCTACAAAAGTGGGGAAAATATATTCTTTTCAGTAAATGATGCTGTGACAATTACATGCATGTGAAAGTAAATGAAATTTGAGTTCTCCCTCATATCTTGCATGTAAACCAATTCCATGTGGATTAGTAACTTAAAAGTGAAAGCAAAAACATATGTTTTTAGAAGATAGTGTAGAATATCTTCATAAGCTTGGGATATGAAAAAGTTTTAATAGGAAATAAGAGTAGTAAACATAAAAATAAACAGGAGATAATTATACTGCATGAAAACTAAGGACCTGTGTTTATCAAAATACATCCATAAGAGAGTGAAAATATAAGCCTTCACATGGAAAAATATATTTGCAAAATACTTAACTGACAATGAGTTTATATCCAGAAGATAAATATATTATATTTAAATATATAATATATAATGTACATACATAATTTTATGTAGATATAAAACATATGTATATGTTTGTAGATATAGATATATAAAATATACAAAGACAGAAGCTAACCACTTGGGAATGGGCAAGTGACTTAAATATACTAATAACAAATGACAAAACCCAAATATCTAATGAACATATAGAAAACAGTCTAATCTCTTTAGTTATTGGTAACTCCGAATAAAAAACACAACTGTATTCTCTCCAGAATGGCTATAATTTAAAAGATTGACAATACCAAGTGGTGAAGATGTGAAATATCAAAAATACTCATATGTTGCTGGGAGACTACATCAGTATGGACACCTTAGAAACATGTTTAGCATTGTCTTCTGAAATGAAAAGTTAATACACTCTGTGACCCAACCATTCCACTCCCAGACACATAATCTGAAGACATTGATGCATATAGGAATGAGAAAATATTAATAGCAGCATTAATTGTAATTTCCTAGAAGCAATCCAAATGTTTGACAGTAGAATGGATTTGTGTTATATTTATATAATGAAAAAAGGAATAACAAAATCAATGATTTATAGCTACATATAGCAATCTGGATGAATCTCACAAGTGTAATATTGACTAAAATAAGCAAGAAATAAAGCTGCTGTTTTTGTAAATTTCAGAAAGAAATAAAATTATACTGTTTAGAAAGGGATGTTTATGCAGTAACATTAAAAAGAAAAATTAGCATATAAGGGTGTGTAATTTATGATAATATTCTTTTCCACAACTTGGTTATTGGTTATAATTATTTGTAAAGCTATACATTCTGTTTTATAGACTTTTAATTTTTGTTTTATTTAACCATATGAAAGCTTAAAAGAAGATAAAATATCCTACCCGTTCAACTTTAGTATTCCTTCTGCATATTTAAGATTCATACATAAGTGTATTTTGTTAAGTCACTGTGAGAGAGTTCTACTATAGGGTGATTAATTACAGGAACAACAGTCCTCATCTTTCATGATTTCTAACTAGAAGACAATGGTTTGTTACATAAATCTTTTCCCAAACCAGTAGAAGGACAGTAGAACACTGTTGGTTTATTTGGTCCTAGACACATTTAAAATAATGAAAAGTACACAATATGCATTATCTTTTCCATGAAATGCAAGAAAGTTCTTAGTATTATTTAACAACACAATCTGTAACATTTTACAAAGCTTTCTTCTGATAGCTTTTGTTTACTAGAGTGTGGGCTTAAGATAAAAACAAAACAAAACACAATTATCCTATAGATATAAATTGAGTGCTGACTTCATTTTTCCTGAGGTGGTAACTTATTTGCTCAAATGGTACGACTGGATGGTCATACAAGTTTAAGGCACAGAATAATCAAGAGATTTATTAATTTGAACCTAGGATATATTACTAAAAACACAGAAATTTCTTATATTTTCTGTTAAAGCAATCTCAGTCCACATTTATTAAAATACTCATCTAGCTTGGTTTTTGGGCTATATCCTCATCAAACGATGGTAATAGGAAATGAACCAAAGTGACATCTGTAGTCTCAGCAACTTAAAGTTTGCTTGCAATGATTAGTTTTCCTTTCCCAACCCTCTGAAATAAGGTCTTCTCAAGCTTTAGGATGCGTTCAACCATAAGTCTTCAGTTAAGACATCTTGCCTATATTGGAAGAGAAGGGATTTTATAGGTTAATAGGCTGCATGGTATAAGGTGGGAAAGGGTAATTTACTAGGAGGCTAATACATTTACTGGGAAATTGGCCATCCTGTATCTGTTATAGTTAGCAGATTAAAATATTTAATGCCCAAGGGACATAATAGCCGATGAAGCCTTGAGTCACATTACTGTGTGAAGTAAATTCTAAAATACTATTCAATCTTCTGCATTAACTTGTTTCAAAGGCTGAAGCAGTAAATAAAATTACTAATGGAGCTGGCAGATAGATAGGTCATCCATTTAGCTCAAAAGGAGATAGAATAAAATAAAGAAAAATGCTGAAGAACAAATATATATATATATATATACATATATATATATATACATCTCAAGAAGGATTAGCTAAATTCAGAAAAAGCATAATTTAGCAATTTTAATACATTCACCTATTTCACCATATACAGTGGGAGAAGAAACTTTAAAAAATTAACTCACAATGGTGAATTGGATGTTGTTACAAGCTATTCACAGCTTTCCTTATAATTGAAATAAGATTCAGAGATGAACAGAGGTTCTAATAGGAAAGATTTTGAATCAGCTCTAAGAGAGCTTCATTTTTTTCTACTATCTTTAGAAATGTAATTCATTAAAAAATACAAAAATTTTAAAGTAGAAATTTCTTGTAATTTCTCTACCAGAAATCATGATGAATAATATTTGGTGTATAACCTTTCAGCTTCTTCTGTGTAGGTAGTTGTCTCTATAAAATGTATCACATATATTTTTAATTTATTTTTTTCTTCAATTAAAATAACTTAAACCCCTTTCCATGTTATTAAATATTGTTTAATGTAATTTTTCATAGCTGCATAGCATTTTATTAAAAACCTGCATTCTGGGCGGGTGCAGTAGCTCACGCCTGTAATCCCAGCACTTTGGGAGGCTGAGGTGGGTGGATCACGAGGTCAGGAGTTTGAGACCAGCCTGGCCAAGATGGTGAAACCTGTCTCTTCTAAAAATACAAAAATTAGCCGGGCTCAGTGGCAGAGACCTGTAATCCCAGCTACTCGGGAGGCTGAGACAGGAGAATTGCTTGAACCTGGGAGGCAGGGATTGATTGCAGTGAGCTGAGATTGCACCATTGAACTCTAGCCTGGGCAACAGAGCAAGAAAAAACAAACAAACAAACAAAATTCTGCACTCTAATTTACTTAGTGGATATACATTTTGGTAATTTACTATATGGTGTTTATTTATTAAAAAATACTGTAGCCTTTTAAAGCTAAATTTCAATGTTTACCTTAGTTATTTCATTAGAATACATTTCTAAAAGTAGAATTTCTATTTTAAAGTCTGCAAATTTCAAGTTTTATTTTATTTTTTTAATGTATATATTTTTATTATACTTTAAGTTCTAGGGTACATGTGCACAACGTGCAGGCTTGTTACATATGTATACATGTGCCATGTTGGTGTGCTGCACCCATTAACTCATCATTTACATTAGGTATATCTCCTAATGCTATCCCTCCCCCCTCTCCCAACCTCACAACAGGCCCTGATGTGTGATGTTCCCCTTCCTGTGTCCAAGTGTTCTCATTGTTCAATTCCCACCTATGAGTGAGAACATGCGGTGTTTGGTTTTTTGTCCTTGTGATAGTTTGCTGAGAATGATGGTTTCCAGCTTCATCCATGTCCATACAAAGGACATGAACTCATCATTTTTATGGCTGCATTGTATTCCATGGTGTATATGTGCCACATTTTCTTAATCCAGTCTATCATTATTGGACATTTGGGTTGGTTCCAAGTCTTTGCTACTGTGAGTAGTGCCACAATAAACATATGTGTGGATGTGTCTTTACAGCAGCATGATTTATATTCCTTTGGGTATATACACAGTAATGGGATGGCTGGGTCAAATGGTATTTCTAGTTCTAGACCCCTGAGGAATCGCCACATTGTCTTCCACAATGGTTGAACTAGTTTACAGTCCCACCAACAGTGTAAAAGTGTTCCTATTTCTCCACATCCTCTCCAGCACCTGTTGTTTCCTGATTTTTTAATGATTGCCATTCTAACTGGTGTGAGATGGTATCTCATTGTGGTTTTGATTTGCATTTCTCTGATGGCCAGTGATGATGAGCATTTTTTCATGTGTCTTTTTGCTGCATAAATGTCTTCTTTTGAGAAGTGTCTGTTCATGTCCTTTGCCCATTTTTTGATGGGGTTGTTTGTTTTTTTCTTGTAAATTTGTTTGAGCTCTTTGTGGATTCTGGATATTAGCTCTTTGTCAGATAAGCAGATTGCAAAATTTTTCTCCCATTTTGTAGGTTGCCTGTTCACTCTGATGGTAGTTTCTTTTGCTGTGCAAAAGCTCTTTAGTTTATGCAAATTTCAAGTTTTAAATACGCATTGCAAAAACACTTTACAGACATATGGAAGTTTCCTAAATTAGTCTTTAACAGCTATTTAATAGTATAAATCTCTTACGTGTTGTAAAATTAGAATCCACTGAGTAGTAAGGGGAAGAATGAGGAGACTTCTCTCTTGGGGTAAGCGCATGTTTCACAATCTAAGAGTTTATCTATTAGAAAAAATAAATTTTGACTTTGTAGAATGTCAAGACCAGACAACTTTCAAGTTTTAGTATCATACAATATCTAAAGAAACATGCATTATAGAGAAAAGCTTGGATGATTTCTGTAGAACATTTTACCTAACAATACATTAAAATCCTTTAATAGGTTAGTAAAGGAATTGGTGAGAGATGCATTCAATATAGGAACTTTACTTCTTATACTGAGAAAGATTTTAATCATATATGGAAGTAGCTCAGATGAAGGGAAGAAATGGAAGGCTAATCAGGACTTTACTTGACAGAAAAAAAATTGTTGAGTTTCTAATACACGAATATTCTTGCAAATGATCCAGAAGAGAAAGTGCAGAATGAAAACACCAGGGAGATGCCAAATTGATGTAATTAAATTTGAGGAAGTATTTAGAGCTCTGGAAGACTGAGCAGAAATGAAACAAGTCAGATTCCTTTGGTATAAATACAATGTTGGCTTAAGAGAAAATAATTGAAGCCACACCTATACAATGATGAGATTTGAACAGGGGATAACAATAGGGAGGCACCTGAGCATCCCTGTAGATTCTCCATTGAAATCACCAAATTGATGCAGACAAATGGGCTAAAATAGTTGATTATTATTAACAGGTTTTTTCTTTTTGAGAGAAAAAAACTCAAAGCAGGTTATCAGATTCCACAAATATTCCATGTAGATCTGATTGCTATACTTTGACATTTTTTAAAGTGGATATGGAAAAGACTTAGGTAAAGTTAAGGAATATAATGAGTTGGAAGAATTCACACATGAAGACCATCCCTTTTAAAAGATAAAGCCTGAGAGGGAATAACATCTAATTTCATACAGTCTTGAAAGGTCTGTAAAAGGTAGATACAGGCTTATCAATTCATGGACTAGAACTTGGAATGCAGCGGTTCTTTTGTCAGCCCTCACCTAGACCCAACCCTGGCTCTCCCAAATTTCTGATAACCTTAAACTAGGTGCCTGGCTCTGTACTGGAAAGGAAGAAAGGAAGAAAGGAAGAAAGGGAGAAAGGAAGAGAGAGAGGAAGGGAAGGGAAGGGAAGGGAGGGGAGGGGAGGGGACCTAAAGATACTGCTTTTTATGCTCACGTTTATGGCAGTTTACATGAAAAAATGGCTCAACTTTATTTCTGCACTTCAGGACATCCAGGCTAAGAGCTTTCAGTTTTTGACTCATTACAGAAACTGTTTTGTTTCTTTTCTGTCCAAGGTAGCAGATACATGTGGCAAGTCTCTCTCAATCAGTGGCCAACTGGTCCTCCTGTACTGTCCCTCAGTTTCTGCTGATCTTACAGATAACCATCTAACTTTCTGAGAAGTTAACTCGTCTAAACTAGAAACTTCCAAAGTGAATTTCATGTACAACAAATTGCCTGTATTTCAAGTGAGACTGTTCCAGCTATCTAGTCATTTTGTTGGGATGCTATTTTTCATAGACAGAGAATTAGTTTTTCTACATAGATACCTCATATTTAAGTACTTTCTATAAAATGTCCTGCCATCCCAAATAGATTATATATTCTATTTCAGGGATCATGGCTTGTACTTATATTCCCAATGTTTATAACAGTAGGGATGTAATACCTCTTCTTCTTATTGTTATTTATGATGATAATGTTTGGTGATAACAAACAAAAGAAGGTCAGCTTTCTAAGATAGACAGAAAATGAGTTAATCCATTTTCTGAGTTAGGGAGGGAAGACAACATTTAATAAACATTGACCAGGACTATTATAGGTATTTTACCTAAGTAATTTTATCCCTTTAAGGTAGTACTTTTTAATATTTAATGTGCCTATGAATAACCTGGGGTTCTTCTATAATGCAGGCTCTGATTCTATAATGCAGGTTCTGGGGTAGAACCTGAGATTCTGCATGTCTAACAAACTCCCAGGTGATGCTGATGTTTTTTGTAAAGAAAAAAATTTTAAATCTCAGGAACCCTAAACTTCTTATGCAAAAAGGAGAATGAAGCCTGTCCTGCCACACCCTCTTCCAAATGAATAGCTGTCACTAACATTATTCTTTAGCCAGATCCCCATGGGAAGGTAAAAGGCCTCAAGCATCTAAAAGGACTGTCCCTATAGATCATTCAAAAGTAAAATTTTTGCTGGCCTCTCATATAAACAAGGGAATGCCAATTGTAACTTCAGGGCTACAGTGTAAGTCTAGCTCTTAAAACTAAAGTCTGTTGGATTTCACACTGATAAAGACCAGTACGAGCTTATCTTCCCAGGTGCAGAACAATGTCAAGACTCATTCCTCCACCTACCCAGAGACATCTGCATAATTTCTTCTTCCTTTACTCTCTTTTTCTCTTCAAACATTCATTTATCTTATGTAAATGTAGATTTACTGGGCACTAACCCAAGTCTCATGGGAATGTAGCCATTTGCCTTCCTGCTCACCTGCACCTCTTTCTACCTGCCCTCTCCCACTTCAAGGAAATTTATAAATACCCACATAAAACCTCTGTGGAAAAACAAAAGTGTCTGTGGCTCCTATTTTTCCGGATGTACACTATAGCTGGCTAATAAACCTTGATGATTGAGACTCATTTCCAATGTCGTATTAGTCAGCAGATGACACTTTGAGCAACAAGGTTTTAAACAACTCTATGAGTAATATAATTATGACAATAACAGCAATGATGACAACAATAGTCATTTAACATACACCATATTACTTGAACGGAAGTTCCACAGGTTAGGTAAGATAGATGGTAATGTGTGAACAAATGATACTGATAAGTTAGAAAATCATAAAATAATAAAGCTAGGGAAAATTTTTTAAAAACACCGTTATGAAAATCAGTTAAACCTGTTACATTAACTGTCTCTAAAAATGCTCCTTTTCTGTTCAGTGAATCTCTAGCTAGGATAGAATTTGTTTACAGTAAGACAGTATTGTGACAGAAGACATTTATCTTTTCTTTAAATCCACAGCAGTTCCTATCAACAGACTACTTAAAATCAGCAGTTTTTCTCATGCTTTCAATGGTTAGTCGATCTAACAGCATATGTAAGTGACCTTTTGATAATTATTTAAAAGGTTTGTCAGTAAAGTCTCAAATGCCTGATTCAGGAGAGTCACGTATCTGCTCTGGAAGCACTCAAGCTGAACTGTCAGAAAGGCAAGCACTTTCTTTTTGGTTATGTTTGTTGCAACGCTCCTCTATTTTTAAATTTGCCACAGGAAGGACTTCTCAAGTTCAAATTCCATAGATCCAAAGTCACTAAATATACCAGCACCTAACAGCAGATTTACAAGCACTAACCTCTGGAAACATATCTTCCCCAGAAAAAGCAAGTCTGCCTTTGCTGAGTCCAAGAAAACCAATTACCCGAAAGACTCTGAGACCACCACCTGAAAGTGCTAGAATAGAGGCTTCTGTTGATTTTTATGACAAAAATATTTTTTTGATCACTAGCTGAACATCACCCTTATCTGCTCTCCTGTGCACATCAATTAAATGAAGAGGGAGGGAAAAAGGAAAATAAAAAGTTGTGTTATTAAAGAGTAGCCAGTGAGGAACTGGTTGTTTTCAGGCAATGAGGCCATAGTGTCTTAGAAGACCCTTAAGCAGACAGTCCCTGAGAAACAGTGTGTTATCCAATGTTAAGAAAATATCTATGATTGATTCTTTACTACTCCATGATAGGGAAGTTATGCCATGTAGTGATGGTGTGGAGGGTGTTTTTGGAAGATAACTTTGTGATATGCTCTGAGGAATGACAGATCTTTTATCCTTTCAATATAGTAAAAGTTCTTAAAGAAAAACCTGGGAATTATGGAGATCTTTTTTTTTCTGCTTTGAGGAGAATATTAACCCATTTTTGCTGATTTTAGTAACTTCACAGAGAAGTTTTTTTAAAAATTTCATATGGATGGGGGTCTCACTATATTGCCCAGGCTGGTCTCAAATCCTGGTCTCAAGTGATCCTCCAGCCTTGGCTTCCCAGAGTATTAAGGCTATAGGGGTGAGCACTGCACCTGGCTAAGACTCCATTCTTAAAGCATTGTGAATGTTTTTATTGTTATAATTTATTTATAACAATATAAAATATAAATTAAAAATAAAATTATAACACTTTATTCATAATTATTATAAATAAATTTATAATTTAATAAATAAATAATTCCCTTTCCTTGAGTGACAAGGGAAATGGTTGGGGGTCATACAAGTTTGCCTTGAGTTTATCTCACATAAACATCGATAAACTAAGAAAAGTCTAATTTCAATGGAGGATTTTCCAAGGTTAATGAATGAAGTCACCTCATGGACTGGGTTCTGTGTAATCACCCATCTTGTGTTTGTATTCAAACATATTGAACCTTGAATGTGAGTGAACTCTATGCCCTCTGACATAAAGATGTGGTCTGGTCTTTGTGACTGTAATTGCAATCCTGACCATTAGTTTCTGTGACTTGTTTAAGTTAATAATCAGTTTTCGTGCAGGAGCTGATTGCCACCTTTTCTTTTATGCTGCAAACTTGTTTTTATAACCATTTGTCAAACTGAAGAAACCACTCGAGTTATTTGGAAAGAGGAAACAATTTCTGTAAGGGAAAAAATTCTGCCATATACAACTAAATGAGCCACCCATAGTTATATATTTTATGTAAGTCTTTTTTTTTTCAGTAAAAACTGTGTTTGACAGAAAATGCTTTGCTTCTAATTTAACCTCAGACTTTTTATGCTATTTCACAGTTGACCCAGAAGAGTGAAGCTTATTTTCACCGCATAAATGTCACTTTAAACATTTTAGGATACATAAAATTCCTTCCTATATACCCAGTTGTATAATAGAAGAGAACGAGTTTGACAGAGAGAAAGAGAGAGGTACAAAGAACTACAGTGTATAATTTAGTGCAACGCTCAGTGAAGAATAAGTACCTATGAAATAAACTTAGGTTCAATTACAAATAATCTACTCTATCATCCATTTTTTTCTCATCATGTTACTTTCAGGTTACTGTTGTAGGTTTTCTACCTTTAACTTCTCTGTTAAAGGCATTAGTATCTGCATAAGTACCAAAATTTAGGAACCCCTATTTCTTTGTCTTATTTGACTAGTCTTCAGTATTTGATCCTATTGACCACTATCTTCTTGTTGAGATTATTACTACTCTGAGCATTTCCTTTTGGATGCATTTCTTTATTTGCCTACATTCATGAATACTGGAATTACTTTCTTTTTTTTTTTTTTTTTTGAGACAGAGTCTTGCTCTGTTGCCCAGGCTGGAGTGCAGTGGTGTGATCTCGGCTCATTGCAATCTCTGCCTCCGGGGTTCAAGCGACTCCCCTGCCTCTGCTTCCTGAGTAGCTGGGATTACAGGTGCACACCACCATGCCCAGCTACTTTTTGCATTTTTAGTATAGATGGAGTTTCGCCATGTTGGCCAGGCTGGTCTCGAACTCTTGACCTGAGGTGGTCTGCCCACCTTGGCCTCCCAAAGTGCTGGGTTTACAGGTGTGAGCCACAAGGATTACCTTTTTTAATTTCTCTCTCTCTGTCTCTCTCTCTCTCTCTCTCTCTCTCATGTCGTTTCACCTCCTGGTACTAAATCCATCAACCTGTTTCAACAACAATCTATAGCTCTCTATGTCAATGACTCTAAAAATCTATTTTTCTTCCCCAGATTTTGTTTCTGATATCTGTGTATCTCAACATAGATTTGCTGCAATATTTTAATTTCATCATGTCTATAACTCAACTAATAATTTTGCTCACCCAAACCATATATTTTGTGTTCTTTATTTTCGTCACTGAAATAATCATTAATTAAATCATCAAGCCATAAATTTGAGACTGTCCTTGATTCCTTCATAATTCTTATCTCTCACATTCCACTGGTCATGATTCTATGAATTCTACATGTTAATTATCCCTCAAATCCTGCTTTCACAGCTGCTGTAGCCTCAGCTGACTATGGAGAAATACAGACTTCTCCCTCCCCATCCCTCACCACAGGGTTGAAAATGAGACTAGAAAATTGAAGGCAGCTATAGTGTCTTATATGTTAGAAGACTCAGTCATCATGGAAATTATGCTTGGCCTGCATTATGGAGTGCATCCAGTTCTTCCTAATCCATTACATAGAATGACATTAGCTCTTCAAATAGACCCTGCCAGATGCTAAAAGCCATTGTAGGTTTGTCACCTATATTTCCCCAGAGATAATTCCTTCTTATTCATAGCTTTGTGTCCTACTACTCAATCTAATTTACATAGTCCAACTCCCAGGAAACAGTAGTACCTTATTCCTGGTTCTATACATAGCCCAGTGTAATTAGAAACCATAGCCGTATTTATCTCTTACGAGGCATGTTACAGCTCGACCTGCCCTGAACAAAATAAATAACACTTTAAATTACAAATTGCAGACCTGTGCTCAACAAAGAGGAGCTCTTTTCCAGTGTATATTATTGATTATGTTTTCCTTGGGTAATTTTTGTCTATCAACTAACTCATTTTGTAACTGGTAATTCAGGGTTTTTTTCCCCCCTTAAGAAGTAAACTCACAAAGTGAGTCTGACTGAATGTAGGCCGTAGCTTCTTTAATATGTAATTATTACAATAAGTAGTGCATCACTGCAGTACTTTGCATGCGCCAGTGAATATGCATCAGCAATTAAGGACTGCAGGTCCTGGAGAATGAAATAAACATTAGCAATTTTTGCAATCTGTTGAGGCCAAGAGGAATTCTCCAATAGAGTAGTAAATTTTAAATGGTAATGTTTGTAATTATTTAATGAGAAAACATGTTTTTTTTCCATTTCCAGAATGAAAAAGATGTTCTTTCCAAACTTTAATACTTCATAACTTTAGAAAATAAATAATTTAATTTTAATATAGTAATTCATGAAGTTCATATAGTTAATTTATGTTTTCTAATCACTCCCAATGATCTTTGCTATTCAGTAAATACTATAATTTATTAAATTATTATAAATGATATAATTTACTTAATAATTTTATTCATTACCAATTTGACTGATTAAAAGAAAAAGATACAAAGATTGGGTTGCCCAAACTATAGACAAATCTTCTAATTTAAGAAAGACACTATTCTATTCTCAGGGAATTTTATTTCTCTTTTATATATATAAACATAAATGTATGATTTATATATACATATGATAAAAATTATATATATATACATATATATGATTTTTATAAAATCCTATCCTAGTTGGGAAAATCCAAATTCCCTTTTAATAGTAGCATCTGACTATTTTTATTACACTCTATTTTTAATCTACCACCTATATTGGTAATAAAGAACTTTGTTTCAGGTCAATTTAAATAGATTATAGAGCTTTTCTTACCTTAAATGTGTGGTAAAATTGCTACAGTATTTCTAAATGGCCTTTCCAGCTTGAATTCATTCTTATTTTCCTGTTCTGACCTCTAGCTAACCAAGTAATATAATTAAAATCTGAAGAAATAGCAAAATGGTCAGTCTTTGAGCATAGCAGTTCCATGGGGGAAATCACACTTTAATGTTTACCTTTTGCTAACTCCAGACTCACTAGAGTTGAGCACAGGATGGATCAACAAGGAAAGCCTGGTGATTCACTTGGAATAATCTTTAGAATAGCTTAATATGGATATGTGATGAACACTTTGCTGTTGAATGTGCACTTTAGTAGTGGCCCTATTTTTTGTGACTGCAGAGTTATAAATAAAATAAAATGATATGTACATTAAAAATTTTTTTAACTCTTTTGTAAGGATGGGGTCTTGCTATGTTGCCCAGGCTGGTCTTGAACTCCTGTCCTCAAGCCGTTTTTCCACCTGGACCTCCCAAAGCACTAGGATTATAGGCGTGAACCTCCATACCTGACCATATAGACATATTTTCATTACCATAGCTACTGGTATAAGAGTTCGCTGTAGGGATAGACTTGATCACTTGGGAAAAGCCTTTAATAAATTTGTAGGCTTGCAAAGTAGAAGGAGCCTTAGACTGGAGCCCTGGTTACATGGGAAGAGGGATTCTATTTGGCACTTTCCACGTACCCTGGGGAAATAACATAAAGACATTAAGATCACTGCTTTTTTTATAACAATGGGAAGTAGAGATTAGTCATTAATCAGATGATCACTCTAATGAACATCTCGTTAATGAGAAGAGATAGTGAGATCAATACTCACCCTAGATGGAACCTGACCTAGATTTGATAAAGTTTGAGATATTGAGATAAATACTCACCCACGACAATCCAGGAACCTGACCTAGATTTGATATATTTGAGATAGTGTGATAAATGCTCAACCATGACAATCTAGGAAACTGACCTAGATTTAATAAAGTTTTTGTGAGAAAATAATGCTTTAGGTGAGCCCTGCTGGATAAATTGGAGTTACCTAATAAGAGGTAAATCCCTACAGAAAGAAAAGCATAGACAAATGCCCCTAGACAAGGAAGAGTGGAAATCGAGAGGTGCTGATAGGAAATAATGCTAGAGAAATAAACAGGGGCCAAATATTTCAGGGCCTTAGGCTAAATTAAGTACTTTGACTTTGATCCTATGATAAAAGAGGAGGCAGGAACTTTGTGAAATTAGTAATTTGGAAATATCACTTTGTAGAGAGTGGCTAGGAACAGAACTAAAGCTACCTCAGTTGTCACTGAGAGATAATGATCGCGTAGAGTGGGATTGCGGCAGTGGACATAGTATCTTGGAGGTCAAAATACTAGGTCAAGGATATTAATAAAATTTCTAGGAACCCATCAGAAGGAGAGAGAAGGAGACCATGCAAGAGCATGAACAATGAGAGAGGAATGAGAAAAAGAAGTCAACCCTAACTATTTCAACCCTATTTATACCTTGTACTCATATTTTCTTAACATGCCCTTGCAACTCAGGGAAAACATTGCTTACATAGATTTCATATACGTGTTGTCCTTTATTGAATATTTATGCATGACTTTTCTCCCTTAGAACACTTAAAGTGAAATATTTTCTGAGTTTCTCCTGTCTTACGCTCTCTAACTTAGATAAATGGTAGACACAGAGCAAAAATCCTTGACAATTAAGAAAGTTAAATTTCTTAATGTTATGTGAACTCTTCTTATTGCTAAAACCAAAGCTGAATCCAAGTCTACAAAGAATATGTCTAATCCCAAGCTGTCAGGCATTTCAAATACATGCCTTTTTTTTTTTTTTTCTTTTTGAGACAGAGTCTCGCTCTGTCACCCAGGCTGGAGTACAGTGGCGCGATCTCAGCTCACTGCAAGCTCCGCCTCCCAGGTTCATGCCATTCTCCTGCCTCAGCCTCCCCAGTAGCTGGGACTTCAGGCACCTACCACCACGCCCGGCTAATTTTTTGTATTTTTAGTAGAGACAGGGTTTCACCATATTAGCCAGGATGGTCTCGATCTCCTGACCTTGTGATCCACCTCCCTCAGCCTCCTAAAAGGCTGGGATTACAGGTGTGAGCCACTGCGCCAGGCCTTGTTTTTTCTTTTTAACTTTTGCCAACCTCTTATTATATGAAACACACTTTGGCAATTAATGAATAGCTTACATTTTGACTTTATGTCTATATGAAATTGGATGGTACATTAAAGAGAAACTTTGTAGATGTTTCTGACATAAAAGTCCTTTAAAAAAAGGTGATTTGGCAAAAATATTAAATTCATTTTAAATTTCTCCATTTGAACTGAAATGATTTGGGAGATAGTACCAATTTTTTTCCACTCCAAATTCTAAACTTATTAAATCTCTGAGTAGCAAATTATAATGGATCAAAAAATCTCTGTTGTCTATATTTATTTTTTCATCATTGCCAGTTAAAGTATTTTTATTACTTTAAACTGTAATATGTGTTATTGGTATCAGATAGTTTTAAGGCAATTTATCTCTTATTTTAGTTTTATGTTACAGGAAAACCCTAAAAAATTGTGTGTAGATTCAATTTTTCTTATTTATATTTATTTAACTCAGACTTTAAAAAATTGGAATATTAAAATGATTGTTGAGTTCAACAAAATTATAAATTCTGTGTGTATATATATTTATGTAAATAGTATTCTTTTAAATCCCTAAAGCATTCTTGTATTTTATTTTCAAATTATCTTTATAGAAGCAATCATTTGTAAATTAGCTGGGCATGGTGGCAAGTGCCTGTCATCCAAGCTACTCAGGAGACTGAGGCAGGAGCATTGCTTGAATTTTTGGGACTGCACCACTGCTCCCTAGTCTGGGCAACAGAGCAAGCCTCCATCTCACAGAAACAAACAAACAAACAAACCATAATCTAATTTAATTCTACCAACAACCTTTGTAACAAGCATTTTAATGATCATTACAGATTAGGAAATTGAGGCTCAGAGAGTAAGCAATTTGTCTAAAACCACACAAAACTAAGTAATGGAGCTGGATTAAACTGGGAGTCCTCACTCCAAATTCTATTTTTATTAGTCTACAAACCCTACGTATTGGTGATTTTGTTTTATCATCACAAGCAATGCATTTTATATTCTTTTCCTCTTTTACTTATTTAACTTGGAAGGTTGTCCAGTCTTAATATTCAGTGTAAAAGACAGTAAAATAAATGTTTTGGTTTTCATGTGGAATTATTGCCTTTTACAGACCTCCCGGGAGCATTATTTTTCCCGCTTATTACATTTTCCATAACCGAAATAGTCCTAGGTTGAACTTCTCCTCTTCAGCAGTATGTTTTATGAGATATGAAAGTTTATTCTGGCATATACTTTCACAGAAAGCTCTATCCTCCCAGAAATAAACTTTGTCCCCTTCTCTTCTTAAAAAATACTTTTAACCCCTAGAATAGGATAGCTTGGTTTCTTATACGTTTATCCAAGGCAAATGAGAGTCTTGTGAGAAGTTTCGGTGTGAGTGATCCCATCATGCAGGGATCATCCCTTCATGGAGTAAGAAGATTACAAAAAAGGTTGTGAGGCCAAAGTTGAATGCAGTTTCATTAATTGTAAACCTGGAGTCCATGGCAGGTTAGGTCTCCTCAGCACCACACCCTCCCCTACTCTGAAATGCTTTTATCATTTAACATAAAGTTCTGACTATGGAGATTCATGGTGGGAAGTATTGCATGCCATAATTTGAAGTGTAAAGGTAATTTGCCATAGATGAAGTATAGTATGAGAGCAGGTAAAATAGAAAAAGTTATCAAAATAAAGAAATGTGGAAAAACTCCATAGAAAGTGAGAAATATTTGGTAGTAGTAGAACATCATTTAAGCAACTGAGAAAAGGATGAACAGAGTTAGAGCATTGAATTTGATGCCATTACTCCAGTTGCTAGAATTCTGAAATTATGATGATGTTACCAATTTAAGTGGATGTTACATAAATTCACCTCACATACAACCTTAGATGTATTCGAGGCATCATATATCTAGTTATTTTAATTTTCTCTACTTGCCGTGCCACTGAGGTAATCAGACCTATAGATACTACATATAAATCATCTTTTTAATCCACAAAGTGCTTTTGTTATATTAAGTAAAATTTTTAAGATTATTTGTATCAATGCCAATATTGAACTATCTCTGGGAAAAATTAAATTACGTAGATTTATTTTCACATTTTAAGTAATTGTTTTTAGAAATCTTTCAAGAGAAGTATATACATCAGCATTAAATCAAATGTTAAAATCTGAAGAACCTCTAAGGCATGAGCTAATTCAAACCCTGTCTCCACACCCCACCCCAGTGTACACATACCAGTATTGCTGGGAAAATAGGTCCTGGAGAGGTAATATGACTTTTTTTATGGACATAAAATCAGTTTAAAGCAAAGTAAAACTTTAACTTGAGCCTCTTGGCTTCCAATCCAGAGTTTCTTCTATAATTTTGGGCAAGTTATTTCATCTCTTTGTGCCTCCATTGTCTTGTCAGCACATTGGAGATACTGATAAGATCTTTCTCAGGGGACGAAAAACAATACAAATCAAGTAATTAGAAACATGCCTGGCACATCGCAGGTCCTCAGTAATGTTATTTTTATAACTCCTACACTATTCTTCCATTTTTACACATATAGTAAAAGCAAAATAACTTTTTTGAAGAAAACCATTGTCACATCAAAAGGAAGGTGAAGGGAAAGAAGTCATTTTTCTCCGTAAAGAATAAAAATATTGCAGTTGAATATGTGTTCATTTTATCATTTCAGAAGATAGGTTTTTTTTATTAAAAAAACAAAACAAAACAAAACAAAAAAACACTGTTTGGCCGGGCTCGGTGGCTCACGCCTGTAATCCCAGCACTTTGGGAGGCCAAGGCGGGTGGATCACCTGAGGTCAGGAATTCAACACCAGCCTGCCCAACATGGTGAAACCCCATATCTACTAAAAATACAAACAAAATTAGCCAGGCACTGTGGCACGCATCTGTAATCTCAGCTACTCAGGAGGCTGAGGCAGGAGAATTGCTTGAATCTGGGAGGTGGAGGTTGCAGTGAGCCAAGATCGCACCATTGCATTCTAGTCTGGTTGATAAGAGCAAAAACTCTCTCTCAAAAAAAATTATAATAAATAAATAATACATTGATTGTGATAGGCCAGGCTGTGTGGAGCCTAAAGTATACAGAGTTTTGAGGGCCTTAAGAAAAAGTGAATATTTATTTAGAAAACAAAAACCAACTAGATACTAATTTTAAAATGCTGTCAAATATCAAAATATAGCAAAATCCAGAAAAATAATACATTTGTATAAATGATGTGTCAGATACACCCTCATAAAACTTTTTTCTTTTCTTTTTTTCTGTCTTTCACTGCACACTCTTGATCACCTCTAAAATGACAACCAGTTATTTTGTAATGTCACTTTCTATGTAGAAACTGAGAAGATAATTCAGTCTTTGTTTTAGCATAGTTTGTTTGGGGGTGTTTCAGAAAGGAGAGCACATATAATTAGGACAGGCAAAGTCTCTATTGGTTCTATCATGATCTGATGTCAATACCACAAGTATGAAGGTGGTAAAAAATATAGGGAAGTGACTGTAAAACACCTGAAATTACCCCCTAAACACAAACTAAATGTATCCTCAACTCAACTTCCCCTCAGCTGGATCCCAAAACTATTTGTGGCAGGTTTTACTAGAATAAATGACAATGTGAACACATTTCTAGAGTCTCTTATGGGTCTTAGAGATGGGTCTTACAAATGAGATGCCTGTAAATACAAGCTTCTAATACCTAGAGGGACACAAAGAAAATCTTGAGACAATCTGAAAATCCTAAATATTCTGAATGTAGTTTAGATGTTCAAGGGTTTCCCAAGGTAAATGAGTTTAGAATGTAGTAAAAGTTGTCTATCTAATTTAATAAAAAAATATGAGGAAGCTTAGCCTAAAGCATGTTGAGGTCTTGGCCATATATACTGGTAAAAATGGGGAGAAGCCTAAAGAAGATAGAATGAGACCAGCTGAAGCTAACTAAACTGGCTTTGGTCTGGGGTGCCAGACAACCTAATGCACAGGGTCTAACAGGAGCTAATTTGGACAGGCCTCTATGAGGAAAGAGAAATGAGGATCAAACACAGCCCTTATCTGCGAGCGTGGGCAGGGAATGTCCTTGGAATAACAGAAGCCCCATTTAAAAGGAGACTGGTGAGTGCTTTCAGCAGTTCCTTGGAGTTCTATGTACTCCTCCTATAACCTCAATCAATCCAATTAATTCCTTTCTTTTTACTTGCCTGACAAAATCCAACTTTAAACGAATAAAAAAACTTATATATTTTTTGGCGTTATCCAAATTGGGAAGGAAGAAATAAAATTATCACTGTTCAGTGATGACATACTCTTATATTTAGAAAATCCTGAAGATTATACACACACAAATCTTAAAACTAATAACAGAATTCAGTAGAATACAAAATCAACACACAAAAATCAGTGTGTCTTTATATACGAACAATGAACAATCTGAAAAGGGAATTGAGAAAACAATTTCACTTAATAATAGCATCATACGAAATGAAATGCCTAGGAATAAGCTTAACGAAAGAGGTGAAAGACTTTTACCTGAATGTCTTTTCCTTTGCGGTTTTTGCTGAAAACTACAAAATATTGCTGAAAGAAATTAAAGAAGACATAAAAAACAGAAAAGACATCATATGTTCATGGGTTATAAAATTTAATATTATGAAGATGATAATACTAACCAAAGCAATGTACCAGTTCAATGTAATCCCTATGAAAATACCAACAATGTATTTTGCACATATAGAAAAAAACACATCCTCAATTTCATATGGAATCTCAAGGGACCTTGAGTAGCCAAAATAATCTTGAAAAATAAGAACAAATTTGGAGGTCTCACACTTTCTAATTTCAAAATTCATTACAAACGGCAATAATCAAATCAGTGTGATACAGACATATAGCTCAATGGCACAGAAAAGATATCCCAGAAATAAACCCTTGCATTTACAGTCAAATGATTTTTGACAAGGCTGCCCAGATAATTCTATGGGTAAAGGATAGTCTTTTCAACAATTGGTGCTGGGAAAACATGTACATGGCAATGAATGAAGTTTGCCCCACCTTGCACCATATACAAAACTTAACTCAAAATGAATCAAAGACTTAAACATAGTGGCTAAAAATATAGAACTCTTAGAAGAAAACATAGAGTGACACTTCGTGACTTCAGATTTGGCAATGTGCATATGACACCAAAAGCACAAAAAATGGAAAAAAAAACAATTGGACTTCATCAAAATTTAAAACTTCTGTATATCAGAGGACATTAGCAAGAGAGGGAAGAGGCAACCCAAAGAGTGGGAGAAAATATTTACAAATCATATATATGATCAGAGATTAATAACCAGAATATGTAAAGGACTCCTAAAAGTCAACAAGAAAAAACAATTTAAAAATGGTCAAAATACTTGAATAGACATTTCTCCAAAGAAGATAAACAGTTCGTCAATAAGCACATGAAAAGATGTTCAGCATCATTAATCATTAGGGAAATGCAAACATAACCTCAATGAGATGCCACTTCACACCCGTTAGGATGGTTGGGATTAAAAAGAAAAAACAAAAGAGAAAATAAGTTTTGGCCAGGATATGAAAAAATAGGAACTCCTGGGCATTGCAGATATGAATATAAAATGCTGCAACTTCTGTGGAAAACAATGTGGCCATTTCATAAATTAAATTTAGAATTGTCAGTCTTTGCACAGTGGCTCACACCTGGAATCCCAGCACTTTGGGAGGCTGAGGCCAGTAGATCACCTGAGCTCAGGAGTTCTAGACCAGCCTGGGCAACGTGACGAAACCTTGTCTCTATCAAAAATACAAAAAATTATCTGGGTGTGGTGGTGCGCATTTGTGGTCCCAGCTACTTGGGAGGCTGAGGTGGGAGGATCGCTTGAGCCTGAGAGGTGGAAGTTGCTGTGAGCTGAGATCGAGCCGCTACACTCCAGCATAGGTGACAGAGTGAGACCCCTTTTTTAAAAAATTGTCATATAATCCAGCAATTCCATTTCTGGGCATATACCCCAAATAATTGCAAGCCAAGACTTGAGCAGGCATTTGTACAACAATGGTCATAACAGCATTATTCACAACAGCCAAAATATGGAAACAACCCAATGTCCACTGACAGATGAATGGGTGAGCAAAACATAGTATGTACATACAGTAGAATATTATTTAATCTTGAAAAGTAATGAAATTCTGATGCATACTACAACTTGAATAAACCTTGAAAATATTATGTTAAGGGAAATAAGCCAGACACAAAGGAACAAATGTTGTATAATTCCACTTATATGAAGTATCTGGAATAGTCAACAAAAGAGGTAGAAAGTATAATAGAGCTTACTAGGTACTAGGGGGAAGGAAGAATGGGAAGCTATTGTTTAATGAGTACAGAATTTCAGTTTGAGGTGCTAAAAAGTTCTGGAGATGGATAGTTGCACAGCTATGTGAATGTACTTAATGCCAGTGAGTTTTATAAATGGTTAACTTAGCGAATTTTATATATATATTCTTTCTCTCTCTCTTTCACATGCACACACACACACTCTCTCTCTCTCTTTTGTTTTTCTTTACACCAGGCATTGTAATGTTTCCTTCAGTGATGCCTTTATGGTTTCAAGGATCATCACTTACTCACAGCATCATAAATTAGTATAATATTGTTATAGAAGAGAGTACAGTGTGGCAATTAAGAGTATGAAGTCTAGGTCAAGTTGACAACTTCTCCTTAATAACTTGGTAACCTTACCTGAAAATGGAGATGACAACACCTACCTACCTCATTGTGGTGTAAAAATTAGGTTAAAAAAATTAGGTGAATATGTAGAAAGTGTTTGGAACAGTGGTGCATGATGCAAAGTATGGACTTTGTTAGTATTTTATTATTATCGTTATTAGTATTTCTGTGGCCTTGTAATCCAAAATAGGATACTCTCAAAAACAGTCAACTCCTAGTTCTTTTTTTTTCTTTTATCTGAGTATCATTTTCTCTCTGTTGATGTTATTGACTCTCTTGATATATTTTCCCCATTCTCCTCTTGCCACCCACTGGCTTATTTTACTCCACACTTTGCTTTTGCCTGTTTATTTTTGTCTTTCTTTCTTTCTTTTCTTTTCTTTTTTTTATTTGAAATGGAGTTTTGCTCTTATTGCCCAGGCTGGAGTACAATGGTGCAATCTCGGCTCACCACAACCTCCGCTTCCCGGGTTCAAGCAATTCTCCTGCCTAAGCCTCCCAAGTAGCTGGGATTACAGGCATGCACCACCACGCCCAGCTAATTTTGTATTTTCAGTAGAGAGGAGGTTTCTCCATATTGGTCAGTCTGGTCTCGCACTCCTGACCTCAGGAGATCCGCCTGCCTTAGCCTCCCAAAGTCCTGGGATTACAGGCGTGAGCCACCGCACCTGGCCTATTTTTTTTCTTTTTAAACATTATAGGTTCAGTCTATTTACAGTTTCTTCTTCCTTACACTTTGGATCTAGTTTCCTTGTAGCCTCAGCTCCATTGGCCCCCTCTGGTTCTGATTTTATAAGATGGCTGCTCTTTACAGAAACTTTCAGCTTTGATCTTGACTGCTAACTAATGATTTCTCCATAAATTCTAGTTCAAATTTTCAAGATTGATTAACACAACACAACTTTTTATGTCAAACCTCATAACCAATCACCAGCCAGCCAATAGATTAACTCTTCTTGAATTGGGTACCTGCCTATGACCTAAATAGTGTTGAAGTCAGAGAAAATAATACCAAACCTGCCCTCCTGTGGCTGTCCTCTCAGTGTGGGCTGTGAGCAGAATAGTTTCTCTTAGGGACAGTTTATAAGTATAGCATTTATGGTAATTAACATGTTTAGTATACCAAGAAGCAAAGATGAATAATACATAGTCCCTCCTATAATGGAGCTCATTACCCAGGAATAGACATGTGTACGAGCAATCATGCAATAGAATAACTACTATTTATTTATATGGACAAAATATTTTTTAAACACAAAGGAGAAAATTCAGTTTGCTGGGTATAGGGAATGGGACAGGCTTCACAGTATGTGGTGATATTTCCATGGATATGTTAAGTATGAAAAGTGTTTCCTGAGACGGAGTAGAGCAGAAAAAGGGATGGAGCAAGGGCATTAAGGCAGATTCAGCTCTAAAAACAGTCACAGAGTTACAAAGATAAGTGGTGTGATAAGGAAATGGAGCTGAAAACTGTGGCTGGAACAAAGACTAAAATGAGTAAGATTATTACAGCAGAATGAACTGTAGGTAAGGACCAACCTGGGGATGGTTTTAGACTATGAATTACTGAAAAGAAATATGGTGTTTGTTTTTAGTCAACTAGGATTTTATCAAAGGTTATCAGCAAGTGGGGGGCATGATCACTTCGGCATTTGAGAAAGAAATGTGTTTGCATTAAGGAGAATGTCTAAGAGCAAATAGAGACTGGAAGTAGAAACCTACAAGGCTACTAGAATGGCCCAGTTAAGATATAATAAGGCCCGAACTCAAAAGAGACTGTTTGAAAGGTAAACTGACAGACTAGATAATTATCAGGGTCAAGTGACTGACATGTAAATATTTCAACCATAATTTAAAGAAACAAAATGCCTCAGAAAGCAACATAATTCATTTTTAAAAAAAGCTTTAGTTTTACGTGAAGAATATTTAAGAATGGTTATTTTATTTTCTCTACATATATGGCTAAAATTCTAGGAGTGTGACATTGGGATGAACATTTTTCTGCCTTAAAGAGGGTTAGAAGAATTCTTCTGAATTGTGTCTTCTTTTAGATTTAAGCTAAATATCAGAAGAGTCAAGTAGGATAAAGCTTCTTCATAGTGTGCAGTGTTGAATCAGATAAATTGGATCAGCAGCAGAACTGAAAATATTCTTATAAAATGTAGCCTGTCTTATATTCGTAACTTCATATCTCCACTGAGGGTTTTACACCAGTACTTTAAAAGTATACTTTGCTGTGAAGGCATAATTTCAGTACAACCACATGTGTACATAGCTGTCCAATTGCAAGAACAATGAAACACCAGGGACCAGAGCCATTGCAGTATACACAAAGGTACATTGTAAGTTAATAGGTTAATAAAACTCTAACACTGAAGTCAAGGCATACTGCACAGTAGTTATTTCTAAAGTTAGTGTGTTTCCTTAAAATTTAATATGTTCCTCTTTTATAGAAAAGAAACAGAAAAAGAGGATTTAAATATATTATTCTCAGGCAACTAATTTTTTCCGTCTTCTACCTCCAATAATGTGGTGACAGGAAGTGACTTAAGGTACAGTCTTTAGGATATTCCGTAGAAAAAGCTTCTTTTTATTGTTGTCATTGTATGAGAGGTCTTCAAAACGTTTACTGAAAATGTGTTTTATGAAAAAATTATGCATAGAATTCAACATTTTTGCACCAAAATAAACTTGTGCTAACTTGTGATAATGTGCGTGGACAGGATCTAGTTTGATGGGTTAAAAATGAGACACATCAGTTTGAAAAGAGCCCTATATTAGTCTGTTCTAATGCTGCTAATAAAGACAGAACTGAGACTGCGTAATCCATAAAGGAAAGAGGTTTAATTGACCCGCAGCTCCACAGGGCTGGGGATGCCTCAGAAAACTCACAACCATGGCAGAAGGGGATGCAAACATGTCCTTCTTTATGTGGCGGCAGGAAAGAGAAGTGCTGAGCAAAAGGGGAAAATCCCCTTATGAAACTATCAGATCTCGTGAGAGCTCATCTATCATAAGAGCAGCATGGAGGTAACCGCCCTCATGATTCAAGTACCTCCCACCAGGTCCCTCCATGACATATGGGAATTATGAGAACTACAATTCAAGATGAGATTTGAGTGGAGATACAACCAAACTATATCAAACCCCTATGAAAGGCAACATAAACTCTGCTAAAATTGAAGAACAAACATCATACTTATGGCAAAGTTTGAGTGGAAGAATGATGAAATCATTGATGCTTTAAAAAATATTCATAGAGACAATGCCCCAAATAAATCTTCAGTTTACAAACTGATAACTTATTTTAACAAGAGATGAGATGATGTTGAAGATGAAGCTCACAGAAGCAGCCCATCCACATCCATTTGTGATTTAAAAAAATTATATTATTCATGCTCTAATTGAAGGAAACCAATGATTAATAGCACAAGCAATAGCCAACACCATAGACATCTTAATTGGTTCAGTTTACACAATTCTGACTAAAAAATTAAAGTTGAAAAAACATTCCACTCAATGAATATCCAAACCATTTTGCCCAGATCAGCTGCAGACAACAGCAGAGCTTTCGATGGAATTTTTAAATAAGTGGGACCAAGATCCTGAATTACTTCTTTGAAGAATTGTAACAGGAGATGAAACATGGCTTTACAAGTACAATTCTGAAGGCATCATAATCAAAGCAGTGGCTACTGAGAGTTGGAAGTGATCCAGTCAAAGCAAAAACAGACCAGTCAAGAACAAGGGTTATGGCAACAGTTTTTTGATATGCTAAAGGCATTTTACTTAATGACTTCCTGGAGGGCCAAAGAATGATAACATCTGCTTACTATGAGAGTGGTTTGAGAAAATTAACCGAAACTTTAACAGAAATATGCCCAAGAATGTGTCAACAGAATGTCCTTCTTCACCATTACAGTGCTTCTGCTCATTTCTCTCCCGAAACAAGGGCAATGTTTCAGGAATATCCATGGGAAATCACTGGGCATTCAACTTACAGTCCTAATTTGGTTCTTTCTGATTTCTTTTTGTTTACTAATTTGAAAAAAAATCTGTTAGAGGCATCCATTTCTCACCACTTAATAATGTAAAAAAGACTGGATTGACATGTTTAAATGCCCAGAATCATCAGTTCTTTAAGGATAGATTAAATGCCTGATATCATCACTTAGAAAAGTGTCTTGAACTTGATGGAGCTTATGGTAACAAAGTTTATATTTAAAAAACTCACTCTGCAATAATAGAGGGAGTAGGAAAATTTTAAAAATAAAAATTATTACTTATACCTATATAATTTATACTAATAAATATAAAACATTTTGTACTTTTCAATATAAACTGTATATATGGAGACATTTTACTGTTTTTCCTATTGTCGATGATGAATGTGTTTAACCATAATTTAATTTAAATAATCTAATTTTAATACATTTAATGTATTTAAAGAAATCACTGAGTAAACGTTCTACATCTTTACAGATTTTTTTAAATTCCATTTTTTATGTTTAATATGAATGAGTATAATTTAATTAATTTTATTTTATTGTTTTAATATTTTTTATTTATTTTATATATTTAGGAATTATAAGTGCAGATTTCTTACATGAATATATTGCATAGTGGTGAAGTGTGGGCTTTTAGTGTGCCCATTACCCAAATAGTGAACATTGCAACCAATAGGTAATTTTTTCAATCCTTATCTTCATAGATTATTAATGCTGCACTTGCTTTGGCTGCAAGACCCAAAAGTCAAGTGGTCAAAAACACCATGGAAATGTACAAGCGTACATGGGAGAATCATATACATGTCCTCACTGAAGCCGTAGATGACATTACAAGCATTGATGACTTCCTTGCTGTATCTGGTATGTTTTTATTCTTTCAATTTGTTTATTTTCTCTTGTCAATTTTATAAAATAGAATAATACTGGGACAGGCATGGTGGCTCACGCCTGTAATGCCAACACTTTGGGAAGCTGAGGCAGGTGGATTACTTGAGGTCAGGGGTTCGATACCAGCCTGGCCAACATGGTGAAACCCCCGCTCTACTAAAAATACAAAAATTAGCTGGGTGTCATGGCTCACGTCTGTAATCCCAGCTACTCAGGAGGCTGAGGCAGGAGAATTGCTTGAACCCAGGAGGCAGAGGTTGCAGTGAGCTGAGATCATGTCACTACACTCCAGCCTGGGCAACAGAGCTAGACTCTATCTCAAAAGAAAAAAAAAGAATAATACTAAATAAGATTAATTTTATTTAATACAGTAAACATTTAATTGATTGTATTTCTGGAGGCAATATGTTGCTATGTATTAGCAGCAGTTGTGTCATCCATGGTCTACTCTGGGATTATGAGCCTGACCTCTTGTAATCTTTTTAAATTTAACAATTTACACTGAGTCTATAAAAGAAACTCCTATTCATGGCCAAAACATATTAGAAAATAATACCTAGAATCTTAGGTTTTTCCTAGATTTTCAAATAAATCCTGATTTCCCTGCACTTCTTTTCCAACCAAATTTTTCTCCCCTCATGGAAAAAAACATATTAGTGAGAAAACATCATCGATTTGAAATGTGTGAACCACAAAATCTGAGACAGATCTCAGTCAATTTGGGAAGTTTATTTTGCCAAAGTTCAGGACACGCACCCATGACACAGCCTCAGAAGTTCCTGATGACATGTGCCCAAGGTGATCAGAGCACAGCATAGTTTTATACATTTTAGGGAGACATGAGACATCAATCAACATATGTAAGGTGAACAAAGATTCAGTCTAGAAATGTGGAACAAATTGAAGCAGAAGTGGGACAAGTAGAAATGGGAAGGGGGCTTCCAGGTCATAGGTAGATAAGAGACAAATGGTTGCAATCTTTTGAGTTTCTGATTAGCTTTTCCAAAGGAGGCAATCAGATATGCATTTATCTCACTGAGCAGAGAGATGACTTTGAATAGAATGGGAGGCAGGTTTGTCCTAAGCAGTTCCCAGCTTGACTTTTCCCTTTGGCTTAGTAATTTTGGGGCTCCAAGATTTATTTTCCTTTCACAGATGCAATATGATAATTCAACAACCATTATATGTGTTTGACAGTGCTAATCTAAAGAATTAAACAAACAAGTCTAAATATCTAACTACAACAGACAAGGTTGAGATTCCATGTGAAGCCCAGATTATTCTGTCATCACAAATTAGAATAATATCCCACAGGATTGTGAAGATACTCATAAATCAATATCCTCAGAAGCATAATTCAAGTTTTGTTTGTGTTGTAAGAACAAAGAACTGAACACATTTTCATCTTTTTTATTCTCTCAAAAAGTAATCCTCTGTCTAAAATAAATTATATATATATTTTTCCTTTTTTGTAAGAGAAGGATTTTCTTGGAATGTGATAATATTCTTTCTTATAAAATGCAAATTCTCATGAATATCCAACTTCATTTTTTAAAGTTACCTGATTTGTTCCAGTCTAACCTATTGACTTCATTACTTTCATGTATGTATACATTCTCATAATGAAAAATTATTCCAGAAACAACTATATTTTCATGATACATTAGTGAAAATGAAATGTATGCTAATTACATATTTTTAAACTACTTTATTTTTATAGAATCAAAATATTTGGAAATATAGAAAATGTATGGGAAAAAAAATTAATGGCCTTTGAGTCCACTACTCAGGAATAATAATCACTGCTAACTGATTTTTTTTTCCTTTCACCATTTTTCTAATATATATTTATATTTTCAAATGTGTGTCATGCATATATATATGCATATTTATGTTACTTGCCTTTTTACACATATTTGGCTGCATATTTCTGCATGATTGTATATTATTCAAGAACTTATTCATTTATGTGCTCTTTTGGTAACATTTAAACAGTAATTTTAATTATTATGAACAACGTTAAGCATATTTTTGTCTATTTGCTATCTCCTTCATATGGACTTCGCAAAGTAAATTCAGTCAACACCTTATATTAGAAAAGCCTTTTGTAATTTGACTGTTAAATAGTAGGTTCTGTTTCTCGGTTCTTTTGGTTAAAAGGCAAAGGAACCTACTTACATTCATCAATGTAGAGGTAGTTTAACATAGTAATACTGACAGCACATAGGGAGAATACTCTGGACATGCAACAAGGAGAACCATAATTTACCAATCTTTGCATGATTAGAGCTGGGGGAGGCCTGGGATCCAGGGATATTGTAGGTCCTTAAAGCAGGAATTAATAGTTTTTCCCTTTAGTGCTAGATTAACCTTATATACCGATATTCTGGATCTGCTTCTTTTCATGGACAACTTAAGCAGTTCAAAACATAAACAAGAAACAGAAAACTCGTGTAAAGGTTACTTAAATAACAAAAACCCTTCCTTATCTCATATACCTAGATGTTTGATATACTTGGCTTTAGGGTTACTAGCCCTAGCAAACGGAGGACTTGGGTAGGAGCAGTTAAGCTATGTGGAGAGGGATATTTTAATGGCTAACATTATTTAGAATTATCCATACAGGAGGATAATAAAAAGTGGACTGATGGTTAATATGTTTAATTATTATTTTTAAATTCTATACAGAAAACGCACATTATTTTCTATGCCCATGGTGGACTGCTCATAATTTTCTACATTTTGGTTGCCCTGGTTGATAATATTTCTGTTACAGGAAAGGGGTCCCATTCTAGACCCCAAGAGAGGGTTCTTGGATCTTGTGCAAGAAAAAATTGGGGGCAAGTCTGCAGTGCAAAGTGAAAGCAAGTTTATTAAGAAAGTAAAGAAATGAAAGAATGGGTACTCCATTAACAGAGCAGCCCTGAGAGCTGCTGGTTGCCCATTTTTATGGTTATTTCTTGGTGATATGCTAAACAAGGGGTGGATTATTCATGCCTCCCCCTTTTAGACCATATAGGGTAACTTCCTGATGTTGCCATGGCATTTGTAAATTGTCATGGGGCTGATGGCAGTGTAGTAGTGAGGATGAGCAGAGGTCACTCTTGTGGCCATCTTGGTTTTGGTAGGATTTAGCTGGCTTCTTTACTGCAAACCTATTTTATCAGCAAGGTCTTTATGACCTATATCTTGTGCCGACCTCCTATCTCATCCTGTGACTTAGAATGCATTAACTGTCTAGGAATGCAGCCCAGTAGGTTTCAAACTCATTTTACCAAGCTCCTATTCAAGATGGAGTTGTTCTGGTTCACATGCCTCTGACAGTTCAAGGTTATTTTATTTATTTATTTATTTATTTATTTTGAGACAGAGTCTCTCTGTGTCACCCAGGCTTGAGTGCAGTGGCGCGATCTTGGCTCACTGCAACCTCCACCTCCCGGATTCAAGCAATTCTCCTGCCTCAGCCTCCCAAGTAGTTGGGATTACAGGCATGTGCCACCACACCTGGCTAATTTTTTTGATTTTTAGTAGAGATGGAGTTTCACCGTATTGGCCAAGCTGGTCTCGAACTCCTGACCTTGTGATCCACCCGCCTCGACCTCTCAAAGTGCTGGGATTATAGGCGTGAGCCACCTTGCCCGGCCCAGTTCAAGGTTATTAATGTGTAAGCATCTCTGAATTCTGTTCATGTTCCCTCTTGGTTGCATCTTAAAGCATTGCATCTCCAAGCATTACACAACACCATTTAAAACAGAAAAAGAAGCTGGCTTGCAGCTTTAACTTTAGAGAAGAAAGTCTTTCCCAGATGATTTTCATCAGTTTCTCTTACTTGTCATAGGTCAAAACTTGGTTCCTCTCTCAATCTTGAGCCAATTACTGGCAAAAGAAAATTAGATTTCTAAGATGAGTTTAGAGAGTGCTGATAAGTGATTAACAACTGACTAGAAGCCGGAGGGAGTGGTAGTCCTAATTTGTAGCATTTGTTTATTTCTGTGGCATAAATATTCCCACCTTTGCAGGTTTTAAGCTGCCAATGTGATGTCACTGAACTCTGAGTTGGTACGAAATGCATAGAATCGGCTCTTGTGAGCTGGAATAAACAGGTTCTAATTGAACACTAGGCTTAGACCAGCCACAATTTAACCTTTATTACTAGTCACTTACTACACAAACAAAATCAGACATTTGTTAGTAAAAAAAGAGAAATGGCCATTAAACAGACAACCAGACATGTTTGCCTAAAATACTGAGTGGTTTCCACTGCTCTCTCAAGTTTCCGTGCCTTCATAAGCTTTTCTTATATTAGTTTAGCCATGATTCTTTACCAGTGATCTTTTTGTAACATCATAATTTTTCAACATCTGCTCCCACAGATTATGGCATCTTCTCTCAGAGTTTTCCCAGTCAAACAAAAGAGAAAGAATCTAGCTGGCCCTCTGGATCTTTTTTGTACCAGCCTAGATGCTGTAGGTCCAAAATAAGACCAATGAATAGATGGGTTACTTTTTTTTTTTTTTTTTTTTTTTTCAGATAACTAATCACAGTTTGAATAGCTGTGATGAGAATTGCCACAATCTTGCATCTTCTGTAGGGGACAGATTTTCTTAGAAAAGTTACAGATGTGTTTAATAGCAAATAACTTATCTGGTACTTGTGAAGAATGATTGATATGGCTTGGCTATGTCCCCACCAAAATCTCATCTTGAATTATAGTTCTCATAATTCCCACATCTTGTTGTGGGAGGGACCCCGTAGAGATAATTGAATCACAGGGGCGGTTTCCCCCATCCTGTTCTTGTGATAGTGAGGTTAGTTCTCACGAGATCTGATGGTTTTATAAAGGCTTCTTCCTTCACTGGGCTCTCATTCTCCTTCCTGCCATGATGTGAAAAAGGATGTGTTTGCTTCCCCTTCCACCATGATTGTAAGTTTCCTGAGGCCTCCCTAGCCATGTGGAACTGTGAGTCAATTAAACCTCTTTTCTTTATAAATGACTCAGTCTTGGGAAGTTCTTTAGAGCAGCATGAGAATGGACTAATACAATGATCTTTTAGAGTGATATGTTGTTTTGTATTCAGAGACTTCTGGTTCATCTTTTGTCAGGTAGATCAATTGACAAGTTAGTTCTTAGGGTATCTGTGTTGTGAATTACTTAGGGAAAATTTTACTTTCAAATTTTTTATAAGCATTTAACCTCTCATGGGCTTTCTTTCAGGAGTCAATACTAATACTATATATATATATATAGAGAGAGAGAGACAGAGAGAGAGGGAGAGACTATTTTCCATATAGATAGATAGATAGATCGATCGATCGATAGATAGATAGATAGATAGATAGATATAGGGAATAAGGGTCCAAAACAGATTTCCATTTTCTTCTGAATCATTTGTGAAAACTTGTGAATTCTCAGAATATCAGCTCTCTACATTAAAATGTAAATAAAAATAAAAATTTAAAATCAATGGTAAAGGACTCTTAGACTTTAAACTATTTTTTTGTTATTAGCACAGAGGAAGATCACATGTGGTAAAATATTTGCTTATAATTATGTTTTAGTATGATTCAGTGGTCCAATATTGACTAAAGATTATTGAAATAAGGGTATCTCTAATGACAAATGTCTTCTGTTTATCCATTGCAGTTATATATTTAAAACTGAAAGTTTTTCAATGATCATTTAAAAATTATTCATACCATCAACAAATGTCTCATGATAGTTAAACATATATTTTCAGAGGTCAGTTTGCATAAACTGACTCATCATGAGCTACAAACTTTGATAGAAGGGATGAATGATTTGGACCATAAGAACTATTCAACAATTACTAAGAACTGATTAAATATAAGGGTTTGTAAAAATACAACCTTTCTTTTATTTATTCCTTCGTTTATTTATTTAATATTCCATAATTATGAGTGCTAAATCCTATGAAAGGTACTGGAGATTGAACAATGAGTAAAAGGTAGTGGAAGAGATTACTTGCAAAAGAACTGTGACAGTGGAGATCAAATGAGGATTGGTGGAAGTGATTGACAATGGTTTTTGAATTTTCTGAAAAAGAGATTGACCACTTCTAAATTAGAATTAGCAATGTTATTCCCTTATTGTGGAGTGTTCTGATTATAATATCACACTGACCTTTAGTGAACTGTAGTATTGAAGGATAGTTGAACATGTGTTTTATTCTATATTTTAAATTTTTCTTAAATATGTTCACTTTTCCCCCATATTCACTGCTACTACGCCAGTTCAAGTAACTTTCTTTTCCCTAAGTTGCTGTAGAATCTTCATAGGACCTCTTACTTCCATAGTTTTGCCTGAAGTCTCTTAATAGGTGTTTGCTGAATGTATAAAAGTATTTATTCCCATTTTAAATTCTGTGTCTACATTAATTTTTCAGATTTATTTCTTCTTAATTCCTTTAATGTGTTTAGCCCCAGGATTAATATTTTAAAAAATCTTCAAATTATGAAAAAATAACTTTCAGCATTAATCATCACAATGTTCATTGACCTTGGCTTAGTAACACCAAGGTAACTTTCAATGCCATCAAAAATGCACTAACAAGTGTCACCACCAGACTACATCCTGCCCTGGGGCCTAATTGCTGCTGCATCTCCACATCACAGGTGCACAGCCTACATCCCCCAACACCCTCCCAGAAGGTTGCAGTGTTACATTACCAGCTGAACCCAGTGGTGCCACAGGGTCCCTGTTACCTGAGCCCACACAGAGACCTAAATCCCAGGGAATAGGCAGTCCTGCACGTCAGGGAGGCTTTCCCCAGGACATAGAAATCCAAAGCACATGCTTCCAAGAGCCTGAGAGCTACGTTCCCTGATGAGTGACCTTGTTCCCTGCAGCAATTGGGCCATCATGTGCCTGCACACAATGCCCAGGGGCCTGAGGACCAGCTTGCTTGTGACCTACTGCCATGAACACTGATCCCCAAATGTGCCACTCAGGGCTTAAGGACTGCCCTCTCTGGGATGTGCCACCATCACAACCCAGCAAACTTGACCCAGCAACAACAGGGCCACTATGTACCTTTGTGTACCACCCAGGGTCCTGAGAACTGGTCCATGCAATGTGTACCACCAGAGATGCCTGTGCACTCCCCAGGGATCCAAGGACTGGCTTGCCTGGAGGCCCCATCTCCAGTAAAGTCACATCACAGCTTTCAGGAACAACTAGAGCATAAGACACTGTGAAGCCATAGATACTACTGATTGGACTAATGCTGAAGAAATCATATGGTGACTACAGTACTCCTTTCTCCCAGAAACAAAGCCAAAGCACCCTACTCAAGTTTAACAATAGACTAGATAAAGCAAAAGAAATAATTTGTGATCTTGAAGACAGATCTTTTGAAATAAGCGAATTAGGCAAAAAGAGAAAAAAAGAATAAAAATGAAAAAAGTTTACATGAAATATGGGATATCACTATGCAAACAAATATTCTATTCATATTTTAGAAATTCCAGAAGGAAAAGCAGTGAGAAAATAAATAGGCCACTTATTTAATGAAACAATAGCTGAAAAGTTTCCAACTCTTGGGAGATAATCATCTAGATATAGGGAGCTCAAATGTTCCCAAATCAATTAAATCCAAAAAGGTCTTCTCTGAGGCACATGATAGTCAAATTGTCAAAGCGAAGAGAAAAAGGGAATTCTAAAAACACCAAAAGAAAGCATCAAGTCACATATGAGGGTATCTTTGTCCGACTAACAGCAGATTTCTCAGAAGAAACTTACAAGCTAGGAGAGGATAGGATGATATATTCAGATTGCTGGAATAAAAAAAAGAAAAAACTTTCAACTAAGAATACTATAAACCATAAAGCTATTCTTTAGAAATGAAGGAGACATAAAATTTTCCCAGACATACAAAGACTGAGGGAATTAATCACCGTTAAACTGAGCCTACAAGAAATGCTTAAGGGACTCCAACCTCTGAAAGCAAAAGGATGTTATCTATCAATTAAGCAAAAGCAGGTATGAGTCTATATCATTGGTAGATGTTACCTATCAATTAAGGAAAAACATGAAAGTATACAACTCACTGGTAAAGCAGATATGCAAATGAGAAAAAGAAAGGAATAAAATTTTATCACTACAGAAAACCACCAAACCACAAAAATAATAAAAGAAGAAAGGAACTAAGGCTATACAGAGCAATTACAAAACAACTAACAAAATGACAAGAATAAGTCCTCATCTTATCAATAACAACCTTAAATGTAAACAATTTAAATTCCCTAATTGAAATATATAAACTGGCTGAATTAAAAAACTGAGACCCAACTATTTGCTGCTTATGAAACTCACTTCTCATTTAAAAACACACATAGACTATAACAGAACAGATTAAACAAGATATTTGCTGCAAATGGAAACAAAAAGTGTGCAAAAGTAGCAAACTTATATCAGACAAAATAGACTTTTATTAAAAATAAAAAGATAAAAAGGCACAGAGGTCATTATATAGTGATTAAAAAATCAATTCAGCAAGAGGAAAGAACAATTGTTAATATATATCCACCCAACACCAGAGCACTCAGATATATAGGGCAAATATTATTATAGTTAAAGAGAGAGATAGAGACACCAATGTAATAATAGTTGAGAGCTTTAACACCTCACCCTCCTCACCCTCAGCATTGCACAGCTAATCTATACAGAAAGTCAACAAAGAAACATTGTACTTAAGCTTCATTTTATACCAAATGAACCTAATAGACATTTACAGAACATTTTTTCCAATGGCTACAAAATGCACATTCTTCTCATCAGCAGATGGAACATTCTCTAGGGTAGACCCTATGTTAGGCCCAAAACAACTCTAAATAATTTTTTCAAAAATGCAATTATACCATGTATTCTCAGGTTTCAGTGGATTATAATTAGAAATCAATAACAAGAGGAACACTGGAAACTGTAAAAATACATAAAAATTAAACAACATTCTCCTGAATGACAAATGAGTTAATGAAGAAATTAACAAGGAAATTTTAAATACTTCTTGAAAGAAATGAAAACAGAAACACGACATACCAAAAAACCTATGGAACACAGAAAAAATAGTACAGGAGGGAAATTTAAAGGAATAAGCACCTATATCAAAAAAAAGATTTCAAATAACCTAGTGATACACCTCAAAAAATAGAAAAGCAAGAACACACCAAACCCAAAGTTAATAGAGTAAAATAAATAATAAAGATCAGCACAGAATGAAACAAATTAGAGGCAAAAAAGCAAACAAAAGATTCGTGAAAAAAGTTGGTTTTTGAAAAGTAAACCAAATCAACAAACTATTATATAGATTAAGAAAAAGACCTAAATAAATAATATCAGAAGTGAACAATGAGATATTACAACTGACACCACAAAAATACAGAGGATCATTAGAGACTGTTAGGAACAACTATACACCAACAAATTAAAAAACATAAAGGAAATGGATACATTCCTAGACACAAGTATAAAATACCAAGATTGAACCAAAAATGAACAGAATCAAACAGACCAATAACAAATAAGAAAATTAAATCAGTAACAAAAAGTCTCTCCAAAAAGAAAAGTCCAAGACCAGATGGATTCACTAATGAATTCTAGCAAACTTTTAAATAACTAACACCATTTTTTCTCAAACTATTCCAAAAAATTGAGGATCAAGAAATTCTTCCTAATTAATTCTGTGAAGCTAGCATTACCCTGATAACAAAACCAGACAAGGGCACAACAAAAAAAGAAAACTATGGGCCAATATGTCTGATGAAGATAGATTTAAACACCCTCAACCAAATACTAGAAAATAGAACCCAACAGCACGTCAAAAACATAATGAACCTAATCAAGTGGAATTTATTCCAAGGATACAAGGATAGTTCAATATATGCAAATCAATAAATGTAATACATCACATTAACAATATAAAATTTTAAAAACATATTATCTCAATAGACAGAAAAATCATTTAATAAAATTCATCATCCCTTTATGATAAAAAATTCTTAACAAATTAGGCATAGAGGGAATATACCTCAACACAATAAAGACCATATATGACAAACCCATGGCTAACATTATACTGAATGAAGAAATACTGGAAGCTTTTTCTCTAAGAACTGGAACAAGACAAGGATGCTCACTTTCACTACTCTTATTCAACATAGTACTAGAAGTCCTAGCCCATAGCAATTAGGAAAAAGAAAGTAAGAAATTGCCATCCACATTGGAAAAGAGGAAGTCAAATTGTCCCTCTTTGCAAACAACATGTTCTCATAAATAGAAAAATGTAATGACTCTGCCAAAATACTCTTACAACTGGCAAATGAATTCATTAAAATTTCAGGATAAAAAAATCAACATACAAAAATAATTAGTATTTTATATACCAGTAATGAACTAGGTGAAAAAGAATTTAAAAATGCAATCCTACTTGCAGTAGCTACAAAAAAAGACACTTAGAAATAAATTTAACCAAGGTGAAAGATGTCTACAATGAAAACTACAAAGCACTGATGAAAGAAATAGAAGAGGATAAAAAGAAATTGAAAAACATTCCATGCTCCTGGACTGAAAGAATTAATATTGTTAAAATGACCATTTCACCCAAGGCAGTCTACAGATTCAGTGCAATCCTTATCAAAATAACCCTGTCATTCCTTACAGAAATGGAAAAACATCCTAAAATTGTCTGGAACCACAAATGACCCCAAATACCCAATGCAATACCAAGCCAAAAGGGTAAAACTTGCGATAGTACAAAATATAATACAGTTAGTTAAAATATAATATAGATAGTTCAAAATATAATACACAGTAATAGTAACAAAAACAAAAACACCATGGTATGGGTATAAAAACAGACACAAAGACCAATGGAATAAGATAGAGAACCCAGAAATACATCTATATATTTACAGTCAACTCATTTTCAACAAAGATGTCAAGAATATACATTGAAAAAAATGACACCCTCTTCAATAAATGGTGCTCTGAAAACTGGATATTCATATGCAGAAGATTGAAACTAGAAGACCATCTCTCACTATATTAAAAAATCAACTCAAAGTGGATTAGAGAATTAAATATCAGACTGAAACTATAAAACTAGTAGAAAAAGATAAAGGAAATGTTGCAGGACATTGATCCAGGCAAAGACTTTATGGTTAAGACCACAAAAACAAAAATAGACAAATCAGACTATATAAAACTACAAAGCTTCTACACAGCAAATGAAACAGTCAACAGGGTTAAGTCACAGCCTATAGAATGAGAGAAGATATTTAAAAACTATTCATCTGGTAAGGGACTACTATCCATGATATATAATGAACTCAAACAACTCAACAGCACAGAAACAATAATCTAATTTAAAAATGAGTGATTTATCTGGACATCGTTTCTCAAAGGAAGGCATACAAATAGCCAATAAATATATGGAAAAATGCTCAAAATCACTAATCATCAGGGAAATGCAAATCAAAACCACAATGAGGTATCATCTCACACCAGTCAGAATTGCTGTTATCAAAAAGACAAAAATAAATAACAAACGCTGGTGATGATGCAGAAGAAATGGAACTCTTATATACTGTTGGTGGGAATATAAACTAGTATAGCCACTATGGAGAAGAGTGTGGTGGTTCCTCAAAAAACTGCAAATAGGACTTCCATATGATCTGGCAATCTCACTACTGGGAATCTATCCCAAAGAAGGGAAATCATTGTATTAAAGAAATATCTGCAGCCCCATGTTTATTGCAGCACTATTCATAATAGCGAAGATATGGAATAAACGTACGTGTTCAACAACAGGTTGAATTGATAAAGAAAATGTGGTATATATACACATGGAATACTAGTCAGCCATAAAGGATAATTAAATCCTGTCATTCACTGTAACATGCATAGAACTGGATGACATTAAGTGAAATAAGAGGAAAATAAAGTCAAACACCATATCTTCTCACTCAGATATGAAAGCTTTAAAAAAGGAAAATAGCCACAATTAAAGTAGTATAAAATTATATATAACAAAGTCCCAGAAGTTTATACATTATAAAAGTGGCAAGTATCAACATTGTGGCTCATATGGGGAAGCTGTTGCACCAGGAGTGTGGCAACAGAAGTCTTTAAGACCATACTCAAACTGAAAGCAGCTTTAAAAACAAGAGCTGCAAGTGTTATCAGGGGTTTCCAGCAAACTATTTAAAATAGTCAAAAACTGAGCAGTTAAAAAGTACCTTCTGAAGTGAACGCCGTTTCTAAATGGGATCCCAATGCCTGGTGGGAGAGGCAGCCTCACTCTACCGTGCAGGCTGGACAAAGGTCCCAGCCCTGAAGTCTTAGACTCTGAGAGTCAACGAAATTGTTAAAAACAAAACAAAACAAAGAAAAAAACAAGAGCTGCTCCTGCACCACCACACTCTTAATTGGACAAAGATTGGATCAGATTGTAAGAATTTATTATGCTCAACATCACTAATATAATTTTAATAGTTATTTAAGAAACAAACCCAAGAAACTCTTCCACAGAATCTAAATGAAAGGAAATGATTTAAAAAAAATGCTAAGGATGTGGAGTAAGGGGAATTCTTATGTACTGTTAGTGGGAATGTTAATTAGTACAGCTATTATGGAAAATACTATTGAGGTTTCTCAAAATGCTAAAAACCGGACCACCATATGATTTAGCAGTGCCACTACTGGGTATTTATCCAAAGGAAAGGAAGTCAGCATAGCAAAGAGATATCTGTACTGCCATGTTTATTACAGCACTATTCTCAATAGCCAGGGTATGGAATGAACCTAAATGTCCATTAACAGATGAATAAATAAAGAAAATGTAATATATATATATATACACAACAGAATATTGTTCAGCTATTTAAAAAATGAAATATTGTCGTTGGTAACATGGATGAGCCTGGAGGACATTGTGTTAAGTAAAATAAGTCAGACGTGGAAAGATAAATATTGCATGTTCTCACTCACATGTAGGAGCAAAACAATGAGCTCATGCAAGTAAAGAGTAGAACTCTGGTTATTACAGGCTGGGAACAGTAAGGGAGAAGGAGGATAGAGGGAGGTTGGTCAATGCATATAAAGTTCCAGTTAGATAAGAAGAATATGTTTTAGTGTTCTATGGCACTGTAGGGTGAATATAGTTAATAATTTATTGTATATGTTCAAAAAGCTAGAAGAGAGGATTTTGAAAGTTCTCATTAAACAAATGATAATGACTTGAGGTGATGAATGTTTTAATTACCCTGAATTTATAATTACACACTGTATACATGTATCTGTCACTTGGTACCCCATAAATATGTTTCATTTATTATGTGTCAAGTAAAATTGAAAGGAAAAAAAGAGAAAAATGAACAAAATGTAATAACAAAGGCCTTTTTGTCCATGACATCATAGTGAGCATGACCTTTGGCTTCTACAAAGTTTTAATCTAAATTTGACAAAGAAAATGGAAAATAAATTGATTTTCCATTTTCTTTCATAAGCTGATGCCAAAAAACACATAATAATGTTAGCAAGAGCAAAATGTTAAAATTAACTGCATCAAAACTAAGCACTATTAAATCTCAATATGATATTTATTTAATAGGAGTTGGGATAAAAGATGACCAATATAGTATGTATCTATGCAAATATTAATTATACAATATAATTATAACCAATTTGCTATTACCATACATTGCACTTATACATTATTCTTCAACCTATACCTAGTCAAAATTTAGTTTGATTAAAAGCATCAAGCCATGAAGTGGTTCAATACAAATATATCTTTTAAATTGGAGATTGTTAATCATTTCCTGAAAAAATGATTTTGATAAAATTAAACTGAGTATCTATTATGTGCAAGACAGTATGCTGGGGAATGAAAGAAAATACAAAGAAGAAAAATACACAGAATTTGCTTTGAGAAAACTCACAATCTGGTGTATATGAATCAGATTTCAAAAGAATTGTATTTGTCACGTAAACAAAATCTTTTACAATTAATGCTGCTGTACTGTCAGGATACTGAGGAAATGTTTTTAAAGAAACAGCTGTTCAGCTGGATTATTGAATTGAAGCTTTAGAAAATTGGAAAAGCCTCCCATAAAGAGGGAAAAACTGTGAAAATTCATGGTGGGTTTGAGGGATAGCAAGTTGGCCAGTATAAAAGAAGCATAGACTACATCAGGATTGGTACTGAGCTTAAAAAGTCAACAGATGGCTTCATATAGGGTCCTGAACTTCCATAGGAAAAGGCAAGTGCTGTGGTTTGGACATTCGACCCCTCCGAATATTACGTTGAAACTGGATCCCCAGTGTTGAATGCAGTGCCTAATGGGAGGTGTTTAGGCCTTGGGTGTGGATCCTTCATGAACAGCTTGGAGCAATCCTCTTGGTAATGAGTGAATTCTCACTCTATTTATTCCTGCAAGGGCTGGTTATTTGAAAGAGCCTGGCACCACGCACCCTTTGCTTCCTCCCTTACCAAGTAATCTCTACATGCTGGCTCCCCATCACTTTCTGCCATGAATGGAAGCAGCCTGAAGCCCTCACCAGAAGTAGGTGCTGGTGCCATGCTTCTTATACAGTCTGCAGAATTGTGAACCAAATAAACCTCTTTTCTTTATAGATTACCCAGTTTTGGGTATTCCTTTATAGCAACACAAACAGGCTAAGACAGTAAGCCATCTGAAATTTTAAATAGTAACGTTGTATACTTTATCAGTTTTTAGAACACCATCTCCAGATGCCAACTTCTTGTAGAAGTAAGTGATGTAGTGCTAAATAATCCTTAATGGCCCTTAGAATAAAACAGGTGTTCCGTCGTTTTCTCCATTCTATCTCTAAAAAATGAAAGCACATGACTGACACATTCAAGATGTTACAACAGGAAGGTGAGAACCAGCTTGATAACTGCATCCTAGCTCAAGCCGAATAACCTAGGTTTCCATTTACCAAGAAAAGAAGCTCTTCCTCGTCAGGATAGGCCAGTGATGACTTGCAGCCAGGATCTTCTACAACATTGACTAAAATTAAGAGACAGTGATTTCATAGCTGTAAGATTTTTTTCCCCTGAATCATCTGTGATTACATTTTCATGTTACAGTATATTGTTCAGGGATCATTGTGGAGACTGAAGAGAAATGTACACATGGCTTTATGTAGGTCATGGTGAAAGACAGAGAGAAAGTGTGTATTCAGAAATGATTGAATAGGCTTCCCCAAAGTAATCCATTATTGCTTTATTGGTAATTATGTTTTGAATTACTGCCTGTACTTACATGACTGAAGAGTAGTTTGGACATGTGAACTGGAATTTATCACACATCATTTCATGTACTAACAGGTAAGTTCACTTAAGGTGCTTTCATTTGAATAAACAATAAGTAGACTGCAGGACTGTTCTTTGAATATTATCACTTAGATCTTTAGAAAAGCCATAACTGGGAATCCTTTTTTGACTGTCTTAATCAGTCAGATTTGAAAATTTTTGCTATAACTTTAAGGTATAGCTAGAGTAATGATTAATAATCTTACTGATAAAGTAAATAGTCCTAAGGATTTGCATTTTAGACTTGCATAACAATATAATAGTTTCTAAATACTTCAGATGCATGTGCTATGTACTGACAAAGGCTGTGAATGATAAAATATACTGTTTATAAACAATTTTCTTAGAATTGTCTCAGTGAGTGTATGTGCATTGTTAATAAACCATATTATTTTCAATGGCCAGATATATTGACAAAGACTTTCAACAAAGAAATAGAGAGTCAAAGGAAGTCTCACAATTTTATGTGTATTTAGTTATTTAGGGGTGTATCTCAACTCTAACCACCTATAATCATTATAAATTGGATGAGGAAAAATCGTTAATATGGTGAATCCTTTAGGATATTTTATAGATTAGATGAAGGATTACAGGGAAATTTTCTCCTTGCCACACAGCACGTTCCTACCTACCAATGAGCCCAAGACATGTTCCTGGGCATTGTGAGAGAACAAAGATTTCAGCTAGAGCTGAAGGGGCTTTAGGCTGGTGAGAACAGCATCAATCTTGCTATCCAAGTGGGTCTAGATAGGAAATTTGAAAACAGGAATCATGTATCTGATTTTACGAGTTGTTGTTGCAATAGACTTAGGGACTTAGAAAGCATCCTGGGGAATTTTAACAAACCAGTAAAAACCTTTGCTTGGAGAATGGCTCCAGAGCCTGTGCTGTGAACAAGTTCTACGTGTTTTTAAAATGCATCTAGGAGTTACATTGTCCTAAAAAGTCTAACTCATAGAAGCAGGGAGTAGAATAGTGGTTACCAAGGACTGCTGGTAGGGGGAGAGGACTGGGGAGATGTTGGTTAAAGGACACAAAATTTCAGTTAAATGGGAGGAATAAGTTCAAGAGATCTATTATACAACAAGCTGACTATAGTTAATAACAATATATTGTCAGTTTGAAAATCGCTGAGAGAACAAGTAAATGTTCTCACTATAAAAAAATGATTAAGTATGTGAGGTGATGTATATGTTAATTAGCTTGATTTAGCCATTCCATAATATATACATATTTCAAAACATCATGTTGTACACCACAAATATATACAACTAATATTTGCTAATTAAAAAATAAATAATTTTAAAAGAAAAAGAATTATGTTCTTACAAACTGCCTATCGTTCTTACTAAAATTTCACCGCTAAAGTAATTCTTATAGATTTGACAGGAAGATAGTGAATTTTCTCTTTAGAGACTATGTGGAACATAGAAAAAGAAAAATCTGGGCCAGGTGCAATGGCTCACTCCTGTAATCCTAGCACTTTGAGAGGCCGAGGCAGGAGGATCACAATGTCAGGAGTTCAAGACCAGCCTGGGCAACATGGTGAAACCCCATCTCTACTAAAAATACAAAAATTAGCCAGGCATGGTGGCATGTGCCTGTAATCCCAGCTACTTGGGAGGCTGAGGCAGGAGAATTGCTTGAACCTGGGAGGCAGAGGTTACAGTGAGCAGAGATCACACCACTGCACTCCAGCCTGGGTGACAGAGCAAGACTCCATCTTAAAAAAAAAAAAATCTGTTTTTTGGAGGGAGTTATGTATTCTTGAAGATAGATAATTCTGTCATTTCCTACAAAAATCTATGCTCTTTGGGAAATAACCACTCAGACTCTCTAAATGCCTCTTTGAAAATGTTAATTATATAATTTATTCATTCATGTACTCATTTATTAACAAATATTTGGTGAGCACCTACTAGGTGATAGGACTGTTTTAAAGATAGAACAGCCAGTAGAATAAACAAAACTCTCTGCATCCTTAGAGCTCACATTCTTTTACAATTAGAAGAATTGAATAAATTACATATTTTAAATGTTTTGAATAGTGTCTAGGACATATTGAGTGGCCTAGTAAAAGATAACCGTTATTACTAACATTATTGGCAGGCCAGTGTTAAAATTTAAACCAGTATGAGAAAGATAAATCTCTTTAAGGAGCACTTTTGTTCAACCTATCCCAATAATAGACTATATAGTTAACCAAAATAACTGAAGAATTATCTTAAGAGCTAGGGTGCATGACTATCAGATATTAAAAAGTAAAAAAAAAATTCTGATAATTTCAATTATTAGATGTGATATACTTAAAAGAGTATGCTCATATGATACTTCTGGGAATGTAAATTGTTACAATCTCTGTGAAGAACAAAATAACAATATGTGGCACCTGGGTTATGTTGCCAGAAATCCCCCTCTAGGTTTATTGAAGAAACCTGTGCACATATTCATAAGGAAAACCTGGTACAAGTATGATCATTATAGAGTTTTTTTTTCCATCAATGGGGAAATGAGCAAATAGCAGCAAACACAGTAGTTAAGACAAATGAGCTAGTTTCATATGTTAAAAGGAGAAATTTTCAAAGCAATATTGAGTGGATGAGCAAGTTTTATGGACAGTAGGATGTCATAAATGCCGTGTGTATCAAATACATAACAGTGATTAACTTTAGAGAGGGAGGGACGAGACTGAGGAAGAGTTCATATAGGACTTCAGTGTTATCTACAATGCTTTATCCTTTAAAAATTAGGGCAAAATCCAATGGGAAAAATAGTGCATGTTATTATTGAGGTAGATAGATTATTTTCTATATTTTATGATCTCTACTTTTCTTAAACATTTATAATAAAAATACATATTGAATAGGAGAAGTAGATGTCAGGGTGCAAAGCCAGGTGACATAGATGAGTCTGTGCCTGGGGAACAGAGAGATCATGCCAGACCAACACATATCAGTATCTGAAACTCACCTAAGAATTGTGATTATCCTATATTCTTTCACTTGACTGTGAATCTCAGTAATAGAGTTTAGAAAATGCTTTGTGAAAATGAAAAATACCTAAACCTTTATCACCCAGGGTCAGACTCTAATAGAATAATACTTTCTGAAGTTTTATGTCATTTTTCATTCCAGTTTTGTTGGTGAGTGTGAGGAAAGGATAGCTAGATTAAAAAAATACTTTTATTCTGAAATATTTCAAGCATCCATAAAAGATTAGAGCATATAGAATCACAATGTAATCTTACGGTGAAGTCTTACTGAGTCTTAACTTTTCTCATACTTGTTATTACATGTATAATTGATGTCCCCTGTGTAACATTTCTCAGGATTTTACAATTTTTCTTTTTTAGTACTAAAGATTTTGATGAAAGCCTTTGCCCCTTCATAAGCAAATCTGCATGACAGACATTTTCCATCTATTGGATTAGGAGATTTAGGGCATCAAAATAATCAGAATCTCCCTCAGGCAATAGAATATTCTTATTCTGAGTATATGAAAACTCAAAGCTAAAGCTGAAAAGTTTCTCACAGGTGCATGACAACAAGATTTAAATGATATTCTGTTCTGCCATCTTTATAGCAATCTTGATAGTATGGGGGGAATGAATGCCTTTGAAGCCAAGCGCCCAGTGAACACTTTCGTGTTGACAAGTTAATCATTTATTGTGTCAGTCAACAAATACTTATTGAGCAATTACTATTCACTCTAGAGATGAAATGGTGGATAAAGCCTACTGGACTTATTCACAAGAGATCTATAGTCTAATGGGGGAAACAAGCCCTCACCTGATAATTACAGTGTGTTAAAATAGGTTCTGTTGGGAAAGACACCAAGGCTATCTTTCTATCAACAAAGTAATTCTGTGACAACCAGTCTTTGAAACCTCATCATTCTTCATTGTTATTTGAATTTGTGATCACTATTTCATATATTGGCATTTAGTAGCTCATTATAAAGACTTACATGACAATCCAAATAAGATGCAAAACATAATCCATGTTCACTGTGATAGATTTCATTCATCTCTATAGTAATTACGGATGTATAATAATCAAATTTCAATCTGGTTCTTCATAAGTTTGTAAAATGTGTAATTACCAGGAATTTATAAATAAGTTAACACTTTACATTCATTTATAAATACTTTTGCAAATGCTTGTTTTCTCTGTCAGATTTTCTTGTAGGGAATCAGTGGCTTTGAGATTTCAGGCTTTCATCGCATTAGGGCAGTAACTGCCACATGCTAACAGTAGAATATAACTATTAAAATTCTAAACCAGAAAAAATGATATATTTGACACTTCATAAAAATCTGTCTTAATTATAAATATTGACTTTAAAATATTCACTGACATCCAGACCAACTACCTTACAATCCCCCATAACCTTATAATTTAATCAACTTCAGAGACTTTCAGTTGTAGGTGAAACATAGTTTTCAGGTACAGTTGTAATACTATACGTGGAAAATGGTCATGGGAGGAAAGAAAAATACATCCTTTTTGTGTATCTAAATAATTTGACATGGCAACATTAAATTCCCATGCCATGATTTAATATTTACTTGCAAATATGCATTCACTGTCTTGATAGTGATGTATGTACTTTATGTTTCATACCTAAATTACATATAAATACTCTTTACCTAACTATATGGGAAATTTCATTAAGGTAGAGATATTCAGCCTTGGCCTTGTGACTTGACCCTTTCTTCTTAAACTAGATCAGAAAATCTACTTATTTAAAATTCTGTAAGGTGTTTTCAACCATTGAATTTTAAGCTAACATCATATTCAAATTATGTAAAACTACCATGGAATAATTAAAACTTATCTAGGGTGGTAAGCCAATTATTATTTTATTATCTTCTGTCTGTCATATTTAGCAAAAACATGTGTGGTGACTGGATTAATTAAAATACTTTATTAAAGCATGATATATATTTATACTATCACTATTTCACTAAATAAATTTATAATTTTCTTGTATCAATTTTTTTTGGTTTGAATAGCTGAATTTTTTATGGATTTATAATAAATAGTGTATGTGTGAGTTTTGTTTTTTACTTTTGTTTGTGGCTTTTAAAATCTTTTTTTCTTAAGAAATGCAACTATTGGCCGGGCGCAGTGGCTCACGCCTGTAATCCTAGCACTTTGGGAGGCCGAGGCGGGTGGATCATGATGTCAGGAGTTTGAGACAAGCCTGGCCAACATGGTGAAACCCCATCTCTACTAAAAATACAAAAATGAGCCAGGGATGGTGGCGGGCACCTGTAATCCCAGCTACTGGGGAGGCTGAGGCAGGTGAATTGCTTGAACCCGGGAGGCAGAGTTTGCAGTGAGCGGAGATCGTGCCACTGCACTCCAGCCTGGGCGACAGAGTGATACTCTGTCAAAAAAAAAAAAAAAAAAAAAAAAAAAAAAGGAAATGCAACTGTTAATGTGTGGAACCATTTATCCCAAGATCTCTAGGAGTTCCATAGATATTTTCTCATTTATTGCTCCACTTGGAAGGAATTTGGCTAGTATAATCACACTTAATATTAACTGTCACAGAGAATTCCTTAATTGCTCAAATTATCTAAGACAATAAATAACAATGATATTAGTTTTATATATCCTCTAGTCTGGTCAGCCTATTGTTCTCTATTAAAATTGATTTTCCCTGTCATGCCAGGAGTTCAAGGTTAGCCTGAGCTACATAGGGAGACCCTGTGTCAAAAAAAATTGTTTTTCCTCTCAAATTAATTTCTGTATCTTTTTTAATGTCAAAATATGGATGCCCTGTTTAGATCATAATTCTAAGTTTTTCCATCTGGAACCTTTCTAAATCAAGAAAAATATTTACCTGACTGTTAAGCCTAGTTTTTTATTTGTTACTTATTCAGCTGTTAAGTCAAATAATGAACAAAAGCTGAAGTCCCTTCCTCTTTGGCTGTCCATGCAAACACAGCTGGATAATTTTGCATGATTTAATAAGGCAATATAAAAATCCTTTGACCTAGATTATATATGGTTTTGGTGGCAAATGAGGCTCTTTCCTCTCCCACCAGAAGTTAGTAAGATTCTAGAAGAAAATTTACATGTGGGAATGGGTAGGGGGAAACAAGCAAAACATCAGATTACTAAAAAATGAAGTCAAAGAAAGAGAAGAACCGACAACTGTGGATTTGTACAGATGGTTAGGTTTTACTTCGTTGCAGTGCTTTACACAATATATGGTATACCGCAGATGCCTAATAAACATTTGTTTAATTGAATCTGTTTTACTCAAATAAACTCGTATATGATTTTTACAGGAGTAACGTCCAAAGTGATCAAGGGTAAAATTTACCGTTTATGTTTCAGAGATGCCCAACATAGGCTTTAGAGCAAAGCCAGATGTATGTATGTAGCATAACTATTCTAGTTAGACTGCAAAAATTAAGCACAACTATGCAACGTGATTTTCTCCTTGGTATAGCACTATTTCCAAATCAAGCCTTCTTCTAGCTGTGTAATTGCACAGAATGATCACTCTGCACCTTTCACCAATGTAAAAGATGAAGCTCATTTCCCACAGTGCTAAAGGTTTACGTGCCAAGATCTTTATTACCTAATGTAAAATCTGATGTGTTTTAAATTTCATTTTGTAATTCACTGAACTCAAAATTTTCTGCTTAATTAGACACTAACAAGTGATACGAAATGTGGGATTTATATGTCTTTCAAACATTTGCTGACATGAACCTAAATTATTGCCATAATAGTAGAGAAGAAAAACTTGAATGTGCCATTGGATAAGTTGTATGAACAAAAGGAAAATCCTTTACTTTTGCCACACTGTTAATATAACCTGGCTGAGCACCATTGAATTGTCACATGTTTTAGGTAGTAAGTAAATATTAAGTTTATCTGCCAGTGACCCATGTGTAAGAAGTCATAAGGAAGTATATATTTATTATAATTCCATAAAAATTCAGTATTTTCCCCTCTATAAATATTAAAATGGTATTTTGTATAGGTTCCTTACTATTATCCTATGCTCTTTTAAAACAGAAGTAATCAAAATTGAGATTTCGTTGTCATTGTCAGAAATATGATTTACTTTTCAAGCAGGACTAAGAATAATGTGTTAGGCAGCTAAACTTACATTGTACTCCATGGTGATAAAATATCACATTTCTACTTTAAAAAAATCTCAGTGACATTTTATTACAGGAAAGAATTTAAAATACTGTTGTATCACATAAATTTGGGAACTGACCCTCTGAACAAAGAGTTATAAACATAGATTTTTGATAGATAGATTTCCTAAAAGGACAATCCAATCGCTAGTGGACTTTTATTATCTATGTCTTCTTCTGGCTTATGATTGGTACAATTCTAATTTTCTCCCTATTTTATTTCTTCTGAAAGATGTCCATAAATACAAATGATATGTTGGACGATGGTGGAGAATTATTTTATTTGTCTGGTTATTGGCCTGTGGTGTATTTTACACTGAAAACTGAAGAAAACATGATTTTCTATTTCTGCTTTTCTATCAGCAGTCAAATGATCTTTATTGTCTTAAATACAAAATATGCCATGTCAATCAGAGTACAGTTTGATTATAATTAAATGAAACATTAGCCCTATACAGTGCTCTTTTCTAATCATGTTTTTTCCTATCCTTTCCACTATAGTTATCTCAATATGGTTGAAATGAATTATAATTAAATGAAAAATTAGCCCTATACAGTGTTTTCTTTTGATTTGTTGTTTCCTATCTTTTTCATTATATTTATCTCAATATGCTGAAATCTCGTCCTAGAAAACTGCTTTCTCCATTAAACCTTTCTTAATTATCCAATCATTTTCTATGTTTTATATAGGTTGATGCAAATTTAATTGCAGTTTTTGTCATCAAAGTGATGACAAAAACTGCAACTACTTTTGCACCATCCTAATAATTTTGACTGTGCACTATAACTTTTATCACTGTCTGCCTTCTATGATAGTTATTTTTATATATTTTCTTCTCTATTATGTTGAAAGTCCTGGAGGGCAAGAACGCTTTATTATGTGCTGAATTATGTCTCCACCCAAATTTATATATTGACATCGTAACCCCCTGTAACTCAGAATGTGACTGTATTTGTAAATAGGGTCTTTAAAGAGGTAATTAAGTTAAAATGAGGTCATTAGGATGAGCCTCAATCCAATATAACTGATGTCCTTGCAAGAAGAGGGAATTAGGATACAGACATGTATTGAGGGAAACCCTGTGAAGACACAGGGAGAAGATAGCCATCTATCGGTCAAGGAGAGAGACCTCAGAGAAAACAAACCCTGTCAACACCTTAATCTCAGACTTCTGGCCTCCAGAAATGTGAGAAAATGAATTTTTGTTGTTTAAGCCACATCAGTCAGTGATACTGTGTTATGAATGCACTAACAAACTAGTATAGCTATTATTCACCGTTGTTCTGAACGACCTAGCACCATACCTTGTATCCAGTACTGCTTCAATAAAGGTCGTTAAATTGATTTCCTTTGTAGTGTGTTCACTGTCAACTAAAAGTTTTGTTTCAGTGAAGTAGGAGAGTACTAAGACAATTCCTCCTTTGATCCTTTACACTGAATAAATAAATAGCAACCATGCTATAATTATCAAGCTTTCCTTCCCATCATTACTTCTTTATTGTCCCTCAAACCTGAATTTATTTGTGACAACTTTGAAATTGTGTAAGAATCTTCTGGTTTATGTAATGTCTACTTAATTTAATTCTCATATGGCTCATGTGATAATATTTCTATATTTTTTCTTAATTATTCTAGTAATGAGATAGTGATTATAGCATTTAATCAAACTGGAAATAATTATATTGTCACACTTTATGTAGATATATCGTTTTAAAATACAACTTTTAGAACATTATTTTATTTTGTGTACCCAATAGTTCAGTCATTTCCTTATGGCACCTATTAATCAGATTATACTACGGAATTTTAAAAAATCAAGGTTCACGTTTTGGTATTAGAATGATTTTCATGTTCGATATGGTGATACTAAAACCTGTTTCCTTAGAGTAAAAGATTTTCATCATGCAATATATGACACATGACATATATTGCTCAGCTAAGTGTTCAGTTAACTGAAGGAGAATGTGAAAATGATATAGAAAATAAGAATAATATCTTTTTATCTATCACTCTATGCTAATATGGTTGTTAGGACATTTCCTTAGATTGTTGTTGTTACTGCATGGTGGAAATAGTTTCTATAAATGAGCTAAACAAAATGACTTCCAGGCCAGGCGTGGTGGCTTACACCTGTAATCCCAGCACTTTGGGAGGCCAAGGCAGGCAGATCACCTGAGGTCAGGAATTCAAGATCAGCCTGGCCAACACATGGTGAAACCCTGTCTCTACTAAAAATGCAAAAATTAGCTTGGTATTGTGGTTCACGCCTGTAGTCCCAGCTACTCAGGAGGCTGAGGCAGGAGAATCACTTGAACCTGGGAGACAGAGGTTACAGTGAGCCAAGACTGCACCACTGCACTCCAGGCTGGGTGAAAGAGTGAGTGAAACTCTGTCTCAAAACAACAACAACAACAACAACAACACCCCAAAATGACTTCCAGTATGTATTTCCTTTTTCTACAATAAAGCTTAGCTAAACTTCCCAATTACATAGATACTTTTGTGTTATGATATTGATAAGTGAGCTGTAAGGAATCACAGCTATGTCATTGATTACTACATTGATCTTTGTATCTCCAGATACTAACAAAATATATAAACAATAGAATTTTTTTCCCTTAGCCATAATTCCTTTAAATTAATGCCTCTTTGATTACACCAAGTTCAAGTCTATATCTCGTTATGGCTATATGTGATCTTTAAAATAAAGTTTAATATCAGCTTTCTTTACATTTATTAATCTGATTTTTTTCAGATAAAATTTGGTTTCTTTTCTCTCCTCATATAAAATAATCCCGGAGTTTGGCTGCTAAGGCAGTGGGATGTATAAAGAACTCTTGAGAGTTTATGGGCTAGCCAAAGAATAATTTTATTCTTCTAAGTCATAGTGGTTTATGCATATGCCATGCTACTGTGGTGAATATGTTAATATACTGATAAATAGATACATTTAACTAGAGGCTGATGGGGTGTGCAATGGCAAATATTTGGTACCGATTGGTGGGTTGGTGATACAACATGAAATGTGGGTACCATTCACCCATTCCCCTCTGCATTTTCTGCATTCAATACGCAATGAGGGGGAGCTGTAGTCCCTCAACTGGCAAGGGAAATCACATTCTATCATGTGTGCTCTCTCACCAACTATTTGGCCTTGGGAAAATTGCTTAACATCCCTTGATTCCTTCTTCTGTAAAATGGGAGTGATAATTCCTAAGTGACAGGATAATTTTTGAAATGTAATAGACAGTGGTTGTGAAAGTGCATAACAGAGTGACTGTGGCATAGAATCCTCCCAAGGGTATTGGTTGACTCTAAATCAAAATTATTTAAAAATAAATGGCTTGATCCCTTTTCCATTCTGTAGAATCATTACATTTCCTATGTCCTAAACTTCCAAACTCTCAACAATTTCTGTGTCAGATAAGACAATTTCTCTTCTTCTATCTTCTACTCCTTTGCTGCTACCAGTCTTAAGAGTTTGGAAGATATTACTGTGGGTGGCCTATTACCCAATGTCATACTTCTTTGCTAATGCAAGCACAAAACTTAGACACAATCTTGTGAATATTTTTAGTAGAAATAAAAGAATGATAAGCCATAGCTTCTACAAGGGAAATTTATGATATTGAAAATGTTACTATGTTTTCTACTGTCTCTGTGAAAGTATGGAATGAACAGGGTCTAATACCCTGGAATACCACCTGGCAGTATCTGCTACACATTACTTTAATCTTCAACTGGTTAATCGGACCAAGTTTTCTTTTCTGGATTTTTAAAATGCTGGATTTCTATTGAGCAACAAATTATGTCTTCAGGTCTCCATGAAGGGACTTTTTGCATTAATAATACTGTAGTTTGGCCAGGCGCGGTGGCTCACGCCTGTAATCCCAGCACTTTGGGAGGTCGAGGCGGGTGGATCACCTGAGGTCAGGAGTTCGAGACCAGCCTGGCCAACATGGCAAAACCCCATTTCTACTAAAAATACAAAAATTAGCTGGGCATGGTGGCACATGCCTGTAGTCCTGGCTACTCGAGAGGCTGAGGCAGGAGAATCGTTTGAACCCAGGAGGCGGAGGTTGCAGTGAGCCGAGGTGGCGCCACTGCACTCCAGCCTGGGTGACACAGCAAGACTCAGTCTCAAAAAAAAAAAAAAAAAAAAAAAAAGGCCGGCGCAGTGGCTCACTCCTGTAATCCCAACACTTTGGGAGGCTGAGGCGGGTGGATCACGAGGTCAGGAAATCGAGACCATCCTGGCTAACACGGTGAAACCCCGTCTCTACTAAGAAGACAAAAAATTAGCCGGGCATGGTGGCGGGCGCCTGTAATCCCAGCTACTTGGGAGGCTGAGGCGGGAGAATGGCGTGAACCCGGGAGGCAGAGCTTGTAGTGACCGGAGATCACACCACTGAACTCCATCCAGCCTGAGCGACAGAGCGAGACTCGGTCTCAAAAAAAAAAAAAAAAACTGTAGTTAAATGTGTAGCCAACCCTTCTCCCCAACAACAACAAAAAAATTAAAAGTGCCAGGTGGATTTGAAAGTTCACAAACAGACTCCCAAAGAATTAAATGACAAGGGAGACTTAAATTACCGCTTTCTTAACCTTTTAAGCATATTCTTTGGGAGAGTAGATGGATGTAGGTTCAAGAGGATTTTTACAGCTCTTATGAGTTTAGAAAGCTATTAAAAGCTCCTGTTTTCAGTGCATTGCCTTTGTTGCAAATCATCCATCTCTTTGGTCTGTCCTGCATTGTGGTTTTGCAAAAGAAATGCAACTGACATTATAAAGCTGTTTTTTATGGTGCAGCACACTGTATTATTATTAATTGAAGAAGAAAACATGCTTTGGTTATAACATTAGTTTCCTGTTTTGTAATTGTATCACCATTGATCTTTTAATTGTTCCAGATGAATATTTCATCTCCTTGTCTCATTCCTGTCTCCTTATTCTTTGTAAATTTGATCTAGCAATTAGTAATATTCTCACTACATTTCCCTAGATATGATTTGTGCTTTTCAATTCAATTTGGTATGTTCACAGTAGTTTTCAATTCCTTTTTCAACACAATTCATAAAACTCCCCTTTCATGTCAAAGAAGAACAAGGAAGGGATAAACCCAACTGTTTAGGCCAGATGGTGAGAAATCAGATGACAGGAAAAAAACGCAGAACCATTCAACTCCTATTTTGTTTCTTCCTTCTCTATCAAGGAGAATGATCTTTAAACTAGATGGAGTATAATAACTATGCTTAAGGGAATCAAAGCCCAATTGGTGGTATAGTAAAACTACCTGCTGCTTTAAATGACTTCAAGCTTCTAGGCTAGACAAATCACATTCCAGAATTCTGAGAGAACTGGAAGATGTTGATGTAGAATTATTTTCAGTTATTTTTGCAGAACCACAGGGAATAACAATGGTGCTGGAGAACTGAAAGGAAAATCCACTTCCTGTTGTCAAAAAAATGGGGAAAATATAAGTGATTGCTGTCATTGTTGAACTTCAACAAACTTCCACAATAGAAGTTTAAATCATTTATGAGCATGAACAGCAAAGAAGACGGTGACCTGGGCAACATAGCAAGACCCTGTATCTACCAAAAAAAAAAAAAGAAAAATTAGCTGGGCCTTGTGGCGTGCGCCTGTAGTCCCAGCTACTCAGGAGGCTGAGGTGGGAGAATTGCTTGAGCCCAGCAGTTGAAGATTACAGTGAGCTATGATTGCACCACTGCACTGTAGCCTGGGTGACAGAGTGAGACATTGTCTCAAAACAAAAACAAAAAGCATAAAGAAGATGATGAATTCACTAGAAATTGGGCCTCCTATAATAAGTGTATTTTCTTCTCTGGGTTTCTAGATTAAGAGATGAAGGGAATTATGCAAAAAAGGATGGTGTGTAGAGGATTACAATGTGTTAGGTATAGTCAAGATTTTCTTGTGGGAAACATTGAGAAAAGTAGGAAATGGGAGTTTGTAACAAATCAATTTCTGTTTGAGGAAAGTAGGCTAAAACACATGAAATAACTAGGGAACCACTGAAGTGTTCATATGTACAGAGGGACAATAAGAACAATCCCTGGTGGATTGATTAGGAAACATTAAAAAAAGAGAATTTGAAATGATGGATAGATTCTACTCAGAAGACTAAAATGCGGATGAAGAAAAAGGATATCCAAAACAAAGAGACTGACATCATGGCCACTAATGGTACTTATGACACACTTCCTTGCCCTTATGTGTGTTCACATCTTATTGTAAGAGTGTCAGTCTAACAAAGGGAAGCACTTTTTCTAATCCTTTTAATTACTCTATTTATAACAAAATTAGCCTGCCTGATTTTGAAATTGGCTACCTTTTGAAATCCTATTTTAATTCCTTTTGCCTCCTTCAGATACAAAAAGACAAATTTTTCCCTAATCCATTTAAGGATGTCTATTTACCAAAAGAGCAGGCAAAAGGATTCTGAAACAAAAAGGACTTCATATAGGAGATCTGAAATTAGTACTAATTTCTCATGGGCAAATATGTAGGGTTTTTTCAGAGAATATTAATTTTAAAAATAAAATGGTCATTACATTTAATTCTGTGCATTTCTTTGGGAATAAATAAATATGTTAAAAGTTCATAGGCTTCTTCCACTCCATCTGGAGAAATTTTGAAAGAAATTTTATAAACTGTTTCAGCTGGATTATATGGTTCTGGAGAACAAGAAATGTTACCTTTTTCTTCTTGTATTTTCTACAATACCTTATAACCTATCTTTGTTTGCAATAGGCCTTATCAAATATGTGTAGAATGAATAAAACATGATATGCTATTATAGGCCGAGACTAAAAGATCTATCCCTAGCAATAGTGGTGTACAATTTTTTATGGGGGAGATGGATTGAGAGCAACATAAATATCTATATAAAATAGATTAAAGTGCAGCGGCTATGGTTGAGTTTCTAGATGTCTAAGGTCCTGGAACAGCTCTTCAATTGCATTTCTTCTCTGTTACCCTCAGCCATTTACTTGAGGGCCTAAAGGGCTTTGAGGAATTTCAAGATATCAGTAACATAAGATTTGGAGAATTGTATCATGTGGGACAAGCTGGATTAAAGGATTGGTAGCAAATAATGAAACATGTCAGCAGCTTAAAATGAAAAGTGAAAAGGTTTATTTCTCACTACATCGTATATTCGTTGTTCATTGGCGGTCAGCAAGGGGTGTCAGTATGTATTAGTCACGCAGAGACCCATACTGATGAAGACTATATCTTGAAACCTGCTTCCTCATGCATAGAGGCCAGGGAAAGAGAAGATGCAAACTACACACATGCTTCTGCTAGGAATTGCTATTTTGGCTGCATTTAATTTCCCATGGCCCTGCTACCACATGAGTTCAAGTGGGCAGAGAAATTTCATCTGAGAGAACTGACACATTTGAGAACTGCCCTAATGATACCATAGAAATATTCCCCAAATCTCCTGTTGCCTCACTAATAAATTATTTATCTCTGGTTCATGAACTTATATAAAGTCTCTGATAATAGGGTTACAGATTTAACCTGTATAAGATCATAGAAAAATAAGCTCATGCATTGCTTACACTATCTTTAAATAGTCTTCTTTTTATATGTTGGAAGATGATCTGTTTCAGGTTAAAAGGCTTCAAGCATTACAAATTGAGAGAACAAGTTCTTGTCTCTTCTTCATCATGTTTATTTTTAAGATTGATGTCATATTGCTCCTCAACTTTTGTCTTACAAACTTGAAATGATGTGTATTAAACAAATGTGACATACTTACTATGTGAAAAATATTATGAAAAAATATTATATAATTCATTCTAGTAGGGTAAATAGCTAAAATTCAGAAAATATAAAATTAAGAAGTTAAATGGTAAAGGCTTCAGAGGTTATGGCTGTGTCCACAGTCAGAAAAGAGACCCCACAAAATGAGGCACCAAAGATAGTCTAGAATTTGAATAGATATGTTTATCCATATAAATGTGTTAAACAAAGGGGTCATCCGTTTTTCTAATTCCCACTCGATAGAAACTATCGAAATAAATTGGCTTAACTCTATGCTGACAATAATATGCCTTCGTCAACATTGTTTACTCAAAAAATGGAAACCAGCATTCCCTATGCACAGTGTTGCAGGCATTTTTCAATAAATAGAAGGCCTTTTGGCCAAGTTTTCCAAGTTTTTGGGACAAGTTGGACCAGTAGGTGATGGTAGTCAACGTCTGACTTTTATAATCTCTTGCCCCAGCATCCTGTAATTGCCAGTCATTAACAAAGAATCCAGTGGGTTTGGAGACTCTGGCTCCTTCCTGAAGTATCTAGTTGAATCTCAGCACAGCAAAGTTCTTCATAACTTGCATGAGATAAGTATACCTAAAGCCTCATGAAAGAGTAAAGGAGAGTGAAGGCTTCATTTAGGAAGCTTCTTTAGCTCTGTGTGTGTTTGTGTGTGTGTGCATGTGTGTGTGCATGCACAAGTGTGTGTGTGCATGTGCAAGTGTGTGTGTGTACATAATGTTGGGGAGTAT